>NC_062292.1:18125000-18750000 GCF_902655055.1 Lutra lutra
AGTTAGACAATGGGCAGGCAGAGGCTGCCCTGAGAAAACGGAGTCATTCATGAGCTGTGTGAGAGGCGGCTCTGTTCCCAGCTTGGCTCACTGGTAAATGAAGTGTGCTGGAGACAAAGAGGGGAACTTTACACTTGTCCAATTTTCCCACAGTGGCAGGCTCACAGGAAAACAAGGCACTAGTTGGCTTAGAGGAGAAAAGGCAACCATATCCATAGACTTTGCTTTCTCTCCCAGATCGCGGTCTTGTGCCAAAACCACAGAATAATCTCCCAGCGAGGGAACAGTGAGGCTAACTTGGGGTGAGCCTAACCGGCAGAAGCCAGAGGGGACATATGGATCTGCCTTCTGCTTCTTTCTGTTTTCCTCACCATTTGATGGGTTTTCATTTCTGAATCAGCTTATATTTTACCTCTGTACTAGCTCGCCGCTTCGAAGGCAAGGAATGCTGTCAGTCAAGATGATGACTCTGAGACAGAAATAACAAGGTTGTCTCTAAGTGCGGGTGCTAAGCAGAATCGGGGAGCCTATTCCTCCACATACGTGCCAGCTCCCCTGTTCCTAGATGCTCTTTAGCCTGAGGACAGAGTGGCCATTGCTCCAGCAGGAAAATATTTACCTGCTGGCCCAAGGGCTCTTCACATGGGAATGTCTACTGCAACTGTACGTATTGCTGCCTTGACTTATAAGCCACAAATGCCGAAAATTTAACCAAAAAGTTGAGTGCCCTGTATTGTTTTATATAGGACTACATCATGCCAAGAAGCTATCTGTATTATAAAAACTAACCTTATATATTTTAAAATGTCCAAACCCCAGCAAAGTCCTACTTATCTTGGCACAAAGCTCTTATCCAACTTACCTATTGAAAGAGGTTTTGGAGGTGCCTGGGTGGCTCAGTCAGTAAAGCATCTGACTCCTGATTTCAGCTCAGGTCCTGATCTCAGAGCTGTGAGATCGAGTCCCATGTTGGGGTCCATACTTAGCACAGAGTCGGTTTGAGATTCTCTCTCCCTCTGTCCCTTCCACTCATGCTCCTTCTCTTTTTCTAAAATAGATAAATCTTTTTAAAAAAAGAATAAAGGGGTTTTGGAGTCCCTTGTCAAATGATTTGACCCATGGCACAATTCCTCCCACTGGAAATTCTGTCATAATCATCAGGGGCAGAGTGGATCCTGCTGTGGGATAAGTTTTAATAGTGTAAGGTATAAAGATGCCTCTTTATCTACCATGGAATGATGGTTTCATACCCAGTAGTAGAGGACTCCCACAGATAAAGATGAGAAGAGAGTCAGGAGATGTAAAATACTTACTGAATGATAAAAGGGCATTGATGCGATCCAGTCTAGGATAAGTGCGTAGGTAAAATAGATCTGGGTGTGTCAGTTCAGCCTCATACAAGAAGGCTCTATCCTTCTGGGCACCAAGCCCGTGATGTGAGCAGGTGTCAGCTGAAGAAGAAAACAAGGACTAAATGCTCTGGAATCAGATAGAAGGGCCTGGATCCCAATTTCAAAACTCAGTAGCTATGTGACCTCAAAGAAAAATTACTTAACTTTTGTTTCCTCAACTGAATTAATCACAATGGCCACCATTTGTAGGAAAAAGGGCAGAGACAGACCTAGGGGATGCCCTGGGGCAGTTTAAGGAAGCAGGCTATAGGATACCCTGCCCCTCTTAGCAGAGGAAGCCCTGCTTATAGCTCTGGGCACCCTCACAAGACACGTGACAATTTTTTTTTTGAGAAGAATCCTCACTGACCTGGGAAAATGTCACCCAGCCCAACACTGTTTCATGCACTGGGTCCTGAAAACCAATGCAAGAAATATCTTGTGGTTTAATATTCCACTGACTTCGATTATATTCTTTAAAGAGAAACCTTTAAAGCTTTCTCATTCATGCTTTAAGTACAAAAATGTGACTTTTACCAAATCCATGTGCTTCTAATTCAGTTTGAGAGAAGAATCGAAGGTCCATTGGCTTGCAGAGGGTCAGAGAATAGGTTCTACCCAATGTTCCTGAACCATTGATCGCGTCCCAAGTACCATGCTAGCCTTGCACTACCCATCGTGCTTACAACAGAGCGAGGCCCAAGAGGGCATGAGGTGGGTTTAGTGCCCCTCTCTAAGAATGAAGCCTGGGAGTCTAGGAGAGCAGGCCTAATTGGAACAGTGGTGGCTAGGGAAGACTTTCCAGAACAGACGGTACCTAAACTGAATGTTGAAGAATACGTTAGGCAGGTAAAGGGTGGGGTCCACCCAGCAGAAAGCATAGAGCATGCAAGAAAACCATGGAAGGCAAGAGGGTCTGCATGTTTGATCAGCTGCTGTAGCTCCCCATTGCTGGGGCATTGGAAGAGGGGCCGAGATGGGAGGGGCTGAGCAGGAACTGAGGTGCAGACGGGGGCCAGATCTGCACAATATTCCTAATTAGCCCCGAGGTGTCATTTCTCCCTTAACAATACCTTCAAGAGAGATATTTACTGCTCCAAACGTTTCCTGATATTTTCATCCTCCAGAGGGAAAGCCCCTGGGTGGTTCCCTACATGTTTTCACATCAGCAGTCCCCATGACTACCTTTTTCTTTCCAGTTTGAAGAGGATTCTTTGGGCAATCAAGTTCATGCTTCTATAACTATTTATCTTCTCCCTACTGACCTTTGAAACTGATCTTTGTTAAAAAAGCTACTTTTCCTCAAATTCATCTAGATTATTCATTGACTAGTCTATTGAGCACAGGTGCTTTTCAAAAAGGCGTCACCTTTTAAGCTTAATGATCGTTGCCATTGTTTGACTGATATTAAATGTCTGGCACTGTGCTAAGGGCTTTTGAAATATTTGTATTCAATCCTCATGGCAAATCAATGAGGAAAACAGTGTTACTGTTTCTATCTTATTGGTGGGGAAAATGAGGCTTGATAAAGTAACAGCTTATCAGGTAGAACTGGGATCCTGTCTGTTTGATTCAAAATCTCTACTCACCAGTTCACTCTACTGCCATTTTAAGATACTTTTGAGAACAACTTAGAACAAGATATATGGGAGTTGCTTTGTTCTTAGGCTAGAAAATAAATTTTTCTTTGCAGAAAGAAGGCAGCAAAGCAGTGAACATCCAGTGAATGTTCCAAGACATGATTAGGGAGGTCTGAGGTCGGCAGAGAACTTCTCTCCACCATGTGAAAACCCAAGTTAAGATACCTCTGAAAAATCTTAATGCCAATGTTCCACAAAACCCCCATTTTCTAGAGTGTGGATGCGAGTTAATAATAGTGTATCAATATTCTTCGTTAATTATAACAAATGTACTATACTTATGTAAGATGTAATCAAAAGGGAAACTGAATGAGACGTAGATGGGAATTCTGCACTGTCTGTGCACTATTTCTGCAAATCTAAAACTGTTGTAAAAAATGAATTTCATTTTTAAGAAAGCAAAAACAACTTGTCCTGAAAAGCCTCCTATGTATTCCAGAAAACTTTTTACTCTCAGAAACTTTCAGAAGTGATCTACTACCCACAAGATTATGGCCCAGATTAGACCGAGCAGTAATTATTAATGACTGAAGTTTAGCGCAGAAACCCCAAAATCTTTCACTAGAGTGTTTGTATGTTTCTAAATCTTATAATAGGCATGTCAATGATTCCTGATGCTTTTTTATTTTTAAAGATTTTATTTATTTGACAGAGAGATCACAAGTAGGCAGAGAGAGATGGGGAAGCAGGCTCCCGCTGAGCAGGCTCGATCCCAGGGGGCTCAGAACCCTGAGATCATGACCTGAGTCGAAGGCAGAGGCTTAACCCACTGAGCTACCCAGGTGCCCTGATTCCTGATGCTCTTTTAAAAAAATTTTATAGACAAAGCATGACTGATAAAAATTGGGTGTCACATACTTTTTAATTTTCTTATCTATCCGTGATCATTGGGAATTAAACTGCATGTTCGTGACCCAGCCCCTTTCGTTTGTCCCATAAAAGCTGTCGAATTGCAGTGCCTGGGGTTGAAGAGGAGGCTTCCAAAGTCCTGATCTCATGAATCAGGGCCGGTGGGCCCCCTGATCCTTTTACTCCATTAGTTAGTAACTGCATGAAAGTGTTTTCTGGTACTAACCATCCCATTTGGGGGTACGGCTGGTGTAGCCTCAATCTTTCACTGGGTTATCTGCCCTGTCCTAAGCAGATTAAGAATTTTTATGAAGAAACCAGTTCCCTTGGTCAAGATTATCCAACTTCACAATACTCTTACCTCCACTCTTCAGGTGGAGATTAGAAGGATCCAAGGAAGGAGGCTTCTTGTCTGAGGTTGTACCACCGGGCAGGAAGACAGCTGCGGGGCAGAGGGACAAACGTGCTGGAAGAGGCTCTCTTCCCAGGGCCTCATCCCAACCACACCACTACTCTCTCTTTTTTTAGATAGCTGCGTAACAAGACACAGTAACATGAGTTTCATTATTATCCAGAAAACTGGAAGGGGTGGATGAGCTCACTCACAGAGGCCACGGGGGGCCAGGAGCCGGGAATTTTATCCCTCCAGACTGGGAGAGTTGGGCCATGTGAGAGGAATCAAGTTTTACTGATTTCAGACACATGGTTCATTTCCCGGCCAAAGGTCATCCTGAGCCCCCTGTGAGAAGCAGAGCTTCCCCAAAGAAGAGGATTAAGACTCAGGTTCGTTCAAGGCCAGGGCAATTTATTATTTTCCCAGTGTGGTCACAAGGCAATACTGAGGATATTGAGTTTTTCCTCTCTCACTTCCATGGTGCTTTTAGGGTAACCCCATAAATTCCTTCTCTTACCAAGATTCCGAGACCTATTGATGTGTCCCTCCACAGATTGGAATCTAGAGAAGGCAATTCCTTCTTTTTATCAGAATGCCTGTGCAAGAAATGTATAGCAAGAATTTGCTACCCATCTTCCTGGAAGGAGATATCTACCAATAAAATCAGGCACCTACGTCATTAGAGGGGAGGAGACATTAGACAGCCACTCAGGCCTCTTGGCTTGTGAAGGGTGCCCTTCAGGATTAGCAGGGCAGGAAAGCAGTGAGAGCTGGGAGAGGGGACCAAGGCCAAGATTCCAGTTCAGCCCCTCACTCCTGGTGCAATCTCACCAGCCAATGAAGGGTTCTGCCTGTTGGAGCCACTCACTCGCCCTTTCCATGATAGAACAAGCAAAAGGTGGCCATGGTCCGCCATTCCCCAAACCCAGAATCACCCTCTTACCCCACCAGGAAGACTTGTGCGTTTCTCAAGTGATACAGGAAAACTAAGGGAAGCCAGTCGATTTTAGGGACTTATCAACGTTTAGGCTGTGATTTAAGGTCACAGAGCCTCCAAATGACAGGTTGTATCTCCAACGGTTCTATCTGACTCCAAAGTTCAGGAGCCTTCTAACTTGAGAATCTGAGCGTGACTGAGGCGTGGTTGAGACCACAGAAGGGAAAAGAAGAGAAGCCCAGTGTTGAATAGAGAGAAAGGGATCAACTTTTAAACATAGTGGACACTGAACAGCAGGACCTCGTTTCAGATGTAGTTACAACCATGCCGAAAGGTCAGAATTTACACTTAAAATCTCTAGGGCACTTGCCATAGGAGCCATTGAGTGCTCCCAACCCTGTGGTACAAAAAGAGCCCTGAGAATTCAGCTTATTTACGTGAGTCCCGGACACATCAAAGGAAAAGCCCCTCTAAGTCTATTTAGGTGGGTTAGGGCTGAGGGACTTGCCCGGAATCCCTAAATAGAAATAAGTATGGGTCACAAGAGCAGCGTGGTCAGGCCCTTTCTGGCCAGGGGACACCTCGGGCTCCAGGAATTACTCATTCAGCTCTGGTATCTAAACATTCACTTTAGAGGGTAAAAAACACCCGCCTCCCCCAGATCGTCAAATGGAGTTTTCCAGTAGAAAACGTCTTAGTCACTTGGAGTCCGACCAAAGTCAACTCCTAGTGCGGACCCACCCATTCTTCTGAACTGGCCGGGGAGGGAAAGGGGGAAATCCCAGAGCAAATGTAAAAGCAGCCTCTCGGCCTGCGAGGTGGCCCTCCCCTCCCCAGGTCGGGGCTGCTGCAGGTGACACAGGACCGCAGGAAAGCTGCGGGCAGGGAGCAGGTCTGGGACAGGCTGTCAATGGCGGCTCTGTTTGGTTGCAGGCCTGAGTGGAGCTGCGGCTTACATAAGAGTTTGGCAGGGGACGCAGCCAGGCGGAAGCACGCGGGTTTCCAGCAGTGTATAATCATCTTTGATTTCTCTGTTTGTTCAGCAGCTTTTCTGTGGTGGGGGAGGCGGCCGTGCAGGACGAGGAGCAGGGTTCTGATACACTGCAATCTTTTGTTTCCTTCTGCAGAACAAACAGCCCTAAACAGATCCCAATGGCCAGGGAATTAGCAACCTCCACCCAGGTCCTCTCTGGGGGAGGAGCCGAAAGGGAGCCTGGGTCCTGGCCTCAGAGGGCCAAAGATTGATCTCAGGTCAGGCCCTCACCAGGTACACAAGAGCCAGATGGGCAGCCAGGAGGCAGGGGCCATGGTTGCTGGCAGTGCCTGATGGCCTTTGCTCTCTTGACTGTGAGGGTGATGGTGTCCTGCTCTGATTCTGCAGGTCACTCTGTCCTATGCCATGTCCATCCAAAAAGGCAGTTTTTCAGGCCCTGTGCCTTGCTAACCAATCTCTCTCTCCCTCTCTCTCTGTCTCTCTCTCTCTCTGTGCCATCACCTCTGGGTAGGTACTAGTCTGATCATGCTAGAGTCTTGGCATGTAGGAGCAACCAATGTAGACAGTGACATTTCACTTAATAAAAACCCAAATTGCCACCATCTATTGATCCTTATTTGCCTGGAGGTGGCTAGCAAGTATCCGCTTTAGAATGAGCGCGTCCTCTCCACTGGCTGCAGTCCCCACTAGTCCCTAGTGCCTTTCATCCAGAAGTCTCTTTGCTCACTTCTTTGACTTTCTGGCTTCTTGCAGATATTTTTTTAGCGTAAATTCCCTGCTCTATCTGAACTGTCATCATTTGATACTATAATCATCGCTTGCCTCTCTGCCTCCCCCACTAGACTATGAGCTCCTTGGGCAGGGGCCCAAACTGATCATTCATTTGCTCATTCACCAGCTGCCTATGGAGTGCTTACTTTGGGCAGAGTGCCAAGTGCTAGTCATTTTGTTAGGAGTATAGTATTTATTACGAGGCTCCCAGTGCCGGGCACTGAGCACACATGTTGGATATATGTGTTTATATTGAATGAATGCATGACTAATTTCTCCTGGGGTAGCCTGTTGATTTTGGCAGCATGGTTCTCTTACCAAATGTGCCCGTGTGCTTAACCTTACGAGAAGGTGTATTGATAGGGTACACCTTGTTTTGCAAGTAATTTGCATGAACTTGTGTAATGTTGTTGTGCTCAAATATTTCCTTGTGCTCAGATGTATTCTAATTCCCAGCTTACATCTCTGCCTCATTTTTTTGCCACTCCCTGCCCTAGCCAGCCATATTGAATGGATTGTATCATGTCTCTGTGGTCCTCTCACTCCTGAGACCTCCATACCCTTGCTCCCCCACTGTCCCCTCAGGGTGGAATGCCCTTTACAACATCCTTTAGCATTTCTAGCATTTCTCCTGGACAGCTCCCAGGCACCTCCTAAGACCGCTCTGATACCACCTTTCCTTGGAGCCTCCCCTGATTCCTCCAGGCTGGGGAAGGGGCTTCTCCTGGCTGTTCTCATTTTCTGTGTAGATCTTTTATGAGTTCGTCTCCATCACCATGCTGACAGCTCCCTGAGGACAGGGACTGATTCTTTTCATCCTGAATTCTCAGGGTCAAGTAGCTAATAAGAATTTCATACCGGGAGAGAGAGAGAACAAGTTAGTCATGCTTGTAAAGGAGAGTACAGTCTGGCTCAGTACTTGTTTGAACAGCCCATCAACGCACACACAACCTCAACTTGGACATTTCCCTGGCCAAGGATCTGATGAGAGTCTTTCTTCGTACAGAGCCTAGCTGTCTGTTGACATGTCATGTTCTCTCCCCATCATAATTATTACCCTGCTCTGTGTGTTTTCTCAAGCTTTCAGTGTTTGAGTACATGAAATTCTTTTTCTCTTCACATGAAAACAATGCCATCTGTTCACTAGATGGAAATTCTGGAAAGCTTCAGAAAAGCAGCTAGGTTTGTGGTATAGAGCAGCCCCAAAATACTTCGGTGGGATCCTGGGTGGGAGGCAGATAAGACTATGACTGGAGTGACTGAGCTCTTAGTTCCATGTGATTTTCCCCCCACCCCCATGTTCTTCCATCTTGAACTTCAGGTCTTTTCTTCCACATCTGCTTCATTGGGATCTATGCCCCATTGAGAACTAACATGCTCCTTAACTCTCAGTTGGGCAGCCCCCAGGGTGATAATAGTCCCTAGGAATGCAGGGGTCCATCCTAAATATTAAACACCCACAAAGCACTCATGCCTACTGTATACACACCTGTTGACAGGTGTTATAAAACATTCCCAAGGTTGACCTGGCAGGCAGGTTGGAGAGGAGGCAACGTGAAAACCACAGTGGCAAGAGACAATGGAACCAAGTAGTTTGATAAAGCTCAAACCAATTGCTGTGGGAAAGCAGGAGGGGCAGTTAATTCTGATGTCACCTGCTGCTTTAAGACCATTCACTAGTTCTCCATTGGTTTGAGAGTGACATCCAGATGCCCTTATAAGGCAGGCAAGGCCTGCTGTGATCCAGATCTTGGCTACCCACCAATGCCCTCCATCCCCTCGGCCCCTCCCCTGACCCACACACACACACTCGCTGCTCTAGCTTCTGGGATTCTCCTCCTCAGGGGAACATGTTCTTCTGCCTCTCTTGGCACCAGCAGTTTTCTTTGCCTAGAATGTCCTCGTCTTTTTCCACCCCAACTGTTAGATGCAGCTGAAGCTCCCAGTCCCCAAAAGGTCTCTCGGACAGTAGTACTTACATTTCCTCTCTGCCACGCTGGAACATCCTGCACACACCTCCCTTTCCCCCATCATACTTCTCTTTCCACCACACTGTGAGCTTCCTGGGGACAAGGGCTGATTTGAATGAAATATAAGAAACTTAATAAATATGCATTGAGTATCTTTTAAACATTAAACTTTTTGAATGCATATTACAGTGATCAGGGAAATCTTTATTTGGTAAAATCCTGAAAAAAAAAAAGTGAGTTTCACTATAATTGATGGAGAAAGGGAAAGGATATTTCAGATTGAAAGAACGATTTACCTGGATATATTCCAAAGGTCTCAATAAATATTTATTGCTGGTTTGGCAGAATCATGTGAAGTTACCCTTACCCTCTGATCTGGTAATTTTACTCTTGAGTGTTTATTTACCCAAGAGAAACAAAAACACAGATTCCCAAAAAGACTTATACAAGAATGTTTTTGGAAGCTTTATTCATAACAGCGCCAAACCAGAAACAGACAAATACCCATCAATAAGAGGATGGAAAAACAAACTATAGAATATTTGTGGAATACTACACAGCATTGAAAAGGAACAGATGCCAAATATATGCTAAGACTTGTATTAACCTCCCAAACATGCTGAGTTTAAAAATTTGCGAGATACAAAAGCCAGATACTAAATGATTGTATTCATAATGAAGTTTAAGAACAAACTGTTCACTGTAAGAAAACTTTAACTCAGCCATATATATATATATATAAAGTTAAAGTTAAAGAGTTAAAGTTTTCTTATATATATATATATAAATTTATATATATATATAAATATATATATATAAATTATATATTATAATTTCTTGGGTAAGAAAACTTTAACTCAGCCATATATATATATATATATATATATATATATATATATATAATTATATATTATAATTTCTTGGGTAATACCTATGTCCTTGGGGCACCTGGATGGCTCAGTGGGTTAAAGCCTCTGCCTTCAGCTCAGGTCATGATTTCAGGGTCTTGGGATCGAGTCCCACATCGGGCTCTCTGCTCAGCGGGGAGCCTGCTTTCTCCTCTCTCTCTCTCTGCCTGCCTCTCTGCCTACTTGTGATCTCTGTCTGTCAAATAAATAAAATCTTTAAAAAAAATACCTATGTCCCTGACAGTCTTTTGGGTCCTGTTCCGGTAGCATTCCCAGTGTGGTAGGGGATGCATTAGAGAACAAAACAAACAAAATTCCCAACCCTTGCAGTGCTTATGATCTTCTGGGCTCAAGATCTTCAAGGCAAAAGGACAAGCTAATGTTTATATCATTGAAGCTGTTGAGTTCCTTCAAGGGCTTGTCAGTGCCAGGGCTGGTGAGTGCTCAGAACTCTTAACTAGGTGATTTGGACTGCGTTGCCTTTTTGTTAGCAGTACTTTGAAACATTCCAATGATGTTTGCCTTACCTGGTGATAAGGAGGTGTTTGCAAAGGGGATGGAGCACGAGGCTTGTTTTATCTCAGAACACAGACATTAGGGACTGTGGGAAAGAGTGCTGTGGAAGGAGGTCCCCTTCCAGGAGCAGGCTCTGTACCGGGAATGTAATGCAGACTCCATATCAGAAGAAGCCTAGTGAAGGGAGGTCAGGGTCCAGGCATGCAGGTAGAAGAGATGGAAAGGCTGCCTGCCTCTTGGTAGTTCTCACCAGCAGCCAAAAAGCAGGCATTGAAAACTGAGTCATTTAGCAAAGTGCTTTGTGACAGAAAAGCATTGTAGTAGAAAGCCAAAATTGCTCCAAAGTAGCCTGAAGAAACAAATGTAGAAGAGGCCACTTTTCACAATGAATCCATGTAGATCGAGATGATAAATTGATGAGTTGGTTTTCTGTTTGTTTAGTTTGGTTTGGTTTGGGGCAGATGCTTAGCATAAGAAATTTGGGGAGATTTTTAAGGTGTGCCTACCCATGATTTACATTCCTAGTAAATTACCATTGCAAAACATGCTAAAGGATGGTGCTTTCCAGTCATTGGGCTGGAAGGTGTGTCACTTAAGGAAGTTATTATGCTCATAATTTTGACAACTTGATGATTGGTGCAGAAACCAGCAAGTGCTACCCTAGTCTCAGGCAATAAAGGGAATGTGCCTCTGTGGACACACACGCGGGCCAGCCCACACCAGTCTTCCAGGGCCTGGGTTCAAGTCTCCTGGGTCTTCACCAGCATTCCTCCCTCTGTTTATTAATGTCACACCAGGGCCAGCCCTGATGAATGGGGTAGGATGGAGGATGTGGGTCATGGAACTCAGAACAAATCATATACAATTCCCAACTTCTTTATAATTCTTATGCTCTAGTGGAGGTCAACATAGACTGGAAAAATAAATGCAAGAAGGGCCCCTTAGGGAGTTAAAGGAACATGATGGTGCCAGTTATGTGCTGTGTAAGCTGTTGGCTTCCTCATACCAACCTTTTTAACACCACATCGGCTCCTCCTTCTGTCCTGCTGAATAATGAGTACCTGAAGTGATACCCTTTTTGTAGGTGATGGTGCCCTTTATTATCTAAGTTTAACTTCTAGCAGCCTGACTCATTTTGGTCACCCTCTAAGTTATTTTGGGATGATGGTTTGAAGATCCTTAACAGTCTTTATACCTTCTCTACTACTGAACACTGATGTGTCAGAAGTAAGCATTTTAGGAAATCACTGCTTCAGAATTTTAGAACTCAATCACTGGAGTGGTTAATTAGTTTCAAGAATGTTCAATGTAGCTCTAAAATAGCCAAACAATACGGAATGGGTTAACTAATAGAATACCATACAAAGGGATACCAATCAGTCACTGAAATAAGGCTGTAGGTAAATACTTATTGGAATATTAAATGGAAAACAATGAGACTCTTTGTACAGTGTCACCCAGTGGGGTGTGTGTCTGTGTGTCTAGAAGGAAAACAAAGCAAATTACAAACATCGGTTATCTTGAAGGGGTGACATAACAGAGTTTTAGAATTGAAACATTTTTACTTCTCTGCATTTATTTTCTAAATATTCTTTAATGAAGACGTATTGAGTTTTATGATGAGAAAAAAGTTATTTTGGAAAAAAAGTAACCAAATATATCTTAAAAAGTCAATAAATTTTAGGAGCACCTAGATGGCTCAGTCGGTTGAGCATCCGGCTCTTGGTTTTAGCTCAGGTCATGATCTCATGGGTCATGAGATTGAGCCTCAAGTCAGACTCCACACTCAATGGGAAGGCTGCTTGAAGATTCTCTTCCTCTGCCCCTTCCCCAACTCACACATGTGCATGTGGATGCACACACTCTTTCTCTCTCCCTCCCTCTCTCTCTCAAATAAATAAATCTTTAAAAAAATGTCAATAAACTTTGAAAAAATAAACTATGAATTCATGATTCTTCCCATAAAAAGCATCACTAGGAACAGTCTTGATTTTATTCATTTTTGTTCTTTTTCATATTTACATTCCACAAAGTGCATGATTAAATAAATGTACTTTTATTCTTATACCCCTATATGACTTTCTTTGTAAGGTAACTCACAATAAAAAATAATTCTTTGACAGAATTGGAATTATAGCCTTGAAGTAGGAAAATAAAATCACTGCCAGGGAAAACATAGGCTGGCAAGTCCCTTAAGCAGCTCAGATATGGGCAAAGACAATGCATAGGACTTTTTTTGTTATGGAGAAGTGTTGCATATGGACATTTTATTTAGCCACTGTATTTTGTAACCCAGGATCCAAGTTAGAGATTGCAAAAAAAGCTTCAATTTTATGCATCCCAGATGGAAAATACTAATGTTTTTCATTTTTCTGTCCAGGTGAGATAATTATACTGTCTGCACACTGAAGATTATAGGACCACTATAATTCCACTTCCTACTCACACTTTAAAGGAACTGTTAGAAAGATCCAGAAGAATGAATAGAAAGATAGTCCAGAAGGAGAGAATAGATTGAACTTTTTTCCTCTGAGATCTTCCCATCAAGAACCTTTTTAGCAAGACCCTTTTAGCCCTCAGCAAAACTATATGAGAAGGCAATGTGGGATAGTATGATTTGTTTTCCCACCTAAAAAGAGCCAGCTCTTCCTCTCAATCCTTCAGTCTTATAAATTATAGGAAAAAAGAGAATAACAAAGTAGAAATGTACCTGTTTTGCCATTGATGAGCGATGCAACTTTGGGGATATCACGTCTCCTTTGCAAATCTCTGTCTTCCAAACCCTCTATTCCCTAGGTGGAACTTCAGGGGACAGAGGCCACAGGCTGGCCAGGGCAGCTGCACATACAGCACCACTGTGATGTGACAGCTCAGCACACTCAGATATATAATGTGTAGTGTCATGAGAAGTTCTGGTGCTTGTAGGATACCAGCATATTTGCAGCTTCCCTCAATGGCTTTCTCTATCTTCTCTTCTCCAATGGAGATGACTTTCTCTGGCCTCTGACAAACAGCATGGTAAAGAGGGGCAATAAACCCAAGGAAAGAAAAGAAAGAGATCAGCAATCATGGAAGGAGGGGGCAGTGAGTCACGAGGGGAATGGGAAACCTGGAGACCCGCCGGAAAGCAGAACATGAAACCACATATGAGAAGTCAACTTTGTCAACCAAAGGGCACAGTGTGTCTGTTTAGGTTATATTCTTTCTTGTGCAGTTCCTTGTGATGAGAGCCTCCACTCAGGTCTCTTAAAGAACATCTGGTCAGTGGTGGGTCTTTACAGTACCCATGTCGTGCAACTTCTCTTCAAGCTGAGAATTATTCACAGTCCCAGAGTAGATGCCCTTCCCAATCCCAACCACATAGGTGAGCTTGAAATCTTTCTAGAAAGTGATTTCCTGGAATGAATGAGAGTTGACTAGAAGTCCTGGTTTTAGTCTTAATCTGCTAATCATAGGGAAATCATTTACAGACATACTCCATGTCCTCGTTCGTAAGATGGGAGGGTGAACGCCACCCTGCCTGCCTCCTCTGAGTGAGTGTGCCCCGAGCATCTGCTGGATGAAGGTGAAGGTTGTAACGCTGAGACCAGGGTGGGCATGTCCCCATGCATTGCCTGCGATGCTATGCTCAGGGCAGGTGTGCTGACAGCTTAAGTAACAACAGGGTGATTGTAACACATGCTGTCCTCCTCTCTACATCTGTCATCAAGGGATCAGGTTGCAAAACGTAGATCTAGTTTCAGTACCTGTTTCTTTAAGGATCAAAGAACAGGACCCACAGCTTCCTGCCTCTGCATTGACCCAGACACCCGCTAGGCTTGGGCCTCATACCCATTGTCTTCAGCGTAGGCCGCCTGCAGAGGAATCTTGGACAGCCGCTGCCGGCCATTCCTGCTCCCCCTTTTCCACTCCAGAGCACGAATACAGCAAGCACAGCGGTTTCTTGTGCTTGATGCGCGGTTTTCCCAGCACCTGACACTGGGGAGTACGTGCACCAGAAGAGGATGTTTGGGGTCTTGTGCGCTTATTAGTGTAGTAATTGGAACACACATGGTTCTTCCTGCCAAGTGTCCGAAGACGTGACATTAAAATCTTTTCATTTGGCATTGGTGACTCAGGGAGGGGAGTGCCACTGGCACATGGGGCTGGAGCGGAAGAGCTGGAGGTCACGGTGACCCCTGCTCCTAAGGCCTTCACCTCCCTGTCCACGATCATCAGACTTGCATTTCCATGTGAATGAGCCAAGGGAAGAGAGTGTTTCTGAGTTTTATAGGTCTTTCATTCTTTTCTTTTCTTTAAAAAATTGGACCAGAAAACCCAGTCCTTTCAGCTTTCTTCCTCTCCCTGGAGTCCTGCTGGTGCGTATTACCACTAATAGGGCTTTGGGCCCTGCCAACTCAAAATGAAGAACAGGTCCACGCTGCATCTGTGGCCTAATGAGGAGTCCTGAATGGAAATGAGAATCAAACGTGCATTTAAAATATTCAATTCTCAGCCAGGTTGTCCCTCCACTCTGCCCCTTGCCATCTCAGGGTCCTGAGTCCAGTGCCAGCAGAAGGTGACCTGCCAAGCTGATACCCTGTGTAACTTAGGGAAGGGCACTCGAATGGGACCCGAAAGCACACTCTGAACTCATTTTCTGTCTGCCCAGCAACTGCCAAAGCAGGGGCCGAAGTGCGGGGGTAAGTGGAAATGGGAACGGGGTTCACATGACTGAACGGAATGAAAAATCCAAGGGGGTAGGGAGCAGGAAATCAGACATGCGGTGGCAGCCTGAAAACCCGTTGCTAGGAAGTTCACTCTACTCTGAGCATTGAATGGGAAATTTGACCAGTGTCTTTAATGGGGAAAAAAAAAAAAAAAAAAAAAACAGGGGAGGGGGCTTGGCAGAGAAAACATGGTCCAGGGCCTGGCACTGGGACAGGTTAGCTGTAGGGACTTGAGTGAGTTCTGTCTGAGTCTCAGCTCCCTCCTGTGGGGACTGGAGTAGGCAGTACATGCTTGACCCACTGCCCAAGCCCATCGTGAGGACTTTGCAACCACAGGCCGTGGAAGGGCTCCAGCAAATGGGAGGTATTTCTAGATTATTAAAGGTCTTTTTGGCAAATGAATTTGTTAGAAATCTGGAGGTAATAAAGTCAGGTAAGCTGCTAGGAAATTGGTTAGGTAGGCTTGAAAGTGGAGAACCCCCGAAACTGTGAGGGTTCAGCTAATAAAATCAACACTCAGTATTAAAAGACAAGTTATTCAGGCCACACTGAGTGGAGCAACTTGATGGTAGCCAAAGTGATATCCATGTTGTTAAAGAGCATGTTGACAAAGGTGCATGGCCATTATGAAAACCTGGGGAGTGGAGTACGGACAGTGTGTATCCGGAACAGTCCCGGGGACATGGTGGGGAGATACTTCTAAGTGTAGATGGGCCACCTTGGCTTCATTCCCTTTGGACCATATAGCTAGTTTCCTTCCTTGGCTTCATGTTCACCAAACCTCCTGATCATGTCCTAGATCACATGGAAATTTCTTTCCAGGGACAAATGTACAGCTCAGAGAATTTTGCAATATTCTATAAGACACTTTTTATTTTTCTGTAAGACAGTCTATGAGATTGTCCTTCTGTATATATCGGCCCCCTGTGACTTTGATTTGTATAAATCATTTCTTTCTGGGTCCAGTCTGGGGCACTGAGATGATTGAGTTTTAGACCTGCAAGCCTGGAGAGGAAATAAAGCTCAAGGGTCTGCGAACTTAGACTCTTCCTGGGCATCCCACTGGAAGCTCCTGGCCCATATACCACTCCCTTCTAAAAGACAATAACTTTGATCATCTAAAAGGCTGACCTGAACCCAAGTTAGGACTGGAGGAATGAAAGGGAGAAAGAGGTTTCAGAAAGCCCTTGTTGATAATGTAGATTTGAGTGAGGCTAAACCAGCAAAAGAAGTCAGCCCCAGTGAAGTTCTCCAAGTTAGGGGTAAGGAAGAGAGCGTTCCTGACAATACCGTGAGGAGGGGTTTAAGGTATAAGGTTGGGGAATATCATGCGCAGGTTACTTTCCCTCCCTCCCGTCCTCATGGCTTTGTCTCTAATCAGCGTTGACTCTCTTTCCTTCTGTGAACCTTGGAAACCTGAGACTCCTTCTCAACCCAAAACATTCCATAAACCACTCTCATAGGCCAGAGCTATAAATCACAAGATGACATCTTAGAGCTGATAGTTAGAGTAGTTACTCACCAAATAATTAATTGGTTAATTGCTGATAATAACCTTGGGAAAATTAGTTCAGACAAATTCTTGGTTCCAGAAAAAAAGTAAAAAGAAGGCAGTTGACCTTCTCTGATATTTGATCTCCAATAAAGACCATGATAAAATATGGAAAGTCATGACATTCCCCAGGTATGCTATATTTGACCATATTTCCTGTCTTATCAATGGAGGAGGAGAAAAAATCTTGATGTAAGCAGAAGCTATTAATAAGTCCAAAATATATACAACCCTTGCTCATTTAAGACCCAGTTGTCTTCCTAAGTTTAGAAACTTGGGAATCTATCATATGCCTCTCTGATAAAGATAACCCCTCCCACTGCTTTCATATACACATCTCCATCGTTGTCTTCCAAGTCCAAACTAGACAGGAAACCCTCAGTGTCTGCCATAGACTCCTGCTGAGAAAGTGACCCCAGGCTTTTCTTTCTGCCTAAATGGCTATGATTTATACCATTTGTTATGAGAGACAGCAACCCTGTCCTAGCTGATTACAATAGGAATGGCCGGAGTGAAAGGCAATCAATTGGGATGACTATGATGCAGAACAGTCCCATGTGTAGTCTTGGGGAGAAGCTCTATCCAGTATGGGTAAAACTCCATCCTCCACATTGGAGAGAGAAAATGCAGTCACATCTCTAGGAGAGCGTGGGAGGTATTCACAAAGAGGGCAGGTCATAGGACCCACTGCAGTAACTTGAATCATATCCAGTGGCTCTACTGCTCCCCAGGGTCCAATCTAGATCTACTGTGCCTCCCATTATGACAGCACTGGATTGGTGTGTGAGACCCGGAATGATCAGAACTACTGAGCACCTGGCCAACCTTCTTATTTCCCTGTGAATTCCAACAATAAACTTCCTTCACTTAGGATAATCTAGCTATGTCTCTTTCTTGTAATCTGAAAAAGCTGGACTAATAAATAGACCATATTGTGAAATTCAGATCATTAAAATATTGTAAAGGTATTTCGAGATGTCATTTGAAAATCATAAATTACTCTGATAATTTCACCTTACAAAATGCATCTAATATTTAAACCTCACCCAAAGCAATTAAATATTTGGAAAATGATGTAGATCATGAGAAACCTGTAAATATTGATAGGCATTTATATATCACAATATTTCATAAGTACATCTATTGATGTTTTGTCACTTTGAGGAAGGAACAAAGACTTCTTAGGACAGCATGAGCAGATGGCATGTGTTCAATATTTCCTTCAAAACATTTATCATATCTGTCACTCCCTCTCCATTTGTACTAGTACACCCTGGTTTCAGGCCCTTGACATGAAATGTATGTATTACCACACGGATGCAATGATTAGTTCCTCTGATTCTAACCTGTGTCTTCCAATTTGTCCTGCATGCCAATCATCCTTTAGAACTACATTCATGTCACTTCTTGGCTCAAAATCTCTCTGCGGCTCCCTATTTCCCATGATGGCTCATTTATACCCTCTCTTTTTGGGTCTATGTCATCCAGTCTTGTTCCTTGCCTTTCCAGACCCTTTCCCACCTTCCTCCAGCCAGTGACTGCTGAAGACGCTCTACTCATTCCTTTGTTTCTGCCCTCATTCTTGACGTTTCTTTCCCTTGACAGGGCATCCATTCGTAAAACTATCTCCTTCCATCCAAAGACTAACACCTGTCCCATCTTCCACACAAAACCTTCCCTCATCACCTCCAGCCCTCACAGGGCTCCCCCTTTAGGAACATCGTAGGACTTTTTTTGCTCACAGATTTGTTCTGCCTCCTAGAATGACTGCTTTTCTGTGTGGGCCAGTTTTAGCTCCTCGACTAGATGGTGAGCTCCTTGATTTTGAACAGGAGAAAACTATTTTCTTGTTGACGTTGAATGAATATCCTGAATGTTAGCCACCCCTCCTCCCACTGAGGCAGCTTCAGGAAACAAGATTGCATGAGAATGGTATTTTATTAAAAAAGAAAGAGAAAATTTGTTTTAATCTCCTATGGCCAGTGTCCAGCCTGAAAAATAAAAACTACTGAGACAAATCTTAACATGAGAAGGGCTACTAAAACTGCTGCTATTAGCTATAAATAGAATTTGTAACAAAAGTATGCACAAGGCACAGTGCTATCAGGAAACCAAACTTCCCAGAGACAAGACATGAGGGATCAGACCATGTGCTAGAAAAAGCATTAAACTGGGTTCAGGCAGTCTGGGCAACTCTGGACTTGCCACTCAGGAGCTGCACAGTTTTGGTAAAGTCCCTTCATGAAGCATCATTTACCCATTCTGGAAATAGAGCATGTCAGAATAGGCACCTCTGATGTTTGCCCAAGCACTAAAATCCTGGTGTTTGTTGCCATGCCTGGGCATGATTTCGCTCTAAGTTAGAAGGAAACACAGGGTTGTTTTAGAAAGTGATTTGGACTATACAGTCTAATTTAGAAGGCGGCCAACCTTCTGTCCTCAGCTCTTGTTCTCCTATCTGGCTAGAAAAGTAGCTTCCCAGGGAACCCAGAAAGAGCCCTGAGTTTAGCCCCACTCTTCGTCTTGGTATAATGTTTCCAAACTGCTGCTTCTAGTCTGTCAAACTTGCCAGTTGGCTTCTAAGTTTTTTTTTTTTTTTTTTTTTTTATGTGTGTGCTTGTTTCCTTTCCTTTGGTTAACCTTGAAGTTGAACACAAATTTGTTTTGCTGCATTCATTCTTAGCTGACTGCTGAGTAGGTTAAGATTCTCACAGCCTTTTGTTTTGCAGACCATGGATTTTTCCATGTCCTAGGAGCTGCCTCCTGCCTCCCCAGGGCACTCCTGCCAGTGTGAGCCACCATCCCTCTTCTTTCCTCCTAGTAACATTGCAGAAGATCTTTGTGAACGACCATGCAATAGCCACAGATCATTTGCTATGAAGTTTAAATCCCACAAGGAGATTATCAGAAAATGGAGTGGCTGAATGACTGAACCCTAATTCAGTGATTTGTGATTTGTGAAATTTGGGACATTGTCTAGCAGTCCCTGAAGTCATTCTGGATCACAGTAGCTTGAATGATATGCCTGGCTCTCAAGCTTATGAAGTTTGCCTTGAAACCCACCACTAGGCCAACTTCATATGTGAGCCTGTAGACTTCTTGGAAGTTCTCTACCAGGGGTTCCTTGCAATAGAAATGGTGTTCCCAAGGTTGCCATAAGGAACACTGGGCATGAAGAAGCATCTTACTTTCAGTCATATCAGACCCACTGCCACCATGGAGTCAGTGATCTAAAGTTATTAGTCAAGTCTTGGGTGTGAGGGCTTGCTCTTGAGAAGGGCTGCTGTGGGCCAGTGGTTCCTTGTGAGAGTCAACTTGGGGATAGTCAACTTGGGCTTGGACAAAGAGCTAGAAGAACATTGAGGCCTCAGGAAGGTATTGTCAATGACTAAATGAACCCTTCATGATTCCTGTGACATAAGACACCTTCTTCATCAATTAAGGGATTCTCTTTACTGAAAACTAATCAAGAGAAATAAATAAAAGTCAGCTTTCACATGCAGTGCAAGTCCGTTATCAGACACTGCTGATTAATGGTGAGACTGAACACAGCCTCCCTCTGAAGCTGATATGAGCTCTGCTGAAAATCGCAGCCTTGGACCTATGAAGGGTTTGGTGTCAGTCATTCTTCTTCCTTGGATACTCATATTGAGAATCTTTCTATTTTTTTCTTGGAAGAAAATATAACTGAAAAAGAGTGCCAGATTCTTAGTTGGCAAATCCTAACTCAAGAGAAGAAAAGCTTCTATTTCTCAAGTTTATTCTCTGGGTACGGAGCACGTACCTGGGGTCAAGGTGACGTGCATACATCCTTCCTGACCCTCACACCAGTGATGCACAGGAGATATTCTGTCTCTCTTTCTCTTTTGAGAGAAATGGCATCCCCAATGTTGCAGAGTAGCAAGGGTAGACCCAGATCAGACTGACCCCAAAGCCTTTGTTTTCACTGTCTCCCAACCTTCCATTAGAAGGGCTTCACCATCCTGGTTGAAAGTAACTCTAATATTTGCCAAATTTTTCAGATTTTGAAGTCCATTTGCTCAGCGGCAACCACACATAGAAGTCAAGGATTTATATTCTGAGAATGAAATCCACAAGGCAACGCTGCCTGCACTGTGGTTTTGAGGATCTTAGATGATGTGTTACCGCCTTTTAAAGTGTTCCAGTGGCTCCTACTGCCAATGACCAGGGACTTCATCACTGACTATGACCACAAGGACCCTCTGCTCCCTCTGACCGCAAGCCCCTTCCCCATCCAATATGCCTTTCTACACATGCATGTCCCTCCATGGGGGAAAATCAGAACTCCTAGATCTGCTGACACCACAAAAAAAATCCCAGGATTGTGATACTGGAGCCATCTGTCTAGACATCTCCCCTCCACCATGGAGGGCTCCTGCTTCTTGCCATTAATGGACATGGAAGTATGTTGAATAAGAACATTTCTGACAGACATACAGTGTCCCCAAGCTACACCCAAGGAAGCAGTTCTTGGCTTCCCCCAAATACATGTGACAGTTGCTGTGGACCCAAGGGGATTCATCCTGAAAGATACAGCAAGGACTGTCATTCTGAAACCCTGCACCCCCTTGGTGCCCTACTCTCCGGTGACTAGAAGACATTTCTCTTTCCTGTGGATGGGAATTCAGTCATATCCTGCTTCTCTTAACACCATGGGTTAGAGTAAAACCCTAAGGTCAGACCTCCAAGCTCTTCTTTCTACATGGGAAAGGAAACTTTGGAAATCCAAAAAAACCCCTTCATCCCTAACAAATCCTGGCTTCCCCAAAGAATTCTTTTCCATGGACTCAAAAAAGTCTAATTTGAAAAGGCAGTAATTCCCTAGTCGTAGGCCATCTACTCAATGCTTGTCCTTGACTTTGATCTGTTTGTTTACCTGCCTGGGACAATTTAGTACAAGAATTGGGGCTGTTAGAAGCTTGTATAGAGATTTGACAGATAACTTTTATGTTTGTTGAATTCAAAAACATTGTGCCTGCTCTATTTATGTTTGTTCTTAATTTTTATAGGAATTTATGCTTTGGTTGTATTTTACAAAATGATGGATTGGAAGATTTTTTTTTTAATGACCCTTTAACACACAAAGTTTGAGAAGCATTGTTCTCGTTTTTATCTGAACTTCCCCCTTAGGGAAGGCTATGCCACTAGAGTCTCAATAGATGGAACAGAAATAGAAAATGAGGAACTAAGTATTTTCTAAAACAAAAAAAATGCAGGGGTGCCTGGGTGGCTCAGTCAGTTAGCATCTGCCCTCAGCTCATGTCATGATCCCAGGGTCCTGGGATGAAGCCCCAAGTCAGGCTCCCTGCTCAGTGGGGAAGTCTGCTTCTCCCTCTTTCTCCCTCTCCCTCTGCCCTTTCCCCTGCTCATGCTGTCTCTCCCAGGCTCTCTCTCTCAATCTCTCAAATAAATAAATAAATAAAATCTTAAAAAAAAAAGGAGTACTATGGCTTAAACAGGATCAAGTTAATTTCTTTTTCATGTGTTGGTCTGGAAGTTAGTAGTGCAGGGTCACTGGGATGGCTCTGCCATCTTCAATGAGTGGTGGCATCCTTCACCAGATCCAAAGGAACCAAACGACTTCTCACTATTGCTTAGCCAATGAAAGTGAAAAGCAGTATAGTTAATTTATTCTTTTAGGGCAAGTCTAGTAGTCTTTAGCTAAATGGCCAATTGCCCAGTTAAAATTCTATTTCTATTAATGATGAGGAAAACAGATAAATAAACAATCTGCCACTCTACGAATCTTAGTAGGCTGAAAATTTTTATGTAAACCCTGAACTTTTCTGAGCTTGTCAACACTAGTAACTCAAAATTTTACACTTAGAAACCTAAATAATATTTATTTTCTCAGTGCTTTCCAAGTCAAACACAAATTTGTATTGATATACAAATTTTTCTTGAAAAATCTTCCCCCAGATATTTTGTGGTCATGACCTAAAGAGTGAAGTTGATTTGTTTAAAAAACAAAACAAAAAAACCCTTTAATTTGCCAGAATTGGTTCAAAAATATGTCTAAAACCTGGGGCACCTGGGTGGTTCAGTCGGTTGAGCATCCAACTCTTGGTTTGAGCTCAGGTCATGATCTCAGGGTCATGGGATCAAGCCCCATGTGGGGCTCTGTCAGTGAGGAGTCTGTTTGGGATTCTCTCTCACTCCCTCCCCCTCAGCCCCTCCTCCTGCTCTCTCTCTCTCTCTCAAATAAACAAAAATAAAATCTTTTTAAAAAGAATATATCTAAAACCTGAGCAATTGTTAGCCAATAAAGAAATTAAATTTCTAATTAAAAAAAAAAAAAACTTCCTACAAAGAAAACCCGAGTTCCAGATTCCTTTCTTAGAAAGCTCTGCCAGTGGGTGCCTGAGTGACTCTGTCAGTTAAGAGTCTGCCTTCGGCTCAGGTTGTAATCCCAAGGTCCTGGGATCGAGCTCCATGTCTAGCTCCCTGCTCAGTGGGGAGCCTGCTTTTCCCTCTCCCTCCCCTGCTTGTGCTCTCTCTCTAATAAATAGTCTAATAAATAGATAAAATCTTAAAAAAAGAAAGAAAGAAAGAAAGAAAGCTCTGCTAAGTAGTCAAGGAAGAAATTATTCCAATCCTATGTAAACTATTCCAGAGAATAATGTGTAGACAGATAATGTGGGGAAGGGCATCCTAGGTGAGAGAAGCATGTGCAAAGACACGAAGGTAGGCAAAAATACAATGAATCTGGGAAACAAGTGATTCAGTACAGTTGGAGCTCAGGGAACTTACTGGAGAGAAGCAGAAGATGAGACTGGAAGTTAGGCAGGAGTAAATATTTTTTTTTTAAGATTTATTTACTCATTTATTTGAGAGAGATAGCAAAGAAAGCTTGAGCAAGGGTGGAGGGAAGGGCAGAGGGAGAGGGAGAAGCAGACTCCCCACTAAGCAAGGAGCCCAAGGCGGGGCTCAATCCCAGGACCCTGGGCGTGACCTGAGCGTGACCAAAGGAAGACACTTAGCCAACTGAGCCACCTAGGCACCCCAGGAGTAAATCTTTTTAAGCTACACTGAAGACAACAAGGAATTTTGTTCCATCCTGTAAACAATTAGGGCACGTCAGATAAGACTTGTAATTACCTACAGTGAAGGTCTGTGATGATCCTGAGATACCATTTAATATTTATGCAGGAAAATAACATATTTATAGAAAAAAACTCAGTACCAACATCAACTAAAAACCTTTTACTAATGTCCTAGAACAAAGAAGTTCCAATGACCTCTACAAAGTGCCTTTACAAGGTGTCTTAAGCACAATCTCTACAAGGATTTATATAAGCCTGAAACTGGGATAGCAGATAGGCCAAGTCCACTCCTGGGCCCACAGTATGTATGACAATAATAGCTAATATTTATTGAGTACTCTGGGCCAGATACATTGCTAAGCCATTAGCATGAATTATCTCAACTAACCTTCATAATAACCCTGTGAAGTAGGTGCTATAATCTATCTCCATTTTACTGACGAAAATAAAGCCTGAAAGTGATTAGATAACTTGCCCAAGGTCACCTTGCTAATAAGCACCAGAGACAGAACTTGAACTCCTGTCTCTCTGATAATAACACCTATGCTGTTAACTACTATGCTGTCCTGCCCATGGAAGATATCACTAATTATTACATTACTCCCAACTTTTTTTATTATATTACTCCCAACTTTCAGTGTAGCTCTGAGAAGCCACTGCGGATAGACTGGACCTGACTTATGAGAGAGGACTGATTGCTGCTCTTTGTCTACACCTTAGTGATGTCATCTCAGATGCAGCCTCAGATTCTAGGCACTGTAAGCATAAACCACATCAAAAGCAGACCTGCCACCACAGCTTGTATTCTAGCACCTTTCAGTTAGAGTCTCTACATGAGAAGTCCCCACCCCACCCGGAGTGCTTTCCTAAGCTGATGCATATTCAGTCTGTTGGTACGGAAAAGGGACAGGAGGAATTCAGGTTATCCACAAGCTGTCAACAAGAACTGGCTGCCCTTTAGGGGCATTCTCACCATTCTTTATGAATGTCTGTGGTAAGGAAATTATAGAAGTGAATCCAGAAAGAGGCTATGGCTTTATGTTATATATTCCACATATCTGAATTGCTTCAAGTAGTATAGGATCTAGAAGCACTGTTGAAGACTCAGTTGATTTGGATTTTGGAAAAGATTCATGCATTTCTATAACATACTTAACATACCTCGTCACCCCATGCTAAGTGGTAAGAAGTCAAGAACCTACAGAGACTATAGAGTCCTTCCAGGTAGACAGCCCTACCTTAATGCAACTGCTTTTCCTTTTATGTCCAAACTCCACAACAGTCACACTTTGCCATCAAGTATTTACAATGTGATGACTCAGGTAATGGAAAGTCCAGGGCTGGGATGAGGGGAGAGGTCTGACTAGACCAAGCAGGGGCCTGATCCCTGGTAAAAAGAGGGAGCAACAGGGATGACCCACCTGGATTCCAGGTTGTTCCTGGAAGGGCAGCTGGGTGCTCCTGGAGCAGTGTCATGAGTAGCCCAGCCACTTATGTCTCAGTGTTGGAACAGGTAGGTGGGCGGAGGAGCTTCAAAGTCCAGAAGCCTCTGGGTACCAGGGAGGCAGATGAAACTGGACAATGAGCCAACATTGGTGAGAAACCCAACTGGGGCTGAGATATGAAGGTCATGCCCTGGTCGCAGGCTCATTATATGTCTCTGCAAAGGGAAAGATGACTAGAGAGAACCCAACAACAGTGAGCTCAGATCAAACTCCCAAACGCATGGAGTGGGATAATAGGCGGGAATAGGAGGAGGCAAGGAGAAATTTAAGCAATTTAGGGATAGTCTAGGTATTCAGATCCTAGGACATTGGATCCTAGGTAGGGTCCAGTACAATAGCCTTTAGGACCACAGGGGAGCTCATCTCCCACAGAATGTGGGGCAATGGTTTGATGCATATTTCATTTCTTCTAGGATTGTCTCAGTACCCAGGGAAGGGTCTACAAGGGTCTGGTGACAGGGAAGAAAATTAACATATGTCATAAAACTGCCAGTGTTGAATCTGAACTTAATATCCCATCTTAACTTAAATCTTGAAACACCTCAGAAATGTTAAGACCTGCAGAATCACAGCTAGTAGGTGATATGGCCAAGATCTGAACTCATGTATGACTCCAAAGACTTGACTCTCTCTATCCCATCAAGCTGTTTCTGGAAGGATCTGGCCCACACTGCTAGAAAAGATCCAGAGAAGAAATATTGGAGACCAGGCCAAAGGGTCTGATTCTGTCATCATCTCAATGGTTTTCAACCCTGGCTACCCATCAAAATCATACACACACACACACACATGTGCACACACACACACATACACATATACACATACACACACGCATGCGCACTCACACACACAGGTCAGGACCATCCCCAGAGATTCTGCTGTAATTGCTCTGTGATGGGATCTGGAGATTGTTTTTCTGTGTTTTTCTTTTCGACGTTTTTCTTTAAGAGCTCTCCTCGTGACCCCAAGAAACAACAAGAGCTGAGAACCACTGACCTTTCTTGCTTCTGACCCTTTAAGGTAGACTAACACCCTCAGGTCTGCTGTCCCTTGAAGGCAAACTGAAAATCCAAGGCTCAGTTCCCCCCTTGCCTATTCCTAATTAACTTCTACTTTGTTCTTATCCCTCTTGGCTGCCAGGTCCCATGTTGCCTTGGGCAGAAACACCCAGTTCCTACTCAGACTGTAGCACCCAATTCTGGCTCGTCTCAGCACAGCACTCTAGACAGGCAGGACCCCTAGGAGCTGGGCACATGCTGAGATGCTGTGTCTTAGAAGTCAGTGGTCCTGGGGCTCCAGAAATCTCACAGAGGGGCCAAGTGCACAGAGGGGTGGGGGTAGGGGGAAAACTGAATTAAATCCAGGGACAACATTCCAGAGACTAATCATCAAAGTAGAGGACCTAGGCAAGGGGAATCCAGGAAACAGATCCAGGGAAAACAGCACTGAGAGGAGAAGGGCTTTGAGCCAAGGTCAGGAGGTGGAGCCTGGAGAAGTTCTCCGAGCTGGAGATACTATCGTAGCTGTTGCTTCCTGGGAGCCCGCCACCGAGGGCTGGGTAAGGTCACTACATGGCTGGGCCTGGACCTCCCGGTTTACCTGCCGAAGCTCGAGGAATGTGTGTGTTGTTGTCCTTATGCTGGCTCACCCTCAGACAAAAGGTCTGGCTGAGAAAACAATGCAGGTAAATAAGACAGCCTGAAGCAGAACTTCGCACATTAGCCAATGAGACTGTGGAGACACATTATCTCTGCATGTGCAAGTTCATGCTGCTTCAGGAACTTGATCTTGCAGAATTATTGATGAGATTTACCTAGATCAGCTCTACCCACACCCTTCTCTCTGCTTTTTCTAAATTACAAGAACTGGTCTTCAGCCAGCAGTCATGAGCTGGCCAAGGAGGGCTGCACCCCTGGAGGGTTCAGATGGGCAAGGCTCTTCTGAGGGGCCAGAATCCAAGTCGCTTCTCTATGCTCATAGCTTCTTGTTGACTTCCGTCCTTCGTGGTCCCATCACCTTTCATTCCCAACCCTGTCTTGCGTTTGACGGATGCCACCACCCGGGAGAAGCCAGGCCACGGAACCACAGAGGCCCTCGGGACATGTCTAGTTCAGTTCTTCTCAAACCTGCTTGTCATAAGCGTCTTCAAAACAGATTCCTGTGCCTCAACAAGGACTCACTGGATAAGAATTTCTGGGGGCTGTGCCCCCACTGACCTGGTGTGTTTCTCATCCAAACTGACACTCCCCTCAGCGCCTGGACTAAAAAGAACCCACCTTCTGCCTATTGAAGTCACAGCTCCCTTTCATGCCTATAAACGTTTTATGTGACTTCTGATTCGGGTGCAACTGTGGTGCAGAGGAAGAATCAAAACCGTGACTGGTATTTGGTGAGCCAAATTTGCCTCTTGACCTCCTAAATCATGGTTCTCCGTATCAACTTCACGGTAGAAAAGCAATGAAAAGCACTTAACCACCCAGCTGTTGCGTGTGTTTCTAAGACAGTACCTTAAGAGACAGTCATGAGTAAGGAGAAGGAGACTGAATTTTGAATCAGAAGATCCAGGTTTCTGAGCCCACATTTTCTCCATTACTACCTGAAAAACCCTGGACCAATTCTATTACCTTTCTGAACTATCAACTTTATCATCATCATCATAGAGCCAACATTTATGAGGCAATTACTGTACACAGACACAATGTTAAGCACCCTACTGAGGACACTGGCTTTAATATTCCCCAAACACCTCTCCACAGAAGAGAAGACGGAGTCCCAGAGAGTCAGCTACTTCGGCCATATGATCACACAGATATCCACCTGTGGTATTGCAGAGATCTGTTGTAAAACTAGTGAGAGAGACCACGACTTCATAGTTGTACCGTGTATATGGTTCTCACTCCACAATTGCAAGTTACCATAATCAAGAGGTTATCTTACTTGTCTTGCTGCTCTGCTACCCAACACTGTACCCAGCACATTAGTAGATACTATAAAACATTGGTCAGATGAAAATGAATAAATGATTAAAAGCAAATAAACATTTAACAAATGCCCAACATAAACAAAGGCCCTATGGATCAACCTACTGCATCAGGGTGATGAAGGGCCCAGAGATACCTGTGCTGTGCCTTATAACCACTCTGGGCCTCATGTCCTGAGGGTGCCTTATAGGCAGTTCTATTTACCTGAGGTCTTGATAGGCCTCCTTGGAGAAACAGTAACTAGACATCTGGGGAGTGCACTGGCCCCACGAATCTGAGTCGGCTCTGCAGACTCTTAACTTGCTCGATTGAACTAATGCCACGCAGCAGGTCCCTGATAAAAGCCCAGGCCTTGTGCTTCTTCGTAATAACCCGGACCTCACATGGCCTCCTCAGACCCAACCCCCTCCTCTCTCTGGCGCTCGCTTTGCTCTATGGCCTTGACCAGACACGGGCACTCTGGTCCCAGCCTTGGCCATCCTCCTGTTTTGCAAAGGGCATTTACCCTTCCGAGTGCGTCTGAGGCTGCTGTCCTGGACAAACCCCTTCTCACTCGAGCTTGGCCTCCACATTTGTTGCCCAGAAGGCTTATTTTCCCTCTTGTGCTTGGTCGCCTCTGTGGATCAGAGTCAGACACCGGACTGAGCCTCCTGGTCAAAACCAGGGTGAAGTCTCTCACGTGCATTTCCAGGGAGGGTTTCCAGGAGGGCAGGGAACTCCCACGTGACTGGACAGACCTGCGGTCCCCAGTCTTAGCCCCCAGATGGGGACGAGATTGGGCACAGGTGGGAGGGACAAATTCGAATGAGGTAGAATTTTGTGCCACGCTCACAGAGTAAAATCACTGTCTCAGAAACATGTCCCAAACCCTTAAAAGGAGAGGGAGAGAAGGATCCTCTAGAAAACCGAAAAAGATTCAAATGAAAAAGTTGATCTATTTGGCAAAATTGAAACAAAGGGGGCAAGATCTCCCTGATTTGGGTGTTGCGGGGGTGGGGCGGGGGAAATGTGAAAATAACACTGGAGGCCAGTTAGTGAGCTGAAGCAGCAGAGAATTGGCCAAACCCGTGGAAACTGGGGAAGAGTGATAATAACGTGTCCATAACTGGTAGAACCAAAGGACAGGTGGACCTCACAAAGCCGGGCTAGGTGAGACACAGACTTTGCTGCTCTGAGAAATTCCAGCCGAATCAGCCGTGGATTAGCAGCTCGGACCACCAGGTGGCGCTAGAGTAGAGGCTGCGGGCGAGCGGCGGCGGCTCAGCAGGTAGGGGGAGCCTCCAAGCCAAATGGGGGATGTGAGGAGCTGAGAGCCAGTAGTGCCACAGATGGTGGTTCAGAGGTGAGATGTGAAGACACTGGGGTCCTCACAGTCTCGCCCGGGCTGGAAGCTAAGGGAGGGCATGTTCCACTGGTTTCCTAGTGACAAAATTCCCAGCTGACCTCTCATTACCATTTCAAACGAACCACACTGCTGTGAAATTGGGCAACTCTGGGTGTCCCTAACTTGGGGAAGAAAGGCCATTTGCTTCTGGGTTTCCAGTCAGTGGGGATGCCATCCTGTGACCCCCTGATACGCAATGGAGTATGTAGTAAGAGCCTTGCCTAGAGCCCGGGCACCAGTAAATGCCCAGGAAACGTGAGTTCTTGATCCCCAGGGAGCCCGGCTGGACAGCTGGTCTCCCGCCTCGGAGGGGCTGATCTGTGTCCCTCAGAACTGAAGTGCTATTGGCCCTCTACACTCCTCAGCCCCTCTGGCCTGAGACCCTTTGTCCCAGCGTCTTTGTTGTTCCAGATTTCTCACTGGGAGGCCAGGGCAGCTGCCAGGGGCCACCCCAGGAGCTGGAATCTCACAAACAGAGCATTATACACAGCCCTTCCTTGGCATTCCCCCCACCGCGGGGGCCGCCTGGCCCAGCCCCACGCCCCGCGTCCAGCCTCGCTGCCTTGTTCACTCTGGGCCCGCAGAACACCCCCTCCCTCGCCCCTCTCAAGCAATGTGTTCCTAATCTGCCCCGAACAGTCACCACGCTCGGTTTTTCCAGCCGGGGCTAACCAGCTTGGCGCCCGGGCCTGGGCTCGCACGGAGGAGATCGGATTGCAGGGAACAGTCTGTCTTCCTCCCTGCCCCTGCTTGTTTTCTTCAGGGGCAAGGGCCCGGCCCGCTGAGCTGTCTTTCTCTTGCTCCACGCCTTAGCCTCCCGCCCACGTGGTCGGCCTCGGGCGGGTGCTGCGAGCTTACGGAGCCGCCCCCGGCTGCAGGGAGTCTGCGTCCGCAGGCAGGTTTGCCGGGGGAGGCCAGATTGCTAAGGCTGCAGGGGAATTCTTACAGACCAGTTCTGGCCAGATCTCCTAAAACGTTTTGCTTTTGCCTTGCTGCCTCTGTGCGAGACGGGGTGGCGGTGGCTGCTGTGGGAGGGGAGTTTTTTTCCCCCTTCCCTTTGCTGAGCTGTTACTTCTTAGGCCGGCCGGGCTTGCAGGAACTTCTGGTTCCTCGAGGCAGTAAACACCCTGGTTCTCCAGGCCACCCTGTTGCTCCCTTTTCTCATTTTCTTACAAAAGGCAGTTTTTAAAAAAACTCAGAAAAGTGGCAATGTCAGTGATCAGGGCCGGGTTTAAATGTTTGAAAGAATCGTAAAATACAGTGTTTATTGAGTCTGTTTGCTTCTTCGGCTGTATTCTCCTCTTTCTTGTTCTTGTCAGCATTAGAAATCAGCTGCGGGGCAGGCGGTGCGCAGACAATGTTGGCCCTTTCAGAGCAGTATTGAAATAAATATTTTCAATACAAGCATTAAAGTGAGTCGTAAAGCATGAGCTTGTTAATCCCTTGAAGGGGTTGGAGCCCCCTCTGGCCATATCCCATTTTCCACAAAAGCTGGTCACAGGGTGACTGAGAATGCAAGACGTGGGGTCCTGAGGTCGGTGGGAGCGAGAGCTTGCCTCTGTACCCTGGCCTCAGCTTGGTGTCATCTGCCACTGGGACTTGCCCAGGGAAACACCAGCTGGCTAAACAGACAGGGCCGCTGGGCTGGGCTTGGTGGCGCTCCGTGAGCCCCAGGGCCACAAGCCCCTTTCCAACCATGTCCACCTATACCCAGTGACTCCATTAAAGACTTCATCACTTTCTCTGAAGCTGATTTTCTTACTCCAACCACTTCGCTCCAGAAGAAAACTTTCTAGTTTCACTTTAAGTGCAAAATCAGTATCGCTTCCATAAATTTTTTTAAAAGAGTATAAAAATAGAGAAATGCCATGAAACCATGAAAACAAATGCTATTAATTTTTAATTAATTTTTAATGTCTTGCATGTAGCAGTAAGTCTGAACAATTTATGAAAATAAGTACCTCAGTGAGAAAAAGGAAACAATTTACATATGCTCGGCTCAGAGTCCTGAGTTACCTGTCTGAGTTTGCTACGTCGAAGCGCAGGGGTCAGTCTGCCTGGATGAGTCCCAGCTCCCAGGCCAGGGGTCCGTTTCTCCATGTCTGTGTGCCTTAGTTCCTTGTTTGTCAAAAAAGGCTAATAATAGCACCAGTCTGAGTTGTTTCTGACCACTGCATGAGTTAACAGATGCAAAAGAGTTATGACAGGCCCGCCCAGCACTCAGTAAGCTCTCCACGAATGTCAGCTATAATAATAACTAGTAGTCATAGTATTAGCCTTAGCAGGATTCGTGAATTTAAAATTTCTACTCACTAGAGTAGTGTGTCAGGAAAATTGGGAAAAAAAAAATTATTGAACACTTTTACCTGGTAAGATTGGTTACTAAGAGTCAGTTCCTAACAAAAATGATGAAAGTAACTTTAGCCCAACAAACTTCTCTTTGAGTAAGGCTTCTGAAGCAATTTCCAAAATCTAGTCTTGGAACAGGTTGAGTTCCCTGGTAATGTTTGGAAAGTGATGGAAAATGGGTTCTTCATCTACTCCAAGCTGAATTCTGGTCTAGAAAAATACTTATTAAGATATTTTGTTTCATCTTCCAAAGATCCCTGTATAATATTCAAAACAAGGAGATATTCAGATGAGTGTGTAATCATATGGTTCAGATAATGAAAATATTTTCTGATATTTGAAATTAGTTGAAGGCTTGGGTCAGCTTAGAAGACACATTCTTGGATCTTTGGCATATCACTATCTGACACCAACTACATGCTATGTAGAATTAAATTATTGAATTCTCATAATAACCCAGTGGTGTAGGTACTCTCTCCATTTTACAACTCAGATGCTAAGGCTCAAAGAGGTCAAGTGGTTTAAGATTGCTTGGCTCACGTGGGTTCGAGGCTAGAATTCGAGGCTGCTCTCCAGTGCTGGAGGCCCGCTCTGCATCTCTGGGCTCCCTTGCCTCTGTGGGATGTAATCTGACCCTACAGGTCTGCCTTGGTGAATTCACAGAGCCTGGGCCTCAGACCAGGGCACCAGGTGGGATGTTCTGCCCCCTGTGGGTTCCTACTGGTCTAGTCCCTCCTGGAAATTCAGATGGTGAGCAATGAAGACTTGGGCATGGGTTACCCAGCAAGTGCAGGGGTAACCAGGGTACCCACAGCCTGAAAAGAAACCATAGTACCCTTTCCTTGTCTAGGAACTGCTGGCTACTCCGCTCCCTCCCTCTTGCCTTCTGTCCTTTCTTGCTGTTACTGGCAAAACCGGCCCTTTGACTGCAGCCACCACCTTTTCCTACCTCCTTTTGTGTACCAGCAAAATCATCTCTGCTGGCCCATATACCATGTTTGGGGAAAACTGAATTAGTACACTGTAGGTCTCTGAGACAGGTGTAAATAAATGATAAATGTAATTGGAAGCTTGACTGTAAGTTCCTTAGAGGTGAGAAGTGTGACTGATTTAGCTCTGTCTCACCAGAACCTAGAGCAGTGCCTAGCACACAGTGCTCGGAGTGTCAGTTATTGAATGTTGGGCACGAAGGAACAGTAGGAAAGCTAAAGAGGAAGAGGTGAGTCTGTGTTTTATTTTTGGTGCCAATGTTTAGACGAATTTAAAGGAAAACCCAAACCTCAAATATTTCATTGAACTTCTAGGACATCTCAGCTGTGAGAAGATCTTACTATGATGTCTCACCTCCTTCCTGATCCTGTTTCATTCCAGAAGTTCTTGGGATGTTGAAGAAAGTTCTAAAGGCAGAGGGATGGTTGTCGGGAGATGGGCAGGGACCAGAGGCAGGACTGAAGAAAAGTAAGGGATGCTGCAAGGAAATATGAGAGCAAGGAAATGCTTGTATTTCTTCCCATGCATTTCCAGGCTGCCAAGAGGTCCATGAAGACTGGTCATCGGCCCTTCCCACCATCACCAGTGCCATGGCCGGGGTGAGGGCTCCAGAGACCTGAGGTATAATGTCCCAGGAAGATCAAAAGCTGTGATTATTATGGTCACTCTCCAAGGTCATGGTTCTTTCTGAGGACATCTGACTTCTTTCAAGTCTTGACTGTTCCTGAGTGCTAATGCGTCTTTTCAAAAATAGTTGAGATATGTAAACTCAGGGGAAGCTTGGGGAGGAGCCCTTGAGAAGGAGCCAGTTAGGTGTTGGGTGATAATAAGGGAGCTTCTTCAAGGGAAGCCCCTGGGAAGGGACGGAGGCCTCTTCAGTGGTACTTGCTCTCCACGGACTGGTGACAGAGGTCCTCAAAGGGACACTCCTCAGGAAGGGTGGAAGCTGTTCTGAGAAATGAGCTCACAGTAGCTCAGAGAGTCCTGAGGTGTCCCAGCGTCGTATTGTCATGGAGAGCTGCGTTGCTCCATTGCCACAGATTTCCTCAGACATTATCTAACTCGTGACAAAAGAGCTCTTACAAGGGGAGGAAAGAGCTGGCTCCAGCCCTCCTGAGTCACCATACTGAGCTTTTTTGCTCTCTGCCCACTACATTTCTCTAGAGATACCCGGGACTGTTCCTCACAGCCCGGCTCTGAGTAAATTTTTCGTTACAGAATTCAGCTTTCCAGATACGATCGTGGTGGCCTCCAGTTTTGGCCATCTCTCCTGCTGAGCCATTACTCTCCTGTTTTCCGTGACTCCCAAGAGCTGTGTGCTTTGGTGTTCTCCCCCTATAAACAATTTCAACTTTCTCTTTTCGCCCCAGCCAGCCATGGCTCCCTGGTATTTCAGACTTGGCTGCCTACGTCATTCACTCAGGCCATGTTATTTTAGCCTGGCCCTGACACTCTCATGGCTAATTTATTCAGCTCTTGCTCTCAGGAACCTCAAAGTCTCAGCCCAGCCCTGGGCACAAGACAGGATTAGTCTTGTGTGGGTATTTGAGCTCAGTAGTTGAAGACCTGAGATACCTAAAATCAAATGCACATGTGATCCAGGACCCTAGACGCCATGTGTAGGGTCTGCCCTTGGGTGTGTTGCTGGGCATACTACATGCACCGCATAGACCTGGGAGGCCCCTTATGAAGGCAAGCTTGGACATATTTCTTGATTCCTTTGAAACCCTAAATTCAGACCATAAGAAATGTCACCCTAAATTCAGCCCATGGCCCATGTAACTCAGGCAATAACCACAACAGCCAACTTCTGCTATACAACACCAGTATCCTGCAAAGCATTTTCTTCTCAAGCATTTTCTTATAATATGTCTATTCTCATAAAAATCCTGTGGAGTGGGCATCACCATTACCATCTTAAGAATCTGGAACTTAAAGAGACAAAGCAATTTGCCCAATATCTTGCATGCTACAGAAAAGGACATGAACCCAGATCTGTCTGAAACCCAAACCCAAGCTTTTAAACAATTACACTCCAGGGCTGAGACGTTTTAGGGAAGAATCAAGCTCTCTGAGGGGCACTGACTGCATTAAGATTGGGGTCGGTCTCCCCCAAACACTGTTCAATTCTCTCAACAACCACGATGGTCTTGTTATCTGGAAGTTAATTGAATTCCTCTTGAATCTAAACCTCCTCGCACAATGTATTGAGTAAATGATTTTAATCAGACTAGAAAGTACTATATGCTTCCTCTTTTTTTTTTTTAAATTTTATTTTTTATAAACATATATTTTTATCCCCAGGGGTACAGGTCTGAGAATCGCCAGGTCTACACACTTCACAGCACTCACCATAGCACACACCCTCCCCAATATCCATAACCCCACCCCCCCTCTCCCAACCCCCCTCCCCCCATCAACCCTCAGTTTGTTTTGTGAGATTAAGAGTCACTTATGGTTTGTCTCCCTCCCAATCCCATTTTGTTTCATTTATTCTTCTCCCACCCCCTTAACCCCCCATGTTGCATCTCCTCTCCCTCATATCAGGGAGATCATATGATAGTTGTCTTTCTCTGATTGACTTATTTCGCTAAGCATGATACCCTCTAGTTCCATCCACGTCGTCGCAAATGGCAAGATTTCATTTCTTTTGATGGCTGCATAGTATTCCATTGTGTATATATACCACATCCTCTTTATCCATTCGTCTGTTGATGGACATCTAGGTTCTTTCCATAGTTTGACTATTGTAGACATTGCTGCTATAAACATTCGGGTGCACGTGCCCCTTCGGATCACTACGTTTGTATCTTTAGGGTAAATACCCAGCAGTGCAATTGCTGGGTCATAGGGTAGTTCTATTTTCAACATTTTGAGGAACCTCCATGCTGTTTTCCAGAGTGGTTGCACCAGCTTGCATTCCCACCAACAGTGTAGGAGGGTTCCCCTTTCTCCGCATCCTCGCCAGCATCTGTCATTTCCTGACTTGTTAATTTTAGCCATTCTGACTGGTGTGAGGTGATATCTCATGGTGGTTTTGATTTGTATTTCCCTGATGTCGAGTGATATGGAGCACTTTTTCATGTGTCTGTTGGCCATCTGGATGTCTTCTTTGCAGAAATGTCTGTTCATGTCCTCTGCCCATTTCTTGATTGGATTATTTGTTCTTTGGGTGTTGAGTTTGCTAAGTTCTTTATAGATTTTGGACACTAGCCCTTTATCTGATATGTCATTTGCAAATATCTTCTCCCATTCTGTCAGTTGTCTTTTGGTTTTGTTCACTGTTTCCTTTGCTGTGCAAAAGCTTTTGATCTTGATAAAATCCCAAAAGTTCATTTTTGCCCTTGCTTCCCTTGCCTTTGGTGATGTTCCTAGGAAGATGTTGCTGCGGCTGACGTCGAAGAGGTTGCTGCCTGTGTTTTCCTCAAGGATTTTGATGGATTCCTTTCTCACATTGAGATCCTTCATCCATTTTGAGTCTATTTTCGTGTGTGGTGTAAGGAAATGATCCAATTTCATTTTTCTGCATGTGGCTGTCCAATTTTCCCAACACGATTTGTTGAAGAGGCTGTCTTTTTTCCATTGGACATTCTTTCCTGCTTTGTCGAAGATGAGTTGACCATAGAGTTGAGGGTCTATTTCTGGGCTCTATTCTGTTCCATTGATCTATGTGTCTGTTTTTGTGCCAGTACCATGCTGTCTTGATGATGACAGCTTTGTAATAGAGCTTGAAGTCCGGAATTGTGATGCCACCAACTTTGGCTTTCTTTTTCAATATTCCTTTGGCTATTCGAGGTCTTTTCTGGTTCCATATAAATTTTAGGATTATTTGTTCCATTTCTTTGAAAAAAATGGATGGTACTTTGATAGGAATTGCATTAAATGTGTAGATTGCTTTAGGTAGCATAGACATTTTCACAATATTTATTCTTCCAATCCAGGAGCATGGAACATTTTTCCATTTCTTTGTGTCTTCCTCAATTTCTTTCATGAGTACTTTATAGTTTTCTGTGTATAGATTCTTAGTCTCTTTGGTTAGGTATCTTATAGTTTTGGGTGCAATTGTAAATGGGATGGACTCCTTAATTTCTCTTTCTTCTGTCTTGTTGTTGGTATATGCTTCCTCTTATTTGAACGAATGCTACTGTTTTCAGTATTTCAAGAGCAGTCCTTAATTCTAACACTGTAAGATCTGTAAATTCTAGTTTTCCCTCCTACAAACTTTTAACTTTCTTTAGATTTATTATATCCTGCTTTAAGGCCTCACATTTCCACACCAAAATGCAATGTTTTCAGTGTTTCTGTAAGGCTGCCATTTCCTATCTCCCTTCCTGACCCCACGCTCCAGGCAAATGAACAGCTGTAGGCAGTTTCCCATGACCCTTCCCTTTCATCCACCTGTTCCTTATCTCCTCAGAGCCAGTAATCTCTACCCTTTATGACTGGCTCAAAGATTACCCCCTCCTGGAAACCTTTTTTTTTTTTTAATCCCCACACCCCCCCCCCACCCCCAGATGGAAGTGATTTCTCTCTTTTGTGCTATAACCATAGGACTGAACTCTCGGATCCTTCCTATGGTACTTTTCATTGTCTTTATTGGATTTTTAGTTACCCTAAGTGTTCCATACTTCTATTTCTAGATTATATGTACTTCAGGGCAGAGTCTGTGTTTATATCCTGTACTGCATGCTCATGTGTTCATTCGATGCATAAACAGATATAATATCAATCAATGGTTTTGCTTGATTTCTTTTCTGGAAAATTTCTATTTCTTTAGCAGAATGAGATAACTAACTGTGTGAAGCATTCCATGTAACAGATTCATGCAGATTTATATAAGACTAAGACAACATTTTGTAGTTTGTATCCAACAGTCTCCAACATTTTATTGGTCTCTTAAAATCACCATAGTGCATTGAATTGAAGTCTTCTCGGAAAGGATGAGCCCTTTCTTGGGTTGGAACTGGGAGCTCTGTGCTTGTCATCTCAAGATGGAGTGTGGATATTTCTCTTATCAGTGTATTACTTTCCTTAACTTTAATCAGAAAATACTCTACATACAAGATGAAGATTGCACTAGGCACTCTTTCAAATGATGTATCTTACAGTTATTATCATCTGTTTCTTGTGCCATTACTACCAGCAAGATCTCAAAATTAAAGATACTTTTGTGTGAAAGAAATTGAGAATCCTAATTCATTTCCCTCAGTATTTAAAAATCTGCAGTGGAGGGGCACCTGGGTAGCTCAGTCAGTTAAGGGTCTGCCTTCGGCTCAGGTCATTTTCCCAGTGTCCTAGGATTGAGTCCCACATGGGGCTTCTTGCTCAGTAAGGAACCTGCTTCTCCCCATCCCTCTGCTGCTTCCCCTGTGTCTCTCTCTCACATAAATAAATGAATAAATAATATCTTGGGGGGGGGGGAGCACAAAAGCTAATTGCCCCTTTAAAAAAAATAATAAAATAAACTCTTCAGTGGGTTGGCCTGAATTTCTGGCCCACGCTGGAATGCAGAACTGTCAACCATGGCAACGCCACTGATGAGCCCTGGCTAAACCTTCATTCCCTGCACATACACTGTGAGTATTTTTTTAAAGATTTATTTATGTATTTGAGAAGGGCGAGGGGGGAGAGAGTGCCTACAGCAGGGAGGAACAGAGGGAGAGGGAGAAAGAGAATCTAAAGCAGATTCCCGACTGACCGTGGAGCCTGACAGAGCCAAGAAGGGGCTCAATCTCACATCATGACCTGAACTGAAATCAAGTTGGATGCTTAAGCCACTCAGGCGCCCCTATGTTGTGAATATTTTGACAAACATTATTCAAAATACATTGTTAGCCTGTATATGGCTAATGTACAGAATATTGAAAAGGGACAATCTGCAAAGAATTAAAAAGGCTAAGAGCTGCCTTACAGATCAAAAATTACTCCTCACAGAGAGAACGGAGTGTGTGCAAAGAAGAAGAAAACATCATGATCACCCAACAGTTACTGCTGTAATCATATTATGGTAGCTGTGTGAATACTTTCTTTCCAGAAGATCACAGTGCTTAGAAAATAGGGGCTTTCCGCCTGTTCTAAATTCCTTGTCTCTCTTCTTACTATTGAAAAGGACTCTTCTCTGTGTCATGTGCATTAGGCCCCAGAAAGGAGGCATAGGAGCTGGCCCTGAAGGTTTAGCTGCCTTGGGCCCTGGGCCATTGGCATATAAGCAAGGCTTGGCCAATGTCTGGCTTGGATGGCTTAGCAAGCCCCCATCCAGAGATGGGGGGCTGGACAGTAGAGGTTCAGGGGACTAGCCGACAATATGGAGTCTTGATGGAGATGCTGTAGCAGAAAGGAAAGTCAGGCCGGCCTAGCACAGGGGCTGAGAGCAAAGTGGGACACACTAAGTGGCAGGGTCCTGGCCAGGGTTAAAGGTGGCACCCCACAGAAGAAGGGGCTCCAAAGACGGACTCCGCCAACTTTAAAAGTCTGACCTGTTCACCCTTGGAAGGATTCTGACTTGAGCCTTAACTAAAAAGAGCTCACAGAACAGCCACTGTCTGTTCTTATTGGTCATAATTTTGTCTTTAAAGTTCTGCTCTTATCTGGTGAGTTCTGTTCTTATCTTGTTATTCAACCCATTTCAAAGTCCATTACTTGAGTTGCATTCCCCACTCCCCACCCATCCTCTCAAGCTCTGGATTCGAGTCTTGTTGGTGGTTTGATTGGTTTTTCTGTTGCTGTGGCTGGGGTATGTGAATGACTAAGGGACAGTCTAGCCCATGACCTTTAGTTTAGGGAAACTTTCCAGGGCTGTAATTACCTGAGACTTAGCTCCATCAAAGGCATGTTTTGATCCATCAACCCCTTGTCCTGGCCCAACCCTTTCAGTTCCTGTAAGTCACCTTTGGGTAAAATAAAGATAACATGTATTAATTTTTCTCTTTTAAACAATTGGAAAAATATGACCAAGCCTTTGGGGGTGGCGGGGACCTTTCCCTGACCCCTTTGATCCATTTCCTTGTGAGTTATAAATCCCTGGTAGTATTTCTTTAATGTGGTAGCACTTGATGCTGTATTATTCCATAACTGCTCTTAACCCTTTTGACCCAATCATTTCTGCTTTCATTCATTTTTTTAAAGAATTCTTTTCAAACACTTTCATGTCCATAAGTTTATTTTAGTTTGAAAGATAGTCCTGAGTTGTGGGAAGGGTGTTATTAGTTCCATTTTTACAGATTCAAAAATTGAAGCCCAGAGATGTCAAGAGATTTGTTCAGGTTCTTACATCTAATTAGTGGTCAACCTGAGCTAAATATGAAGTCTTCTGACTGCTGGGCTCATGATCTTTGTGCTACATTTCTGTCTGCCCGTTCTTCTTCTTCTCCTCTTCCTTCATTTGTCTCAATATTTCTTCTTCTCAACACATTTTAACCTTAGTCCACATTTTCTCCACCCTTCAAAACCCTCCCACTCTGTCCAGCCATACTCCTTACATGTGCTCTCTGAGACAGCCACACACACTGCTGGCCCCAAGTGCATCCCTCCTCAGTGGACCAAGGGAACATATCATGTCCTGAGAGCCTCTCTTTGCTTTGTGTACTTGGTTCCATGTTCTTATGTTTTTCCATAAGCTTTTGAGCCACAGCCTACTCAATGATATGGAGAAGAAGGTGACCCTTGTCTGCTCTAAGGGAGAGCAGTGAACCTGAGATGCCCAAAGTTGAGGTTCCCAGCCATAATTCTCTTTGGACTTAGACTGCCCACAGTGAGCTTCAGAGACACTGGGAATTTTTCAAAGAAGTTTCCATGTTAGTTACCTTGATTTTTCTTACTTTTTAAAAAAAAATTTATTTTATTTTTTCAGTGTTCCAAGATTTATTATTTATGCACCACACCCAGTGCTCCAAGCAATATGTGCTCTCCTAGGTACCCACCACCAGACTCACCCATCCCCCCACTCCCTTCCCTTCCAAAACCCTCAATTTGTTTCTCAGAGTCCACAATCTCTCATGTTTCATCTCCCTCTCCGATTTTCCCCAATTCACTTTTCCTTTCCTTCTCCTAATGTCAGAAAATGTTAGAGCTGGAAGATATGATCTTTTTCATCCTTCTCATTATGGATGAGGACCCCGAGGCCCAGAGAGGTGCCTGAAACTCAAACCCCTTCCTGGGGTTTCAATATTTGGGAATGAGCATCATAGGATCCGGAAATGATAAGATCATTTCAGTTGTGAAAGAGTTGGGACCGATTGGTTAATTTATCTCTAAGTCCTTGCTGGATCATTGCTTGACTACATTACTGGAATATCATCAGATAAAGTGAACACCAGGAAACATCAGAACAAAGTTATGTAAGATTTTTCTTCTGAAACTTATCCCTGTCTCTTTTTGAGCTAGGTAGTCACTCCACACTGAGTTTTGTGTGCATCTCTGAAATGACCCCTAACCATTCATTCATTCATTGGTTTAACCAACACTGGTCAAGTCAGGCAATCTCTGTGTATCCTATATTTTTCTAGATCCTAGATCATTTTCTATATCACCATCTGCCTGCTGAAAGGAATATACCAGTAGGCACTATAACACAGCCTAAGGAAGTAGGCCCCAGGGAATAGGAAAGCACCAGGGCAGACATCTTACTCAGACCTGAGGTGACCCTGTTTTTGTGCGGGTGGGGGGAGTGTAGTCAGGAAAGATTTACACAAGGAGGCAACTGACTTCCAGATGGAATTAGGAAGGATAGGCAGAAATGAGCCACTCTTTCACTTATTCAATAAACACGTGAGTACCCTATACAACAAACAGTGCGTTAAGGCATTCCCAGTTCAGAATGGATGGAAACATTGAAAGTCCCTGATTCATTGGCCCTCACACTTTAGTGGGGAGTCAGGCACTAAAAGGTAAATAAATGTTACAAAGTGTGACATGCTGGGAAGAAAGGACAAGGAGGCTGAGATAGAGAATGAGGATTCTTCTATGTAGAAGAATCCAGAAGGGTCTCATGGGGGAGCTGAGGGTAGATAAAACCTAAGAGATACGAATAAACTAACCATGGGCAAGTCAGGTAAGAGGGGCCATTGCAGACACGGGGTCTGGATGTGCAAATGCCCTGAGGCAAAAAACTGCCAAGCCTGTTTTATTAACTGCAACAAGGCCTGTGTGTCTGGTGCAAGGTGGATAAAGGAGAAAGGCATGATAGGCTGCTAGGGAGGACAGCAGGGACCCGTGCCTCTGGGCTTTGTTAGCTAAAGTAAACCTGGCAGCAAGGACTTGCCCAGCAGAAGGAATGGCCCATGCAAAGGCCTAGAGATGGGAAAACAGCTGGCAGCTGGAGGAATTGGTATGTGAGCACAGACACCCACAGCATGGTGGCTTCTATTCCATAGACAGCATGAGTTAAGTATCCAGAGGCTTCGGTCATTCCTATCCAAATAAGCCTTTCAAATAGGCTAAAGCCCTTGATCGTCTCCCTGGGTCATTTGGATGGCGGTCATTCCAGCCTCTCTCCTCAGCTGCTGGAAGCAAATCTCCAGACAGCCAACTGGAGACAGAGGCTCCCCTAGTATGCCAAACTGGGCGCAAACAAGCCCTACGGCCCCAGGAGATACATAGAAATTCAGAACTGAGAATGGCAAGGACAGCCGGCCAGCAGGGAGACAGGCACCGGGCCAATGCTTCGTGTTTGGATGACAAGGGCAGAAAGAATAAAATGCAAGAGAAAACAAGGACTCTCTCTTCAAAGAGTTGGGAAACACACTCTGCTTCCCTTCACTTCCCAACTGGGGAGGGCGGCAGCAGCGGGACAAGAGGTCAGGAGGAAGCATTCAGTCCCGGACACCCTGCCTGCTACCAGGAGACCTGCTGGGGTGGATGCCACCGGGCCGGATGCCGGAAACGGGAGACACAGGATGCGGTGCCTGGGCCCTGCCGATGCCAGGGCCTGCCCCCAAAGAACTGGACATCGGCAAACAGAAAACCATTCAGACGCTGCGGCAGGCAGAGTTCCTATGGCAACCAGTGGTTCCCCAGCAACTCCACATCCCTTCTCTTCCTGGACTAAACTTTCCATTTGATCTCTTTGGGTAATGTACAGTTTGGATGGGTGGGGCTGGAAGCAGAGGGGGGTGGGTGGGTGTTCAGCATCCACAAGAGGGTGTTGAGATGTAGCAAGAAGTCTGGTTTTCATAGTAAGTTTGAGAATTAAAAGCCAGTGGATCTCTGGGAAAGAGATAAAATGAAATTGTGTTTGTTTTTATGTTTTTCTTTTTTTTTAATCCTGACTTCGCTTTCAGTTCTGGCATTTCCCTGGAGCTCTTTCAGAGCCAAAGGCCACTGGTCACTGCTTCCTCCTGGCCCTTCCCTAGCCATCACTCTTGCCTGCAGAAAGAGGTGCTCTGCTGCTTGATACGGTTCCCAAGTCTGGGCTGGCTGAAGTCCCGCTGCCCTGCTGGGGCTGGCAGATTGAGGGGCAGGGAAAGGCACCCTGGGGTGTTAAAGAAAGTCAATGCCTGCGCCCCACCTCTGAGATTCAGAGTCCTTAAGATTTAGTGGGATTCCCAAATCTGCACTTTTTAAAAGCACTCTAGTTTACACAGGTTTTGATGGATGCTGAGTACATACTAAAGAAATGCTGTTTTCAAGGATCACCTGATTGGCATGTAGCCCAAGGCCATGGAATAAACAGATTTCCAAGCATGTAAGCCGAGATTCAGGCTTGAATGCAGACATGCTGGAGAAAATACACCTTTGTGGAAGGAGATGTCTTTCCCACCCCCCAAAATGTGTGCTTTCCAGGCAATTTGGAGGTGATGAGTTTCCTCCAGCATCTTTCAACCAACACTAAAACTTTGCAAAAGAAGGAGGTTCTAGTTCTCCTCCTAGTGAAATGAGTGCTATGCCCCTCTTCCAAAGTCACTCCAGCATCTCCAAGAAGGGCAAGGTTCATGCAAGGCTTGACTTAAGTTAACATGGGTTAACTGGTGGTCATTTCTGAATCTAACAACACAAATAAGACACAGGGGAAGTCACATGAAATGAACCAGAAAATGAACAGAAATAAGCATGACCAGGAAAACTGGAAGGTATTTCTCTCATGTTGGTAATGGAGGAACTGTTTTTGTTGATCTTGCTTTCCTCTTTGGTGTTGATTAATTTTAAGTGGGGTGGTTTTTATTTTGGGGGGTAGTGACTACACTGTGCTTTAGGCCTCATCTGGCCCTTGGTTGCCCTGCCATTTAAGGCAAATAAATTAAGAGATCTCCAAAGGAATACTTTAATTCTTTTTTTTAAAAGATTTTATTTATTTATTTGACAGAGATCACAAGTAGGCAGAGAGGCAGGCAGAGAGAGAGAGGAGGAAGCAGGCTCCCTGCTGAGCAGAGAGCCCAATGCGGGGCTTGATCCCAGGACCCTGAGATCATGACCTGAGCCGAAGGCAGAGGCTTTAACCCACTGAGCCACCCAGGCGCCCTGGAATACTTTAATTCTTAAACTGACAAGGACTACACAGAGAGGAAGAAGTAGGAAGGGACTGACCTCTTCTCTAGAGACAAAGATGAGTGATAATTTATGGAGAAAATGTGCTCATATCATTTATTAAAAGTTAACATATAGAAATTTCCCTGAATGGGACCATCCACTGCTCAATACCCGTGTGTTGGAAAACTTTTATACTACCTTGTATAAATTCACAGGGGCTGGTTTTAACAAAGGGATCATGTCATATTTTTTTTGTAGCCATCATACTATTCAGCATGGTTGCTGGCCATCTGGTAGGTATTCAAAAAGTCATTCTTAATTGGTGGACTTTAAGAAGTCATTCTAATGGTTTTAATGCCTCAATAAGCTATTTTCAGGCTACATTTACTAGACATTGCCTCCAGGGTGAGATGACAAAGAAAGAAACCAGCAATGTTTCTTCTGAGTATTTCTTCTGTGTGCTTGCTATGCCTGTAATAACTCTCTGGAGAGATTGACCCAGTAAGATCTTTTGGAGGCAGTCATCTGCAAGAGTGAGCTTGATTACAAGTTAGGCTTCTAAGCTGAAAAATTAAATGAAGCTAGTATAGAAGAGTGCTGAAGAGAGTAGGCTCTGATTGCTACCCTTTGAGCTGGAATCCCAGCTCTACCATCTATTAGCTATGTGACTTCATACAAAGTACTTAGCCTGTCCTCATCCATGAGATGGGGATCATAAAGGAATCTGTCATAGGGTTGCTGTAAAGATTAAATGACAAAAGTTGTATAAAGCATTTAGAAAATAGGCCAGCCCATAGTAAGAGCTCATAATGTTAGCTATTGTTAGCATCACTGAGTGGTGGCCAGGACGGGATTGGCTCCTGAACAAAGACTGAGGACCACAGCCACCGCTCAGCCCCCAAAGACACACTCAAGTGGGGTTCTACCTCCTGTATGTCTCCTACCCAAATCACTTTTTACACCTGAATTTGTCACTGAATCATGGAGTATAATGACATTGGGTAACTAAATGTGAAAATTCTCAGCCATCTTTATTCCCAGTCTCATTTCTAACTCCATTCTGGAAAAACATCCTGTTTCTGTTCTTCCCAAGCATCTAAGTTATTTAGAACTTGGTTAAGTGAGGAAAAGAGAGCAGAGGCACATAGCAAAATGTCTTCCCCAGAAATCTCAGTGAAGTTAGTTGCATTAAAAATAATAAGGGCTTTTGAATGAGAGGAACAGGGAATCAAAACAGGCACATTCGGTTTCCCACTCATTATACTAAAATGCAACCCTGAAAAAGAGGAATCAGTTTGCTTTTTGTTTTTTGTTTGTTTGTTTGTTTTTTAGTTTGTTTTCAAAGGAAGCTGGGTCCAACTTCTGGGGATAAGGATTAAAGGGAACGTGTCAACAGATTTTGAAGTTTGGCATTCTTTAAAAAAAAAGCATGTCATTCATGCCAGAGCAGAAAAATAAGCCACCAGATAGTTCTGGCTATGAGATTTTTGACCCACTGTCTCCAGGTCTTTTATGGACAGTAGTAGCAGCTTCATAAAATTATTCCCTCTGCTGCTGGTCCAAAATGAGCATTACACCCTCAATGCCAGGGGAGATCAATAAGTATTTTTAACATAACATCTGAGTGCACATACCTATGATGGAATATTATTAAACTTTAAAAAGGAAGGGAATTCTGACATATTCTACAGCATGGATGAACCTTGAAAACATGTTACATGAAATAAACCAGAAACAAAAGGACAAATATCATAATTCCAATTATGTGAAGTATCTAGGGGAGTCAAATTCACAGAGACAGAAAGTAGAATGGTGGTTGCCAAGGGTGGCAGGGAGGGACAAGTAGGAAGTTGTTTAACGGGTACAGAGTTTCTGTTTGAGATGACAAAAAAGTTCTGGGGATGGTTGGTGGTGATGGTTGCACAGCAATGTGAATGTACTTCATGCAACTATACAATTAAAAAGGGCTAAAATGGTAATTTTGTGTTGAGTATATTTTACCACAATAAAAAACCACCTAAAGCACAAAGAAAAATGGTGTCCTAGTAATGGATGGAAGAAGTTTGTGTTCCTCTCTGCACAAGCAGCTCTGCTCTAGCCCTATTATATGACTGTTTACCAATCTTATAGGCAGATGTTACAGTGTTTTTGAATAGATGTCCTGAGAAGGATGTAGAATCTGTTCTGAGGTTCTGACTTGTCTTACCAGTTCTGATGCCCGCTCCCCCCAGAGCATTCCACTAAGATGGTGGAAAGAACAGAAGGAGAACAAGGTGGTTGAACTACAGAGCATTTTCCTGCATAGCATATAGCAGAAGACTTCCTAAGAGAAGTGTAGGTTCTTGGAGTCTCTAGGTTTAACTAAAAAGCATTTCTCTTCGGTTCCCTAAATAAACAATAGATTTGCCACCTGCCAACTCTAAGAGTTTTGGAGACAGTGGAATCAAACGTCAATTTAACACTTTAGTAGTTCAAATTATTTTGTTTGCAACCCCACAGTAAGAAATGCATTTTACATCATGATGCAATGTGTGCATTCATATTGTTTAATTTATGTAACTGAAAGAACAATTTCACCAAATAAAACTTAACCTTAGTACATGCAGGGCATTGTAATATTTTATCTTCCTTTCTCCTCAGTTCTGTTCTACTCTGTTGCATTTTTTAAATGTTGGTTGTACTCTATTAAATTTGTTTCACAACACTCTAATGGATCCAGATCTACAGTGTGAAAAATGCTACAATGTGTTTCCTGCTCCAGCCACTGGGTTAACACTAAATTCCTTGCTCCTGAGGGTCAACCACAGGTGAAACTCTCTGCTAGCAAGAGGAGACTTCGGGTCAGTGTCTCTTCACTCTCAGAGGGAAAAAGCCTGATGTGGTAACACAGGGATTTATTGCGAAATGAGCATGCATGGGCCACAGGCCAGAGGCAAGGCTCAGCAGGAGAGGCTTGGATCATGTGTCTGCCCTTTAGCAGAAATTGCGAATATGCATGTTAGCAAAGTCTACTCTTCTTGGATATCAGCACAAAGAATTATCAAATCGAATCTAATTTGGGGGATCAGGGAAAAGGCAAAACCAGAAAACTCTGGGGTCTTGCTAAGCATTTCAGTAAGGAGGGGAGTCCACAGACTATGGGATAGTTTTCCAGAGGGAAACTGAAAGTCAGGTAATGTTGGAGGGCATATGTGGTGTTTCCTGGACTTTTCAGAGCCTCTGGCACCCAGTGACCCATCCCGTTTCTGACTGCATCTTTCTTGCTCTGTTGTCTAGAGGGTGCTGGGAAGCAGAATATTGGGATTTCTTGCCTGGTTTCTCTCTCTTATATGTTTTTTTTTTTTCTTTTTTTCCATGCAAATCGGAAAGGTCTGGAGGAAGGGAGCCCCACTGGAGGACTGTGTGCTTACTGACCACTTAGAGTCCAATTCAGGATGAAAGGAATTGACATTCATTGAGATCACGTGGAAAAAGACAAACACTGTGACAAGCACTGGGGACCATAAAAAAATTTATTATTTTTGGCAGATTATTTTGAAATGATGACATTTTCCAGAGCTCAGAGACTACACTAAAATTTCCTTTAAAAAAAAAAAAAAGAAAAGAAAAGAAAAATAATGCCTCTCTGAACAAACTCCAGAACACTTGCTAAGGTGGTATAGATGCTCAAGAAAGCCATCCAACCTACTCGGTTTATAGTGTTCTCAGGCTGCTAAGGTCAAGCCACAATCCCATCTCGCCTCACCTTCTCACAGATGTACCTAGTGATATAATAGGAGGTAGGCGCCTCTGTGCTACTCGGGCAACAAGAGTTGTGGCTTCCAGAATATAAAATGGAAATTGCCACCATCAGAGTCGGTAGCATGTCGTATGGATGCGATACGGGGAGGGTTTCTACCTCCTTAGTTTTCAGTGACTGAATGTGAAGCTGGTGCAACATTTAAAGGTCACCTTTTCCCAATCCCATCAACACATACATCCCAAGTCAACCTGGGATTCCTGGGTATGGCCTCCACTCCCAAGCCCGTCTCCTCCAAACCACTGCAGTTCATTCTTTCCCTTTACTAAATTCTAGTAAACATTTTCAGGCCTTGAAGTCTTTGCCACAGACTTCAACAAGTCATTTCTGTTTTGTTTCACTTTGTTTTTTCCATGCAAGTAGTATTCCATGTTTCTAGCTATGTCGCACTTTGCCTCTTGGGCTTCCCCTTCCTTCTTCATTAGCCCATGACATCGCATTCTAACTGTTAGTTGACTGATCACCACAAGTCTCTCCTTTGTGTATGTTTGCTCAGACAGGAGAACTGAGCTTAAGAATGTATCTCCTGATCTCCGACTGAGATGGAGTTCAGCCAGAAAGGAGAACTGTACATTTCTGATGAGGAGTCTGACCATGTGAAAGAAACTTTGCAGAACTTTGCAAGATAATTAGCAAAGGGAGTTGTCTGTGACACTTACAGCTGCCTGAGACAGAAAATGCCTACTCAGACAGGCTTAAATGTAGCACATCACATATTTTGAAGTCCGGAGATATCTTGGGTTCCAGGAGAGATTTGGTCCAGTGCTACTCAGTAATGTCATTAAGGACAGAGGTTATTTCTGTCCTTACATTCTGCTGTCCTCAACACTGGCTTCATTTGAAGGTTGGTTCTTCTCAATAGAATAAGATGGCTGCCACCAGACCTCAGGCTATGTGCTTCTTGTTCATTCCCAACAGGAGAAGGTGAATGAAAAGTAGCCTTTCAGGGCACCTGGGTGGCTCAGTCAGTTAAACAGTTAACAGTTAAACATCTGCCTTCAGCTCAGGGCATGATCCTGGAGTCCCCAGATCGAGCCCAACATTGGGCTCCCTGCTCGGGGCAGTCTGCTTCCCCCTCTGCCCCTCACCCCTGCTTGTGCTCGTGCACACTCCCTCTCTCAAATAAATAAAAACTTTTAAAAAAAGAAAAAGAAAAGAAAAGTAGCGTCTCCCAAAGCCCTCTTCTTTAGTCTGATTGGCCAGAGTAAGTCATGTGTTCATCAATGGCCGAAAAACAGTTGCCAGGAGAATGCCATATGGTGATTGATGTAGATAGGTCAAAGTTTCCTAATGGCAACACCATGGATGTTTTGGACTGGATTATTCTTTTTTGGGGGGCCATTCTGTGTATTGTAGGCTGTTTAGCACCATCCCTAGGTTTTATAGCTCTCCATCACCACCAATAATGAGAATTAAAAATGTCTCTAGACGTCTCTAGACAAAATGTTCCCTGGAGGTAGGGGGAGGTCAAAATCACCCCTGGTTGAGAACCACTGGTGTAGAATAATCAAGTTTCCTACTGGCTCTCTGCCTCAGTTTTCTCATCTTTAAAATAGAAATCACACTAGATTTTTTCATATGATCATTATGAGAAATAAATGAGTTAACTTATGTAACAATGTAGACTATGGTAAGCACTTTATAAATGTTAGCTATTACTTTTATCCATGACTTTTAATGTCAGGGGTGTAGGACCTATTAAATAAATATTTTCTCAATGAATGAATAAATTTGGTAGAGTAGTCATTTGTATCCATGTAACACTGATGTAGTTCGCAAAATTATATCCTGCAATGCCACTCCTGTTGACAATCTCTCAGGTTAGGATTATACTCTGAGTTTAGAGGGCATTTAGTTTCTTCACCTGAGAAGAAACCTAGTAATCAGGACCCTTGATGAATATAGGGATCCGTTCATGTAACACACCAAGCAAGTCCTCTCTGCATTGTATCCTGGAAACCAAGACCGAGAACATTTCCCTGCTTGAATGTTGTACTTGGAAATGCGGTGTGAAGTCCAATGGTTAAAGATGCTGAGAGGAGTATCTTGATGACATCATTTAAAGGTGTGGTTTTTTTAACTTTGTTACTGTCAATAATAATGTTTATATTTGAACCGTGCCCCCCTACAGTGTAAGTTTTAAAAATCACTTTTACATGCCTCTCTGAAGCATTACCAGGCCAAAAGGGGTATGAATCTGTATCACCAAGAAGTTTTACCTGCAGAAGTTGAGCTTAAGGAGTCCTGAAGGAGGATGTAAAGAGGCCACACATACTGACAAAGTTCAAGGCCTGAAAATCACCAGGACTGAGGAAGCCAGCTGATGATCATAGTAAACCCCTTTGTGCTAGGAGGGAGGTGGCACAAGTGCTTCTTTAGGGCCATTTCTCAGCAAATTAGCACAACGGTGAATGGCGAGTGGACCAGGGGCAAATATAATGGTAGAGATAAGAGCCTCTGATGAAGCATGATGGGTTTAAAAACATGTGACCACCATCCTGAAACACTACTAATATGTCAGGGAAAAGATTTAAGAGCCACGTTGCACATAAATTGCCAAGGACAAAGGAAATGGGACAGAAGTCATCACGAGATAAGAAATGGGAAGCTACAGGGGCGCCTGGGTGGTTCAGTGGCTTAAGCCTCTGTCTTGGTCTCAGGTGATCTCAGGGTCCTGGGATCGAGCCCCACATCAGGCTCTCTGCTTAGCAGAGAGCCTGCCCCCCCCCTCTGCCTACTTGTGATCTCTCTCTCTCTCTCTGTCAAATAAATAAATAAATAAAATTTAAAAAAAAAAAGAAATGGGAAGCTACAAAAGTGTGTGTGTGTGTGTGTGTGGTGTGAGGTATGTGAGGTGTGTGGTGTGTATGTGTGTGTGTGTGTCTGTTAGGGGTATGTGCACGTGTGAGATGTATGTGAATATGGGTGATGTATGGGTAAATGCGATGTGTGAGGTGTGTGTGAGGTGTGTGAGGTATATGTGAGGTGTGTGTGTGTGTGTGGGCATATGTATTTGAGGGGTGTGTGCGTAAGAGGTGTATGTGAGATTTGTGTGAGTTATGTCTGTGTGGAAGGAGGTTGTAGGGAGAAACTAATGTCTCTTTTTCACAGTAGGAAGTTGTCTTAGTCTGCTCAGGGTTTCATAACAAAATATCACAGAGTGGGTGGCGATAAACAATAGGTATTTATTTCTCACAGTTCTGAAGACTGGGAAATCCCAGATCAAGGTGTGGTCCAGTTTCATCCCTGGTTGGCTTGAGGATGGCCACCTTGTCAAGGTGTCCTCACACGGTTTTTCCTCTGTGTGAGCTTTCAGGGACACCGTGTCTCTTCTTCCTCATAAAAGGGCACTAATCTCATTGGATCAGGCTCCACCCTCATGACCTCACTGAACCTTAGTTACTTACGTAAAGGTTCTATCTCCAAATGCAGTCACACTGGAGTTTGGAACTCCAATATATACATTATAGCGGGACGTGATTCATTCCATAATAGAATTCAATAGATGATGTTAAATGGTAACATCAAGAAATGGCATATTATTTAGAAAAAAGGTGGTAAATATAACAAGAAATAGCAAAGAGTTAGAAGAGATTGTCCCTTGGGCAAAAAACAAAGGTGTAGAAGACTGAAGCAGGGGATTTATTTTTATCATTACTATTATTATTATTATTATTAATGGTCTTGCCATTCTATTTTCCTTTTAAAACTTGTTGTATATATTAAATTTACAAAATAGAAACTTGATTTAATTTAGAATAATGGAATAATAGTGAAAAATAGTGAAATATTAATTTATAATAACAGTGAAGTAATAGAAAACAGAAATAATAGTGAAATGGTAACAATTACTATTATCTGCCTTTAAAACCCAACTCCTCCATGAATTTTGGATGATTAAAGCTCAGAAGAAGAGGGTAAATGGGATATTTGTCATTTATTATCCAACCTGGGGCATCTCTTATAATGGAGGGGAACACTTAGGAATTCCTTGGGGACAAGGGGCACAAAATAGGACAGCCTTGGAAAAACTGGGATTTCTGGCCAGCCTCGTCAGGAGGTAACTAAGTTGGTTTATAAAAAATAGTGGGGAAGGATTATTTCAGTGATACAGGGACAAAAGGATGGTATTTGTGGATTGGCAGGCAAACAGTGATCTCAAGAGACATCTACTCAAATGAGTGGTAACATCCAGGCAAGGGGTCCCTGACCCCTCCACAAGACACCCAGGCCAGAATCTGTGCCCCTCTATGCTCCCTGAAAACCTTCTTTATATCTTTATTGAAGAATTTACCACACCCTTTTGACACCATGATTTTCTTGCCCGTGTCCTGGATTTTCCCAGTGGGACACCCACCCCCAATGCTGGGCAACATTTTGGAGGACGAGGACTGTGTTAGTGTCACCTGTTTTCCCAGAGTCTTTCATAGTATGATAAGTGCTCAAAATGTTTTTGGTGAATAAATATTGAATAAAATTACAACGGGGATTATAAAACTTGAAAAAGAAATAAAGTCTAGAGAAAGCAGAGCAAGCTTAACTTATACCTTTAAGATGGCTTTAAATAACAAAAAGAAATAAAATATATCTAGAAAGTTGACCACGCACAGAATAAAATAACCTACTCAAGTTACTGATTTTTAAAATTATTCTCTGGGAGACTGCTTCACTCTTAAAGCGGGAGAGCATGTGATTTGTTGGTGTCCACTGAAAAGTTACGTTTATTTCTGCTTCTTTTATGTTATCTTTGGTGGGGACAAGGGTGAAAAATTATGGTGAATACCAGTGCTAAAAAATTTAGAAGTAAAATAATTTATGAGAAACTTAAGAAATAAATGTCACAAGGGAGGTCTGTGGACTAGAACTATGGGCAGGACTATCTAATTTGATAGTAAGAAGCAAAGCAAAGCAAAGCTGAAGCTACCTGGTCATTTTGACAGGTGCCCATAGGAATTTGATTCAAAAATTTCATAAAAATTACTTCCCAAAATTTTTAGTAAACCGGATATGGAAAATTATTCAGTAAGTGACAGAACATTCACATAGATCCCATATCTGATGCCATGTGCAACATTAAAAAAAAAAGAAGAAGAAAAAAGAAATTTTTACATTTAAAGGCTAGAAAGAACATAAGGACATGACTCTCCTGATGTTATTTTTTAACGGTGGTGAGGAGGTTCTAGCCAATGAAATAAAATGGGGGTAGGAGGTAGAAGAAAGGAGGATGAAAATTATTTGCAGATGATATGATTGTCTACACCAAAAAGCAAAGAGAATCTACTGAAAAAGAAAGTATTATAAAACATATGGTCAGTTTGACCAGCAGATAATTGTCAGTTAGAAAATGAATATACAGACATTAAGACCTTGTCCTAGCAGTATCAAATTTAAAAAATATAGTGAAAAAGGTGTCATTTATAGTCAAAATTTTTTAAATATATAAAATACCTTAGACTCAAGTTCTCAAAAATAGGTAATGTGTATATTTTTAAAAATTAAATAAATATAAACAATGTTTGAAAGCAAACGGCCAATCAAGAAAAAAAATTACAAGTATATGCCAAATCAAATTTCAATCAGAATTTGAACTCTTGTTGCGATAAACTCACAGAACCAGCTTTAGGAAATTAAATAGAAATTTGTGGGGAAATCCAAGTAGCACAAAATTAACTGGGATAAATTGAGCTTCTAGATGAGTTTAAGAAGAGATTCAAAGGAGAGCAACTGCCAGGCCGAACTTACTCTTGCATTGATCTGTTGATTAATTGCTTGCTAGAGACTGTGTATAAATCCAATCCTGCCATACACAAAGTCTATGCCTGCTCGCCTAGGGTTTAACAAAAGGCAAGCATAGCCTAGAATAAATGCAATAATGTAGATCACATATTCTTTTTCTCCTCTCCTGCTTACCATTGTCCTGAGGCCAGAGAGTGAGGGCTACTTGTAGAACAAGGTTGAGCTGAGAAGCTTAAGTGTCTTTACGTAAAACTTTTTTAAAAAATGCTTAATTTTAGAAAGAGGATACTAAATCGTATGTGTGCCATGACTGTGTTGAAAACAAGACAACAACAGGGCCAAAATGGAATTGCTTATCCTAAGCCCCGAGTTACCAAGACTTAATTATGGTTTCAGCTGTTTCAGAAATGAGAGTCTTAAGCCAATCGGGAATCTCTTGATCAACACTAGTTAGGTCATCTGCCTGATAAAACACTGCTATTCCCTCCAGGGAAAGTAACCTTGCCATAACCAATCAGGCTTTTTTTTTTTTTTTTTGGCCTTGTGTAACTTCCTTGTTCCTCTTCCTTTCTGCCTTTACAATTCTTTCTTTTACTTTGCACAACGCTTCTGAGCTCCTTTTTCTCTACTATATTGGTTGCTGCCCGATTCATGAATCATTGAATAAAACCAATAAGATCTTTAAATTTTACTCGGTTGAATTGTATTTTTTAATAATTGCAACTTTTTTTAGAGAGAAAAGTGTGAGTGAAGAGGGCAGACAGAGGGAGAAAGAGAATCTTAAGCAGGCTCCATGATGAGATTGGAGCCCAATGTGGGACTTGATCTCACAACCCTGAGGTCATGACTGGAGCTGAAATCAAGAGTGGGAGGCTTAACCAACTCAGCCACACAGTCGCCCAAACAACTGCAACTTTTAAAAAGTATATGTAATTTGTGGGGGATGAGGGACATAAATAAATAAGCAAAAATGAAAATGAGTGATGGGATTGTGGTGATTTTTGCCTCCATTTCCCAAATGTTCTGTGATGGTGCGTTATTAGTTCCCACACTGAGTGGATAAGGTAAGGATTACCTACCTTGGGTAGAGCTCTGTATTTAGTTGTGGGGGAATAGTCTCTCCCTGCCCAAAGCGCACTATCCAGCAAAGAAGTCAGTTCAGCACAAAGTTACAATAAAAAGCGACCAGCGCTCTGTGGGAAGACGAAAGACGTCTGGTCGAGGTAGGAGCACACGCCAGGAGGACTGACCCACATGAAGAACTTGGAGGGAGTGAAAAGGAAGATGAGAGTGTAGACCCTCAGGGTGGGGAGGGAGGTGAGCATTTTCAAAGATTAAAGAGGAAGCAAACTGGTGTGGAGGCCTAGAGACTAGAGCCTGGTGAGGGGCAAGGTCTGAGGGAAATGCGGAGCACGGGGCACCCTGACAGGAAGTGATGAGAGAGAGATGGAGGTGAAGCCATTCAAGGCCAGGTGAGCCACAGTACTGCACCGAGCTTTATCCAGAGGACATGGGAAACCATGGAAGGGTGCTAAGCCATCAGCTTTGCATGGTAAAGTCATCTTTATGCCAATAACATGGAGATCACTTGGAAGGGGGTAAGTCAGGAGAAGAGAGAGCAGTGGGAACTGAGGCCATATCCATAGGAAAATGATGCTGGCCTGGATGAGAGGCAATAGGGATGAAGAGAAGTGGGTCTTTGGGAATGATAACCTGGACTGGGGAGGATCAGGGAGAGGGGTAGTGTAGGAACCTTCAAGAGGCTGGGGCAACAGAGCAGGGACCAGTGTTGACCCCTGAGCACCAAAGGAAGGCAAAAAAGGGAGATCCAATGAGCAGCCAGAAAAATGGAATGACAGGACACCGTGCTGTCCTTCAAGCTAAAGGAAACAAAACACTTCAGGAAGTAAGGACCGGTTCTAGGTGGAATAAGATAAAGGCTGAGATATCTTTGCAAGGGAGTATTAAGATGGGACACTCACTTTTCACAGTGAAGTGCTCAATACCTATACTGTGCTTGCAAAGAGGTATCTGGAAATGTTATTTTTTTTTAAGACAATCAGCTCATCAATCCCATACAAGAGACTTAAAGAGGCAGGCGGGGGCGGGGGGGGGGGAGTTGAAGAGTCATCTGTATGCTACAAGCATAGTGGGGTGAGGGAGGAAAAAGAAGTGTTTTCCCTTTACTCAAATCAAGTGAGAGGAGCATCAGTAAAACCACCTGAGAGCTTGGGATGCATCCCCTGCAGCTTGTAGGGTACAGAGAACTCGGTTGCATGCCTGAGACCTCTGAAGTGGGACGTGGTTGCTAAGAGCATCCTGGTCTGTGAGCAGAGACAGGAGAAGTGGGTGTGTTTGACAGTTTGCACTCCTAGGATTTGTCAGGGTTAAGAACTGATGAATGCTTCCCTGAACCACATGTGGGCCATCGGAGGAAGGCTGCTGTGTTTCTTAAACCCCACCCAGCATAGTCGCAGAGGGGAGAGGAGGAAGGGTGGGGGATTCTGATGACCAGCCAGAGGACACACTTGTCCATTCAAAAGCGATACAAGAGAGAGGGCCCTGCAATGAAGACTTCAAAGAATCCACAAGGTGCCCCAAGAGAGAGTGCCACATTGAGATACCTGCTGCATCCAGAGAAAAACAAAGGCAGTCCATCATTGTTAGCCAAGTACGATCTCTCCAGACCCTTCCCTCTGTTTTGTCCACTTCAATCTGCCAGGGAGCAGAACCTACAGCTTTTAAGTCTGGGAGTGGGGAAGGGAGACTAAGAAATTGTCAGCAGAGTAAGAAGAACAGCCAACCACTGCTCCCTTACCTGAACGAACTTCACACCTGGGTGTTCTCTGAGCTCAGAGAGGGGAGAAGATTAAACTTTAAGTAAAAGTTTTGAAGTTCAACTTCAAAAAGTGGAACTGGGCATTTTAATATTGGAAATGAAGTTATTTGTGAAACTCAGGGTGCCCAGAAAGTTTATTATTTAGAAGTGGTCAGAAAAACCATGGACCGATTCTAGATTCATCTAAAGGGTATAGAAAATCTAGCCCCAGAGATCAGGTTTGAAGGGGGCAGTGGGCTGTCGGGAGAAGGGGAGATTAGTTACATCCTTGTGTGATCAACACAGAACTTCTCCAAACACTTTCAGTGGAAGAAGAAGCCAGATTGCTGTACGCCGGACTGAGTTAGGAGGAACTGAGAATGTGTACACAGCAAAGACACATTTTCAAGAAGTGCAGGAGAAAGAGAAGGCAGAGCTGGGGGACCGTGTAGAATAGACAGAGACTTGTTTTAATAAATAGGAGAAGTTAGAGTGTGGTTAAAAACTAGTGGAAAGGGCTGCCTGGGTGGCTCAGTGGGTTAAAGCCTCTGCCTTCGGCTCAGGCATGATCCCAGGGTCCTGGGATCGAGCCCCACATCGGGCTCTCTGCTGGGCAGGGAGCCTGCTTCCTCCTCTCTCTCTCTGCCTCCTTCTCTGCCTACTTGTAATCTCTGTCTGTCAAATATATAAATAAAATCTTAAAAAAAAAAACAGTGGAAAGCGAGCAGAGAGGATGCTAAACAATGCATGGTCTCTGATCAGAGTCGACGGGGGAAATGGGGGACACAGCTTCAGGCTTGGACAGGAGGTGTGGAAGCTTCTTCCCTTAGAATAAGAAAGGGAGGGAAAGGGAACACACAGAGATAGAAAGCTGAAATGTTTCATCAGATTGCTTTCCGTATCTTCGGTTGAGGAGAAAGTAAAGGGGAAATGGAAGGTTCAGCCCTTGGAGAAGAGTGGAGAAGGTCCAAAATAACCATCTCAGGACTAATGGAAGGCACTTAGTTTGTACGCAGTGTTGGATGGCCCAGCTGCACTGAGGGTCCAGCTGAGGCTTGAAAACATATTTAATTGGACATTCATCTGGACTGTTTGCTAGAACCTGAGGGAAGACCCAAATGTAGCAACTTTGGCTGTGAAGTCCCTGGAGTTTGGGAATGTGAGAGTGAAAACGGAACATGGTGGGGATCACTCAGATTGAGTGTGAGCGCTGGTTCTGAGAGGCCGGAAGAAGAGTCCCACCTCGAATCCACATCACCATCTCTATTGTTTTTGGATTTTTAAAGTTATTTATTTATTGATTGATTTATTGATTTATTTTAAGATTTTATGTATTTATTTGGCAGACAGAGATCACAAGTAGGCAGAGAGGCAGGCAGAGAGAGAAGGGGAAGCAGGCTCCCCACTGAGCAGAGAGCCCAATGTGGGGCTCAATCCCAGGACCTTGAGATCATAACCTGAGCCAAAGGCAGAGGCTTTAACCCACTGAGCCACCCAGGTGCCCCAACTTATTTATTTTTAATAAATGGATGGTGTTTGCAAAGGATACTTACGACTTGAGCCTGTGAAAGATGTGAGAAAGCCAACACCTAGTATTATGACTGAAGTTTATGCAATTTTTCCCACTGGAGAGATGGTGTCCCCACTCTTGTCTTTCGGAAAGTCAACGACGAAGAAATGTAGGGAAACAGACAATGACGCACAAGCCACCACTGTTGTGCAATCTTCTGACAGACTAATCTGCTGACACCAAATATGGCCTCTAGGGGGGTGGGGATGAAGGCATGTGAAATGAGCAAAGAGAGAAGAATGAACATCACTCTGTTTTCCCCACTCACAACATCAGACAAAGGTTTAACAGGCACAAATGTCCATGGAAAATATGGCTGCATATTTGAAAATGTCATTGTCCAGGAAAGATATGAGTTGTCGATCTTATTCTCCATGGTATCCACATCACCTAGCACAGTGCTTGGTACATAGTAGGTGCTCAATAAATGATTGTCTAATGAGCAAATGAATTGTGCGCCAGGGCGGAGGGCTGACCTGCTTATCCCTGGGCAGCCGCCTCTCTTCTGCTCTATGCACGTGAGCTCATGGAAAGCTGTTTTTCTCCTCTAAATATCGGTGGGAATTTGCAGAATTTGGAGAAAAAGGAGCGTTCTTCCTACAGAGAATTTGTGAGCTTGATGACAGTAAAACCAGACAGATGTTTTAGATGTTGAGCTGAGGCACGGATTCAGTGTAAGGCCGTGGGTACAGTGAGGCAGACAGAAGACCAAGAACTTAAGGGTTCCAGGTCGTTCTGTCTGTCTGTCTATAGATCAGCGAAAAAGGATCTTGTCCAGAGGCACTCTCATTGGTCTATACAAACGGACTGTGATGGTGAGCAGCTAATATGAATTTACTGGGGTGGTGACTCCTATCAGTAAGTGGTAATCAGGAATTCGCCATGCAAGAAGGTACAGCCCTTCCTAGCGGGATAAGCCTTGGTGAACAATGAGGTAATCTATGTCGTGCTTTCAGGCTGTTCTGTCTTTCCTGGAATTTTTGGCATACAATGTCTGAGGGATTTTTTTTTAAACTTTATTTTCTTTTGTTATTTTTGAACTTTACTTTCTTGTTTGTTTCTTGGCAAAGGGAGAGAGAATCTTTATTTATTTATTTATTTGACAGAGATCACAAGTAGGCAGAGAGGCAGGCCGAGAGAGAGAGAGAGAGAGAGAGAGAGAGAGAGAGAGAGGGAGAAGCAGGCTCCCTGCGGAACAGAGAGCCCGATGCAGGGCTCGATCCCAGGACCCTGGGATCTTGACCTGAGCCATAGTCAGAGGCTTTGACCCACTGAGCCACCCAGGCACCCCTCTTCTTTGTTTCTTAAATGGAATCCCTACCCTGTGCCAGTTGTCATCTATGCTCAAATGCTTGAAAACTTCATCACCTTGCCTGCCTATAAGGAGGATTTTTTTTTTTTTAGTTCACTTGTTTGTTCATCTTTTCATGTTACATCAATGGCCAAAAATGAAATGGTAAGCCCTCTTTTAACCTTCTGACATAAGAAAAAGAGAGCAAAATGTGAACTTTGGTCATATACTCAGGTCCGAATTACACTGAGACAATGGGAGATCGGATTGCATAAGCATTATTGGTACTCACAGAATCCTGGGTCATGTCTGGGCTCCCTCAGTGGATCATGTACTCTGCTGGTTTGGAGGCTGGTACTTGGGAAGAAGTTTGCAGGGTTTGACACATGGGGTGATTTGCAAGAGTCAATTTGGTTAACCTCAAACTGTATTTACCAGACCCCCTTCCCTGTATAGTTCTAGGCTCCTGATGTCCAAAAAAATTTTTTTGCATGAGATTTAGCAGGCTGAAGAGGAGCAGCCGATGGTCTCTGAGTCACCGTGATTCACTGTGATGACAGAGGGAGAGGCGCTGGCAGATACCAGTTTGTTCTTGCTGTCACCAGCTCCGTATTCTGTTCTTCCTCCAACTCTCTGACCCTGCTGAGCAACAGCAGCCCCAAAGCCCAAGCCTGTCACTTAGCGGTGGAGGCACAGTGTCCACAGACCTCCTGTGAGCTTCCCTTCGTGGTTGCACTTCAGCAGTGGGGCAGGCGTGGCTGCGTTACTGATGCTCCCTGACCCTTCAGCTCCCCGCCTGCACCTTCGCTTTCTCTTCTCCTCCTATAATTATGTGAGATCGAATTGTTCATAATCAATCCCTTACTCCAGAATGCAGAGTAGTTCTCCTTCCCTGATCGAATCCCGAGATACCCAGTGGGAAGGGATTATTAATTACTACATGGTTCCTATTGGCAAAGGCACTACACGTTGGGAGTCGGAGATACTCCGTATCAACCGCTGTTCCACCACTACCCACTGATTGATTTGGGGCAAGATGTTAAACCTCTCAAGCCCCATTTTCTGCGTTTGTGAAATAACATTAGCTACCACGTAGGGTCACTGTGAGGTTTAAATGGCATATTGTGTGAAAAGCCCGTAACCTGATACATAGCAAATGTGCAGTAAATGTTAACATCACTGATGGTGCTGAATGTCTGAAGGAGAGTCAAGTAGTGGAGACTAAAATATATGGAAAGAAGCAAATGATTGAGTATAGGTGTTTTAGGATTTAGGAAAATCTGAGGTTGAAGAGACAAATAAGAATCAGCAACAGGAAGACAAGATGGAAGGAATAGGCAGTTCAGGATAGAAGCTGTGAGTGCTGAGGGTTTAGACACAGGCTAGTGGTTCAGAGGGGGCATTGATCATTTTACCCAAGTCCTCTTGCTAGGTGCACAGGTCAGGTCTCCCTGGGTTCGCTGCATAGAAAAATGTCATGTAGAGAATAAGGGATTTCCTGGGTTGCTCTGCTGATGCACAACCCATACCCAGCTCTAGATATTAAAGTTAGCTTTTGTGGCACTGGAAGAAACCCGAGACAGCCTGAACCCAGGTTGGTCCCATCCTGGAGTGTCATGGGAGCTGTGGTAGGGGAAGGAACAGTTACACCACCCAGGACCTAATGGCCCAGCCTCAGTAAGAAGACCTGAGACTCGGGGTGAATGGGTGTGTGGTATACCAGGAGATGACAGCTAGGTGGGCAACCAGTTCTTAACCCCCATCTCTTCAGAGACCCAGGAACCTGCCCAGATCAGAGAACGAATAAGCCCACACTGTCCTCCTACTGAACAAACTGAATGAGGATGGTTTTCAATTGGGGCATCAGCCCTGGGCAACTAGAAACCTTCAAGAGAATGGAAAAAGGCCTAAAAACCCCATAGAATCAGAAAACATGATTGGAGAGAAGTGTGGATGCAACTTTAGAGAAATCTCTGGAAGCACATAGTTGCTGCCTTTTGTTCTCTTAAAGTTTTCACAGAAAAACAGGTCTGAGATCAATGAGTGGAAATTATGAGGAGATAGGTTTGCCTCAGTGTATTCCTGTCATTAAAAAATCATTGAAAGTAATGGTCAGCTTTTATTGGGCACTTCCTATGTACCAGGCATCGTTCTCAGCAATCTACACATATTATCTTGTTAAAATCTTAAAATATCTCTGTAGAGCACTGTGGCACTTGGAAGTTAAATAATCTGCCCATGTTTATAGAATTTGACATAATGGAGGAAGGATTCAGAACCAGGAAGGCTGTCTCCAGATCCTATGCTCCAAACCAAGGCCCTCTGATTTACAATGGAGGGAATTCCCGTTCCCACATCCAGCAGGATTTGGGGCTCCATTATGTCTGAGCTTTGTTCCAACTCAGATTCCCTGAAGTCTTTCCAGGGCTAGGTTGGTTGGTATTCAATGCAGTTGAACAAACACTTGTGGAGCACCGAGCATTCACCAGGTTCTGGGCTGGGTACTGGGACAGCAGGATAAACCAGACACGACAGTCCTGGAAGAGAGGAGCAGAGCACTGTGGTCCACAGAACAGAATCACAACCTTCCCTCTAATAGTTGTCAAATTTGCAAAAAAAGCAATCTTTGGTTTTGAAACTTCTATCCCAGCTCCTTTGGTCACTCTCTCCTCCCTTTCCTGATGTCAACCAGCAAACTACACAGTTGTCACACTGTTGAAAGGGTTCCTGACAGTGTCTGGTGCTGAAAGGGCTGAGGGCCAAGTGAGTGTACATATAAATCAGACAGACCTGGTTTAAAGGCTCAGGTCAACCACAGATAAGTGAGATAAACCATGTGCTTCAGACAAAACAATCAACGATATTGGGTCTCTTTCTATACCTGCCAGTTCATGACTTATTTTTCCTATTTGACCTAAAACTATCAGATCTGGACAGGAAAATAAAATAGTAATCAGGTAATCTATGGAACCTTTTATCTTCACACTAGAACATTATTTATGGAGCAAAGGAATGGAAATACATTTTTGAAGAAGGGAGTAATCTTTTTCCTTTTTACTAGAGCTAAAGTGGGAATAAGACATATTTATGATTGTCCCATAACCAAAGATGACATTTATTGAATTCTCACTGTATGCCAGGCAGCATTCATGAGCTTTCCCGGGATTAGTTCATTAAATCTTTATCCCAGTCCTCAGGGGTCAGTGTCCTGGAAACTCCATTTTACTGCTGAGGAAATTAGACACAGAGAAATTAAGCATCTTGTCCAGAATCACTCAATAAGTAAATGGGAGAGCCAGAACCGAACGCTAGCAGGTTAGCCCTCAGAAAACGTGACTCTGTTGCTTCCATAACTGCAATTTAAAAATGAGGCAGGAAAATAAGAAAAAAGAGTCAGTGAGAAGTTAAGAAATTAGCCTGAATATCGCATTAGCCAGGCGAGAGCCAGAATGCAATCTGGTGAGTGTGTTCCCCATGCAGAGGCCTGTCCCTGCTAGTCCTGTGGCTCCCAAGAGGCCTTAGGAAAGATCCTTTCTCAGATGTGTGGCTGTCAGTGGCACGGAAGTGAGGCTCACAGGGTTAAAGTCAAAGGTGTCTGCAGAGCTGCATTCCTTCTGTGGGCTTCAAGGAGAAGCAGTTCCTTGCCTTTTCCAACTTGGAACGCTGCTCTCATTCCTTGGCCTGTGACCCCATCACGTGGACCTCTGTTTCCATCCCCACATTTCCTTCTGTGACTCTTCCTTACAGATTTTAAGGACTCTTGTGATTACCCTGGTCCACTCAGACAATCCAGGATAATCTTCCCATCTCCAGATCCTTAATCATATCCACAAAGTCCCTTTTGCCCAGTAGTCACAGCCATGAACATCTTTGGTAAACATTTAACCTCAAACACCAGCTGCTGGTGAAAACATAAAGCAGCTCAAACTGTCACACACGGTTGGTGGGAACACAATATGGTATGGTCATTTTAGAAAACATGTACACAGAGACTTGTACACAAACGCAAATTTATCTTGATCAACTGGAGACAATCCAAATGCCCACCTCCCAGGTGAACAGATAAAAGAAGCTGTGGTATAGCCACACAAAAGAATATTCCTCTGTTTAAAGAAAAAAACACAACGGGTTCCCTGCAAGAACAAGGGTGTTTTATATAAATGATGCCTCAATAGAGTTCATTAATTATTTATTTTTTCTGGAAGGGATCTATCACCTGCCCTTCTGAGGAAGTCAAATTGCTTCCAGAAAAGAGAGTGTTTAACCGTAGCTGTATAGAACCGATCCTGGCTGTCATCAAGCTGTTGACATGTTGGAAGGATGGCGCCGAAGCCGGAAACTAAACCAGCAGAGCAGTGGGAGAAGAGAGAGCTAACCTACTTGAAAAGGTTCTAGAGTGTTGTTGTTTTTTTTAAACCCAAGCCCCTTGGAGCCTTTGTAATAAACAGAATGATTCTGGAGAAACCGACTGCAGGTCCCACCAAATTCCTGATTGATAGAGGAGACATGAATGAAATGCTTTTGTAACAGTACCTGGAGAAGGAAGGAAGAATGGGGCATGCATTCATCCATTCAATCATTCATTCAACATCCATGGAACACTGGAGAGCGGTTACTAAATCAGGTCATTGTGCTGGTCCTGGGGTATATAAGACAGATGCAAGTCCTGTACTCAAAGCCTCATGTCCAGTTGATTACCATTTATCATGCTTTCCCTGATGCTGGCCAACTTCCACCTTCTAGTCTGGCCCATTCATCACAGCCTGACACAGCCAGCACGCCCCTGCCAAGACCCTTCCCTGCAAAGACCCTTCCCTAATGGGTGTAGGATGGTAGAGATCCCTATGGATTGGTGGGAGGATCACTGGATCACTCGGGAAAGAACAAACCTCCCCTTTTCTGTCCCACCCCCACCACAATCCTTTTCAGTGAGCTCAAAGGAAATGGTGAAACGCGATTTGCCCCGAGGCCCCTTGATAAATTGTTTCTACACACCCCCTCTTGCATTTTAATGGAAAGAAAATGGGTGTGGTAGATCTCTTGCACAATGTCAAAATTGAATTGAGTTTAATTCTATAAAATAGATTCCAAATTACATCATAAATAATAGTATGGGAACACAAAGATCTGAGCCATAGAGACATAAACAGCCAGTTGGTAAAAATAAAAAATTCTGACGTGCAAACAAACAATAACAAAAAAGTGATTAGCTGCCCAGAACTTGGGAGACTACATTTTCTGGAAAAGAAAGAAGTCTTGGAAAGTGAAAGGTTGACCAGAGATTCAGACTGACATGAGTCATTTGCACAAAGCCTGGCACATAGTAGGTACACTCTGTATGTAGTTTGTATCTGCCCTAGTTGGTGACGTATGATAGTTAAACAGGATGCACAATGCTCCAACATTTTGCACAGCTCCTGGTTTACAGTGGGCATTCTGAATTTTTTCTCGAATGTATGAACAAGGTATATGTTGGGGACCCTTGCTCCACATACATGGCAGAGTAAGGCAGTTTCACGTGATCCCGTCTGGTTAAACAAACTCTCCCACCAGCCAGACATAGTTTTACTAAAATTTACAAATGCATTGAACTTTTATTGTATTCAGAGCACTATGTTAAGGTGAAGACAATAGTAAGGCAGAGTACCTCCCTTCTAGAAGCTACATTTTATTGGGTGTGTGTGTGGGTCCTTGTGGGGAGGGGACAGATACAAATGTAAGTAAGCAGGAGGAAAGAACACAAGGAAGCGTAGAGAAAGAAGATGGACTATTCCTTGAAGAATTTAGAAAGACCTCTTGCAAGAAACAGAATTGAGCTGATCTTGAAGGAGATGGTTGGGTAAATATTCCAAGAAAAGGGAATTTCAGAACAAAAGTAGACAATGATGGGAATAGAGAACATATTTAGGCAAGGACCAGTAGACCCTGTAAGAGACCCATGAGCTGTCTGGTTTCACTATGAAGCTGGGAGTGCCCCTGTGGTTTAAGAGCTTCATAAATTCTAAGAATAGAAATTTCATTACAGTCCTCTCCATGTGCAACTTGAGATTTCCAAAACACTAAATTACAAAATAAGGCCAAGAAGTCCAACAAAGTTCTGACTTTTCCCATTAAGAATGGGCAGTTCAAAGTAGTTTGATCTTTTTCTTTTAAACTTAAATAACAAACTCTTAAAATAAAATTGTTCCAGAAGCTCTGCTTTGGAGTTCTAATTAGTATAGGAGAAGCTCTGCTGTAGGAAGAATGGACTCTGGAAACTCAGGGAATTAATCCCCAGGCATTTGGTTGGGGCAGCACCCTCGGGCAACTCTTCTCCAGATGGCAACTCCAGGTTCAAGGCTCTTTCAAGCAGCAGCTCTGCTGTCTACTAGGGCCTCATTGGAGTCCTCCCTGATCTTGCACATGCAGCTGTCCAACTAGCAGAGAGAGAGATAATGGCACATTGCATAAGGGGTTAGAAGCTAAGCCCGGATCGGGTACACATCACATCCATCCACACTCCATGAGCCAAGCTGGTCTCATGGCAACCTGTAGAGATGGGACCTGTAGAGAGATGGGAAGCTGTAGGGGACAGCAGGTGCATTCACTTCCTACTGCTGGTATAACCAATTACCTCAATCCCACTGGCCTCAAACAACATAAATTTTATGATGTTACAGTTCCATAGGCTAGAAGCCCAATTTGGGTCTCACTAGGCTAAAATCAAGGTCACCAGGACTGTGTCCCTTCCAGAGGCTCCAGGGGAGACCACTTCCTTGTCTTTTCTTAGCATCTAGACGCTGCCCACATTGTTTGGCTTATGGCCCCCTCCTTCCATCTTGAAAGCCAGCAACACTGCATCTCTTATAAAGGGTGACATCTAACCTACTGAATATTGTTTTGATTCTGAGAGCCAAAGGTTATGTTTTTATTGTATTATGTCTTCATATTTTCACTTCTCCCACCCCCACATTTCCATGGATAGACTATATGTGGCACTTGGTTGAATTCTACTTAATATCATTCCCTAAATTCGTTTAAAACTTTACCAGAATATCACCCCACTTTTCAGCCTCATGTCCCATGCACAAAAGTCAGGCAGACACACCTAGCGGAAGTGAACCAGAGTTTGTCAGGAGAGGAGTGAGTACCCCTCTGTATTTTGTAAAGCAACTAAGTGCCCTTCAGACCGGAGTGGAATTTTGTTTTGTTATTGAGTCACACACAATGGAATCAGAGACAGCAAAACTCTACAACATAGCACATACCTATTTAGTAATCAGAATAATGTGCATGAATGTGGTCTCTGAGTGATGATCTAAATAAATGTATCTTAGAAAATTAAAGATTTGCTCTAATGTAGTTGAGCCAAACAGCCCAGAATACAAATGTATTACACCTTACCAAAAAAAAAAAAAAAAAAAAAAAAAAAAAAAAAAAAAAAACAAAGGCAGCAAAAGCCTAGGAGGAGCTATTTGTCGTAAGGGATATATCTGAAGGACTATGTCTCAGACTCCAAACACGGGCCTGACAAAATCTTTCTGCTGATTTCAAAGCGAAACTGCTTAACAATCCTCAATATGTAATTTAATAAAGAAAAAAGCAAAATACCTGTTTAATCAAATAGGAAATGCAGACAAAAGCCAGACATTCTTTAATAAACTTCAAGTTCAAGGTCGATATTAAATCTGCAAAAGCAATAAGTCTCCCCAAATAGCAGATAGTCAGTACAATGCTTTGCATGGCTGCCCGTGGCCAAAAACAAGAGGAATATTTAGATACTGAAGTGAAGGAAGATATATCTTGATTTAGCTAGAAAATTAAATCATTTTTCGAATGTTCAGTGTTTCTTTTCTCACCAAAATCTTTTGTTGAATCAGTGAGGCAATTTAAGGAAACATAGTATTTGTAGCGACTTACTTGTGACACTTGTCTTGAACTGATTGCAATACACAGTGAATAGAAGTGTTTGTCCAGGGACTGCCTGGGTCCTTTCCACGTGGAATGTTTCATTATTCCATGGGCTTTCCACCGGTTGTGTGCTGGTATCATTTTGCACTGGCCTGAGAGCCATTGTGCACCTTTCTTCCCAACTCCATTTGGTGGTAATGTAAAAGGGCCACAGTGAGTATTTACCCTACCAAAAAAAAGGCAAGTGCCACAAGTAAGGGCTTCAATTTTTTATTATTTATCTCTGAGACCCGCTTGTTAAGTGTTTACCAACACACGCCATTGTCCCACACTGACTTTAAATTTGTCTTCAGGATATATTGGGGGCAATCATTATTCTAAGGTACTGTTTGATACTATTGTTTTAGTGAGACTTCAGGGTCAAGAGATACAATGTCCTTTGACTTCTAGAAGTCCCATCAACAAAAAACAATTTAGACTTCTGCCTATTACTTAAAAAGAAGCGCTTCTCTTGGTTATTGCCTGTTTTCTTTGCTAGAATAAAAAGACAGGCCTCTTCCTCCCTTTTATTAATTGGTGTATTTCAAGAACTTAACAGCACAGGGTAGGTACCCAATAAATATTTGTTGAGTAAATGACTAAGATTTGCCTGAAGCAAGGACCTTGTCTTCCTGGTTGGTGATTCCCCAGGCTTCCTCTGTCATTAGTATTGCAAATTCTCAGTGGGAAGAGAGTTAAAACTGTTCTCTATAACTCCTTCTTCTGCATTTTCATGGTAATTTTAATTTAAAAAAAATTTAAAATACAGTGTTTTATTAATTTCATGTACATAATATGGTGATTTGACACTTCCTCACATCACTAGGTCATCAGGACAACCACCCTCCTTCATCCCCATCACCTGTTGTCCCCATTCCCCCCACCTCCCTCCCCCAACCATCACTTTGTTCTCAATAATGAAGGGTCTACTTCTTGGCTTATCTGTCTCTCTCTCTCTCTCCTTTGTCCCCTTGCTCATTTGTTTTGTTTTTTAAATTCCACATATCTCATAGTAATTTTTAAAATGCCAATATTATATGGAGGCCATTATCTACATTATTATAAGTGTTCCTTTTATTACATACATGCGTGACTATTATAGCAGTGCCAAAATCAGAGTCTGTTTCTGTTTTATGTTTATTTCCTTTTTTAAAGTAGTATATCCTTTGTTTTTATTTATTCTCATGAATGCATCACATGGAAAGGGCTTCTCTTTGCCTATGTCCCTTAGCACAGTGGAAGCCCGTTTGCAGCAGGTGTGATGGTCAAGACTGAAGTTCACGTCTTACCCCTTCGTGTCCTTGGCCCTTAAAAGAGAGCAGGCTCAACATATCCTTATTGAAAGAACAGTGCTGACATTGCCTTTGAAAACTCCAGAGGGACTTCAACAAAACTCAAAGGAAAGAAAAGCTGGATTTCCTCCTAAAAGTTTGCATGGTCTCTACCTCCCACACACACGTAGTAGCCAATAATCTTGATCTTTGCCCAAGGCACCTGTCAAAGCAAATCTTTCTTAAAGAGGCTTAAGTAGGAGGCCAGCCCAAGACTTGACTTTAACAGGGGCTGAAGGAGGCTGACCATGTCCTTGATCTTGGCTGTCCCATCTGTGACTCAGAAACAACCTGAACTCCTCTGATGTAATCAGCTTTGAGGAGTTCTACATAATCAATTGACAAATCTTTTCCCGGACAGCCGGAGATGCCCAGACAACACACAAATGGCATATTGACAATAGCGATTAAAATAAATAGCTTTCCTTAAGCTTTACTGTCACTCCTGGCAGAGGCAATCCTTGAAACATGGGGTTCGGGAAAAATAAATTTGGAGCTGACTTTGGCTGCTCACTGGAGTGTTACATGTTTAGTTTGTTATAAGCTTCAAGCTGCTGGCATAAGCCCAAGTGTCACGATATTGCAGGCCCTGTGAAAAAAACAGAAAGCTCTAACGCTAGAGGCCAGCACACCCTGAACTGATTTTCTGGGGAAGCTCTCTAGGGACCCAGGGTTGCATAAAACTCAAAGGGAAAAAAAAGCCCAACTCCACATAAACCCTCCTTACCCAATATAAGTTATTCTGCAATCTTTGAACTTGCTAATTGTTGCTTGCAGAATCCATCTACCATGTAGATACTTTGCGGAAAGTTGTTTTTTTACTGGGGCAGGTCCTCCGGGGATAGTTGGAGGTCAGAGAGTTGTATTTTCCAGACCCTCTGTCTTCAGCTTTGGTGCCAATTGGCCAAGGCACCAGGCAACATTTTCTCAGTCAGTCAAGGTCAATGCTGTTCAGATTGGTGGAACATATACGTACAGATGTGTTATGTATTTGCGTGTGTGTTATGTATCATGGGACTGAGGATGTTGTCCCAGAGGGCAAAGGGAATAATGCTGCCTCCTAGTGGGGGAGAGTGGAAAATGAAAAGAAGCTGGAGAACAGGCTACTTTAGAACAGGCGGCCGGAATTGAAGGGGGTCTCAGACCCAGACAGACTTACAGACACTTCCTGCCCTTTGAGAATCTGCCTTTATGCAATACAAAAGATCTTTTTCTAAAAATCTATATGGCTTCTCTTGGTAGCGCATTTGAACCCACCAATCAACTTTTTTTTTTTTTTTTACAACTTTTTATGTGCTCTAACATGGGTCTAGAATCATAGGGGACACCAAGGAAATAGGCAGGATTTTTGCCCTTAGAAAATATATATGTAATTTGGGGCACCTGGGTGGCTCAGTGAGTTAAAACCTCTGCCTTTGGCTCAGGTCATGATCTCAGGGTCCTGGGATCGAGCCCCGCATTGGGCTCTCTGCTCAACGGGGAGCTGCTTCCTGCTTCTCTTCCTCTCTCTCTGCCTGCCTCTCTGCCTACTTGCGATCTCTGTCTGTCAAATAAATAAATAAAATCTTAAAAAAAAAAAGAAAAGAAAATGTATATGTAATTCAGGGGGAGAAACTGGCTTGTACCTTAAAGCGATGAGGAATAATAATCGAGTCTTCATCTGCGTGGCTCAGTTTATATGTCAACAGCCTACTCTTTCTCTGGCTCCCTCCGTCTGGTTTTGGTATTCAGAGACCTTCATCATCTGGTTTCCCACTCATATCCCACCTCGCACATTTCTCTCTTACATTCTATGTTCTTGGAGCTGGCTTAAGAGGGCCACTGGGAGAGTCAATCACTAAGACTTTCTAACATATCACTAGAAAGTTAGCAAGGCATGGAGAACAGAACTGTCAGAACCCCTCCAGGAGAGGACATTATGTGAGGTGCCGCGATAAACTGCTACGGGTTGGGAGTGATATCCTCCAGGCCCATGCTTAAGGAACAGTAGAAGATTTCTGTACTGCTTCCTAAAGAAAACATGTCCACCTAACGGCAGAATTTTGTATACCTGGGTCAGGGAACAAGGAACTGACTTGCCTGGGACAACTGAGAAGAGGGGCTACATCCTGCCTTCAGAGGGCTCTGGGCTTCTTTCAAAACAAACTTAAAAGAAACCCATTGGAAGGGGCACCTGATTCATCAGTGAACTGAGAGGGGCTGTCTCTGGGCTACTACCTGGTGTTCTCGGGATTTCCCCTGTTTATCACGTCTCTGTGCTTTCGACAGTTTTGGCTGGAACCATCCCACTGATACTCTATACCAACTTAATTTGAAAACTCAACAAAAGCCATCGTCTCCTCCAGAAGATCTTCTTGGACTCTCAACTGTATTCTGGCCTCGCTTGGTCTGCTTTAGATGCCCAACCTTTGTGCTCCCACAGCTCTTGATGTACATGTCTTATCAGAGCACAGTGTTATAATAAGCTACGAGTGGGCCTGGACCCTAGGGAGAAGGTGATAACCTCCCTGATTGGTGTGGGTTGTGTCTCATTTTTCTGTGTACCCCAGCATCTCTACTAGCTCCTGGGCATGTTGAATATAGCATTCTCTTTTTAAGACTAGGGAAAAGAAAAACTACTGAGCAGGTCTAAGTGGTTGGTTTCATAGCAGAAGACTTGGATTGAGTCTTGATCAGTAGGTAAGTAGAATTGGAAAGGTCAGGGGCACGATCTTCCTGCCAGAAGAGTGATTCTATGCATGAATCTGTTAAACAGTAAAAGACACAAGCCCAACTGTGATAGGCAAAATATTTTTCTATATTTCTAAAAAAATTTAACAAAGTCCATTTCCTTTTTCTCAGTCCTTCCCAAAAGATATAGTCCTTCCCAAAAGATATCCCAAAAGTCCTTCAGAGATATAATTATATATATTATAATATATTATATATATCACATAAGTATAGTATATAATTATATACAAATATATAAATATAAAAATAATATATAAATATAATTAGGATATAATATAGATATGTTATATTTTAAATAAATGTGTATTACATAATATATAATATCTATTACATAATATAGTATGTAATTACATAATTACATAATATGGTGTTTTATAATGACATAATTATGTAATTCTATATTACATATTATATATTATTACATTAATTAGTATAGACAGAATCCTTGGTTGCCGTTTTGGCTATGAAATGAAATCTTAGAAGGCTGCATGAATTCAGAGGAAAAGGTCCTTCCCATTACATCTCTCCCCTCCAACTCCCCCCACAAAATTCCTAAACAGAGAGATCTTGCTCAGGGGATATGCACAGCATGAAGTTGAAATAGCCACAGGTTAACCAGAATAAGTAGGCTCTTAACCCCTCTCCCCTTCCCACCCACAGGTCTCAGCTTCCTATTGGTGGCGTGTCCCTTGAGCCCCAGTTGAATATTATTTTGCAGACAATGAAGGGGTTTACTTTAGAGATTGGTGTGCAGGGCTGGCCCAGGTGTTCTGGGCAAGTAGATGGAGGATGGAGAGTACTGAGCAACATCTCCTTTACCAGGTTTGGACATGGTTATTCTGAAACAGAAAGATATCAGTTAACACCACTAGCCAGGCCAGAGTTTTCTGTTTCTTGACAAAGAGTGAAATAATAAATACGGCATTGCTGTGAGAGATTTTATCTAGGAGAACACCTTTTAGACCACGTTCGCAGACAGAAAATGTAATATCCATATTTTTAAATGGCTTTACCTGAATCTTCAGTTCTGAGCAGAAGTGTTGAGAAAGCCAACCCTAGGGCCTACAAGAAACTTAATGGTCAAAACCATTGTCAATTTAATGGATCATAGACCTAAATGTATAGGCTAATATTATAAAACTTCTAAAGGAAAACATGGGAGAAAATCTTCGTGACCTTTGGTTAGCCCAAAATTTCTCAGATTCAACACAAAAAAGATAAACCAGAAAAGGAAAAATTGATGAATTGGATTTCAACAAAAATTTAAAAATTGCTCTTTGACAAATATGTTAATTGTACTGATTAATTCATTCTAAATATTATTAAATGTCTATTATGTTGGGCACCTGGCTGGCTCAGTCAGTTAAACATCTCACTCTTGGTTTTGGGTCAGGTCACAATCTCAGGGGTCTGTGAGATCGAGCCCCCTGTTGGGTTCTGCAGCTCAGCAGGAAGTTTGCTTAAGATTCTCTCTCTCTCCCTCTCCTTCTGCCCCTCCCCCTGTTTGTGATCTCTCTCAAATAAATAAATAAATAAGTAAGTCTTTAAAAAACATGTCTATTATGTGCCAATACCCTCTTTCTAGCTAAATTATGTCAATGAATTGAACTCTGTTATACTGAACTATTGCAAGAAAATGAACATTTTAGAAAAGTTTTCAACAAAGAAAAACACAAAACAGGGAAATTTTCATTAACCAAAACATCTCTACTGTATTTTTCAAATTTGCCATTTAAATACATGGGCAGGATCCAATACCAGGAAACGATGGGGAAATGCTGAGAAATAAGAATGTTTACTGCCATTTGGAATTTGTTGAATCTTGTCAAGGATCCTGAAGATTTGGATGTGAGACAAGGAATAGTAGAACTTCCCAGGGTGATCTAAAGCCATACTTCACCCCATATTGTTTATTATACTGTGAGACTTCAGCGTCCCTCAGACAACCCCAGATTTGAAGACTACTTCCTTCTAACAGCTGTAGGATTCCAGACTGATGCAAGTGCCTACCTTGTAGAGTTGTTGTAAGGATTAATGAGGTAGTAATTGTGATGTGCATAAGTATGTCTCAATAGAAACTCACTAGATGATGACCTTAATGGTGATGATGATGATGATAAAATCCAATCAGCTTCCAAAAGTTGACCGGGTCTGAGCAGCTCACTTGTTACCTTTAAGAAATGTGCCTCCTCCTCCATGATAGCCTTAGGGTCTTTGGGAGGAAGGCAGCATTTCCATTCCTCCCCTCTTCAAGTGCCCAAGACAGGTATCACTAATCAACCCACTGTAGCACTCTTCAGTTAGGGTGGACTGGGTTTCAAATGCCTCTCAAGGAGGACACATCCAATCATTTAGAGTTAGTGCTGGAGATAAAATGTATCTACCATTCCTGATTTAAGGGTTCAGCAGACAGCTCCAACAGACCAGGAGGAGTGACTATAAGCTTATTTTTCCTATGAAGGTAAAGGCCCAAGTCAAGCCAAAAGAAAGCTGGATGACCAGGGGTTCTAGAAGAAGCTTAGTCACACTATAGCACAAATTTATTTCCTAAACAATCAGTCACTGATTAATTTGTTTTTTATTTAGTTAAATTATGTTCTTCACTTATTCTACATTTGGAAATAAACTTTAATCATTTACTCAATTCCCGGGATTTCCTGAAAGTAGATTTTTGACTTTTCAGATCTTAGAGGCACATAACCCCCATCACACTTTATTTTGGGGGAGTTTTCCTTGTTTGTTTTATTTTCCCCCTCATTGTAATTACAGATGTTGTTCCTGAGGTTAAGAGGCCCTTGGGCTCTCGCTGAAAAGCCAATAGCTCCAAGAGGCAGAAAGAAAGAAAGCCTGTAAAGTCCATGGACTTTACATATCTGGTGGACTTTTCCATATCTGGTGATATGACTCAGCTAATGGCAATGACACTCAAAGGGGCAGAACCATCCTTAAGGCATGATTCTCATGTTGGCTACAAAATACAATCAATTGAGCAGTTTTTTAAAAACCCAATGACCAGACAGGGCCCTGACCAATTATGTTAGTGATAGTACAGATGCTGCCCAAGTATCAGTATTTGAACAAAGCTCCTCAGGTAATTTTAATGTGCAGCCAAGGTTGAGAAACTATTGTCCTAAGTTGTTTTGGAAATTTGCGAGTTACTCCAATAGCCCAATAATTGGGGTGGAGGTGTTACTGGTATTTTCTTGGCAGAGATATGGGTTAGATGTTTTTGTAATGTCTTATAATGCCTAGGATGGTTCCCCTCCCACCTCCCAATGAAAAATTGCATTATCTGTTGAATGTCTTACTGGATATTGACATAGTTGAAAAAATTTTATGATCTGGAACTTAACTCTACCATACATATAAAAACAAAGTATTCTTTACATGTTTTTAGTTAACATGCACTGAATTTTCCCAGAATGTAATCAACATATAAGTCAAGGTAGAATTGTACTTTATTCTGTTTAGAACTTTACGAGGAGTTGCTCACCTTGTCTGATAATCATATCACTGATGTCAGCACTACTTGTGGTATTTGAGTAATTACCATTTGTTGTAGAGGTTTTCCTTGTGATTCAATATATAGATGCAAGCACCTGATGATCTCATTCTCCTTTACATATTGCAATATATCGTACTTTATTATAATAAACCTTCATGTCATGTCTCTTTCTGCCAAAACACTGATTTCCAAATATTGTGTGTTTGGGTGGGTTATATAATTTGTAAACTTCATTTCAGGAGAGCAAATGCAGCTTTATAAAATTAAGTAAGTAAGTAAATAAATAAATAATAAAATTTCCTATAAAAAGGGACTTTAGGGTCAGTTTGGGTGGAGACCTTCTGATCTAGGGATTCCCTTTGGGATCTGTAATAAGGTCGTCTCGATTTGTGTCTCTGTTTATTCAGCAAGGCCATCCTGGTAAGCCCAGAGATAGGGGGGTATGTGCAACTTTGAGCAAGCGTCTGTAATGTCTTAATGTCTTAATGTCTGTAAGCTTCAGTTTCCTCATCCTTAAAAATGGCCCAACAAGATTACTTCCCTCATAGATCTATCCAGAGAATTAAATGAGATCAACTTTAAAAAGCACTTAGCAAAGTTTCTGGCATGCAGGAAGCACTGTTCTGATGATGACGACAAGGACGGTGATGATGAGAAATTAAGCAGTACGACTCAGAAAGAGACCAAAGACTCTTTAATCCCTTCCCCAGTCAAGTATGTCATCTCTACACCCTGCTTCCCTGTTTTTCAAAGAACGCTGCCCAGAACAGGTATCCAGAATATTCAGTCCTGGATGGGAACACTTTGCATAACCTCTCCTTCTTCATTCTTGTATTTGTTTTGAGCAGACACCATGGACAGAAACTTAGGGCATTTGTGTGTGTGTGCCAGCGAATAAAGTGTTACAGGTTTTATCGTGGTGTTAGTGTTCCAGGAGCTCAGAGACTTTGCACCTGGAGATACGCAGCTCTCATGGACATTCCTTGGGTCTTTCAAAATGAAGCCAGGCACCACCGTTCCCAGTATGCGTGTTTGTCTGCTCCACCCTCTTTTTACTAACTTCCCAGCCTTTTCTTCCAGCCGTATCTCCACAGAACCTTGCAAGAGGACTGCTTACTCTTTGGAAAAATCTGAACTAGATGTTCTGTTCTATCTTTCGAACAGAAGGGTCAAAACTCTTCTTTCAGGGTCTGTCCGTAATCTTGAAGCCAGGATCTCAGCGTTCCCTTCCAGTTTTCTGCTCAGCCCTGACTACACTCATCTGGAGCATTTGATGGTCAGGAGACTCCATCCCCCTCATTCAGTAGAGACACTACCTTTCTGAGTCCATTCAATCTGTGCCATGCAAACGCATGAGTTTTGTAAGCGTAAGAAACTGGGGGTCTTTGTTCAGAGATGGTCTTCTATGTAATTCAGTTTTTCACTGTGAGGACCTTGAGTAACAGCATGGGCTATGCAGGCAGGGGTCTATAGCTCATTGTGGATTTCCAGGTGAAGAAGCCCGGAAAAGGTAACATACTCCACGCTCCATACTTTGGGGTAGGATGACCTACGAACCATTCGCAGTAGAGGAGAATCCATCCCAATGTTAAGGACTTTCCGAAATGAAGATTCCAGAATCAGTAACACCATCTACTGTTAGAGTTTGTTCTCACTGAAGGGGAGTTCGTATTTATTGAATACTTACTAATAGCCAGAAATAATAATAAGCCTTTTACACTCACTGTTCTTAACTAATTCTCACAAAAGCCCTTTGAGTTAGGAACCAGGAACACTCTTTCTACAGGTAAGAAAACGGAAGTGCAGAGAGGTTAAGTTCTTTGACCAAACAAGTGGGAGAGTTCACATTCAACTCTAGGCTGTCTAGCTGCCAAGTTCAGGATCTTATTAGCTGCCAGGCTTTAGCTATATTGCTTCACGTGGACATGCTGGACATGCTCCAGTTTCTACCTGCTCCTCTATATTTGCTTCTGCATATCCACCAGTGTCACTCAAAACCCTGGGTTTTACCAGAGCCTCAGACTAACCAGACCAGCACTGTCCAATGGAAATATAACAGGAGCCACAGATGTGAGCCACATTCGTAATTTCAATTTTTCGAGTAGCCACAATTTAAGAAGTAAAAAGAAATGGGTAAAATTTATGTTATGAATATATTTTATGGAAGCCAATAGATCTAAAGTGCTATGATTTCAACATGAAATCAATATAAAAATTATTCATGAAATAATTTTCACTTTTTTTGGACTAAGCCTTGGCAACAAGGTGTATATTTATCCTAGTGGCACATCTCAGGTCCAGACCACCCCCATTTCAGTTGCCCAAGAGCCACATGTGGCTAGGACGTGCTGAAGTGGACAGCCACCCTAAACACATAGATCCCAACCTTCTTAGTAATCCCGGTGGCTCTTCGGGTAGTAAGGAAAGCACAGGGAAGATGAAGAGCATGTTTCCAGTTATTTGCTTGATTTACGCTAAGCAAAACATGAAGAGAATAAACTCCCCAATTTCTATCTATAACTGATGGTTGGCTTACTTGCCCAAGAGCAGACGAGAAGCTGCATGCTGAAAATCTACAGCATCACATAACATGTATCAGGTGTCCTCATGCCCTTAGAGGGGTGTTGGACACAAGAAGAGGACCAGGAAACCCCAGGTCCCTGACCAGAGACATGGCCCATGAAGCCAGCACCGAGGGCATCAACTAGGGCCACTATGACTGTCTGCTCCTTCTTCTCCTTGTATTTACTCCCACACCTGCTCCAGCTTGAAAGGCAAGGTGTATAAGCCATGCCTAAGAAGCATGGTATAGGCTCTGTCCTTCTTACATTGATCTTGACATCTGGAGAGCAAAGAGAAACCTCAAAACTCTCCTTCCCCCATCCCATGGATAATTCTCAACTTCAGGTGTCCACAAACTTTTGCACTCTTAGAATCACTTAGAATACTTGTTGAAACGGATGGCCGTGCCTTACCCCAAGAGTTTCTGATTCAGCAGATCTGGGCTACGAACAGAGAATATGCATGTCCAAGAAGTTCCCAGGTGAAGCCAATGCCAGAGGTCAGGGACCACACTCTACGAACCAAGGCTCAATGCTAAAAAATTAATATAGTTAAAATCAAGAACAAATCTAAGAAAAGGCACAGGCACCTTTCTTACTCTTCATGAAACAGATATGATTTTTACATAATTGATGTGTGTTTGGCTCTTTCTCTGTTGCTCCCCATTATTTCCTCTTGTCCAGGAAGGGATGGAGTGATCATGATGACGGGAGAAAAGGCTGATGGGAAGAAATAATGGAGCAGGAAGGCTGTAAGGAAACAGGAAGTCAGACCACGATTGATCCCCTGACGTTCAGCATAGCTGTGCTCAGGAAGGTAAAGGGCAGCAAAGCCACCCCCCGGAGCCCTTAACTGGGACAGACACACAGGCTAGAGGCAAATACACCAAGTCACAGGGACATCTCACACAGAAGTTATTTTCCCCTTTGTGGGTTTTTTTTTTTTTTTTAAGATTTTATTTATTTATTGAGAGGGAGAGAAAGCATCAGTGGTGGGGGGAGCGATAAAGGGAGACACAGACCCTCTGCTAAGCAGGAAGTCCAACAATGGAGCTCAGAACCCTGAGATCATAACCCAACCCGAAAGCAGACACTTAACCCACCGAGTCACCCAGGCGCCCCTCCTCTTCGCTGTTTAAGAAGGGAAACTGTGGTTGAACGTCTGGTGACAGCAGGCAGCAGCAAACACACGGAGCCTAGGACACCCTTTTGTGCATGCTTATTCATGTCTAACCTTGCAAGGCACCTAGATTTCAGAAGGAGAGGCAAGAAGACTTACTGAGTTGCAAGCAGCTGAGAATTTGGAATGCATCTCTGGAGATACACACTGAGCCTCAGAATTTCCAAGAAAACTCAGTGGGAGGGGAGGAAAAACAGGGCAATGACGCTCTGCCTTGTAGGGCCCGCCTCTGTCTTGCTAATTCGCCCGGAGACTGTGTTCCAGCTGCGCTGCCATGACCCAATGTTCTAGTAAACAACCAGGGGATGGCAGACCAGATAGACCTCAGATCAGGCTACCCTGGAGCTTTTAAAATAGAACCCAGGGCCCCCGCTGGGTGGGGCCAGAGCTGGGGAGTAGCCTCTGTGCATTTCCTCCATCGGGGAGGCACACCCACACTGTCCACCAGACACATGTTTACACATCCTCACTTCTTTTTCTTTTTTCTTTTTTTTTTTTTTTAAGATTGTATTTATTTATTTGACAGAGAGAGAGAGAGAGACAACAAGAGAGGGAACACAAGCAGGGGGAGTGGGAGAGGGAGAAGCAGGCTTCCCAGCCAGGCAGGCACCCCGATGCAGGACTCAATCCCAGAACCCTGGGATCATGACCCGAGTGGAAGGCACAGGCTTAATGACTGAGCCACCCAGGTGCCCCGACATCCTCACTTCTGGTGGGGCTTGGACAAATGCCAAAACCTCAGAGGGTCCAGTCTGCAAGGGTCAGAACTGCTGACCTCCTTCAGGGCACTTTCCAGGAACTCTGGAGCTGGAGGGCGTGTAAAGGGGCACTGACTCACACCAAGTCAGGCCACTGACTAATGGAGTTACTCTTTAAGCAATACTTCAGCCTTCCGGAAAGACAAAGGGACTATAGCAGACAAACACCGTCATTCGGGTTATTCCCAGCACTCCCATTTGATGCCATGGCAGAACACAACAGACTGATAATCTTATTATTTCTCCAGTTTATTCTACCCTCCCTGCCTGGAGCTCACATCTGTATTTTCTCCAGTCTCTACTTCCGTTTCACAGCCAGCAAGTGGGTCTAAGTGGTACTCGGAGGGGCTTAAGTAAAAGTACAAAGGAGAGTACCCCTGGCTCAGAGAGTGAAATTCTGGAAGTTCCTTCTCTGAATGTCTTCTGCCTGGGGTAATCTAGGGGTCTGTAGCCCAAACCCGTATCTAGTTTCCCTCTCCCACATTAGTGTGTGTGACAGTCCAGGTGACTAGGGGTCCAAAGAATTTATTATCCACCCTGGGACATCTCTGAGAGGGAAGGGGGGGTGCTTTGAAAACAATCTGGGGACAAAGCTATTAACCAGGACACCTGGCCCCCTGCATGACTGGAGGGTCCATCTCTCCTCCTGTGAGTCACTGACACCCTTTCACGGGTCTGCCCTGCCTCGCCAGTGATTTTTTTTCTTTCCTATGACTGATTTGTCCTTTCCCTTTACTGGTTTGGGGCTATTATTCCTTTATTTTCTTCAATAACAGTCATCTGCAAGCAATAATTGCATCTGTATTTTGAAGTGGTGAAAAGGCAAGTTTTGAAAATTCTCCATGTAAAAAGCCGTGTGATCCCATCCTTGGAACTCTGAGAGGCGTCCCCACAGTCTCGATTCTAGGCTCGCTTCATTTGGAACGTTAGTGCCCAACTGAGTATTGTCAGCTTTTGCTCACCAAATGGTCACGCCCCAATTTTTGGACAAGCAAAACAGCGTGAAAACGGATGAGGATTGCTTGAATGCTCATGGCCGGAAAAAAGCCTTTCTCACGCTATTTCCTTAATAATAATGATAACAGAACCAGCCTCCTGTCTCTAGTGTGCTTAAAGCTCCACACACATTGTTTCTAAAGTTTACAGCCATCTTCATTTTGCTGACCGGAGCTCTAAGTCAAGGCCTCAAAGGGGAGTTAGCCGGGTATCTGAATCCAGATTTATAAGGCCCCAAAGCCCTTATCTGCACTCCAACAGCCCAAGCATCTGCTTTGGCAAACCTGAATTGCCCTCCTTCCCCCGAGGCTATGGAACCTTTAGACCCTGTAGATGTCAGCCTCCATAGGTGCCCAGGCCTTCCCTCAGAATTGGCCACTCCTTTTCAGTCACCTGAGCAGCTTTGAGTACCCCATAATGGAGACTTCCTTACTCCTCAGAAACCCATCTTTCTTTTCCACTGATTGTCCTATCCCATCTTGGCTGGTGATGATTGCCTTCTCTTGCAAGGCATACCATCTGTGCACTAGACTCAGGAAGTTCCAGAAAGTACTGGGAATGCATGGTAGGGCTTGGGCTAGGAGTCTGGCAATTTTGGCTAAAGTTCAGAGAGGACCCAGTAATAAAATGAGATTAAAAAAAAAAAAAGACAAAACCCAATGAGATAGAAGGCTTAGTCTTTAAGGGTCTAACTGGCCTCCATGAGCAAGATTGGGCCCCAAGCCAGGCTCTCCCAAGCTAAGTTCCTACCAGGGCAGCACTCTATGCCTGGAAGTAAGGAGCATGTCGGCTAAGAGTGGGAAGCAAAGTTGGGGAGACTAGGGGGAGCTCTAATTACCTGTTCCTTCCAAGCACCCTTTCGATCCCAACTGACTTATCTCTGGATCATTCTGGCAGGAGGACATATTTCTCTTGCCCTAAGAGACCATTCCTCACAGCACTTTTCCCTCCTCCTCCTTCCTCTCTGTCCCTCCCCCTCCCCCGCAAACATACTATGGTGGTCCCATGAGCATGCACTTGGAAATTAGACGTCCTTGGGTTTGCTTCTTATTGGCTGTGTGACCTTGGGTATATTTATAACTTCTACGGCCCTCAGTCTTCCTATCTAAGAGGCAGGGATAAAAGAACTCATAGATTTGTTAAAAGGATTCAAATAAGTAAAGCTATCTCTCACTTTATATATGGTAGTCACCCATAAATAGTTATTATTGCTATTACTCCTATTGCTGTTACTTCAGATTGGTGGAAGTTCTTCCTTCAGAATGAGCGAGCCCGAGAGCTGTGGGAACAGTGAGAATGTTAGAGATAGAGGGACTTTGGCATTCATCTAACCTACTTCTTCACTTGGGAAGGGACCTGAGGTGCAGAGGGTGTTAATTGGCTTGTCCAAGGTTATATGCCTGACTAGTTCCAACCTTCCCATAAGGAAGTTAATTAGTTGGAGCAGCAGAAAGAGCTTTGGCTTTGGAATCAGACACATGCAAACTTGATTCCACTGGCCAACATGGAGGAAGCCTTCGTTTCTCAACCTGCTTCCGCCTCATTTCCTTATCTGCAGCACAGGGATAGTAGAGCCCACCTTCCAGGAGGGTGGAGAGGACTTCATGGGATAATGTACATCAGGTACCCACTGAATCTCCATGGCTTGGTTTCCCCTCACATTATTGGAATATTCCAGGGCGAGTTAGGACCGGGCAGGCCAGTAGAAGGAACTGTATGGAGATTCTAAATACAGTGGGCTTTGCTTAAAGATGAAATAGGAACATTTAGGGTTCTGTGTCGATGCCCACATGTCAACTTTACAGTGGGTTTTGACACATTAATGCTGGTGAGGCTAAGAGCAGATGGGGAAGATACTCTGCGGACAGACCTCAAACTCCAAAGGGAGGGAGTGAGGGAGGAGAGCTGGGGGGAGGGGGAGGAGTCAGGGAAGATGATCCTGAGGGTTTCCATGGAACTTCCAGAGTATGTTCCAAAACAGTTTTGAAAGCACCTTGGTTTCTAGACACAAATTGTGTTTTGAATTGGCAACACAAAGTAGGAGGTGGCCTTGAGATGGGTGACCATTTTTCAGAGGCGGCAGTTTTGAAATAAGAAGCATAGGTCAGTTTTGCAATGGAAAGTGAGTTCCAAGATGGGTTTGTTCCAAGATGAATATAGACAAGGACACGGAGACACTCCACAGCAGGTCAGTCCCCAAACGATCCAATTACAGGTTTTGAAATGGACCCAGGGGCAAGAATTTAGAAACCTAAAACAGAGAGACAGAGAAAAAGTAATTTTGCAACTAGACTGACTCCACAAGAGTCCGCTAGGGAGAAAGGGGACTGGAAAATGCCGACTAGGCAGTTTCTAACTACCCCGGGGGAGTTAGAATGGACTTTCCTGGGACGTATTAGGATGAGGTTGTTTGGGGTCCAAGCGGGGACGATGATATGGTGTTTGCAACTCACCCAGCAACTGGGGGACCTGTGGAATGGAAAGTGGGAACAAGCATCATCCGCAGAAGCACAGTATGTGGCCTTATTTAACAAACAAAAACAGCAGGGAAATTTGTTCTGAAGTATGAAATTCTTAAGTACTTGGTGTCTGTTTTTGCCATCTCGTATTCCCAGTCCCTGGCAGAGGGCATGGACTCAATGAAATTAATGGCTTAGACTGCCTTATAGGATAATGATTTCTCCAGCATAGGAGGTATTCAAGTAGTAATCCGTTGGCAGCAACTGTGTAGAGGGTTTTGAGTGTCTTTTGGATGTGACTGGTAACCATTGGGGTTTCTAGCAACCTTGAGATTCTGGGCACCCAGCATAGCACAGTAACTCTCTAAGACAATTGGTTCTGATCTGAACATGGGGATCCTCACATTGACTGAAGGGAAACAAGAAAGAGCCAAAGTCCTGTCCCAGTGGGAAAACTAAACATTCTTACCCTCCATTTTCTCATCTAGTCTGTGGTCCAAAATCCTTCTTGAGGCGACCTGGGCTTTGCACCTCACTCCTGCATGAACACAGTCTGCCCTAGAGCATTCTACTGGTCCTCCCTTCTCAGGTCTGCAATGGCTGAGGCCACTGGCTGAGCACAAACCCATTCTCTCCACTTCCTGGGCAAACAGTCCTCATCTTCGGGTCCTGCTCCAGTGAGATGTGGCCATGGGGAATATGAGTAGGAGTGACATACACATCTCACCTCCAGGCGGGCCAATAAATGTCTCCCACTTGGCTGTCTCCCATGCTATTTCCCTATCTGGCAGCTAAGTGTTTTGACACCCAGGACAGTGCTGGCAGCTACTGTGGAAGCCCGCAGTGCCCATAGCTCGCTGGGTCCTCCCCGTAGCTTGCTGGGTCCTCCCTGCACCCTCCCTCCCACTCATTAGACTGTTAGATGAGATAGAAACCTTTATCCTGTTAACTGTTACAGCAACGTGCATATTGAATACAGATGTTCACCTTCTTCCATCTTCCCCTCCTTTTCTCTTTCTCTGCTTTTTATTCTCTCACTTGACAGGGGACTCAGAGAGATCCGTGAGGTTATGGCCATGGTCAGGAGAGAATGTGGGCTGGATGAATAGATATGTCTCAAGTGGTTTTAGTCTCTTTCTTCTGCCTGGGATGTTGGTCTTTCAATGTCCTCACTCCTACTGCAGAGGCATGTGAGAAGGGTAGCCAGGTGCAAAGTGTTATAGGTGAGCAAAGTGTAAGCTTCAGACCCTCTTCTCCCTGCCACAAGCTTCACTGGTCCTCTTCTAGCCTTCCCTGGGCACCAGCTTCCCTGCCCTTCCCCACAGCTTAAGCAGAGCAGGAAAGGGAGGCAGAGGTGCTGTCTTTGGACTACAGCCATGAAACTAAAGGCCTCGTTCTGGCTTCTTGCATTTCACTTTTCTTCTGTGAGGCACTAGCAGTATCACACACAGGAGTGATAATGTAAGGAGTTTGAGTATAAGCTACAGGAAAGAAAGCAAATTATAGGTGTAGAGTTGGAGTGCAGCTTTGGCCACTTTAATTTTCCCCTCAACCTTGTTGAGAGATTTTTTTTAAGATTATTTATTTATTTATTTGTTAGAGAGAGAGAGGAGAGAGCGAGGGAGAGAGAGCATAAGCAGGGGAAGCAGCAGGTGGAGGGAAAAGCAAGCTCCCCGAATAAGGAGCCCGATGTGGGACCCGACCCCAGGACCCCAGGATCATGACCTGAGCCAAAGGCAGACTCTTAATTGACTGAGCCACCCAGGTGTCCTGTGAGATATTTTGATTCTGGGTCTTCTCTGCTAAAAGACTATATGCTATCTTAGCATATAGTCTTTCTTGTCCTGCCTCCTAAGTCTACAGAAGGCCCTACAGAGTCTGTTTTCTCTTCCTGGCTGTGCCATTCCCTTCTGTGCCAAGCCAAAGCCTCTGCCTTCCCCTGAAATGAAGATAGCTCTATTTACCTTGCATCTTGCCCAAGCTCTAAAACAAGCAGACTCTTAATGTTCTCTATTCCATTTTAAGTACTGATTTTCTGCTCTGCAATTTTTGGACATTTCCCTAATTAATCCTTTTCGGGAAGCCTCCTCTAGCAGAGGCCATTATATGTTATCTCTTATGTAATCTCTTCTTAGCAGTAGGAGCCCCACAGCTACCTAGAATAAAAGCTGTATTTGATAGATCCCCTGGCAGGTGGGTGTGTCTGTAAGACTGAGTTCCACCAATGGAGCACAAGCATATGGTCAATCACCATCTTGGGTCATGAAATAACCTTGACAATGGAAGCCATGCTGGGCAGAACAAAGAGACAGAAGGAGGCTGGTACCCCGTTCTGGCTCTAGATGGCCAATCTCTAGGCTTTCACATGAGAGAGAGATAATCTTGAAATTTACTGAAATCACCATTTTTTATGGTTTTCTGTCACCTGCAGCCAAACTAATTCAACTACTTTAGCCTCTGATATTAAAAGTTAACCTTCCTTCCTCCCCCTCTTCTCTTTTAGAATCATATTGCATTAAAATAGAAAGGATGTTAATTATTATCTCATCTGAGCCCTTCACTTCACAGTGAGGAAACTGAGGACCCCAGAGAAGGGAAATGACCAGGCTAAGCAAGCTTGAACCTGCTGCCTTGACTTGGACTCCCGTTTGCCCTTCGTTCACTACCCAAGGAAGAAGGTATTTGCCTACAGCTGGCCTGCACATCATAGTAAAGGGAATGCTGGAAAGGAAAGAGAGTTTCCTATTACTTTCATCTTAAGGTGATGATTAGGAACCTACTCCATAAAATGAAACCTGTATGTATATATAAGTACAGAACATATACACACGCGTGTGTGTGTATGTGTGTGTGTGTGTATTTGTGTATTAAGCACAGTGCTCAGTGGAGCAATCATAATCATGGGAACTAATAGCATGGCATTATAAATCTCCATTCATTCTGTAAACATTAACTAAATTCCTGTCACCTGGGCATTCAGCACTGACCAAAACAAATGAGCATCTGACCTGGAAGTTGCCATCTGCTGGTAACCTGTAATTACTCAAATAAATGCCATAATTAAAAATGGTGGTAAATGCTACAAAAGAAAAGTGCAGACACTATGAGAGAGTATACTAGGAGTCTAATTTGGAATGGGAGGAGGTTAGAAAGCGATAGTTAACTTGAGACCTAGAGGACAAGGAAGAACTTTAGATGGGTGTTGAGCATTCTGGTCAGCAGGAACAGCTGAGGTAAAGTCCTCTGGAGAGAGAGAAGATGAGAGTGTCTAGTACACCAAGACTATGGTGAGCAAAGGGGGTGGCCAGAGAAGAAGGTAGTGGCACATCACACAAGCCGAAGGGCCACATTGAGGACTTTAGATTTCACCTAAGAGTAATGGGAAAACCAGAGATTTTGAGTGCAGAGTGACCCAATGTGACTTATATTGTAAAAAGATCCCCCAGGACCATTAGTTGGGAGGAACCCCCAACTAATGCAATTGGACAATCAGTCAAAACATTTTTTGAAAATCTATTATGAGTCTAGTTAATATGAAGAATGAATCCCTCCTATTTGCTGCTTGTGAACTAAGCCAAAGAAGCATTCGTTGTAGATCCCTGGATAAGACTTCAAATTCTGTGTTCTAACTCCACTGCCAAAATAAGTAAGGCAGGAAGAGTTTCTAGAAATATCAGGCCACCGTTTCAAGAGCACAGCCCAAGTGCAAATGCAGACAGCATGGTTTTATTGCACTAACCAGGAAGGGGAGCTAAACATCAACCACAACAAAACATCAGTAATAATCCTTGGATGGGACAGATTCCAAGACTTAATTGGTTGATATTCACTAACGTTCTATGGTGAATGAATCATAGAGCTTCCTAAGAGTTTATCTGTGGCTAACTCATTCCAGTGGCCAATGAGGGAGCCATGTTACTTGGAACTAGACATTCCACCCATCTTAGTAGGTTTCATTCTAGTTATGATGACCTGACTTGAAATATGCTGGTGGAATTTTAGGATTTTTGTTAAGCACAAATTCTAGTGGGTCATCTGTATTTAGAAGAAATGTGGCCTCCTTCTATGTGAGAATATTGGTAGTTTCCTCTATTGCCATAACAAACAGTGACCTTCCCACGCATTCCTCTGGTTTCTAAAATGGGTATTATGTTAATTAACAGAATAGAACAACTTCCTAAAAGCCTAACTTCAAACATCAACTGCTATCAAAAGCCTAGCCTCCTTATCAAATTTATTAAAGGTTTGATTAAGACAGTCTATGAGGCATGAGTTCTATGCCCACTTCTAAATATACTTAATATCCCAATCAACTTCTTTTATTATATTAATGCTTCAGCATGTTTTTTTCTTTTGCATTTATCAAAAATTATTAAATTTCTCTTCTTTATTCACCGTCAAGTTGATATTGAGAAACTTGTATCCCTTAGTACCTTCTCTTAGGTGAAAAGGATGATCCTACTTCATTCTTTTCCCTCTTTTTTTTTTCTTTCTTCTTTTTTGTTTCTTTTTGTTTCTTTCACCCTTCACATGTTCAGAAAATTCTGGTCAAGTTTTATATTTATCTCAGCCACTGCCTTACCTCTTATGGTAGTTAGAAATTGGGTTTCTACTTCTTAGTTCTGTGTCCCCATTTAAATATCCTTAACTTGATAATCTGAATATTTCTGTTTCATGAAAAAGATATGATTCTTTTAAAAAAGGAGAATATACATAAATCCAAGGAAATATATTTTTCTTATGTCTCAAAGTACTTATTTGCTTTGAAAGGTAACCTATGAGGACAGACCACCAGTGGAAGTTTAGGATGAAAGGTTTGGTCATCTCTGTACTATTCAGAGAGCTGCTTCCTATGAAACCACTCTGAATACAGCAGTGTTCTCCCTTCTTAGTAAATTTATCCTCAGAGCAGACCCTGGAAAGAACATAGGAAGAAGAGGCAGGTACTGTGGATTCTCCTATCTAGTGGCCTCCAATTAGCTATTAATCTTGAGTAAGTCCCAATAGTTTCCTGGAGCTCACTTTCTTCATCTGTAGAAAAAAAAAAAATTGGACCAAAGATATACTGAGCCTGCTTTCAGCTCTAACACCCTGAGGTTCTTGAGCTTCTCCTAGAAAAGACATAGAAGAGTGGTTCTTGTCACCAAGAAGCTTATATTCTTTGAAGGATATAAAATACAAACCCATGCCCCATTTGTGAAAAATCACATATTGAAAGTTTGACTTTGCCAATATCACACCTGGCCTCTTAAGATCGGTGAAAGATAACGATGTCGTTTTATTTTTTTAAGATTATATTTATTTATTTGATGGAAAGAAAGAGTACAAGCAAGGGGAGCAGCAAGCAGAGGGAGAGGGAAAAGGAGGCTCCCTGCTGAACAAGGAGCCTGATATGGAGCTCAATCCCAGGACCTTGGGATCAAGACCTGAGCTGAAGACGGATGCTTAACGGATTGAGCCCCCCAAGTGCCCTAACTATGCTATTTTAAAGATGAAATAGTTAAGAAAGAGAATTCTAGAAAGAATCAGCCATATATATAAATATATATATGAATGACTTCAGGAAACTGAATTTTATAAAATAAACAAAAAAGAAAGAATAATCCTGTGGTCAATGACTCCAAAAGGCAGGACACCTAAAGGGGCTTAATTACAAAAAATATTCTTATTCATATAGTCATAAATCATCCCATCCACTGTGCATGAGTGCCTAAACATGCTGAAAATAATACGTGGAAATTAACAATTTGGCCATTCAGGGCCCTCGGACTTTAAAAGGATGGGTGCAAAAGATGAAACAGAAGTTCCCTAAAAACCAATGTCAGAAAAAGCAGAGACATGCAAAAAGCCCAAGAACGGCAAAGATTTTTGTTTTAGTTGTGTTCAGAGCAGGGAGAACAAGAAAAGACTGAGCTGACTGTTTGAGGCAGATGGTGTAGTATTACAAACAGAACTAAAGATCTGGAAGCCAATATGGGATCATAAGAACGAGTCTCATAAAACTCTCCTTTGCCTTTCTGTTTTTTATGAGATTACCAAACAGGTCATGTAAATAGCTTGATCTGAGCAAAACATTCTACCAAAACTCTCCTTATACTCTCATGGGCAAGCTGGGGAAACCCAAGGTGACTTCCTAACTCACTGAGCAAATAAGCCCAAGAGGCTAAGTGAACTATGTTAGTCTGAACACCAGGCATGCCTCAGTGTTGTGTCCTCTTCAATATCTGAATATGGAATTTGGTTTGAAAGTGCACATTATTGTACTCACAAATGACCTGAAGCCAGGAGGGATGACTGATCTATATATTAAATGGTAGACTCAAGTGGAAGAAATATCTGGCAGGCTGAGGCAATCAAGGTGGAGACATATCTATGTAGACATCTTGTTTTCAAAAATTATTGGAATTAGTAAGAGATGTGAGAGGTTTGAATTTACAGTTTTCACTTTTACTGGGAATATTAACTCATAGAACAACAAGGAATGGACAAGAACAGAGCCTTCCAAAGGGCTGCCATTTTTGGCTGTTTTCATAGAAATACCTTGTTCAAATTAAGAAGAAAGTCTTTTTGCTGTTTCTGTAGCATACATTCCATATTTGGAGTATTTTTTTTTTTATTCAAAGAACCAAATTAGGAAAGAATCTTTAAAGATTGGAATTGTTGATAGCAAAGATCAACCATGGTATTTTGGGATCAGAAAACATGGAGAGGGGTGTCTGGATGGCTCAGTAGTTTGGGTGTCCCACTCTTGATTTCAGCTTGGGTCATGGTCTCAGAGTCATGGGCTTGGGGTTGTGGGATCAAGCCCTGTGTCAGGTTCCACACTCAGCAGGGAGTCTGCTTAGGGTTCTTTCTCTCCCTCTGCTCCTGCCCCTCCCCTCTGCCCCATGTGCTTGCTCTAACTCTCAAATAAATAAATCTTTTTTTTTTTTAAAGAAAACATGGTGAGAATGTTGTAAAAAAAAATGGTGAAAGAGATGGAAATAATCAGCTTTGAAAAAAAAGAAGCCTGTAGGAATTCTGATGTTGAGAAAGCTCAGCTCCTTGGAGAGCAGCTTATGTGTGCCCCTTCTGTCATATCACCCTGTGTAGAGTCTTTGCCATCTGAAATCATCTTGTGTTTTTATTGTCTGTTTTCCCTTCTTCTAATACAAGATTCACAAGACAAGGGGCCTTACCTGATTGTTCAGTATTTTATCTGCAGATAAACTAGAACGGTGCCCGACTCATAGTAGACACCAAGAGAAAGGATGGGATGGTGTCCGCACAACCTATAGAGGGCCTCTCTCATGTCAAGTGGTGGGTACAAAATGGTCTCTGGGGACTACTTGATAGTGTGCAATATACAGAGGGGCCATTTTTCCGAAGAAGTATGGGGATAAAACCCCCAAACATCTCATTCCATGCAGATGAACTTGTAGCTTGAGTCAAAGGTTTCAGCTGACCACTGCTGTGGCTTCAGGCATGTCTGGACATGTCCAGAGAAATGGTGGGAAAGACTGGGTAGAAATCAAATTTACACAAAGACTAAAAATCCTGCTAGAAAAACAAAACAAAATGAAAACCCCACATGATACCCCCTGGCAAACTTTTGACCTGTCTGGACATGTCTGGCAATTTGGTGGGGAAGTCCGTCAAAAGTCTACTGGCCAGTAAGGGGGTAGAGAAACTGGATCTGGATCACTCCTGAATTGCTGGTGGCCATGTACAATGGGATAGGAACTCCAGAAAATGATTTGGCAATCTCTTATAATACTACACATGCGATTACAATACAACCTAGCAATTGGAGCTCTAGGCATTTGTCCCAAAGAAATGAAAACTTATATTCATACCAAACCCTGGAAAACAGTAGTTTTAGTCATAACAGTCAAAAACTAGAAACAACCCAGATATTCTGCACAGTTCCATGGTTAAACTGGGGCACATCCATACCATGGAACACTACTCAGCCATGAAAAGGAAAAAACTGTTAATAAATAAAACAACTTCCATGAATGTGCAGATAATCAGGGAATTACACTGAGTAAAAAAAGTCATTCCAAAAAGTCACACACTATGATTAGACTTATATAATTTTTGTTGTTGTTGTTGTTATTTGAGAGAAAGAGAGAGAAAGAGAGCACAAGTAGGGGGAGCAGCAGAGGGAGAGGGAGAAGAAGACTCCCTGCTTAGTGGATGCAAGACTTGATCCCGGAACCCTGGGATCAAAGATAACCTGAGCCAAAGGCAGACACTTAACTGACTGAGTTACCCAGGAGCCCCTCAACTTATATAATATACTTGAAATGACAAAATTATAAAAATGGAGAAGAGATTCGTGGTTGCCATGGATCAGAGATGGGGGTGGGTGTGAAAGGACACAGAGGCAGCTACAAAAGGTTCATCTTGTGGTGACAGACATGGCGACGTTCCGCATCTTGGCGATGTCGGTGTCAATATCCTGGCTGTGATATTGTGCTACAGTTTTGCAACATGGAGCGAACTAGGGAAGTAGGACACAGGATCTCTTTATATTATTTCTTATAACTACACACGAATCTACAGCCATCTCAGGAAAAAATTAAATTAAAAATTTTTATTTGCAAGATGGGAACATAGGAAAGGAGTGAAAAATGCAGATAAGCCTCCCAGGAAAGAACTCATCTAGATAAAGGAGGACGCTGACACTATGACCCTGACCTCCCAGAATGCAAGATCTAAGCAGACCAAGAGCTGTGTCTGCCTTGTTTGTCCCTGGATCACTAGGACTTGCTAGGACAGAGCCCGACATATCAGAGGGTCAAGACAAGGGTTCCCCTCTGTCCAAATAAGAGCACTTAGATATTGACAAACAATGGACAATCCAATCTTCTTGATCCGTACCCCCCCCCCTGCCAAGTTTTGAACAAGGAAGAGTTTATCCAAAAATGCATGTCATTCTGTGTGGCCCTTGAGTTCTGAGCAACTGAGAGCCAGGCTGGTAATAAAGTCCAGTAGTGCAGCTACTAAATGGAACGGAGGAGAGCTTCTTGGCTGTTCAGTGCACCTCTCCCAAGGCCACCTAAGATGCATGAAACCTGACAGAGCAATTCAGTTAATTCCTGCATCACACTGCAGTCGTAGTGACCCTGCCATAGGAGTCGCTGACCAAGTGGAATTCCACAAAGAGGGAGCCACTGTCCCCTACTCCCCACCCAATATCCTTGACAGCCTGTGGAATTGAAATGGGTACCAACAGAAACTGCCAGGCCTGGGAGTTGCAGGAAGAGTACAGATCCAGAAAGGCAATGGCAGTGTTGGTGAGTCCGGGGCTGTGGCCCAGGCTAGTGTGGCCTCTGTAGGGCTCAGCAGAACCAGGAAATCACCAGGACCAAAACTTCTGTGAGCAGCCTTATTCCTGAACTCACGTGAGAAGCCTTAGGGATTCCCAGAACTAATCGAGATGGAATTTTCCAGAGACTGAACTCCTGCATACACAAGTAGGGACCAGAATCAAGTAACTTGGATGACAGATTTTCAAAAATAATGGTATATCCTTATACCATATTGGTCCTGATTTTCACTAGGGAGCTGGATTTGGGATCAGAAGACCTCAACCCCAAGTTTCAGGTTTATTTGCTTAAACTGGTATAATAATGTCTTCTCTGGCTCCTTTACAAGGCTGCTACTTGAGAATTGTAAGAAATGACGTACTACATATGAGAAAGCTTTTAAAATTATCAAGTACTATATACATGTAATTCGTGGTGTTATTTTAAGAGCACTTCCTCACCTTCGCTGTAACTTCCTTCCTTTTTCTCATCTTCTAGAAGCTGCACAATTCCCAAGCCCCCTTTTTGTGCTCCCTATGAAATACATGGTTTTTCAGGTCCTGTGTGATCTAGGAGATTTGAGGAACTCATCTGTGGTGGTCTTGATCTCTCTGACATCATCTACGAGTTGATGGGACCAGAATCTCCCGTGATTCCCTGCACCCCGGTCTAGGGCTCTGCTGAGAGTGTGGTCATGGGCTGTTGGACTAAACAAGGAAGGAGAGGTGCTAATTACTCAGGGGCTAGGAATTAGAAAATGGGCTCCAGAATTAGGTTCCTAATTGCCCAATGTAAAAAATTTTACAAGGCCCATAATCTGGAAACTGAGGAGTGGTAGTAAACCCTGGAAATGAGGAGCTGAAAGCCAAGAAGTCAGAGGCCCTACTTCTGTGCCCATCGTCTCCCCATCCCCCAATCCTGCTTCCACTTCTTCCAGGGCTGAAGCCGCAGGTGTGGCTTGGGCATCCAGCAGAGAGCACAGAGCCAGCCCCTCGCTCATGCTTCAGGTAAGCAGGGGCTGCGGACTGGCACGGCTTCCTTCCTTCATTCATTCACTCACTCACTCATTCGCCAAGCCTCTGCAGGTCTGTACCCTGCCATCTAGCAGGGTACAGACCTGACGAAGCCAAGTATTCTGACCTCGAGACCCTCTCAGCAAGCAGGGGCTGCATGGAAGTCTCAGGAGAAACAGGGAGAGAGCCGTGCGGGAGCTGAGTGCACACATCTGGTCCAGGCTGCCGCAGTCTTCCACTCGGAGAGCTTCTCAGGCTGCCAGCAGGAAGGGGTCCCACAAAGGAATCTGAAGGCTTCAGACCTACCATGACTCAGCTGGACACAAGGACAGACAGTTGCCTTTGCAAACATACAGATTGGGGGCCCCTAATTTGTGATTACTTGAGAAATAGGTCAGTGGATCTTTGAGACAGGGTCCTCAACCTGTCAAAGAATGAGAAGTCATGACCTCTTGCCAAGGTGGAAAGCAGATGCCATCTTGGGGTTCCAAGGCCAGAGGGCAGAGTTAGACACTTTCTCTTCAGGTCTCCAAGAGAGCCCTGGGCCCGCAGCTCTTCTCAGCATTTCTCATGCTGCACAGTAGCCCTCCTCCCTGCACCGTGAGCTCCTCCAGGAAAGGGTGTCGTGAGTACGGTGAGTAGGCACCTGGCCTCTGGTGGCAGAACCATCTCAATTCCCACCTTGATTAGGCTCTTACGGACTGTGCGGTTTTGCTGGAAGGATGGAATTACATAACATCCATAAAACCTGAACGTAGGGTAGAACCTATATGCATTGGTTTCTCTGACTTTAATTTTATCTTCAAGCAATAAGAATTGCATCGGGATTCAGTGTAGGAAACAGAAATTGCTGTATTTACATTAAGCAGCAGGTGTTTAATCAAGGAAGAAGATGTTTACAAAGTGAGCAGAAGAGCTGAATGAGCAGGTTCCAGAATCAGGCTCCAGAAATGGTTCCCCAGACAATACAGAAATGACCCACTGGGAGAGTGGGCACCTCTAGAAACCTCTGGAGCTCTGCTGGGAATCCAGGAGCTGCCTCTCTGTACCCAAGAAGCTAAAAATGGACTGTAGAGCACCACTGCACGGAAACTTCCCGTTTCCACAACCGTGCTTGCCCACAAAAATGACTATGATGGGAGCAGGTTCTGCTTTCGCTTCTCATCCTGAGTTCATCTACTTGGCGCAAGATGGTCTGCTTCTGGAAATCCAAATGCAAAGACACCTGGAACACATGGTGGTCCGCGTTGGAACCTCCTCGCCTGGGAGGCTGGGATGAAGGTGAGTGAGCCAAGGCGCACAGCCGCTAATGCGCACGGACGGTCACGTTCTGGGTCCTCCGCTGTGTGCTTTGTGCCAGACCAGCCTCTGAGACATCCAGCGGGCAAGCACCTGTTTCACCAACAAGGCAGCAGAACCTTAAGGGAGTTGTTGATCCTGGGTCACAGGGTGAGGGCTGAAGGCTGGAGGTGAGCAGGTCCTATTTTACTCCAGAACCTATGCTCTTAACCAACATGTTAGGCTACTCATCATCCTATCTTGCATGCCTAACCCAGTGCCTGGGCACACCTACACAGTTTGTTCATTGTGGGTTTAAACAGAAAATTAAACCCAGAATGCAGTGGCTGGAGCATCCTCACCTTCTGGACAGGAGGTCAGCAGGGCAGGAGCCCCACGATGAGGGACATGGAGGAGGTGTACCCACTTGGGTGGGGTGAGGCAGACCTGTGCAGACAAGTCCAGAAGGGGACTGGGGCCAGGATATTGGGGAAAAGCTGTTTGGTGGATAGGGTATACATGGTCCCTTCCTGCTTCTGGAAGAGGACCGCGGGATGTGGATATGGACGGGGCTAATGAGAAGGACGAACTGATTCACCCAAGAGACGTTTTCTTTTTCTTTTTCTTTCCCCCCCTTTTTTTTTTTTAACAGAGAATGAAAATAGGATCTTAGAGAAAGAACACGGCCCCTTGGATTCAGGCACTCTGGTGTGTGTGATAGTTGCTTCCTGAGTGTCCTGTCTCTGCTGATAACCACAGACACTCACCCTCCGTAGACGCAGTTGGCCACAGGGCCAGGCACAGTGACACTGCAGGTTTGCCAACACCCACCCCAGGAAGCGCTGTCCCCGCTACCCCTACACACCCAGCCCAGCCCTTGGGGGCACCCAGGAACTCCGTCTTCTGGCAGAGATGCTAATGCCTGAGATAGGGGCCCAGGATCTCGATTGACCGGGCTGAGGCCACCACACAGCGGTGAACACACACACACACACACACACACCCAGCACCCACACACCCATAGAGGCACACCACATACATACGCAGGGAGGCACAAACAGACACACCACATGCGTCACACACACAAACACAAAGACACACCCACAGAAACAGGCACACCACAAATATACGTACATACACGTGGGCTATAAGCATAGGAGGTATGTATACAAAACAGTGTTGGAAATGGAAAAGACAGCAAAAATGGTGTATACAAAAGGATAAAATCTGTTGAAACACATGTACAATATTTATAGACACAGGAATATAAGGTAAGCAACACAGAAAAGAGGATGATTTAAATAACATCTGGGTCATTTTCTGTGAATGTATTTAGGTGAAGAGCCCATTTTTTCCAGTGCCTGCTCCTTAGCCCTGACATGCTCACCATGTGGCCACTGACTTATTTCCACAGGGGTGGCCTCGGTGAGGACCCCCTTCCATTCTGAATGCACCCCCCAGGGCCGCAGGACCACAGAGCCCCTGCCCCGCAGCGTCCGATTGATGACCGCGCTGGCCACCAGCTCCCTCTTCTCTTCCTGCCTCCCTCCCTGCCCAAATCAGGAAGGAATTTGGTGCTGACCTCAGCAAGAGGCCAACTTCCCCGGGCGCCTGGGTGGCCCAGTGGGTTAAGCCGCTGCCTTCGGCTCAGGTCATGATCTCGGAGTCCTGGAATCGAGCCCTGCATCGGGCTCTCTGCTCTCTCGGGGAGCCTGCTTCCTCCTCTCTCTCTCTGCCTGCCTCTCTGCCTGCTTGTGATCTCTCTGTCAAATTAAAAAAAAAAAAAAAAAAAAGGGGCCAACTTCCCAGAGCCCTGCTTTCTTCCAGAGCTGATAGTTTACCTCTGTCTGTCTAGGGGGCGCTCAGGCCCAGGAATTGAAAACATCAGAAGCTCTCCCCGCTGGATATTTGTAAAACCCAGGAGGCAAGGGCAAGAAATCAAAGTTAAGGGACAGGCAGGTGAAAATGATGGTTGGGGACCGCTGAGGAGAGGGAGAGGATGGGCCAGTTGTGAATACACCTCCAACACCCATTGTCGCGCTGAAGTTCAAATCTAAAAGGAAACGTACATATGGTCTATCAAGTAGAATCCCTTCAGTGCCCAATGCAGAATCCAAGGCCACGAGAGTGAAGTCAGTACTAATTAGAAGATACTCAGTCATAGCCCGTGAGGAACTCTCTGGTGGAGGAGTGGCTATCATTTTCCACCTTCCGTGCCACAGTACTCTTTCACTGACTCTGTGTATGGGATTATTATAATGAGATATTATTCTGGATATGAGATTTTATTAGAGCAGCTTATCAGTTAAACATACTTTATTTAAGAATTTCCATTTTATTAGATGAATATAGAAGAATGGAAAAAACCCAGATCAGTTGTTTAATACAAGCATGTCCTGTTTTAATAGAGTTGAAAATCCACACAGCCAAATTCAAAAACAAAGTATCATTGCTTTATTGCAAAATGTACTGTTCAGTAGTCTTCCCTCCCCCCACCTCCAGGAGGAAGTTCCCACTACATATTTCAACCCTGAAGTTTTCAGGGAAGAAAAGGGTATGTAAGTCAAGATAAATGATGATGAATTTTGTATCGTTTTGATATCCTCATAATTTACTAGTGTGTGTTTTTGCTTTGTTTATAAAACAGTAAGAAACGGGGAAGATATACAGATTAGCGTGGGAGCCAGAGGTTTAGTCCTGCTTTTGCCACTAATCCCAAGGCCTTACTGAGTCTCTTAACCTTTGTGAGCTCCAAGTCCCCTCTACAAAATAACAGTCTGGGACCAGATGACCTCCATGGGTTCTCCTAAGGTCACAGAGCAGAATAGAAGCGTGCTCAGACACAAGAGTCAGACCAGCTAGAGCCGGTTCGTCTCCATCTTCAACTTTCTGAGCTAGTTCCCGAGCTTCTCTGGGCTGGAGGTCCTCCATGGAGTATAAAATGTGCACACCTCTGCCACGTGGGGCCATTTGAATGTTAGATGAGATAATGCACACCAAGACCCTAGACATTGCCTGCCACACCAGAGGTGCTCAGTGATTTTCGTTGTATCCTGTTCTGTCATTGGAGAACCATATTAATTTTATAAGGAATTTAGGGCCCCATCTGGCTAAGGATAATGTCTTGGGGATGTGGTAGTGAAGGATTTGACCATGGGCTTCTCCACAAGGCCTTTTGCTATCAGTGTAAGGGGGACAGAGGCCAGGATGGGTAGAAGGGGCCCTGCCCAACTTCCTTGCCACAGTTGGCACTCTTTGTTGGGGTTTGCTTGTTTGCTCTTTATGGATAGCTTCGGGGTTTTTTTTGTTGTTGTTGTTTTGTTTTTTGTTTCTTGTGGTTTTTTTGAGACTCATTTTTCACCTGCCTCTCCCTTCACTTGTGCTATTATTTCCTGCTTAGATCATTTCCCCAACCTCCTCTCCCCTTCATCTGGCTAATCCTTCAGGGCTCAGCTTTCCTCATGGAAATTTTTCTGACCCATCACCACCCGTGCTATTTGCTTTCATAGCACCCTGTTCTCCTTCCTAACTCTTACCACAATTACAGTTACATAATTTATTTTTGTCCTATTAGTCTGTCTCCCTTACCAAGCTACAGGCTCTGAAACAGCAGCAACATTTTCTATATTGTTTCCTGATACCTCCCTAATGCTACAGTGTTTGGCACATAGTAGGGGTTCCATGAATATGTGTTGAATAAATGGATGGGAAAATGTATGAATTAAGCAGCTCATTAGTAGAAATACTCTCCCCTTTATCTCATTCCATGTTTAGATTCACCTTCACTTTTTACCTTTGCAGGGTTTCTCTACAGCTTCTCCCACTCTCAGAAAAGGATTTGATTTACTAATATCACCAAAAAAATCCAACCAGGAAGTCTCTGGTAGATTCTAGAGAAATTTGATCTTATTCAAACTGTGGCTTAAACACACAACTGCATGTCCTCTAGTGGGGCATTATTTTATTTTGTTTTTTTATTCTCTTATGTTAGTCACCATATAGTACATCATTAGTTTTTGATGTAGTGTTCCAGGATTCATTGTTAGTGTGTAACACCCAGTGCTCCGTGGTGTATGTGCCCTCCTTAATACCCAACACCAGGCTCCCCCCACTCCCTTCTGAAATCCTCAGTTTGTTTCTTAGACTCCATAGTCTCTCGTGGTTCATCTCCCACTCCGATTTCCCCCCCTTCATTTTTCCCTTACTTCTAGTGTTCTCCATGCTATTCCTTATGTTCCACAAATAAATGAAACCATATGATAATTGCTTTTTCTGCTTGATTTATTTGACTCAGCATAATCTCCTCCAGTCCCATCTATGCTAATGCAAAAAGATGGGTACTCATCCTTTCTGATGGCTGAGTAATCTTCCATTCTATATATGGACCACATCTTCTTTATCCATTCGTCTGTTGAAGGGCATCTCCGCTCCTTCCACAGTTTGTCTATTGTGGACATTGCTGCTATGAACATTAGGGTGCATATGGCCCTTCTTTTCACTACATTTGTCTCTTTGGGGTAAATACCCAGTAGTGCAATTGCTGGGTCAGGGAGGAACTCTATTTTTAATTTTTTGAGGAACTTCCACACTTTTCCAAAGTGGCTGCACCAGCTTGCATTCCCACCAACAATGTAAGACGGTTCCCCTTTCTCCACATCCTCTCCAACATTTGTTGTTTCCTGCCTTGTCAATTTTTGCCATTCTAACTGGTCTAAGGTGTTATCTCAATGTGGTTGTGACTTGAATTTCCCTGATGTGTCTTAGACTCCATGTTTTATGTGTCTGTTAGCCAATTGTATGTCTTCTTTGGATAAATGCCTGTTCATGTCTTCTGTCCATTTTTTGACTTGATAATTTGTTTTTAGGGTGTTGAGTTTGAAAAGTTCTTTATAGATCTTGGATATCAGCCCTTTGTCTGTAGTGTCATTTGCAAAAATCTACTTTGAGATACCCATGCGATGGTCAAGAGAAGCAGAATGACTAAGTGATCTCATTAATGTCAGAACCCATTTTAGATTCCACTTTGACTTCCAATTTTTCCAGCCCAACCATTCACTACTAAAGATTCTCAGTTCACTCTCTTGGGCCCCCTTACTGCGTCTGGGATTTCCTACCTTCATTGGCTCCCCAGGTAATCACATGAGCAGGTGAGCAGGTAGGAGCTCCTCAAAAGGAAGGTGTGTGTTTAAACCAAATGGACGTTTTCTCCTGGAAAGCGACCTCAAGGAGGGAGCAGAGAGTGGAGGCAGAAGCGTGGGTTTCACATGAGTTGTGTGTCGTACCACTATCCTTTTTTTTCTCTTTATGTTTTTCTCTTTAAAGGGATAGCAACGTGTAGGCTTCTCTGCTAAAGGATAAGTAGTTTTCCTCTTCCAGTCCAGTCTAAGGATTAGGTTGAACAACCACAGGCAGCTATGGAGGAAATATTTTCCACAATAGTTTTCTGGAGCTCTGCTTTGTTTGGGTCAGCCTTCAGGCTTCCTGACAATATAGCTTTGTTCTCATTTCCTCCTGATACCTGACCCAGCAGTACATGATTGTACCAAGCAGTAGTGAGGGCCTGTTCTCCAACTCCCAGAGGCACGTTGTCATTATGAAGGAAACAATAGCCCAAGCTTAGGTGTGGACTATGTATATTCAAGGATGCTGTGTTTAATTTCCCTGCTTCCATGAATAGTCTTCAAGATGAATAGCTTCAAGATTCCTGGGATTTCTGTCTCTCTTTTTTTTTTTCTTTAAATAGTATATCAGGATCTCCCATTTCAACCTCAGGAGTCCCCATGTCAGAGATTCGGACCTGTCTGGGTATGTGTGACAGAAAGGTGAGCAAGAGTCCCATTGGAAGGGATTTAGGTGGCAGGAGTGGGAGTGGGCATCTTGGACGGCAGCAGCTCCGTCCCTTGGCCCCAGGGGAAGAGAAGGTCCAAGCTCAAGCTAGCACAGCAGTCCTCAAAGCTGGAAGAGATGTACAAAGCATAATTCTGATGTCAGAGAAAGGAAAGGTAACTGGAAGTGGGAAGGGGGACCATTGTGTCTGCTTCTGTGCTCATACTATGGCACTGCAGGCTGAAATACTGAAGTCTTTGGAGATGGTAGCAATTCATTGGTCTATGCAGCTTTGGGGACAGAGTGCAGCGCTGACATGGGCATCAGCACTGTCGGGAGGATGCTGACAGCTGTGGGGTGGAAGGGTCCCCAAGTGGCTTCTCAGGCAGTGAACATTCGGGAGGATATGTGGCAGAAGAGGAAGCACATGGCAGACGTGAGCATGTGCAAGATCCCTGCAGACTCCCAGAAATAAGTGAGAGAGAAGAGATCTCCCAGAGGGGAAGAGGGGGAGGAGCCAGTGAAACGGCACTGACTCCTGTGGATGTCACCGTGGGGGCCCACAGTCTCCTCATCCCGGGGAAAGCGCAGGTTCCGATGAAATGGCACAAGCAGGGCTGCGAAGGAGCTAAGACATTACCCTGTCAAAATCCCTCATGACACAGGTGATGAAATGGGGGGCCAGAGATGTTACACTATTTGCCCTGGTTTCACAGCCAGTGAACAAGAGAGTTGGGGGCAGACCTACTTTTCCCAAATCCCAGCCGAGGAGGCATGATGGGCTCCTGACATTCTTCACATATGTGGAGGGTGTTAAGGGCTTCTGCTGTCTCTGGGCAGGAAGTGTCTTCTTGGTGCCCAGGACTTTGAGGAAGATCTCAGATGCCTTGAGTCAAATGGAACTTGGGGATGGGGGGCAGGGGTTCTGTGTAGGAGGACACCTTGGGAAGCTGCTTTTGGTTTGTTGTGTTTTCTTAAGATTTTATTTATTTATTTGACAGAGGGACACAGCGAGAGAGGGACACAAGCAGGGGGGAGTAGGAGAGGGAGAAGCAGGAGTTGGGTCCAATGAAGAGGTGGCTAAGCTTGGGCTTCAAGTCCTTCCCCACCTTGTTCATCTCCTTGTGCCCTTGGATCTGAGAGGTGACAAAGGCAGGAGAATGTGGGAGTGAGGGGCAGGGAGGCGTGGGCCAGCTGGTCTCCTGGTGCAGGCAGCACAGGGAGACAAGGCCCCCAGGACGCATCCTCTGGACCACTCTCCCAGTTCCGCTGGGCTCACAGCTCATCACCTGCGTCCGCAGCAGGCTGTCCTGTGTCCGGCGCGCTGGTCTTCAGAGGACTGGAGCAAATCCAAGAGCTTCCATTTTTCACCCCCTCACTCTCTTCCTGTTTGTCCTGCTGGGCAGCCGTCGGGCAAGCAGCCAGGTTCAATGACAGGCCTCTCAGCGCCGCCTGAAGGGACCCCGTGCGCTGCCTTTCAGAGTGGCCCAGGAGGGGAGCGGGGTCCTATCGGACTCCAAAGCAATCAGCTCCTTCCCCAACACGAGAAGGTCAGCGACTGTCGAGGGCGCTCGAAGCAGTCTGCTCCGCCAGATCGCGAAGCCTGTGGAAGCTGTGGTAAATGTTCCTCACGAGTCCGCGCTCACGCAGACGGCGCCCCGACGTGGGCTGGGAGGAAGCCCGCGGCCCAGGAGCCGCCTTACAGATCCTGAGTTCATCCCCAGCACCCTGAGCTCATTCCTTTAACTTGCTCTGCACAGCAGGGCCGCGGAAGGACGGGAACAGCCCGAGGGCCACAGCCTCTGAGAACAGGGGGGCCGGGCCACCCGCTCAATGAAGCACCTCAGGGCTCGGCGCTGGCCTCCAGGACCAGTGGGCGGAAGGGCCTGCACCCCGCGGTGGGGGAGCCTCTGCAGCAGCATCTCGGAAAACCGCGAAGTCCTTGTACGGTCTGTACCCGGAGGCCTTGAAGGGCTGCCTGGAAGCCTCATATTCCACCTGCTTCAGGAACAGCCCCTTCTTCTCGGGAATGAGCTCCCCCTGCACCGAGTCTCGGGCCAGCAGCTCCTGCGGGGCGTGTGCGGTGGCGGCGGGGTGCCCTGCAGCATGTGCATTCCACTGGGGCGTGGGTCCCTGGGCTGTCTGACCTGGCTGTTGGCCTTCTGCCTCCTCCTCGGCCTCCGCCTCAGCTGGCGCCACGCCTGCCTCGCACCCACCCACCCACCCACCCCTTTTTTTTATTGTAAAGCAAATGCTGCCGCAGAGCCAACATTGCAGGGAACAGATGGCCTGGGGTCTCTGTGAGTCAGGGGCCCAAACCCAGGCCCCCCAGGTCCTTCTTCTCTGCCGTGAAGCCTGAGAAGCTGATGGCCTGGCAGGTCAGGCTCTGCAGAAATGAACGCGGTCTGCGCGGGGCTGGAGCTGAAGTCTGGGTCGGCCACCAACAGAACCCTCTAGTCCTCTGGGCCTCCAAAGATTTTTACAGCCAAAGAGGGCCAGGGAAGCAGGCGGGGCGGAGGGGGGTGGTTGTTCCCACAAAAGTAGCCATAAGGGCACTCCAGAAAGATGAAAGTGTCGGTTTTGTAGAAGGGGTAACAACCTCGTGTCAGCAGCTGTGGGACTGATGTGACCCCCTAAGACAGGGTCCACTCCAGGATCTCCCAGTGATCCTCTGTGCTGCTGCACTGGAAAATGTCACTCCCGTTCTGTCCTGATGTCGTTAGGAATCTGACTCCAATCTGACTCCATCGACTTGGTAAGGATTGGGGACCAGCTGGGGGGCAGAGTAGGGAGTGGCCAGTGGGAACATGCTGGGTGTACAGGGGTTGCTGGGGGAGCGTGTAGTTGGTTGGGTCAGATTTGCCTGGCATCAGGTCCCTGGGTACCAAGGTGCTCAGCTGCAGGAGGATCTCATCCAGCATTTTGACTGCCTCCACGCTGGCGCCTGGGTTTGCTTGGTTAAGTACATGGCCTTATTAATGGAATCTCTGCTCCAGGGGGGGTTGTGGCTCAGGAGGGCGCCAACAAGGATGACCCAGGACATGAGGGCAGCACTGCACTGTTGCCCTTGTCCCCCAGTTGCCCTGTCACCACACTCTCGCCTCCATGTCCCCTCAGGCCCGAGCCTGACACCAGCAGCACAAACCTGTGTTAGGATGGGATGCAGTCTTCTGAGGTGCAAGCTCTGCAAAGCAAGAGGTCTTCCACCAGAAACTTCCCCCATCTCTCACAGAGCTGAGCACGGCCAGGACTGTCCCTGTGACCAGCTTGCACGCGTCAAGGTGGCTTCCAGTCTGATGCACTGCAATGCATCTTCCAAGAGCAGCTCATCCTCTGGGTGGCTATATTTGCTCCCGGGGACTGGGGGAGCAGGCTGTGCTCTTCGCTGATCTCCCAGAGGATGGGTGCCTGGAGCGGCATGGCCTTGAAGAGGGTCCCCACCACACTACACTTCTCCCCAGGCTGCAGCTCACACGGCTTCTTTACTTGGACTCCATCAGCCCGGTGCCGTTGCGCTCAGCTCACCAGGAAGGGCCTCGTTTGGAGGAACCAGGTGGCATCGATGGGGGCATACTACAGGCTAAAGCCATCATCCCCCCGCAGGAAGGGCTGGGAGGACTTGGTGTAAGTCATACAGGCACAGGGGCAAAGGTGGCATTGTTGGCCAATAGTGGGGAGAGGAGAGTGTGGGCCTCTGGACAGCCTGCTCGGAAAACATGACCATGCTTGATGTGTCCAGAACACTGTGCTCAGACCACTATGAAGGGTAGCTTCATGGAAGCAGAACATTGGCTGGTTCTCATGGCATTCAGCCTACTTACCTAACTACCTAACTACCATGCCTTTGTGGTCAGATGCTTTTCCTGTTCAACACTAGTTGACCCACAGAGCCTAGATCCAGCTACCAGGGCAAGAGGACACAAATTTTTTTTTTTTGCATCAGTGAGTTGTTGTGTTTTTGTTGTTGCTGTTGTTTTTAAATGAAATTGTCTCTGCTGCTGTTTCAGCTCATGTACCTTTAATTTGTCCTAAGCAAATGGAAGGCAAAGTTTTTTATATTTTGTTTTATATTTCTTCATGAAATCTTAGTCTATCCAAAGGGAAACAGCCCAACTTCTTTATCTACTGGCTTTTAGGAAGCTAGGGCCCAGGTGGTCTTTTATTGTGGAATGTTCCAGAAGCTCACAAGAGAACCCAACTTTCTATAGGTCATAACACTCATTTTCAGTTATTCACCTTTATTACAGTATTGTTAAAACCTGCTAAATTTAGACCCCTAGGACACTCAGGAGGTATCTTCTGACCTGGCAAAGGTGCATATTACTTTGCTGGTTAATTTAAAACTTAATGTAAAAAATGTACACGCACACTTTTAACTTAAAAACACACATACATTAAAAATATATACACACAGAGGTACCTGGGTGGCTCAGTCAGTTAAGCGTTCGCTTTCAGCTCAAGTCGTGATCCCAGGGTCCTGGGATAGAGCCCCTCATCAGGCTCTCCCTGCTTAGCGGGGAGTCTACTTCTCCTCTTCTTCTGCCCCTCTCCCGCTTGTGCTTCTCATTCTCTCACTCAAATAAATAAATAAAATATCTTTAAAAATACGCACAACAAAGTCTAGTTCTCTCTTATGGAAGCTTACTGTGTGGATTTAGAAATTCTGATATAGAATAAACAAATGGGCCACCTCAGCCCATTGCAGGGTCATTCAGACACCCTCTCTGCACCTGGCAGCATTCTTGTGAATGGGCCCAAAGACCTCTACATACCTTTTACATTCTCTCTCTTTCCCTCAACTTTCCTGACCCCACCCACGAACCCTTTCCCCTCACCTCACTTCTCAGTTTGCCTTCACAAGTGCCAGTAAGAAAAGGAAAGCTTGTCTTTGACTTATTTCTGGTGCCACTCCCCATCACGGCCTCCTAGGAAGGCCTGGAGCCACAGAGCCACAGCAGTCTCCGCAAGAGGCCTTCCGGACCCTGTGGGAGAGACTCTTTGGAGCCATCGTTTCATTCTGCAGTGAGCCTGGGGAGATATGAAGAGAATAAGCCTTCACTGGGTTTCTGGTTGAGCTCCATCCCCCACCCAGTGCAGCCAGAAACACTCTGGGATCTGCTCACACACAAAACCTTCTCTTGGGCTTGTCTATTTACATTCTTGGACTCTTGCCTAATCTTCCTATAAAAAGAGTCAATACGAAGAATGTCTACTCCTTCACCCCAAAACTCTCATGAGAAAGTTTGCTCTAAGAGAAGTCCCAGACACTAAGTGCTAGAACTCACAGGGCAAGGTGGAGCCAGAGAGACGAAACTCAATAGAGTTGGGGAAAATTTCTGGAGATTAAAAAACAAAAAATGCCTTGATAAAGCCTGTCATTAGAGGACTGAGTTTCAAGGACTGTGATGAAAGTAGATGGGATGTTATTCCCCACTGCAAGTTGTAAGCATCCATACAACCATCTCATGTCCTTAACAGAGAGGGGCCGTCACCAGCAGGCCCGGCACAGTTATGTCCCTGGCCAAGCGCCACAAGGCTGACATGTCTCAGTGGACAGAACTTCACGGCCATTCGCTGCTCTGTGCTAACCCAGTGAGACAGCTCATGGCTGGGGAGAGGGATCGACGGTCTTTGACATCTGACCTCCCACCCCAATCCAGAAGAACTGAGAGTTTGTCCTCTACATGGTTGTTTTGATCCAAGATGTATCAATTAGGAATGGGATGATGGCTCTCGGTAGGAAAAAGTCCCTGTTAGAGAAAGAAGTTTTCAAATGCCAGAATGAAAGACCCAAAAGATGGGGAAGGAATATTATGACAGGATAATGATACTTTTCTTCTTCAATCTGGGGCAGGGGGGAAGTGAACATCTTTGGAAGGTTTATGTATCTCTCACAGTTGTTTGGTTTTTTATTGAATTTTTTCGGCGTGCCCTCACTGCTCTTCCTCTATGACGTCTTTTTTATCTTCGAACCAAAATGAAATTGTAGCTACCTGATCTGAGACCTGGGGTAGTTTGATAATGCTTTCCTATGCCTGCCTTCCCCATCAAAGGAGAGACCTCTATGTAGCCATCTTGAGAGAGCTGAGCCATTAGAAGGTAAGCAGTCAGGGGACTGTAAGAACACATAATTTATGAGCTATCCCTGGGTGCAAGTAGGTAGGCCTTCCTCACTGCCACGCCCCTTCCATTCTGCACTCCAACTCTTGACCAGCGTTGACACTGATCCTATGGTCCAGAGAATGGAACCCACTGAGGTTGTGTGGGAAAAGGACTGAGATGAACAAGAGACATGCATGACAAAGCTTCAAGCGAACTATCTAGAAAGGAGCATGTGAGGAAGAAAAGCCAGTGAAGATTTCCTGCAGGTTGTTTGGCATTTCCCAGGTTTGAAATGGATAGGGTAGAGGCCTAGAACCCCAAGACTCCCTCACCAATCAGTCCTTGGTTTCACACTTCATAATTTACACTCCTTTTCCAGACACTGCCCTGTCTCCTTCAGAGCATCTCCTACTCAAGTGGGGACCAGTGGTTCATATTCTTATCTATGTATTCAAGGCTGATCGGTTGGTCTGTATCACTGTCATTAACACTGTCATCTTATGACGACCACTAACATCATCATCACCACACGTGCCTGACGCATCACAGTTCACAGAGTCGTATTCATTATCTCATCGCCTGCTAACAACAGCCCTCTGAGGACAGTTCTGCTGTTGGGATCGTGCGTCCCAAAGTCACTGGCTTTGCCTTGGGCCTTGAAGGGAGTCCAAAAAGTACTGTTGGATAATGTAGGTGAGAAGGACCCTTTACAATAATTTTGTCTTTCAGGGCCATTTTCCTGGGGTCACCTAGTTGACACTCCTTTTGGTCCTATGTTTTTGTGTTTGTTCCTGAGATAGGATGATAATCAAAATAAAAATAAAGACTTTAGTAATGGAGATTAAAATAAAAAAGAGTAATTTCCCAAATTGGTCTTTTGCACAAGACTAAGACTCAACTGGGTCCAGTTGTGTGTGAATGGATGATAATGGAATAACAAAACTCATAGTGAATAACAATGATACTATATATAAATGCTCAACTCTTTACAAAGTGCTTTTATCTGAGTTAGCCTCACAACTACCTTTCCAGATATTTAAATAATCATTATTATCTCCATTTTATAGATGCAAAAGAATCTCAGTTAATGAGCTCACTAACTCAGTGTCAGAAACAGGGCAAAGGTCCAAATCACCTGGCTTCCGGGCTAAAGCTTCTCCCCATACTGAGCTGCCACTATTGCTTTCTGTCCATAGGCAGCCTGGGCCGTCTTAGGAATCCTCTGGGACAGTTGCAACAGCACAGGAGATTTTTTTTTTTAAATAATAATTAGCACACCCAATAGGGAATTTGCCCTCCCTTCCCTTTATGGAACTCAAATCAGAAACATTGTAAAACAATAACCTTGCATTTTATAGTCTAATTATTAATGATTAATTTGGTATGAATCCCTGAAATGTAGATTTCTTTTTTATAATATTGTGTTTTGAAAGGCTCACAGGATCTTTGTTGAATATAGAGACTCAGGGGTTATCACTAAAAATAGGCTTTGGTTTACCTGATTTCTCTAGAGCACTTTTTTTTTTTTTAAAGATTTTATTTATTTATTTGACAGAGAGAAATCACAAGTAGGCAGAGAGGCACGCAGAGAGAGAGAGAAAGGAAAGCAGGCTCCCCACTGAGCAGAGAGCCCGACGTGGGACTCGATCCCAGGACCCTGAGATCATGACCTGAGCCGAAGGCAGCAGCTTAACCCACTGAGCCACCCAGGCGCCCTCTAGAGCACTTTTTGATGATGGCTTTAGAACTCTTTAGGCTCCTTCCTGCCAAGTGCGTGTTCTTCTGTGGGGATAGCAATTACCAGGTACTAAGTCAAGGTCTAGTTCAGTGGTTCCCTACCAAGGCTATGCATTAGACCTCCTGGGAGCTCTTTTAAAAAGGCAGATGCTAGCTCTCTCCCCAGAACTACTGATCTCAGTCTCAGAAAACAGAGCCCAGGTGTTTACATATTTTTTAGAACTCCCCAAGTATTTCTTATCAAAAGGAAAGGTTTAAAACCACAGATAACAGTTTTACTTGATTATTTTAAATGGGATTACTATGATTGTCATCATTATTCTTGCCTGTGGATGTACCAGTTTAATTTTGCAAGGATTTTTGGCAACAAGAGCATTACCCTCTGGGCCTCTCAGCCATTTTTGACTCAGTTTTCCTGAGGCCTTGAGGATTTTGAGGTAGCTACAGAATCAGGAGCAAAAGTGGCAAGGTTTCTTTAGGCCAGTCTTTCTTTCCATGATAAAGAAATGACCCTTGTTGTTTAAGTTTCTTGAAAGGTATCAGCATGGTTTTTCATTCTCCCCTACCTAATTGCGGATAAACTGCAGTATCAATAAATTCTGTGAACTGGAATGCTTAACTTAGCCACCAATTAAGTAGAGAATCAAGGACTCTCCTTCTCTCCCCTGCCCAAAACTAGACTATGTTGCTATAAATGCGAATTTCAGTGTACTTTCCACATATGCCTATGTATATTTACTTTAGATCTGTATTATTATTAGCTAAGTCCGGTCCAGAAAAATCACATGGCCTTGTTCAGGTTTCTCAGAAGTCTGTGCCAGGATGGGCCATAACCCAGAGCTGGGGATAAAGTTTCAAAAGCTATTAGGTTTTGATATGTTCTCTATGCGTGCCATGTACTCTCTGTCATCCTGAACCGTCAACTTCCCGAAAGGACACAATGGCCTCCTAAACGAATGGGGGACCCTCTGAGCTGAGGGAGGGACCCCAGAGAGAAGCCAGGTCAGTCCTGAGGTAAAAGGACACCTGGGTGGCTCAGCTGGTTAAGCATCTGCCTTTGGCTCAGATCATGATCCCAGCATCCTGGGATCGAGCCCTGCATCAGGTTTCCTGCTCAGCGGGGACACTGCTTCTCCCTTTCCCTCTGCTTGCTCATTCTTCTCTCAAATAAATAAATAAAATATTCAAAAAAAAAAAAAAAAGGAGCCTCCCCCAAGGGAAGGAGAATAAAATCTCCCTCACTCTCCAAAGGGTGAAACATCAGAGATCACTCCTGTGAAAATTAGACCCCAGTAGGTGAGCCCATATGTATCCTAACCTCAGACCCCTTCTCTTCTCAGACCGTGTAGATGGCCTTGTGCACGGCTCCAAGCTCTGCTCGTCAGCAGAATTTTATCTCGGCCCTTCTTCTTCAGTGCAGGGCCTGCGTGAGACCGTAATGCAGCTGTCACCAACATGCACGTGCCCACAAACGCCATGCCAATCCTTCTTTAAAGCATTGGGCATGTTGTGGAGAACCACCCACATGACCAGGAATGTGAGCTGAGGGAGGGCCACTGACCCAAGGGTGGGAGGTGCCACGGGGGTCCGAGCTCTCTGCTCTGCAGCCTGTCTGTGCCCTCTATTCCCACTTTGCTCAATCCCAGATGGACCCCTTTGATTCTCTAAAGAATCATTACTGGCCCCACCTGAGCTTATTACTTGGTGCAGTGCCAGGGACCAGCTCAAGGTGAACAGTTATGGACTCATGATGACTTGGTGTCACACGCTCAGGCGTTCTGCTTCCACGGTGATGCAGATGTGACAGAGCCTGGGCTCACCTGGTGAGGCGCTCTGGAGTGAGTGTTGCCCATCACGGTGATCCTGAGGTGGGCGGAAATGCTGGGCCTTCCTATCCCTCCTCGGGACTCAGTTGCCCTTGAGAAGGGCATGACTTGGGGGAGGCAGCTCTTGGCCACTGAGGTAACCCTACAGGAGCTGATGGGAGGCTGCCTACCGACCTACTACACATCCCTCAACCGGTCCCTTCCTCAGTGGGGGTTAGGGAGACGCGCCTCCCTGTCTGCCACTCTTCCACGCTGTAAAGTGAGGACCACACTGTAAAATCAGGCTGGTTTACTTCACCCACTCCAAAGGATCAGATAAAACAAGGCAGGTGGAAGAACTGTACGATGCCAACATTACTGAGGTGGAAATACTGCTACTCTCATTGTTATTCAGAAATATATTGGCCATGGGCAGGGACTTGAAATGTTTACTTTATTCGGACATCTTTATGATTATGATATTACTTACAAGACACTTTTACCATAAAACCAAAAAAAGCAACTTTTAATAATAGCCCTAGGGTTAACAGATGCTAATTAAAAGACATCTGTCTGTTTGGCCCAAAAGCGATCTGCGTGGCAAGGTTTCTGGGGTGTTTTATTGTTGTCGTTGTCTTCGGTGGTGGTGGCAGTGGAGAGAGTACAGATTTAGCATTTGCGCAGGAGCAGTAGTGACAAAAACCTTGCATCTCCCACCCCTGCCCAGGAGAATGTGAGCAGCCCTCTTACCAAGATACTCCCAGGCTTCGGAAACGGTTTTTTGTTGTTGTTTTTTTTTAAATACATCTTTAATTTTTTTATCTGCATTAGTCATCTCTTCCAGAAATTCTCACCATTAGAATGGATTGTAGGTTGAGAAAGAGTGGGCAGAGTGGCTCAAATCACCAAGGTAGCTGTAGGCTGTGGGGAGGAGGAGGAGGAAATCCATTTAAAGTATTACCTGAGCTTCCTTTAGAAAGACAAAATTGTTTTGAGCATACGTATCTGCAATTGCATTTTATAATTCAATCATATAATACCCTCCATGCAAATCGTCAGCAGCCCAGGAATGCTCTCAACCCTGCTACCTGCTTCCGGGGGACCTTATTAGCACACCAGGAGGCAAGTCAGATGGTGAACCTCAACGGACCATGATGTTGGGGCCCCAATCCCAGTCTTCTGTCAGGCAGGTCCCATTCCAGGCTGTCATCCACCAAACCTCTGGCAATACCCAGCACTACTCTTCACATTCTCAGCTAGGAAGGAGGTCCCCTTCAGGCAAGAGAAGTAGCAGAGGCTTTTTTGGAATCCCAGGCTCCGATGAGTGATGGCGGTCCAGGGCCCATATCTGGTGTCTGGCCTTATTTTAGTCTGTTTCTCATTGTTCCTCCAAATCAGACCGAGCCGCCAGTCTTGCTTGAAGAAGTCATCCACGGGGTTCATTAGATGCCTTTTCTAAGGGAGGGGATGTGCCTGACCCAGTGTTTTTGATGTTACGTCAGACAGAACCAGAGCTTCCCAGAATTCCCAGCTCTCAAGGTGTGGATCAGAGGACCAGAGGTGGCCGAAAACAACAAGAAAGGGTGCTGTCATTGGACACGTGCCAGGGTCGATTTAGATAGGTCAGAACATTGGGCCTGGGGCCAGTCTTTCTGTGTTGGCTTTAACACGGTGCTTTCAGCAAACCCTGGCAGCAAAGCCCAGCCATTTCTAAGAACGGGGCTCACTGCATCAGGAAACAACACTTGCCAAAGATGGGACAGAAAAAGTTTCTCTTTCTTTCTCTTTTTCTTTCTCTCTTTCTTCCCTCCCTCTCTCTCTCCCTCCACCTCCCTCCATCCATCATCAGTCTCTTCCTCCCTTCCTTCTTCCTTTCTTCTTCTTTCCTCCCTTCCTCTCTAAGTGATGAAACTTTTGGAAGGCTGTTCACTTGGAGCCAATGTCTTCATCCCAGAGCTCACATCGTGCATGTTAGTTCACTAAACTGTCAAAGCGCACACGAGCTGCCATGGAGCCCCACCCTGAACCTTCCAGAGAAGTCAGCTCCGGTCTAGGACCCAGACCTTTCCCTTTTCCCCTTAGAACTAGAAGCTCCCTTGTTGCCTCACGAAAACAGACCACTAGCCCTCCCCTCTCATGTGACCTCCCCAGGCTTCCATAGCAACATCTTACCATGAGCCAGCACATTACAGCGCAAGCAGAGAAAGCCTGGCTGATGCCTTTCACCACCAGTATTAACTCTTGGGCTCTCTGGGTGCATGGAGCCATTAGAGTAAAAAGTATCTCAACACACAGCACCACGGCCACCGGCTGTGGCTGGAGCCTCACAGTTGTGTCCTGTGGTCCTATTGTCCATTACGGGTGAACCTCAAACTGCTGAGAATTGGGACTCTGTTCCAGTGACATCTCCTGGAACTTGGATGCTTCTCTTTCCCTCATGAGACAGCAGAAGAAGGCTGGCAAGCGTTCAAGAACAGACTGTCTCATGAGATTTCCTGTACTTCCTGCTGCTGTTGCTGCTGCTGCCTGGGCCACGTGTCCCCCAGAACGCCTTTCTCAGGACAGGTCAGCGTTTCTGCTGCCAGTTGTGGAGAAACCAGATGTTAGGAGAAGCATAAAAAACAAAAGAGTGAGGAAAAAATATACCCTTTACTTTTTAAAAAAATTTTTTTGAGGGGAGGGTGTTGGGGAAAGAGGTGATAACTTGAAAAATGTGCATGTATGGGGTGCCTGGGTGGCTCAGTCAGTTAAGCATCCAATGCTTGATTTCAGGGTCGTGAGATCAAACCCTGCCTTGGGCTGTGAGCTGGGTGTGGAGTCTGCTTAAGATTCTCTCTCCCTTTCCCTTTGTCCGGCCACCCCTGCTCACAAGCACATTCTCTCTCTCTCTCTCTCTCTCTCTCTCAAAAGAAAAAATATATACACATAGGCTTATAGAAAGTCTGCAAAGAATGCTCACTGGGCTGCCATTGTGGAGTTAGCCACTTGGGCGTGCAGCTCCTTGATCAAATATTTAGACGGTAGAGTAGTTATTGTACCAGTCAAGAGCTGATATCCAAGTTCTTTCCCCGCTTTCAGCCAGCCCCTCCATCACGAAGTCCTGAGCAGTTCATTGAGTAGGACTGTCTTATATTCAAAAAGGAATCACCAAGTTCAGGGCAGTAGGCAACGATGACAGCCTGTGATCACCACAGGCAGATGGGCCTGATTGTCGTAGAGGGGTAAGACTGTAATGTGCAATGGTATGTCCCAGTGCCTGGAAAAGTGCCTGGAACCCAAGAGGCACTCAGTAAATATGTATGGAGTAAGTGACTGGAGACAACTGTGGCTTAGGTTGACTTAGAGAAAGACAGTTATTTTGAAATAAAACAGGTATGCTCTTTTACTGCCTGTAGAATCATCTCTGGCCTTCGTCTTCATTCACTATCCTTGAAAGAACCCACAGGTGAATCTCCGGTGCCTCACCCCAATCACATAGCCACTCTAAGTACTTACTTCTTCTTCTTTTTTTTTTAGATGACAGTTTGGACAGGGAAGAGCAGGTTGGCTGCCACCATATGGCAAGGTCCCTGGCCTGTGTATCTTCCTGAAACCTCAAAGTCTTGTTCAGCCAAGGACTAGAGATGCCCGGAGTCTGTGGTCAGCCTGAGGGGGCTTTGCCACACCTAGACTCAGCACTGAGCCAAGGGCCTATCTAGGTCACAACACTCAGAAATACTCACAGTTGTTCTATGTAACTTTTGAAGGAGATTCCTGAGACTTCCGGGGTTTTTTTTTTTTGATACTTGACAGACTTAAGACTGGTCTGTGGCTGGGGCACCTGCATGGCTCAGTGGATTAAGCCTCTGCCTTCCGCTCGGGTCATGATCTCAGGATGCTGGGATCGAGCCCCACACCGGGATCTCTGCTCAGCAGGGAGCCTGCTTCCCCCGCCCCCTCTCTGCCTGCCTCTCTGCCGACTTGTGATCTCTGTTTGTCAAATAAATAAATAAAATCTTGAAAAAAAAAAAGACTGGTCTGTGGCTTCTTAGATATCTGGGATTTGGAGTACATTCCCCAATTTTATCTCAACCCATCTTGTACTTTTCGAGGTGGCCCAGGTACAAACAAGGGTGGCATTTCTTCCTCTCTTTCTCCTTTCCTTCTTAGAGAGATGGTTACCTTATTACCATAGAATAGTTAAGAAAAGTCTTCAGGTTCCATAAGTATTTATTGAGAACCTATTCTGTGCAAGGTCTCCTTTAAGGATTATAGGGAACAGGTAGTTTTATGTCCTTATAAAAGTTCTAACAGTAAGAAAAATTTAGAGAAAAATAATTGATATGAAACAAACATGTAAAGCTTCACTAGAGACAAAAGTAAAATGCTGAAGAAGTTTGGGAGCATAAAACTGTATCCATTTGGGGAAAATTAGAAAAACATGTCACTAATCCTGTGCATAATTTTAAATAGTAGATATAAAAAGAAAGTATATATGGTAAAAAGTACAAGACAAATAATGGTTTGGGGGTTGGAAATTTTAGTTATGTTTTGAAAATAGCAAGACAGTCTGCTTGGTGTACATGAACACATGTAAAGGAGCTGTGACAGGCAAGACTAGAAAAAACATCTGGAATAACTTTGGGGAAAATATGAATGGGGGTAGATGAGTTTGAGGTCAGGACTCCTGGGTGCAGTTGGTTAAGCAGCCAACTCTTGATTTCGGGTCAGATGAGATCGAGCCCCGAATCAGGCTCTGTGCTCAGTGGGAATCGGAGCCTACTTGAGATTCTCTACCTCTCCCTCTTTCTCTCCCCATGCTTGTGTGCTCTCCTTCATTCTCTCTCTCTGTCTCTCTCTCTCTCAAATAAATAAATAAATCTTTAAAAAATGAGTTTGAAGTCAAGAAGTTTATGTCAGTTTAAATCAGTAGATTTAGAGTCACAGAAGGTTTTTGAGTAAGGGCTTCTTCTAGGAAGAATTTAGCTTAGAGCGAGTTGAGCCCAGAGGTGGAGAAAAACTTCAAGCAGAGATACCAACAGGCTTGGAGAACAGTAATGAAGCATGGAGTAAGGCGGTGTTTGCGTTCATGGAAAACAGGACCCAGATTCAAGGGAAATAACAGGTAGAACTTAGCTGTCAGTTGGGCTGAGGGAAGGGGGCAAGAATGATTGAAGAACTGAGACCGATACCTAGGAAGGTGGTAGAAACCACAAACACGGGCCACAGGAAGATCAAGATGAGGAAATAATCTGAAAAGCCCTGTTCTTGCTTCCTGCCCCTCTGCTCCCTCTGGTCAACCATCTTGAGGCCAGCTGCCTGGGAGGTCCAGATCTCAGGAGAGTAAGAGCCTCTTTATGTAAGAGGCTGGAATTTTTTACTCTCCTCTTGACCACAGTACTTCAAGGAATTTTTTACCCAACAGACCACTTGGATCATACCTTCTGGTTCCTGAACTTCCTTAGGAAAAACCATTGAGAAACAGGTTTTCTAAGTCAACTGCCAAATGTTCCCAGTAGCATAAAAATAATCTCCATACCAGGACTTGAATAAAGAGCTCTTAGACTTGCTAAGATGCATCACAATACTGGGATTACCCTGGTCTACATCAAAAGTAACAAGCTTTTTTTTTTTTTTTTAATGCGGTCAATTATTATTCACAGGTTCTGTATTTGCAGAATTGCCTACTTGCTAAAATGTATTTGTAATCCAAAAATCAATACCAGCAGCGACACTGTTCCAGACATTTGCAAACTCTTGAGGAATGGAGGAAAACGGGCGTCTGGACATACATGTTCCCAGCTGAGGTTGAACGAACCAATACTCTGCCTTCGTGTTTCAACTCCTGCACCGCAAGCAAGTGTCCTTTCTGCAGTCTACTTACTGCCACATTTTCACTTTTTTGTGCTTTTTGTCAATGGTTTCATTGTTTCAAGGGTCTCCAAGCATAATGCTGAAGTGCTGTCTGTATTCTTCAGCACAGGAAGGCTGTGCTATGCCTCACAAAGAAAATACATGTGTTAGATAAGCTTTACTCAGCAAGACTTCTAGGGCTGTTAGCCATGAACTCCACGTTAACAAATCAATAATATATACCAAATAAGGGGCACCTGGGTGGCTCAGTGGGTTAAGCATCTGCCTTCGACTCAGGTCATGATCTCAGGGTTCTGGGATCGAGACACACATCAGGCTCTCTGCTCAGCAGGGAGCCTACTTCCCCCTCTCTCTCTGCCTGCCTCTCTACCTACTTGTGATCTCTCTCTCTCTTTGTGTCAAATAAGTAAATAAAATTTTTCAAAATAATAATAATAATAATAATAATAATAATATATACCAAATGAGGTATTTTTAAATGGAAACTCACATAGAACAGAGGTATGTATTGATTGGTTGATAAAAAGAAGTTGTGGGGGCGCCTGGGTGGCTCAGTTGGGTAAGCAACTGCCTTCGTCTCAGGTCATGATCCTGGAGTCCTGGGATCGAGTCCCACATCGGACTCCCTGCTCGGCAGGGAGTCTGCTTCTCCCGCTGATCTCTCTCTCCTCTCATGCTCTCTCTCTCTCAAATAAATAAATTTTTAAAAATCATTAAAAAAAAAAAAAGGAAAAGAAGTTGTGACCAGATGTTCCTATAACCTCACCTTGTATCTCCCCTGGAGCAACGGTTTCATATTCCTCAGTTCAGTGTTCGTGACTTTACAGAACATAAATACTGCAAACCCACACCCACAAGTGAAAACCCAAGATGCCAGAAGTCATAGACAGAGGAGGCAGCTTCTGAGTTAAGCTGGATAAGAAAAATCTATGCTGCTCTGAAGACCCCATGAAGGAGACATCACTAACCCCATCCCCCGACTTATGTTTATGAATGAATGTACTGCACACCCACCTTCATCCACAAATGGATTTGAAGTGACTTACCTGAAAGATAACATAAACCAGAACTAGGTACAATAAAGTAGTGTTAAAAAAGAGAAAGAAGGGGTGCCTGGGTGGCTCAGTGGGTTAAAGCCTCTGCCTTCGGTTCAGGTCATGATCCCAGGGTCCTGGGATCGAGCCCCGCGTCGGGCTCTCTGCTCAGCAGAGAGTCTGCTTCCTCCTATCTCTCTTTGCCTGCTTCTCTGCCTACTTGTGATCTCTGTCAAATAAATAAATAAATAAATAAATATAAATAAATAAAAACTTTAATAAAATAAATAAATAAATAAATAAATAAATAAATAAAATAAATAAAAACTTTAAAAAAAAAAAGAGAGAGAAAGAAAAAGGACACACGGGGTTGGGTGCAAGATGGCACTGGGAACGTAGTTAATACAAAACACAGGCTCCTAAACACTTACCAAAGGTCACAGATCTGGGCCTAAGCTTTTGAGCAGTGGATAAGAAAGGGATTTAAATGAGTTCAGACATCCAGGTCACGGGGTCCATAAGATGAATACGTCTGAGCAGCCCAAGTGTATTTCTAAGCTCTAGCAGTTTCTCCCTCCACCTAGAAACCCTGATGCACAAGTCCTTCCCAGACTTTCAGTCTTCAGCAACTAGCAAACTGGTTTCCACTTTGCTCCTTGAACACACCAGGGTCATTCCTGACTCAAGACCTTTGTGCAATGTGTGTTTCCCAGAATGCCCTTTGCTCAAATTGTTGCATGTTCAACTCATTCTTGTCATCCAGGCCTCAGCTCAGCGTATCATTCCAGATAGAAGCTGCTTCTGTCTGCCCAGTTGAAAGCTGTCTCTCCGCCCCCTATCTCCAAGGTGGTATTGCTTCACCCTTTTAAAAAAAACAAAAGCAAAAAAACGAACAAAAACAAAACTACTCACTACATGAAAATTTTTCATTTCTTTGATAATTTGCTGATTGTGTATTTCTTTCATTATTTAAGGTCTGTGAGCACAAGGACCTGGTTTGTACATCCTAGAATAGAATCCAGAACTTAGAAGGAGCCTCAGTGAAAATGTGCTAAATAATTAAGCGAAAAGAGGGACCCTGAGCAGTGAGATGGATAAATCCTTAGCAGTATTCCTACAACAGACACTGCAAGGAGTCTCCAAGGACTCTTCCTTAGGGTGAGGTCAGCTCAGAGCAGGGGACAAGGGGAACCCACTGTGAATAGCTCTGTCTACACTTCCACCCAGTTCTGCTTCATCTCCACAATCTCTTTTGCTGCAGCCAAAGACCATTACGCCATCTTCAGTAGATTCAGATAATATTTGACTGCCACTGACTGCCTAAGAAAGAGATCATTTTAACAGGTGGGAAAAATGTTATCAACTTGCATTTTTGGAAGGAATTAACAAAGAGGTGACATATTGGGACAGTTTTTAAAGAAAACATTCGTTATTACTTCATAGACACATTGACATAGTTGCTAATACAAATAAATATCTTCTGGACATATTCAGGTTATTCAAACAAAACTTTAGGGATTAACTCAGAAACTGTTATGTGTAAATTTGTGTTTGCTAAAGTGACTGACTGGGGTATACTCTAGCAAGCATTAACACCTATTTCGGCAAATCCGATATAGCATTGATTTTAAGCTCACGTGTCCTTAATTTTTAAAAAGTCCATAAATTATCATTGTAAGACTCAATTTCGGGATGTGACTCAATCTGTGAAGCATGGCAAGAACTACTATTTGTTAAAGATTATGATTCAGGCACTGCGCTAAGCTTTTTACATACATACTCTCTTCCATTCTCTGCAAAATACAAGAGGATAGATGCTTTTATGATCCCCTTCTACAGATGATGAAGCCAAGACTAGTTGCCCCATCCAGAAAACTGATACATAGCCAAGAGTCAGAGTAAGCTCAGAATTGTCTGACCTGGAACCTGAGCTCTTAGCTACTACATTAAAATACCTTTTGTGGTCTTGTTTCTTAGACCAGGCATGTGGAACTTTCTAGGGAGGCTACTTGTCTACCAAAAGAATCAAGCAGTCAGTCTAACAATAAATACAAATAAAAAACAAACTGATTTAGTTTCTTTCCCTCTAAGAATGAAATTTATAAAGCCCTAAACAAGTGTTTTTTTTTTTAATTAAGAACATAAAAATATATTCATCCCAGCAGAGGCATTCCAGAAACTACTCTGAGCTGTGGCACTGATTATTAGAACAATACATTGAGAGAAATAGACACAGTGAGGCCCAGGACCAATTTACCCATTGTTCACAGACAGTAAAAATGCAATGTTTATTTATTTTTTTAAAGATTTTTAAAATTTATTTATTTGACAGAGAGAGAGAGAGAGAAATCACAAGTAGACATAGAGGCAGGCATAGGGCAAGGGAGAATCAGGCTCCCTGCTGAGCAGAGAGCCCAATGCAGGGCTTGATCCCAGGACCCTGAGATTATGACATGAGCCGAAGGCAGAGGCCCAACCCACTGAACCAACCAGGCACCCCACAAATGCAATTTTTAGACCCAGTTTCTCTGAATATGAAAATTCCTTAATGGTAATATTCTCCCCAAGTGAGAGGAAACTATATTTAAAGGTAGCTAAGAATCTCTCATCTTTTTATTGTTCAGAAATAGGTAAGGTTAGGTAAGGATGGTGCTACCTTAACACAACATAGAAAATACGGACAAGAATTCAAGGAACAAACAGGATCATAGAGGAGGAGAGGAAAAATAAAACAAGAAGAAATCAGAGAGGGAGACAAACCATAAGAGACTCTTAATCACAGGAAACAAACTGAGGGTTGCTGGGGGGAGTGGGGTGGTGGACGTTAAGGAGGACATGTGATGTAATGAACACTGGGCATTACATAAGACTGATGAATCACTGACCACTACCTCTGAAACCAATAATACATTATATTTTAGTTAATTAAATTTAAATTTTAAAAATAACATAAAAGGGGCGCCTGGGTGGCTCAGTGGGTTAAGCCTCTGCCTTCGGCTCAGGTCATGGTCTCAGGGTCCTGGGATCAAGCCCTGCATCCGGCTCTCTGCTCAGCAGGGAGCCTGCTTCCCCCTCTCTCTCTGCCTGCCTCTCTACCTACTTGTGATCTTTCTCTCTGTCAAATAAATAAAATCTTAAAAAAAAAAAAATAAAAAATAAAGTCTAGTTTGTCTGATAAAAAAAGAAAAGGAAAATATGGACATGATGAAAAATCACAAGTCTCATTTTTTTTTCTGAAAACAGAACTTCTCTAAATTCTTTTCTTGCACACAAAATTGAGAAGGCAATAAAAGTGTTCATCTAGACTTACTTTTGATGAACAAGTAAGGAGTCACCAGGATCATAAAGATGAGAAAAATTTTAGGAAAAATAACCATGAACATCCAAACAAGTAAATGTTTCATATTCCCAGCTTCTGGGCAGGGTGGGGGGGGGGGTGCAAATTAAAGGTCAGAGCCACAAAAAGATCACTGGTCCCATGGTCCAGAAACTGATTCAACAAAATTGAACACATGTCATATGCTAAGCATGTTCTATGGCTAGAATACCACATTGAATAAAGCAAGCTCCTGTCCGTGTGAAACGTAGAGTAGAGACGGGGAGGGAGGAAAAAAAAAGTAAATATACACATAAATATATAATAAAATGTCAAGTAGTGATAAGTGTTATTAAAAACTAGAGTAAGCTCTTTGGACAAATGACTGATTCTACAACTGGGGCAGGAAATACACAAGATAAGCTTGAAACAATCTTTCAGTGCCAGAAAGTAAGGAAGTGCTCAAAAATAAAAACAAAAACAAAAACAAAGAAACCCCACAGTAATGGGAGTTTGCCAAAGAGACATGGGAGTAGAATGAAAGCACTTCCAATGGCCCAAACGGGAATAATTTTAGGAACCACATAAGGTAGTATTGAAGTATAACCCAAGTTGTAAAATACATATCTTTGAGTCCATAGTAAGTAAATGATTGAATAAATAAATGGAGAAAAGATAAATCTCCCATGCAGAAGAATTCTTTTTTTTTTAATTTTTTATTTTTTCAGCATAACAGTATTCATTATTTTTGCACCACACCCAGTGCTCCCATGCAATCCGTGCCCTCTACAATACCCACCACCTGGTGCCCCCAACCTCCCACCCCCCACCCCTTCAAAATTCTCAGATCGTTTTTCAGAGTCCATAGTCTCTCATGGTTCACCTCCCCTTCCAATTTCCCTCAACTCCCTTCTCCTCTCCATCTCCCCTTGTCCTCCATGCTATTTGTTATGCTCCACAAATAAGTGAAACCATATGATAATTGACTCTCTCTGCTTGACTTATTTCACTCAGCATAATCTCTTCCAGTCCCGTCCATGTCCATGCAGAAGAATTCTAAGTCGTTTCTGTGAATGATTCTCCCTGGAGGAAGTGGAACATAATGGTCACTGTTAAGAGTGGGCTGTGTGTAGTGATTTCCTTCGAAAGGCATAAGGCAGAACAGGGTAGTGTGCACTCTGGGGCTGGCCTGCTTGAGGTTTCCTCCTGGCACTTCCATTCACCAGCTACATGACCTTGGGAAAGTCACTTACCCTCACTCTGATGGAAATTCCTCATCTATAAGATGCAAATCCTACTAGAACCTGCCTCAGGTGGTTGTTGTAAGAGTTAGATGAGTTAATGTATGTGAAGCACTAAGATTCCTTGGCTTATAGTAACTTCTGTATAAATAAGAATTTAGTTCTTATTATATGGAAAGCCACTGGAGATACTAAGCAGAAAGGTGCTAATGGCTCATGTTACTTCTTTAGGGGATCTCTCTATGCTCTCTGGAGAGAATAGATTTGAGGGTAGGAAGAGTAGGTGTGAGAGGTCAGGGCTGGAGGGCAGAGTGATGGCAGCTTAGATCAAGGTGGTCATAATGGGAGTGATAAGAAATAGCTTCAGGGTAAATTTTGAAAGTAAAATTGACAAGATTTACTAATACATTGGAAATAAGATGTCCGTGAAGGGGAGAAGGAACCATGCCTCCAAGAATTTTAGTTTGAGTAATCAGGTGAGTAATCATATCATGTACTGATGTGGGGAACCCTGAGGGAAGTGTGTTCATTTGGGTGGTTATTTGTCAGAATTATTAAGAAACGTTGAGAGGGGGTACCTGGGTGGCTTGGTCAGTTGAGTGACTGCCTTTGGCTCAGGTCATGATCCCAGGAGTCCTGGGATCAAGTCCCGAGTTGGGCTCCATTCTTGGCGGGGAGCCTGCTTCTCCTTCTCCCTTTGCCCCCACCCCCACTCATGTTCTCACTCACTCTGCTCTCTCTTTCTCTTAAATAAATAAATAAATAATCTTAAAAAAAGAAAGAAACATCGAGAAGAATGTTCTGATGAAATGAGAAGGTCTCAAAAATTCAATTCAACTCTGACAGTATAATTACAAATGATACCAATAAGGGTGAAGGAGGACACCATCTGAAGACACTTAGGTAGTTATAGGGTTTGTTATTTAATGAACTCAGAGGATTTTGAAAATTAAAAAAATTTCCAAAAAGGGGGTGCCTGGGTGGCTAAGTCAGTTAAGCATGGGACTCCTGGTTTCAGCTCAGGTCATGGTCTCATGGTTGAGAGATCAAGCCCTGAGTTGGGCTCCATGCTGGGAGTGGAGACTGCTTACGATTCTCACTCTCTCCCCCTTTCCATCTGCCCCTCCTCTCCCTCTTAAAAAAAAAAAAAAGATGGAATGGTATAGTACTACACCCACATATGGTACCAATGTCAATTTCCTGGTTTTGATATTATATTGCAGTTAAGAAAAGTATAGCCATTGAGGGTAACTGGAAGAAGCGTACTTAGGACTTCTCCATACTACCTTTGTTAACTTCCTGAGAATCTACCATTATTTCAAAATGAAAAGCTTAAATAATTACTCTTGTTCAGGAGAAGGAATAACAGTACATATTCTAGAGTTTTTAGGTAACCACAAGCTGCTGTGAGTCAATCCTGTGATGCAGCTGACAAACTAATGTTGGTGTGACCAGGATTAATAGAAGCGTAACTTGCCAAGAGGGACTATAGAAACCCCCCCTTCGTTTTGCTCAGGTCAACCCACAGCTGAGGCGGCAAAATCAACTCTGGACGCCCACTTCTAGATTAACGAGCACACTTAATGACAGCTAGACAGCACACCCAGAACCAGGCAACCCTGTCATATGAAACACAGCTGAAGGAGGAGAAGATATTTAGCCAAGAAAACTGCAGGCTTCCCTGAAACATAACAGCTGTCTTCAAATACGCAACAGATCGTCGTTGATAATCATATTTAGATGAGTCTTTGAAATCCCTTCAGAGGGAATAAACTTACCCTTGATTTTCACAAAATGCCAGAAGTGTTTTTAAAGAGTGCTTAGAGAAGCCATTTTACCAACATTAAAATCTCTGATATTTATTTATATTTTTAATAAATTGTGTCTTTTAGTTTCAGGTGTACAATATGGTGATTCAGCAAGTCCATGTATTACTCAATGCTTAGCATGGTAAGTGTAGTCTTAATCTCCTTTACCAACATCACACATCCTCCCACCCACCTCCCCTCTGGTAACCATCTGTTCTCTATCATTAGGAGTCTGGTGTTTGGGGGTTGTCTCTTTTTTTCCCTTTTGTTTGTTTTGTCTCTTGAATTCCACATATGAGTGAAGTCATATGGTATTTGTCTTTCTCTAACTGGCTTATTTCACTTAGCACTAGCATTAGCTCCATCCATGTTGTTACAATGGCAAGAGTCCATTCTTTTTTATGGCCAAATAATATTCCTGTGTTTGCGTGTTCGTGTGTGTGTATGCACAAGCGTGTGAGTGAACATACGCACGTATGTATACCATATCTTCTTTATCCGACAGAAACTTGGGCTGCTTCCATATCCTGGCTATTGTAAATAATGCTACAATAAGCATAAGGGTGCACATATCCCTTCAAACTAGTGTTTTCATATTCTTTGGGTAAACAAATTTCCGATTTTTAAAACAACTGAAGCAAAATAAATCTGGAACATCAAAATGTTCTCCCAACTGAATCTTCAGTGTTACTTTGTTTGGTTTGAAAGTGAGTCACTGATTTTAAGGAGTCTGTACTTTATCACTGCCACTTTCAACCATCTCCTCCTGCAGCTGTCTCAAGAGCTATTAAGATATAAGATTTGTGATTTGGACTTAGGGATCAGAAATCTGTCAACCTTTCAGACAGGACCAAGAAGTTTTAAATATTTGCTTTGACTAGTAAGGAAGGGTCACAATACCTTTCCTATTTTCCCCCTTGTTCATGGATAGAAAGGAAGATGATAGCAATACCGAAAGGTTAATGTTGCAACTCTTAATATTAAATTAATACTAATTGCAGCCTCTTAACATTATAACACTGCAGTGAAGGTTAGACCAAAATTTAAAAACAAAGAAATTACTTGGCACTTTGCTATAAGAAAAGGCTAGAAAAAGGTCAAGAATAAAACCCAGTGAAAAGAACCTTGCAGACACCAACTTTCATATCCTGGTCATGATGGAGTCCTTCCCTGAGCAGTCTCACTGCTGTGCCTACTCAGTCTGCTGAGGAACTTTTCTGTTTATGACCTAGCAGAGTAGAACATACTGCTTTGACCAAAAGGGGCGAACAAAATGCTGAATGGTATTATGAACCAAAAACAAAACAAAAAATACTATTCTTTTTTTCAAACAAAACCAAACTTCTGGCATGCCTGGAATAGAGAGGGCATGGGGTTCTAGCTGCTAGCACCCAGGGAAGATGACTGGAAGAAAGAATGAAGCCAGGAAGAGGTTTTGCACACGTAGGATGTGCCCAGCTTTTTACTGAAGGGGACTGTGCTAAGGGGTCATTATTTGCACTATTTCCTGTGAAGTTCACAGACACCCTATGAAGTGAGGTCGTACTACTATTCTCATTTTACAGATAAAGATGAGGGCTTGGAGAGATTGATCAACTTGCTCAAGGACACCTAACTAGAAAGTGACAGGGGTGGGATTCAACCACAATGATCCATCCAGTGACCACTGAACATAAATCTTTAGTGTTGAGCCCATGCTCCCCATCTTCCTCTAAAGAATCGGGGATTCAGAAAGCTGAGGAGACTTGCCCAAAGCTGGCTTGTGGCTGAACTGAGGCTTGAACCAAGGTCTCCTGACTTCCAGTCAGGATCTTCCTGCTGTGCCCTGGGACCACTCCATCTGGAATCTTAAGAATTGAGCAGGGATATCATCAAACTTTGAAAATCACAAAGGACATGAAGAGACTAAATAAAATCTTCTAAAACCCAATCATATAAAAGCACTAGGACAAGGAACCATTCTGGAAGCTTGAGAGAGAAACATATAAAACAAGAGAAAGTGCTACCATATATATATACAGCAATGAACTTACAGAACTCATTGGCCCTAGCAAGCAATAGAGCCTGAGAACAGGCATCCAAAGAAAATATTAGGCTTTAGTTTAATTAGTTTAACACCCTGTGTCCTAGGTACCTTTTATGGGCTGAATTGTGTCCCCCACCCCCACCCCAAACTTTACATGTTGAAGCACTAACTAACCCCCATGATCTCAGAATGTGACTGCATTTGGAGATAGGGCCTTTAGAGAGATGATTAAGTTCAAAAGAGACCGTTAGGGTGAGCCCTAATCCAGCCCGACTGGTGTCCTTATAAAGAGAGATTAGGACACACACAAAAACACCAAGGGCATGTGTGCCCAGAGGAAAGACCTTGTGAGGACAAAGCAAGATGGCGGCCATCCATAAGCCAAGAAGAGAGACTTCCGGAGGAAAGAACCATACCAACACCTTGATCCTGGACTTCCAGTCTCAAGAACTGTGAGAAATAAATTTCTGTTGTTTGAGACACCTGGTCTGTTGCACTTTGTGTTGGCAGCCCTAGCAAACCAACATAATGCTTTGCAAACATGCATTTGCTAATTCCTGCAACAGCCTTTTGATGTAGAAACTATGATCCCTATAATACAAATGAAAAACCTGAGGCTTACAGAGTTTAAATAATTTCATCCGTGTCACTCACTAGTAAGTAGCAGAGCTGGGATCCATTTGTGAATCACAGAACCCTAGTGGATTATGAAAGACGTGAGGGTCCTGCCTCCAACCTTAGCAGATGGACTTCAAGAAAGACACCTCTCATACACCATTTCGCTCGGTGCTTCTGGACCACGTGGATGGAGGCCACAAGCTAATATGACAATTTGTGTGGGCTTATGAAATGTTAAGGAAATCATCTTCGAATAACACACATTATAAAAGGTCAGAGGGGCACCTGGGTGGCTCAGTGGCTTAAGCCTCTGCCTTCGGCTCAGGTCATGATCTCAGGGTCCTGGGATAGAGCCCCACATAGGGCTCTCTGCTCAGCGGGGAGCCTGCTACCCCCCCCCCCCCGCCCGCCTGCCTCTCTGCCTGCTTGTGATCTCTCTCTCTGTCAAATAAATGAATAAAATCTGTAAAAAAGAAAAATAAAAAAGTAACTAAATAAAAGGTCAGAGCTCTGGATTGGGCGCCAGAGCACCTGAGGTCAAATCCAGTCCCCGGGGCTTTTCCTGAGGCCCAGGTATTCCTGTAAAGCTCAATCTCTAAATCTGTTTTCTAAGCTGTGAAAAAGAATTAACATCTGTCTCCTGCTTTTTGGTGTTTCTTTAATTGCATTCACATTGTAGACTCACGTTGCTGCAGTAGAGCTCTCTTGACTATCACTAACACAGCAGGTTCCTCGTATATCCTTGGCCATTAAAACATGCACAGGGAATGAAGATGGAAGCTCTCAGCAGACTGTGCAAACATAAAGCACCCTGGCTGATACAGGGGAATATCACGATTTCTTTTTTTCAAGCCCTGGTAACCTCAAAGGGGAAAGCTGATGAGTCAGAAAGAAAAGCCAGGGGACCAGGTAGCTCCGAGGAAGATGACAGAAGAGAGAACCGCAGTCCGCTCCCAAGGAATAAGACGTAGGCCCTGACCTGATGGCTTGAATCCTTCACTTTCTCCTCTTCTGTGTCTGAGAGACAGCTGTGTCCATGTCACCTTCATCTGTCATCTACCGCCTTTGCCCCGAGTCCTTAAGATCAGCCCGTCTGTACAAAGGAGCATGAGGGAGCTCTATAAACTTGAATGGAAGCCTTTGTTCATGTCCTTTACTGGGGGCCACCCTGAATCCCTTTCCCGAGAGATATAATGGGTCCCTAGGAGGGGAGAGTCTATCTTGCCTTGCTGGCCTGCCAATTTGCCAGGGGAGGAGAAATGTTACACCCAGAATACTTGCCAGACATTTTCCCACTGATTCCGAGGCTGTGGGATGAGCTCCCAGCACCCAGCACTCTAACCGTTCTGCCATAAACAAGAGCGGAATCGTACATCTGCTTATCTGTTTATTCACCAATTCATTCATTCATCAAATGTTTATTGAGTGCCTTCTATGTGCGAGCACTGATGCAGGTGCCAGGGGTACAGCAGAGACAAAAACCCTGCCCTCATGCGGCTTGCATCACCTCGGGGAGGAGGCGATAAGCAAAATAAATAAGGGTAAGATGAGACCCGTTAGGTAAGATGTGTTATGGAGAAAAATAAGCTGAGAAAGGAGATTAGGAAATGCTGAGATAAAGTCCTAAAGATGAGAGTGTAAGATAAGCAAAAACCAGAGAGAAAAACAGTTCAGGGAGAGGCCCAGGAGTATAACTGGAACATTCTAGAAACAAACAGAGGCCAGTAAAGCTGAAGCAGAGTTAGCAGGGTGACAAGTCACAGGGCTAACAGGAGACCATATTATAGAGCACTTGGCAGGCCACCCTAAGAACTTCGGCTTCTACTCTGAGAAAGAAGGCGAGTCATTTGGGGGTTCTGAACAGAGGGGCAGCCTGACCTAAATGAGTTTTATAGGATCCCTCTGACAGCTGTGTTTAGAACTTAGTAGATGGCCTGGGGGGAGCACAGAGGCACAAGCAGAGCAGTCAGGGACGGTCGTAATGATTTAGGCGAGAACTAATGATGGCTTGCAGCAGGGAGACACCCAGTTGAGGCGGGGAGAAGCCGCTGGGTTCTGGGAAACTTTCTGACTGAAGGTGCGGTCAGCAGGATTTGCCAATAGCCCTCTTGTGGGATGTGAGAGCGGGAGAAGAGTCAGGAAAGGATGAAGCTGCCATTAACTGCGGTGAGGAAGACCACGGGAACGCAAGTCTGGAGGGTGAGGACATCAGTTTCTCATTCAGGGGATGTGGCTCTGCATATGCCTTTTGATACAGTTGGAGATGACACGTGTGCAGTTGGGTGTGCCAGGTGAGATGCAGGGAGTAGGTCTGTGCTCAAGATGTACATTGGGAATGGTCAGTATCTAGATGGCACAAATGGGCATTCGACTTGATGAAAACCGTTAAGGCAAGTGGGGACAGCAGAGATGCAGCCCACAGGCTGAGGGGAGGCCAGCGGCACTGGACATCGGAGTGAGAGGACCCAGGGGTAAGATTGCAGGAAAGCAGGGAGAATGTGGCTCCTTCCTTGCCCGTCCTGTTCTCTCTCCAACGCTCCTTTTTCTTTTCTGTTCTCATTCCACCTCTCTCAGCCTCATGCTTAGGTGAGCAAAGAAGCTTTCTATCAAAGTGCATGACCTAAGATAGGTGTTTACCAGGTAAACACTACCCTTCTTGTTGTGTGGTCCTTTTTGAAGGCCCCCAGATCTCTGTGCAGTGCATCGTTACAATATGTGGATCAGCAAGAACAGCCAGTTGCTCAGCTCCGTGGGTTCCGTGGGCTGCCTGCCCAGTAGAGTTAGAGATACTCTCTTTACTGTTGCTGTTGTTATTGTTCAAGAAGGCTTTGGCCCTCGCCGCACCCCTCCCTCCTTCCTTCTCCCACTCCCCACCCCCTGATCGGAGGGCAGTGAATGCTCACATCATTTCACTTCGGTCCAGCTGCTAGGCTGGGGAACAGATGTTGCATTGTTAACACAGAGAAGAAAACAAACCGCCCCACTCCTCTGCGTCCTCCTGCCTCTCCCCTCCATCCCCATTTTGGCCCCCTGGTGAAAATGGGCAAACAATGTGGGAGAGAAGAGAGGATAGGGCTCCAGTGAGTAATGCCATCCTCCCCAGCCAAGGTTGAGCCCTAACCGGAGGTGCACAGAGCGTTCTCCCCAGCCCTGTTTACAGCAGACACGGGTTCAGTCAGCTGAGAGGGCTGGCTCGTGGCTGATGACGTGAGGATGCTCTCACTGAGAGGAGCATTGAGAGACGAAAGACAATGGCCCTCTTCTGTGTGTGGCCCCAGGAATGACTCTACCTGCATTTTATTGGCAAGAGCTATGACCCAAAGACATCAGGGCAATCCTAAGGGCAGAAAGCAATGGTGTCTTGGCTGGGGTCTATCTTGGTTTGATTATTCCTCCTTTGAAAGCTTCTAAGAGATGGGAGTGGGGTGGAAATTTCTTCTCTGGAGACCATAGGTTTAGATTCTTCTGCCTTTCCTTTCACTTCTCATGCAGACCCTTTCCTCAGATGGGGAGGGGTGGTGGAGGAAGTGGAGGGAGGAAGTGAAGCCGTACACGGAGATAAGGAGGCCAAGTGAGAAGCAGAGTGTGCAAGGTCTTGCCAGCTAGCCTAAGTACTTGGAACTTCCCTTGAAGTTATTCAGTGGCAATAGAAAGATTTTAGCAAGGAAGCCTAGAAGGGAAGGGAGAGCTAGTTTTGTTTTTTTTTTAAGTTAATGTTTTTCCATTTAAATTCACATATAGTGTATTAACATATACTTAATTAACATATAGTGTATTATAAGTTTCAGAGGTAGAGTTCAGTGATTCTCAGTTGTATATAACACCCAGTGCTTATCACATCTATGCTCTCCTTATTGCCCATCACCCAGTGACCCCATCCCCCACCCCCTTCTGTTTTGTTTCTAAATTCTATGTATGAATGAAATCATATGATAATTGTCTTTCTCTGATCACTCATTTTACTTAGCATAATACCCTCTAGTTCCATCCATGTCATTGCAAATGGCAAGATTTCATTTTTTGATGAAATCATCAAAAGTAGTATATATACTACTTAGCCATCAAAAAATGAATATGATTGAGATATATATATGTGTATATATACACATATATATATCTCAATCACATCTTCTTTTCCATTCATCTGTTGGTGGACATCTGGGCTCTTTCCACAGTTTGGTTATTGTGGACATTGCTGCTATAAACATTCGGATCACTACATTTGTACCTTTGGGGTAAATACCCAGTAGTACCATTGCTGGGTCACACGGTAGTTCTATTTTTAACTTTTTGAGGAACCTCCATACTGTTTTCCAGAGTGGCTGCACCAGCTTGCATTCCCACTAGCAGTGTAAGAGGGTTCCCCTTTCTCCACATCTTCCCCAACATTTGTTGTTTCCTGAGTTGTTAGTTTTAGCCATTCTGACTGGTGTGAGGTGGTATCTCACTGTGGTCTTGATTTGTATTTAAGGGAGAGCTAGTTAAAGGCTGCTATAACAATCCAACTAGTAGACAGCAAAAGCCCCAAAATAACATTAGAGATGGCTCAATTGTTGAGACAAAATCAACAGAGCTTAGGAACCAACTGGGCATGGAGGGGAAGTAGCTAACGATAGCCAGAGCTCTCGCAGGAACTTAAGGGTTCTAAGCCCTGAAAAAGTTATGCCTGCCTCCTGTGCACATCATTCAAAATAAAAGTAATATCTAGCCATAAAATAGGGTAAGGAATTCTAAAAAGCTTCTCTTTTTTCTAGGATGGCTGCTTTGCTATACTTTCTAAGCACTAAATTCTTTGATAATAAATTTTTGCCACCCTGGTTTTGTTTTCCTGGTGTTTCAACTGTGGATGTTTTTACGCTTATTGGATAATCCAATACTGGGAGAGAGTAGCAGAATTTACATGCGGTCCACAAGATGGATGGCATGACTTTCACAGAGAAGGAGAATGCAGGAAGAGGAGCAGTGGGAGATGGAGTGGGAATGATGAGCTCAGCCTTGGACGTGTGAGTGTGAAGTATCAATGGAGACAGACACTGCCAGAGGGCAGCTGATTAGATGGGTCTGGAGCGGAGATGGTAGAACTGGGTATCATCAGCACTCATGGGTGGAGGGGGTGGGGCGAGAGTCATGGGAGAGGATAAGGTCATCCAGGGTGAATGTGGAGAAGGAGAGGGGAGACAGCCTGCAATGAAACCTGCAGAAATATGGCATGTTAGGGATTAGGTGGGAAAAGGAGGCTGCTGAGGAGTTATCTAGGAAGACCCAAGGAAATTCAAGAGAAAGTGGAGCCCCAAAGACTAAGGAGCAAATGAGTTTCAAGAAGGAGAAAATAATCAACAACATCAAATGCTATAGACCCATCCAAGTCAGATAAGAGGATGGGCAGAGCATCAACGCATGCTCCATCAGAGAGGTTCCTAGGGGCCTTGTTACTGACAGCAATTTCTGGGGAATCATGTATGTGGAAGGATGATTGAGAAGCAGGTGAGAAGATAACAAAGAGATAGAGAGTTTGCACTATTAGTGGTAGTATAAAGGAATGGAAGGCTGAGGGATGGTTTTATGTAAACGTGGTAAAGAACACACTATATCTCACTTATACCTGCCAGGCAAAATATCAAGACATACTAGATTGGGGGGCAGGTGAGGAAGTTTTAATACATAAGTAAGTTTTAGGGGAATAATTCTCCTTGTTTTACCTATAGGCTACAGAGAGTCAGCTGAGGCAATAATTTTGCTTGGCTTGGATGTGGTATTCTGGAAAGTTGGACAGCACTTCTCAGGCAGCTACTCTGCATGCTGGTTCACGTATTAGCTGCTGTGGGGAATTCAGAAACAAGGAACTCAAGACGCTCATCATGTCATGGAAAGAACACTTACATCAGAGGCTGCAGATCTACAATGTGAGACACCCATGGTGTTTGTGCTACGCAGTGCTTTTGTAAAGTTGAGCCATCATTGTTTTGTTTTGTTTTTTTTAAAGATCACATAAAAATCTGGATATCTGGCTCTTGTTGAAAAACTGGAAGATCTACGCCCCTTGACCTGCATTCCTGACTGGCTGCAATTGACTGGGACAAAGGTACAGCCGCCAGTTCCCGAGAGCTCCCATTCTCCCCTTCACTCCCGTCCTTGGAACTCTGTAGAGCGGACTAGTGGAGAAGACTGCATTTACATTAACTGCCCAGTGCTTGGGAAGCATGTATGCTTGTGACCACACCTGGGGACAATCTAAGTCATGAATTACTACATGCTAGAATGTGTGATGCTGACAGCTGTGCTTAGGTATTCAGGGAAAGGAGAAATCAGTGGAACTCAACAGTTGAATATAGCTTCTTAGACTTGGCCTTGACGAGGAGGTTGGATAACGATACATGGTTGGGTGGATAAATGAATAAATAGAAGAAAGAGAGAAAAGCACTTCTGCTGGGTTCTGGAATGGATTTAAGGCACTTGTATGGCAGGTGAGGGCTGGAACTGAAGAAACACATATCTAGCACTTTTCACTTAAAACCTGAAAATTCCTTATTTTCAGAGCAGGGAAAAGACATTTCAACTTATTTGCAGACAGTGTTATCTGTAATTTCTCTATTCGCCCATGACTGTGCTGTTGCAGACAACTTCCTAGTCAACAGCAGTAATCATATAGTCATAGTGCAAGAAGCTTCTCCCTTGAAAGTCAAAAACAAAGATCATAAAACACTAGGATTTTATATCTTTACAAGAGTCCCACTGTTGCTTGCACAACTGCATCAATCGCAGCTCCATGGGCAGTCATAATACCCGTGTCCTCGTTCTTTTCATCTTTCCCAGCTGATTGCTTGTGCCTATCTCCAAAGACGGTGTTCTTCGGGCTCAGTGAGCTAAAGTTCCAACCTCACATCTAGTTCTAGGTTTTGGAAAGCATCTGGAATTATCTCAAAGGGGTAACCACTGATTAATTCTCCCTAAATGAAGGAGGGGAAAGCGCCAAACTTTTACCGTACTAATTCACGGCTCCCTGTTTCAAGGACCTGGCCTTTGCACTGCAATTCCTGTCTTCCAAATACAGCCAGCTGTGTGTGAAAAGGCCCAGTTGCCACTAGATGACCCTAAAGTGTAATCCACTACAAATTTCATCCTTAAATAGGAACTGACAAGTAAGAAACATCAGTACTGAAGAAAATCCTTCAAGACGAAAGATGGAGATAATAAGAAACAGTAACAAAACAACCTGGAGGAAGCAGAGGCAATTCAGAAAGCAGCAAACTGCTGTGAATATGTAATTAGTATCTTCAGAGAGGTAGGATACAGTTTATATCCATAAAACAAGAATAAGTTACAGAAACAACAAAAGGAGCCATGAGAATAAGAATAAATGGTTTAGGAGAGCCTGGGTGGCTCAGTGGGTTGGGCCTCTGCTTTCGGCTCGGGTCATGGTCTCAGTGTCCTGGGATCGAGCCCCACATTGGGCTCTCTGCTCAGCGGGGAGCCTGCTTCCCCCTCCCCCTCCCCCTCTGCCTGCCTCTCTGCCTACTTGTGATCTCTCCCTCTCTTTCTGTCAAATACATAAATAAAAAATCTTAAAAAAAAGTATATCTTTAAAAAAAAGAATAAATGGTTTATTGCAGAAGTTTATTGTAAAGATAAATTTTGATATTGTAAAGTTACAATAAACCCAGTGGAAAATGTAAAAAGCAGTTGAAGAAACCTCCCAAAAGATATAAAAATGTGTAAAGGGATGGCTAAGTAGATTAAAAATCGGAGAATTGATCCAGGGAGTTATTTTCTGACCAATGATATTCCAGAAAGGGGGTGGGTAGCAACTGAGAAAAATAATAGAGAAAACATTATAAAAAAATATAAGAAATTGAAGAACACAAAGTTCTAAACTAAAGGGGCCCAGCAAGTGCCCAACATAATAAATTTAAAAAGGTCTACATTAACATATATAGTCATGGAATTTTAACATACAATGGAAAAAGAGAAACTTCTGGAAGAAAAATATCTTACAAAGAAATGAGGAATGAGAGTAGCAGCAGACTTCTCAACATCAGCCCTAGAAGCTAATAGGCAAAAAAAACATTTTTTGAAGGAAAGTTATTTTTATGTCTTCCCAACTAAATGTCCCAAAGAATGTGAGCACCCAATACAGACATTTTTATACAAGCAAGATTTCAAAATACTACCTACAGAGACACCTTGTCAGAGAATTGTTAGAGAATGTGCCCCAACGAAATAAGGTATACACTGATACAGGAGAAGGCATGGGATCCAGGAGATAGGAGGTGCAACCTAAAAGAAAGAGGATGCAAATTCCAAAGATGAACTATGAAATGAGGTCCCATGTGGACACTTTTTCAGTGGGTGAGGAAAACAAGCCAAAGAGGAGCTGGAGACAGAGGCCCCTGGAGAGAGGTCTGCAGGGGAAAAAAAAGAAATGGAGGCAGCTTCAAGGTAAATGAGAAATTATCTCCATCCCCCACAGGCACCAGTTTTGACCATGTGGAAATTGGTATAGAGAGGATGTTGAATGGTGTTAGGGAAATTTAGCCATAGATACAGAGATAATTAACAAAAGAAGAAGAAAGAGGAAGAAGGGGATGGGGAAAAGAAGCAGACCATCATGAATTACTGGAAAAAAACAAGAGGTTGGAAATTATGGTCTACTACTTGGCTTAGCACAAGCCATCTTTCAGTGATCATAATAATCTAAACATGGATTATAGTTCTAATTCTCTGTTGGAGGAAGTGGAAGCACTGGAGGAAGAAAAGCGAGCATAAGAGATCTAAAACTTCATGTGTGCTGAAATTCTAAAATGATGTCAAATTATTAATCAAGTATGAGCATATTATTTAAAAATATGGACTCACATATGATAAGAAGGCACCAAAAGACCTGAAATGCGGTCACCTCTGGGGGGAGCAAGATATGGGGGAGGTGGCCAGCAGGCTACTGGACTACTGTGTTGGTAAGTGTTTATAGCCTAGTTGACTTGTTTCAACTCAAAGATTATATCACTTTGATTAAAATTTAAATTAACGTACTGTCAGAAATAAGTAGGAGTCTCCAAACAGTTGTAGAATAACTAGTCTCCTACCAAGGTGAATACTCGGGAAGATAACAACTCACTTAGATACAACATTTGTGCTTCTGGCATTTTATCAAGCACTTACAACCTGGAGTTACAGCTCCCTTCTGCACAGTCACCCATGCAGACACACACTTGCCAGGTGCACTCAGATAACAGCAGCTTCTGTGGGTCCATGTTTCAGGAAGAAGGAAAAGTGGATGAGTTAGACAAAAATAAGTGTCTGTGTGGGATGGAGCTATTTTCACCCTCCTCTACAAGCCTGCTATGTGTGCATCTACTATAACAGAAGTCTGAATTTTGAACAGTGTTGAAAGCAACAACTATTCTCAACCTCATTTGGAGAGATCTGGATAAAGCTACAGAAAAAAAACTATGAAATTTGCCAAGTTGCTAAGATTTGTAGTATCACCTCCTAACAAAAAGCTATCGGCTTAGTCTGAAAAAAAAAAAAAAAAAAAGGTTCTACCCAGAGGTGCTAGAATGCTTCACACTGCAAGGTAAAGTTAGAAGGGACTTTAGAAATCATCCAAGTCAACTATCTCATGAGACCCAGTGAAGCAAAGGGATGGACATGCCCAAAACCTCCCAGCTTACTTTCATCAGAACCAGATCTGGAGTCCCGAATGGAACCCTGTACTGCCTACCACAGAGACTGACTTGTTCCCTTCAGATAGATGGATAGGGGTAGACACTAGAGCAAGGTCAGAGTCTGAACACAGTTAAGTTCTGAGACTTGTCATCTGTCCACCACTCCAAACTTCCTCACACAGCAATAACAACAAAAGGGAGGCTATAAAATTCAAAAAGTCAGAGGCCTACCTTTGTCTGAGCTGCTGACCTTCAGGGTTTAAGATAGCCCAAACGTTCAACAGTGACTTAGGGATTAGCCACTGTGAGCTGAGGGACTTCCAAGCAGAGTTGTCTAGCAGACAGGTCAGTGCTGGAGGCTGAGAAGAGATTTCAGAGTCATCACGTATACGTGTCATACTGAAGAATGAGATTGCCCAGGGAGAATGAGAACACAGAGAAGAGAAGGTATTCCACACAAAATCCTAAGGAACACCAATCTTAAGACAAGAAGAGTAAAGGAGAAGACAAATTGCTCCTGGAACCTATACCTGCCTTCAAATAGGGGTCTTATACGCCTTGAAGTGAGGTATGAGATCTTCATTGCTTGTTTTCCTCTCAAGTTTTAAAAATGTGTTACAAGCACGTGCAGCCAATGTTTGAAGTAATAGAAGAAAGGAAGAGGGAGGATTTAGAGTGAGCAAAAGCATTTGAGGTTCATCCTAGAGAAGCTGGTGGGACTGTTTCTGGACTTCTGCAGAGAAGTAGGCTGCTGCCCACTCTGTCCCCCACCCCAGTACTGTTGCCACTAGGGCAGGCCTAGGGGAACCTGGGGAAGACAGGTGTTTCCTGGAAGGGTCAGTAGAAGGCCATCCACCCTCTGCTAGGTAGACTTAGTCCAGATCAGAGCATGTGCTGCTCAGAGCCATGTGGTATAAAGGTTGAGTAAACATGTACTTTCTTTGCACTAAGGGCAAAGACCAATGAGACTGGGATGTCACCATAAAGGTTATCATATATGAAAAGCAAAGAGAAAAAGGCAACGGCATTCACCTTTCACCTAGTTCAATGTATTTCTCAGAGAAATGCCATTTTGGAAAAAAACAGAAATTTCAAGTAAGAAAGTGTTAGGTTGGCCTAGAAGGAGTATTGGGTGATTGTTAACTTGGGATTGGCCCAAGACCAGGAGGGTTTTTGAGCAAGGATCTCCTGATCTTCTCCCCCATGTCCTAATTATACTAGGCCCTCTCTGAAAGCTCTTCCTGGCTGGGAGTTCATACCCAAGGGGAGTAGAGAGAGCTGGAAAACACTGCAGTGGAGAAGATAGAACCCAGGCTTTGAAGCTAGGAGGCCTAAGTTTTAACCCCAACTTTAATGATTATTATCATTGTGACCTTGTCAGAATTATGTAAATTTCTTGAGTCTTAGTTTCTTCACCTATAAAATCAGAGTGACACTTACTGCAAATGACTGAAAGAGATAGTATTCACAAAAGGTATGAATAGGTACTCAGTAAATGCTCCCTCATCTCCTACCTCCTCCTGTTCATTGAGAGCCACCATTGAGTGAGCAAGATTACACTTCATTTTAGCTCCCTTCATCTCCTTGCAAATTAGACACGTTATCGACATTGACAATGATCTCAACATTTTCTCTGGACCATCAGTAGGTAGGGTTCTACTCTCATGTCATCAAGTTACGGCATCCTGGACATTGCATGCTCCGATCATTGGGTATGAGCTGACATGCTTTTGGAACTCTCCGCGATTTATCTGGTTCTTCGAAAAAACATTACATTTCTATAAGTCATTCGTGGTAGTGGAAGTGTGAAGTGGTTCGTGATCTTCTGTCATCTCCTTATCCCCAGGATGGCACAAGTGCCTCAGTTAAAGACAACCCTCCCCACCTCACCCCTACCCTCTCCCACCCCAACACACTGTGATCTCGCTAAGTGGCTGCTGCTGGTCCGCACTGGTGACATTTCCCTCTTTGCTGCTGTGATTCACCAGCCATGGGAACTGTCCTTTCTGGTCTCTCTCCCTAGCATATAAGTGGTTCCTCATTTGCCCTTTTTTTTTTCCATGAAGTTCATGCCCTCAAGCACTTCAGGCCACATGGGTATATTTAGCTTTGCTCAGGGAGCTTTGCTGACTTTGCTCCCTGACTGATGGAGGTTTGGTTGCCCCCCAGAAAGAGTTTCAGACTGATTCCCTTCATTGGAGGTTTCATCCGGCTCTAGTGATTGCTGTGACACTTTCATGACTGGTCATTTGAGTCCCCTCAGATCATAGTATTTACTTTGAGCATCAATACTTTGTGCTTTTGAAAGTTGAAATTCTTCATTCCAGCCTCTGACCCCTTAGAACGCCTTTTCTAACTTTTCCTTGCCCTGAGCATCCTGTGGCTACTGCTCTTAGCTCTCACGGTCATTTTCCATTAGGAAAATATAGGAAATGTAGGAAAATGTTTTCCTAAGAAGGAAAAAAGTAACTGTTAACTAATTAAGACCTCTCAAACCTCTTTTCCAGGAGCAGGGCCACAGATCCCATTACCAGGATCCAGCAGAGTGAGGTGCACTTAGCAGAAACTCACTTAATGTTTACTAATTTGAATTGTTTTCTAACTAAGCATAAGGGAGGCTAGAGTCAGACTGCCTTGTCAGCAACTAAGTGGAAGAGAAATGCACAGAAAGGCCATTGTGTGTTTAGGCATGCTCCCTCTTCAAGGATCCAAAACAAGGCTTTTGGATCATGCTAAGCCTTTTATCATTTTAATGCTTATTGTCTTCTCTTTAATATAGACTATAGATAAATCAACCAATCAGCAAGCGTGTGTGGATCACCAACTTTGTGCAAGGAACCATGGACATTTCAGAAGTGAATGACAAAGGGGAGATAAGTGATCTTGGGAATGAGAGCTGTCTTAGGTAATGTGGGCAAAGCATGAAAAGAATCCAGCATGGCGTCTGCCTTCCTGGAGTTCACAGACTCCACGAGCATAACATAGAATGACTCACATAACAGAAGCAGGCAAGAACCAGGACAAAACTGTGAGGAAACACAAGGAAACATTCTGGGGAGGCTGTAGGGAGAAGGAGGTTGCCTTGGACCTTGAAGAATGATAAGGATTTGAAAAGATACAGAGAAAAGGGAAGGACTTATCAGGAGAGAAAGAAAAGCATGAACACAGGAAACCTAGACCAGAGGAGAGAACTGGCATAAGGTGCCTATAGGTATATGCTATGAGGGCTGTCTGTAAAGAGTTAGACTTACCTCAGTGAAAATAGGTATAAGGGGAGGAGAAAAGCATCTGCTCGGCCTCAAGGGCTAGGCTGTGACCCAAGCAACCAACCAGCTACAGACTCACATTAGCCCGTAGTAGAGTGAGCAGGCTCCTGCAGGGGAGAGGAGATTTTTGCCCATGTTCCTTAGAGAAACCACTAGATATGGCTTCTTTCCAGTCCTTTATCCACTCCCACACATTTATCTGTTCTTACTTCATGGAAAACCAGGTTTAAAAGTGTCTGTAGGGGCGCCTGGGTGGCTCAGTGGGTTAAAGCCTCTGCTTTCAGGTCGGGTCGTGATCCCAGGGTGCTGGGATCGAGCCCCACATCGGGCTCTCTGCTCAGCAGGGAGCCTGCTTTCCCCCTCTCTCTCTGACTGCCTCTTTGCTTACTTGTGATCTCTGTCTGTCAAATAAATAAATAAAATCTTAAAAAAAAAAAGAAGTGTCTGTAGAACAAAAGTAATCGACTCCAGATAACGGAGACCATCCATGCACTTGCCCCATTGTGTGGGTCTCTAGCAGCGTCTGGGGCAGCAAACATTCACGTGAGGCCTCTACCACTTGGGCCACCAAAGGCTATGGCTTCAAGAGACAGTGAAATGAACCAACAGCTGGACCCTGGTTAGACAAGAAACCCATGCTCTCCTGATTGGCCATCGTGCTGGCCTATGAGTGGAACAAATGTCTTGGTTGTCACTGTTTCCATCCTAGTTGATCCGCAGAGAAGAAAGGTCTATTTTAAGAATCTTTTTGACTGGTCACATGAGAAATTGCTACTCAAAAATGGCTATTTACCGGGTAAGTAAAGCGCCTGGAAAACAAAAGGTTAGTATATTACCCCCAGTAACTGTTTAAACCAAAGCAAACACCCAGGCAGGCCATGTTTACTCTGCATCGTACCTGCTTTCTGCCCTCAGTCACCTGATTCCTAAGGCTCCTGGTTGATTTCCTCCTCAGGATTAAGCTGAGAAAGAGCAGCGGTGATATCAAAGGATGGGGTCTCAAAAGGGTAAGGGAATTAGGGGCACACAGCAGTTCTCTTATTAAGTGATGAAACTTATGTTGCTTTTTTCAGGGAAGTCAAGGCAAAACCTTGACTCTAAGACCCTTCCACAGAAAAATGTCCCCTCTTCTTACATTTGAGGAGTCTATGTTAATGGACGGGAAGGGCATCAAATATGGTCTATAGAGATACTGTTCATACTAGAGTTTCAAACCATCAAGGTAATACCAAAAGCATTAAAATCCACATTGGAGAGACCAAATGTGCTGATTATGGTGCCTTTGCCGTGGCTGGGACTTATTACAATCTGTCACAAAAGGACGATCCCAGCTTCTCCATGGGTGTCCCCAAGCCTGTTTACCTCTCAGTTTCAACACTATGCTATCACACCGAGTCCTATCAAGTTAAGGAAATCTTTATGTTACCTATCCTATGGAATTTATGATCTTGCTTAGGGTGTAAGGTAACACATATGGCCAACAAAGAAAATAACACATGGTAATACATAAATACTAGAGGGCTACCTGGGTGACTCAGTCAAACATCTGCCTTCAGCTCAAGATCGTGGTCCCGAGGTCCAGGGATCGAGGCCTGCTTCAGGCTCCCTGTTCAGTGGGGAGGCTGCTTCTCCCTCTGCCCCTCTTCCCAGTTTGTGTTCTCTCTGTTTCTCTCAAGTAAATAAATAAAGTATATTAAATATATATATATTTACTTATTTATTTACTAGAGAATAAGTGGCACAAATCAGTGTGGGGGTGGGGGACAGAGCAGTGTGGCATAGAGCACCCACTGAAAAAGACAATGCCTATAATGAAAGCTGAAGTCTCTAGCTTGCTTCCCAGTGCTTTCCAGAATCTGGCCTCAACCTGCCCCTCAACCTTACTTCCCAGGACCCCTCCTCTACAATCAAACTAGACAGTATCCTAAGCTCACCTTGCTCCATGGCTGGTTTTTTTGTTTGTTTGTTTGTTTACTGCTTAGCACAACTTTTCCTTCCCTCTCTGCCATGCCAAATGTTAACCATGCTTCACATCTGGCTCACACTTCTCCTGTTCCTTGACACCTTTGCAGCAACCTCTCATCCCCCACCAGCCCTCAATGACCTCACCCTGCTCTATGTCCCCCAGCAAGTCATGTGCGACTCATTGTCTGGATGCTCATTCATTCATCAGTTGTAGACAGCCTCAAGATGGCTCTAGACTTGTTATCTCAGACTATGCCTAACCTTTGACCTCCTTGCATAGCATTTCCCCCCTCCTGCCCCAAGTATATTATTCTCTTTTAGAGCTTGCATCTTGGACATTGTGTGTTACCTAGCACAGGACCTAACACACAGTAGGTGGCTAGTAACTATTTGTAAAATGAATGACAGAATAGAAAACCTTCGTATGCACAATGATCTTCCCTGATTTATTCCACTTCAGGAGGTAAGAGAAGGGGCTACAGTTTATGGGGGTCTGTCATGTGTACTCATTGGGGACTTTCTGCATTGTCACATCATTTAAACTTCGCACAGTCAGAGAACTAAGAATATTTATCTCCAATTTACATATCATGAGAATAAGGGTCAAAGATGTTAGTAATTTATTCAAGGTCAGTCAGCAATAAGGAGATAGCACTGAGAGGCTGACTCTGGGATGCTGACTTGGAAGAACATGTGCTTTTGATGGTGCCACACTTCCTCCCACCTGAGCATCCACGGGAGGGCTGCTGAGTGTCTTCCTGAGGGTCTCTCAGGCAGGTCTCTCTGTGACTTTCACTTCGTCATTCCGTGTATGCCCCCTCCCTTTAAGCCATCCCCGAATAGTTGCTTGTCCTGCAATGCATTGGTGTTTTCAGATTTCCCTGTAATTCCCTTATAATTCCCTTATCCTGGAAAACATTCTTCCATCTTTCCTCCCTGAAAAATCTTACTTATCCTTAAAGGGCCCACTTGAACTGAATACCCCTGCCATGAAGTTTTTGGAATCCTACCCTATGTTAAAATTGCCCTCACTTCTGAGTCTCCACTGCCCACTGCCTCTTCCACGCTTAAAGACTCACTTTATTCTACTTCAGATTCCAGTCAGCCATTTGCCTTCTGCCTCCTCTCCTAGGCTGTAAGCAACCCGAAGGCAGAAGATGTGTGGTCTTCATGGCTGTAATCTAGGTCTTGCAGGACAGCATGGTCTCCAAAGAGTCTTTTATGGTAAAGACGATACAGAGAACATTGATTCAGTAGTGGCACAAATACCTTCAGTGATTCTGCCTGGGGAATGAGCCGTTGGAGACCAACTAAAGCAAGAAAAAGAAACTCCAAGCAGATTTCCCATGTTTGTCCCCAGCTCTCAACCCAGCGGTTTTTACCTTGAGACAATGCAAGTCCCCAGTTTCAAGTGATTCAAGAATGGTTCAATTTCCCTACTTAATCTGGTCTAAAATGGTTTCCAAGATAGTTATGTCACAGGGAGAAGCTGTTCTAACAGTTTTCCCTCTGGTCTCAAGTACTAAGGAAGAGAAATGGCTACATATATCCTTTATTAACCATAACTTTTAGGAATAAGGTCTAACCGCTAGGTTTAAAACATGAGTGAACAAATAAATGAATTAACAAAGGACGAACGTTCCAGGCCCTATTTGAATGAATATAGGACATTCGTTTGATTTGCCTTATAGAGTTGCAGCCCTTCCCCAAACTTCTTAAACACATTCCATCTAAAGATGGAGACTGGATGTCCTTCTGGAGAGCCAGTAGCCACAAAGAGATAGTAGTTAGGAAGCCAGCCTGGCAGATGTGGCCAGTATGGTATCTGGAGCACAGAAATCTGTGTACAACCTCCAGCTCCACAGGACTCCAGCTTAGGACCATCTGGGTAATCCAAACAACAAAGGTCTTTAAAAGCAATTACTACAGCGGGGGGTTAGGAAACAAATCTGTGGCACACTATCCCTTGAAGGCAGGGCTTGAATGTGTCAATTCTTTTATTTTTTTTAAGATTTATTTATTTATTTGAAAGAGAGCAGGGGGAGGGTCAAATGGAGAGGGAGAGAGAGAATCCCAAGCAGGCTCCCTGCTGAGCAGAGAGCCCGACATGGGGCTCGACCTCATGATCCTGAGCTCATGACCTGAACTGAAATCAAGTGACAGATACCTTAACCGATTGAGCCACCCAGGCACCCCAAAAGTGTCAGTCCTATGTCCCCAGTAGCAAAGAGCCCACGACCTGATAGATACTTAATACATATATGTACATGGATGCCATCCTTGTTCTTCTCCTTTTATCCCCCACTTTCTCCTCCTTTCTCAAGTCTTCTTCCTGCCCATTCAGAACCTATTGAGACCCTATTAAATAAAATTCACTGAGGCCCTAATTACCTTTCCCTCTCTACCTCACCTCATCCCCCAGGTAATACATGAATGCTCTTTTTTTTTAATTTTTATTTATTTGTTTTATTTATTTGACAGAGAGAGAAAGATCACAAGTAGGCAGAGAGGCAGACAGAGAGAGAGGGGGAAGCAGGCTCCCTGCTGAGCAGAGAACCCGATGTGGGGCTCGATCCCAGAACCCTAAGATCATGACCTGAGCCGAAGGCAGAGGCTTAACCCACTGAGCCACCCAGGCGCCCCTACATGAATGCTCTTTATGAAATATTAAATGTTACGTTCTATTTTCTTTTGCATTTGTGGTTTCCTTGTCTTCTGGATGGCCAAGCATTGACAATCGGCCTCTTGGGCAATCAGGCCCTGCTTCCCTTCGTTTACCCTCATTTTCACTCTTCTCTTACTCCAGTAGTGTTAGTCCCTGCAGAGTCCAGCTGCTGACCATCAAAACTGAGAAACTTGGCTCTCAGAGCCATGCCTTGGAAACTCTCCTTTAAAGCTTATGTCAGGTGTCTTTGAGGTGGGTTCACAGCTGCTGTCAGCTGTCCTTCCCACCTACACCCCATTCTCCTGTCCTGCCCTAGCCCCCAAGGACCCAAAATATTACCAGCAACTGTGCCCATATTGGGGGGCACATACGCTGAGCCAGTGGCCTTTTGGGCTATACTGGCCACGGTCTTCATAGAAAGGGTGCATTTCTTCTGGAATGTGTGCCCAATTAAAGGCAACCACAGTGTGGGAGAATAATGTCAGCACTCCCAGGAGAACAGATAAACCTTCTTGTCTAATCCAGTTTCATTTTGGCATTCATGTTGAATTGTTTTGCTAGAGCAAAACATACACCCACATAGTTTTGAGCCCTGGTCCCAGCTGACAGGTAAGTGGTTCACACTCCTCCCAAAGGAAGTTCTCTGGTCGAGGAGTGGAGGCTTCAACAAGGGGGAATGAGCAGCTGTAAACTATCCCCTTGTGCCCACAGGCCCCTGTACCCCCAGCCTTCCTCCCCACCCAAGCCCACAAATTCCATCTGGAGAGCCTGGCCCTCATAGCGAGGGATGTTTAATCCAACTGTCTTCCTGATAAACTTTCAGAGGGGAGAAGAGTGTGCATGTGCGAGTGTGTGTAGTAATGAGTAGGGATGTTGATGTCATCAATACAACTTTAAAATGATTCCTGGACAAGAACCCAGTCTTAGTCTTGGGATGCAAATGTTTATTCATTAAATCATTGCTTTGGATAAATTTTTATCAGGGAAATACTCAAATTTCTGCAGGGAAATGCTCAGTTGGTTAAGCGTCTGCCTTCAGCTCAGGCCATGATCCCAGGTTCCTGGGATCGAGTCCCAGATTGGGCTCCCTGCTCAGCAGGAAGCCTGCTTTTCCTTCCACCTGCTCTGCCTGCCGTGTCCCCTGCTTGTGTGTGTTCTCTCTCAGACAAGTAAATAAAATCTTAAAAAAAAAATGGCAATGGGGGAAGAAGTCGGGCCATCAAATGGCAAATATCATATATATTTTAGGCAAAGATAGACACAAAAATAGGCATTGACAAAGAGTAGAAGGAAATGTTACAGAATTTCTTTTCCTTAGGCGCCTGTGGTTCTTGGTCATCCGCTTCGAAGAATGAAGAGGTAGACCAGACAGAGTGGTGGGCAGCAAAGCAATCTTTACTGAACAATAGCGAAGTGATAGTACAAAGCTCCCAAAGAGGGAGGGGACCTGAGAAGGTTCCCACCAGGTTTTCTAAGTCAGAGGTTTTTAGGGGTGTGTTGGCAGCTGTTTAACCTGATTAAACCTGCCTGTGCCTGTCATCCAGTCGGGTTTTTGTCATCTATCTATCTATCACGTGGGAAAGGATGGAGGGATCCTTCCAGGGGGTGTAAGGTCATTTTAAGGGTGGTTTCCTCTTGGGGTGGGGACCCATTGTCTCTGCCTGCCTGCCTTCCAACTATTCTCCATCAGAAATACATCAAAATGCTAGAGGTTTTTTCCAGGTTGTGGAGTTATGGGTGATCTATCTTAGCTTTTGTCCCCCGCCCCCGGTATGTTTCTGTGTTGCCCCAAATTTTGTGTTGTTGTTGTTGTTGTTGTTGTTGTTGTTGTTATGGTTGTTTTTTACCATGAGTAAATGTGACTCTTGTAACGTTGGATGAGAGGAACAATTTTTTAAACTTGATTATCAAATGTAGATCACCTTGCCCCAACTCATTCTCATCAAGAAGCCCAGGTGAAAGCTGAGTACAATGGCCTTCAGGTCTTCTGACCCCATGGCTCTACCCTCCCCCTCTGTGGCTCAGCACAGTGTCCACGGGAGTCCATTACCCTTATCGGAGCACAGAGACTGAACTGAAAGCCATCCAGGAGAGGTAGCTCAGGCATGTAGGTCCTGCAGGACCCATGATCAGTGATAGGCCTAGAGGCCACCAATAGCTCCACAGCTGAGCCCCAAACCCTAGCCTGACCCGACCTTGCTCCAAAAAGATTCATTAGCAAAATGGGAAAGGGAGGAAGTCAGGAATAGGAGGGGAGCGAGGCCAAGGAGCCAAGAAGGGGATTTCTAATGAAGAATTGAAACTGCTCTGTTCAAGACCTGGCACATTTCCAAGGACTTCTAAGGCTGGAAAGAGACGAGCTGGGAGAAAACCAGGAAGAGGAGGCAAGGTTCAAGTCAGCTCAGGCAGGAGGACCCCGCCTCCTCCAGCCCCAACCTAGTCTACTCATTGTCAGATCTTCTACATTCCCTTTTGTGTTTCTCTTATCTTCACCCAAACTCCAGCTCCCACACCCATCCCCAACTTAATTCTATCCTGGACTAACAATCTGGGTTTGTTGCTCCAGAGCCTACAGCTCCTACTGGAGGGGGTGACAGTCACACACCAGTTCTTGTAGAGGAACTAGTTCAGGAGGCCAAGGAGGAAGTGGTGGGTGGGGCAGAGAAGAAAAGCTTGGAGTGGATGTCTCCAAAGTGGAGAAGGTATCCAAGCTCATGCGGCTCCAAGCCACCCCCCACCCCACTGCCATTACACTGTACAGTGGTCTGACAACCTTGAGCAGCCCTCAGTGTTGGATCCAGAGTGGGTGATTGTGCAAGAAGGAGAAACTATGGAAGCAGAGGGGAAGAAAAAAATATCCACAGAAGCGTGGTGGGGGATGCCTACAGGAGGTAAGGTATGGCTCACATTTGCATTTACCCAATAGGGCCTTTTCTGGAAGCGAAAATAGGCTGACATTTGTTCTTTAGATACTAATACCAAATAGATTGCTTGACAGTAGTTTCACATGCCCACCCAAGGGGCGTGTGTGTGCGCATTTTGGTGGTACGAAGCAGTGTGAGGTAGTGGAATGCAGTGAGGGGAGGGTCCCTCTAGAGAGTGAAAAGATTAACTCTGCATTCCTCCAAAACTCCTGGGGGAAAGAATTGGATAACAAGTTCTTAAAAGTTATTAAGTCTTGGAGGATTCTGAGCCAATTTTCGCACAGCAGGATATGAGTACATCTGTCCTTCAGTCTTCTTGGTCTCCAGTTTTTCTTTTGAAAAATTGACAGCTTTCAGATAAAAATGTCTGTGTTCTTGAAAAACATAACCCATCACATACGATTTCAGCAATGACACTTTGCCATAGGAAACCATATGGGGAAGTGGTAAGTACATGTACCTCAGAACCAAATAGCCTTCAAAAGGCTGGCTCTCACAATTACAAGTTGGGTGACCAGTTTGATCATCCGTAAAATAAAAACAGAAATGCTCTTATCTCCTTCCATAGAGGGCTGAGGTAAGAAATAAATGAGAGAATACATATACTGAGCCTGGCACTCGGCAAGACCTTAGGAAATCAGGCTGTCATGATGATATCATATGATCAGCACTCTCCACATGGCTTCACTTCCAGCAAAGCTACTCAGGGCAGTAGAGTGATGGACTCAGCACTAGGACGGGGTAGCAAACTATGCGGCTGGACCAAACCCTGCCTGATACCTACTTCTGTATGGCCAGAGAGCTAAGCATATTTTTTACATTTTTAAACGAATGGCTGGGCAAAAATATCCAAAGAAGAGTAATATTTTACAGTGTGTGAAAAGTATATGAAATTCACTTTTCAGTCTCCATATGGTTTTCTGCAACACGGTCATGCTCATTCATTCATAGATCTTCTATGGCTGCTTAGGCATATGAACAAGAAGGCCTAAAATACTTAACCATCTGCAGAAAAAGTTGGTAAACCCTGCATTAGAGGATCAGTTGTCCAATTCCAGCCATTCTTCCCACTTCCCAAACAGAGAAAATACCTCCCCCTCTTCACCCAAAATATGCCCACCAGCACACACATAACACCACTTGGCTCACTCACCATGATGTTGTTAACACCAGCTGGCCTACACTTTGAAAAGTGTAAGAAGGGACTGGCTGTAAGGCATTACTGTTATTTTCTGAGCTAGCACTTGGGGGTGGTGAAATTCCAGTCGCCCCTACTAAAAAACCTCAATGTGTTCTTTGTTCTCCCAGCCCTTGATCTTTCACTCTCATTACTATTTCTCAGGGCCTGCTGTGTCCATTTGCACTTGCTCAGCTGGGAAAAATATGAGTTGGGCTTTGTGTACACCTTTAATCAGTTTACTGAAAACAGCTCAGAAACAAAACAGGGATGAAGCATTAAAACATACACATTGAGTGCTTATATACCAGGGACTCTGCAGATTACAGCGAAGCACCGGGAAAGGCCCTGGGAGAAGAGGACACAAAGAGTGATGTAAAGAGTCCTAAAACCCTGCAGTAACTGCTATAATCCAGGTAGGTACAAAGCACAGGAGGAGCAAAGAGAATGATTTATTCAATTGAGCGCTGAAGACAGCAGGCATCAGGAGACATCACCAGGAGCAGGCACCTTGAAGAGTGGATAAGAGTTTGTTAAGTGTGAAGAGAGGGTGAAGCCATGAGGAACAGGAGAACAGCAAGGGCCAAAGCAGAGGTAGGCACCACAGGAACATCCTTGTGGAGGAGGAATGTGGGCCAGACCCTTGACAAGTAAGCTGGGACTCGACTGTGGATGGCCCTATGAACAACACCGAGGAAGTGACACTTTATTCTAGAGGTGATGAGGAGCCTTCAGGGACATCATAGACTTCAAAGAAGGGAGAGAGCTCACCAAATGTGTGCTTTGAAAGTGATCATTGTTAACTGTGAAGAAGGATACACTGGAACAGAGAAATCCTTGGTTGAAAACAAGTCAAGGGTTATGTAGCAGGAAGAAAGATCTTGGCTATAGAGTTAATAGGACTTCATGCTTGAGCTCTTAGGTTAGTGAGCTCTAGTGGTTTTTCATGAGCACCAGAAAGAAGCTGCTGGGTTTGCAAAAAGGGAGTCCTTGAAGAGATGAGCAGGAGGAGTTTCAGTAGAATAGTGGGGACACAGGCATCGTCCCCTGGTTTCAGGAGTTAGTGGATCTGAAGAAGTAGGAGCAAGGAGTGCACTTTCAAGAAGTGACATTTTTGTAACTCTTCCTCCCCCCTTCTCTTCCTTCGCCTTCTTCCTCACCTTCTTCTTCTCTTCCCCCTCCCTCTCCTTCTTACTCTGGTTCTCCTCCCTCTCCTACTCCCTCTCCTCCTTCTCTCCCTCCCTTTCCCTCTCCTTCTCCCCCTCCCTCTCCTTCTCCCCTTCCCTCTCCTTCTCCCTCTCCTCCCTCTTGCTCACGTCCTCCTCCTCCTTCTCCTTGTCTGTCTTCTCCCTTTCAAAAACCAATTGTCTGTCCTGGAAAATGCCTCTGCTTTCCAATTCATTAACCTGAACACTATGTTCTAGAAATAGAGTGATGGGTTCTTAGAGCTCTCCAAGGTGACATTTACCCTTTCACAGAATTTCAAGTGGGTCTTTTGGGAACCCATTATTTGAGGAATCCTTGCTTTTTTTCTTAAAAAAAAAAAAAAAGTATTTCTTGATAAAATCAACAAAAAGGACCAAAAAGTCTTACTGTGGAGGCAAGCCTTGCAGCATGGATTCCTCCGTTAAGGTGTCTACCATGAATCCATATTCTCTTCATCTAGGATACAGAAACCAGGAATCAGGAAGGAAGGGAAAGGTGGCTGGCAATGCTCTTAAGCTTTGCATCTCACACCAAGTTCCCTTTTTCACTCTAGTCTGAGACTGAGAAAGACTAGCGAACTTAGAGTAGTAATGATGAAAGCTAGTTGGAAGGCAAGCAGGCGGGGACAAGGGGCCCCCACCCTAATAGGAAACCACCCTTATATACCACCCTGGGGCGCCTGAGTGGCTCAGTGGGTTAAGCCTCTGCCTTCTGCTCAGGTTATGATCTCAGGGTCCTGCGATCGAGCCCTACATCGGGCTCTCTGCTCATCAGGGAACCTGCTTCCCTCTGCCTCTCTGCCTACTTGTGATCTCTCTTTCTCTGTCAAATAAATAAATAAAATTTTAAAAAAAGATTTTATACTACCCTGGAAGGAGACCTCCACCCTTTCCCACGGACAGATAGATGACAAAAAGCTGATTGGATGACAGTTCCAGAGAGTGTTAATCAGATAAAAACAGCCCACTAATAACCCCATTAAAAACCTCTAGACTTGGAAACTCCAGTGGTCACCCTCCTGGGTCCCCTTCCTCCTGGGGAGCTTGTACTATCACTTTGCTATTGTTCAATAAAACTTGCTTTGCTGCCCACCAGTCTGTCTAGTCTACCTCTTCATTCTTCCAAGTGACGTGACCAAAAACCATGGGCACCAAAGGAGAAAAAATCCAGGAACAGTAAGGGACCAGCCGCCTGGAGAGCTGCATTCTAGCTCTGGCTCCACTTCTTCTTTTTTTTTTTTTTAAAGATTATATTTATTTGACAGAGAGAGAGATCACAAGTAGGCAGAGAGGCAGAGAGAAGGGAGGGGGAGCAGGCTCCCCGCTAAGCAGAGAACCTGATTCGGGGCTCGATCCCAGGACCCTGAGATCATGATCTGAGCTGAAGGCAGATGCTTAACCCACTGAGCCACCCAGGAGCCCCCGGCTCCACTTCTTATACATGGGTCCTACCAAAAGGAGACAGTTGTCCCTATTCTGGTTCAGTTTCCTTAAAATATAAATAATGATCAATGTATTTGCTTAATAAAATATTCTGTGGCTTCATCTTATCCTAGGATAAAGTCCAGCATCCTTATTAGGGCAAACAGAGCCTTACACATCTAACACTCCTAGATGTCTCCTCAACACTCTTGCCTGACCCATTGGATTGTTTCTCCTTCCAAAGCAACGTGTAGCTCTCTATTCTTGCAGCTTTGGAATGTATAACCCCCTGCCCAAAGGGCCACCATGGTCCCACTTTATCTGGCAACCTTAAACTCATCTTAAGTCAGATGTCAGATGCTCCAGAAAACTCTTTGACATTCCGTAAGCTAGGTTAGACCACTTAGATCAGACTCTATGGCCCCTTCTTAGCACTCCTTACCCACACCTGCTTAAGATCAGCTTCTCCTACTAGAATATTAGGCCCTCAGAGAGCAGATCCACAATACACAGAAAAGCTCTTTGAAAGGTATAACATAAGATCCAAATATTTGAAATATTTTCTGCAGAAAAATGTAAAATCGATGTAAATCAAATCAACATCCCTGAAAAAAACCTCAGATATTCTACATAGGATAGGCTTTATAATCAATAACAACACTATTGTCATATACACCTCCAACAAGAAGGGATCCAGAAGTCCCCTGATATTCCTGCAGACAATGTCAAAATAAATCAAGTGGGTGACTATTGGGATGACTGAATAAGCCGCATTCTTCCAACACACAAATGTAAGCAAAATAATACTTTTTCAACTTCTAATGTCAATGAATGGTAAAAATTACAACCCAAATATTTTATTAACTAACATTTTTCCCCTTAACTCTTTATCGAAGTAACTTCTAAATCTTTGAGTGACACTAAATCAATCTTTACAAATATATACAACCATAAAGCTACTACCCAGATCAAGCTATATCAATGTTATCTGCACCCCAGTAGTTTCCTTCTGCCCCTTTATAGTCAACCCCACCCCCACCAAAGATAACCAGTATCCCAACCTCTTTCACCACAGACCTTGTTCTTGAACTTCATTTATATACTATAGTCATACATTTTGTTCTCTTTTCTGACTATTTTTGCTCACTATTGTGTGGGTGTGATTCAGATATGTTTTTGCATGCAGTGATAGTCTTGTCTTTTTTCGTTACTGTATAGTATTCCATTTAATATATATGCTACAGGGTAGCTACTGGGTAGCTCAGTTGATTAAGAGTCTGCCTTTGGCTCAGGTCATGATCTCAGGATCCTGGGATCATCGAGCCCTGGGTCAGGCTCCCCACTCAGAAGTGAGTCTGCTTCTCCCTCTCCCTCTGACCCTCGTGCTCATTCACTCTCAAATAATAAGTAAAATCTTAAAAAAAAAAAAGAATATGTATGCTACATGTATTTATCCATTCTAATATTGAAAGACATGGGGATTATTTCCAATTTTGAGCTATGACGACTAAAAATGCAGTGAGCACTTTTGTGTTTTGGTCCTCATTCTACACCTTTCTGTTGTGTGTTAACTTAAGAAACTGTTAAGTCACAGGGTAAGCATTTGTTAGTGTTAGTAGATATTACCCAAAAGTTTTCCCATGTGATTGTGTGAATTTACTGTGTTAATGTACACACCCACAAGCAAGGTATAAGAGTTCCACACACCCCACATCCTCTCTAACATTCGGTTTTGTACGTTTTTGTTGGATTTACTTATTGTAGCTTTTCCAGTAGAGAGGTACCTCCTTACAGTTCCCATTTATTTTTCCTGGTGAGTAATGATGCTGAGCATTTGTTCATGGTATATTAGCCCTTCTGGACATTCTCTTTTATAATAAAGCTTACAGAAGAAGACGATAGAATATTGCCATGACCTTGGAATAGCAAAGACTTTTTAAAGAGAACACAAAAAAGATGATCCATAAAGTAGAAAGGTGATAACATAGACCTCCTGAAAATTTAAATATTCCACTCATCAAAGGACACAATAAAAAGGAAAAAAAAAAAAGCTTCTGGGTGAGGAAATATAATTATAATCATAGCCAGAATTATTAAAGAAATTTTGGAAACCAGTAAGAAAAAAAAAAACAGGTAACTCAATGCAAAAGTGAGCAAAAGTCTTGAACTAAACCTTTTTTATGGTGAAATATTATAAACATTGAAATGTTTTTAACTGCACTTTATCGTGTGTGTGATTATAGGCTTTAATGAAGAAGGTTCAAAGTGATTTCATTGTTTTATATCTTGCATGATCTTTTACATAAATAAAATCACAAATCAGGATTTAAACAATTCTTTAGTTACCACAGTTAATTTGGAAGATGGAGTCACAGTAAATAGTTTATCTAGTCCGGCTCCTCACCCACCCTGAGCCCTTATCTGATGAATGAACTACCTATTCTCCGACTTCAACTGCTCAACAAAAACAGGAGTGATCCCTCCCTCTGCCTTAACGGGATCAGGTGGATGACTCCACTCTGATAAAGCTTTCTAAGCCTCCAGGCCCTTACAGAAAATATGCAAACTCATCTTTCTTAATCTCTCCTGGGACTGTCTCAAAAAGTCAGTTTCCCCACCCCAAGCTATGTATACACTCCTCTTCTCCCCAGACCACCACTACCACGACCATATTCTTTGAAAATCTTCGAAGATCCCAGGACTGGGCAGAAGAGACAAGAAGAGCAGGAAGCCACCTCTGCAAGGAGCAAGGGAGATGGACCAGTGGGAAAGACTAGGGCAGGTGCTAACGCTCTCATATCTATAAAAATAACATCTTCCTGCAGTCCCTTGGGGCCTGGATAATGGCCCAGGGCTGAGAAATCTCTAGATGTAGATGCAAATATTTTTCCCCCTTTCTTCTCGTCTTAATTTTTAAAAGGAGAAAAGAATTCAGATTGAGGATCTGAAGTGGCAAAACCAACAATGAAAGAAGAGGAAAGATAGAGAACCAAATATCTATTAAATGACCACCAAATGCCAGGTAGTATACTAAATATTGAATAAATCACTGCTCTCAAGGCATTAAGAGTGTGGTAGGGATGAGCAACAGTAATAGGCAAAATAGTAACAGTGAGATTTATTTAGTGTTTACAGTATGCAAGGCATTGTAGATGGCATTTTAACCTGTATTTTAACATGTGTTTTGATACAGAATTATAAAACAATATATTCTAATATGTAATACATTTATGTTATAATATATTCTTAACATTTTAATACCTTTAATCTTCATAGCCCATTTAAGAGGTAGAGATTAGGGGCACCTGGGTGGCTCAGTGGGTTAAGCCTCTGCCTTCGGCTCAGGTCATGGTCTCAGGGTCCTGGGATCGAGCCCCGCATCGGGCTCTCTGCTCAGCAGGGACCTCTCTCTCTCTGTCTGCCTCTCTGCCTACTTGTGATCTCTGACTGTCAAATAAATAAATAAAATCTTAAAAAAAAAAAGAGGTAGAGATTATTTTCACTCCCTTTTATAGATGAGTAAACTGAGGTATCAGAGCTTAAGTAACTTGCCTAAGGTCAAGTAGTAAGGGCTCTGTCCTGAAGTCAAGTAGGTCAAGTAGGAAGAAACCAGGCTAGGATTTGACCCTAACTCCCAATTAAAGGGGAGTAACATGTGCATAGATAGCAAAGTGTATATAAAGTTTGCTGGGAAAACGAAAGAGAGGCCTTTAGCCTAGCCTGAAGAAATCAGGCAAGGCTTCCTGGAGGAGGTGGTACGTGTGCCATTCTGAAGAGCAGGTAGATTTTCGAAGAATATGGTTGTAGTGGTGATATGGGGGGAAGAGGAGTTTTCTTGTACCTTGCGGGGGAAATCCAGTTTTCTGAGACAGTCCCAGGCAGATTAGGGCAAGGATTTCAGGCAGGTATTTCAGGACCTGAAAAGACAAGAGGCATGGGACCATAGACCATGCAGCGTGGGAGCCTAGTTACAGGTGGGAGACAGAGCCAAAGGACCCTCGCAGAAAGCATTTTGCTTGCCAGCAAAGGAGCCTGAACAATTGGGCTTTATCCTAAAGGCAATGAGGACTGCAGGAGAATCTCATTAAGGAGGGAAGGGAGGGAGGTCCAATTTGGATGGTATTAGAGATGATTTGCAGAGAAGAAGGGAAATGGGTTAGGAGGCTCTGGGGAGCCAGGGGAAAGAATTATTACGGAAATAAAACTCCTCTGACCTCGCCTCAGAGCGGCGCACCACCCAGACGTAGCAGTTTCCTCTAACAGGCAAGACCCAGCCCACCACCAGCTGTGGCTAAGATGGCTTCCTCCTACTTCCTGCCCCAGCAAACAGATGCCCCGCGTCTGCCCTCCCCACCCAACCCACCACATCTAGGCTTCCCTACCAAGCACTACGGTAAGAGATCTGCGAGATAAGGATGTTTTAGCACGGTTGCACATGCAACGGGGCGCATGGCAAAGGACCTGTGTACGACGCGGGCTGTGGAGTCAGGGATCCTGGGGGTGAATTTCGGCTCAACTGTACCAGATACGGAGCCTCTCAGTTACTTGCTGTAGCACGTGAGTAATAACACAGGGCGCAGGAAAGCACTAGGGAGGGGTTTTGTAGGTCAAGTGTACTTCGTTCCGCGTAGCTCTTAGGGCTTTTGTCATCATATAGACCCCTTATGATGGGGCTCCCACCTCCCACTCCAGGTTCACCTCCCCTGGCCTTACACTCTACATCCCACCTGTATCGCTCTGCTTACGTTTTCTCAGGCGATTTGGCTTCAAGTACTCGTGCCTTTTACAGGCTATTCTCAATGCCAAACATAATACCATACCTTTCTTGCCTGTGATGGGGATTCCATTCCCATTTGTCTTTCAAAAGGGATGGTACCTAAACCTGGAAAATAAAGCCATCGTGGCATTTTTATTAGAGCAAAAGGCTGTATATGCTTCCTCTAATTATCTTTGTAAATAGGTATGTTTTGATATATAATATATAATATAGGATAATATATTCTAATATATAACATATATGTTGTAATATATATGTATTTTTTTTAAGATTTTATTGATTTATTTGTGAGAGAGAGTGAGGACAAGCAAGGGGAGCGGCAGGCAAAGGGAGAAGCAGACTCCCCACTGAGCAGGGAGCCCATACCAGGACCCCGGGACCATGACCCGAGCCAAGGGCAGATGCTTAACCGACTGAGCCACCCAGGCATCCCTGAAATATATTTTTTATATCCTTAATCTTCATAGCACATCTGTAACATAGATGTTATTAAATAAACATTTCCTTTGTCTACCAGGCAAAACCAGAACTAAGCTAAACTCAAACTTTTGGACACAAAAAGCATAGATAATGCATCTATTAAAGCTTTGTACACTCACTTTCAGTTTTTGACACACAGGTGGATAAACAAATTCACTTGTAAATTTAAACAAGTTTATTTGTGAATTTGCTAGTTGGTGCCCCTAACGGACCTAAAAACTTCAATAGAAGGGTAAGTTCTGAAGCCACCGGGAAGGCCATGTCCTGTCACCACACCAAGGAAGACTTTCCTCAGATTCTGTCTCACAGTCAGTCCCTCTACTGTGGCTTCTCTACATCCTGCATCTTGTATGCTCCTCCACTCTTGCACTCACCCTCTGATGATGTCTTACACTGGATTTTCTGATTGTTTACCTGTCTCTAAGTGCCCAGTGCCTTGTCTATATCATACCCCCCACACACGGCCAGGGCCTAGGATCTGGTAAGGGATCTCTGTATCTCCACTGAATGAATACTATGTCAGAGGGCTTAAATCTAAATAGCCCATAGGTTCTTGGTAATGCCAGGCCCCAAGACAGGGATAATAAAAGAACTGGTTTAGGTGTTGAGTTCGTCCTGTGGAGTTCTAGCAGGCAGTTTAAGACATATAGCTAAAGGGCAAACGAGTGGTAAGAGCCTGATATGGTTTTAAGAGCCCAGTTCTTGTCTATATGGTAGCCGAAGCTATGATCTTAGTTATTGATGCCCAAGACTTGTGGAATAGAGTGAGAAAATGGAAGAAGCCAAGGACTCTCGAGGAACATCCATTTCAAAGGTCAGCCAAAAGATGTGAAGATTAAAAGACGAGTAGCTAGAAAATGCAGGAGGAGAACCAAGGAAGAAAGGTATCCCAAAAAGCCAAGGGAAGACAGAAATTCAAGAGACATCGACCCTCAGATGCATGTGGATAAGGATTTGGCAAAATGGAGGTCACTGGGGCATTTAGTGGAGCCATTTCCACAAGAAATCAGAGGGATGGAGTGTGGGGACTGCAGATTGTTGCAGAGAAGGGATGAAAGGAGGAGGTGGGGGATCCACCCACCATTTTTCAAATGAAGCACTTTCTTCCCTGCTTAGAGATCTTAAGGCAGTATCTGTCATCTCTCAGAGGACAGTCACAGCTTTAAAATTCCATAGAGAGAGCAACCTCACTCTGGCCTTTGCTTCTGGAAGATCAACATATTCATTTTCCAGTCTGATGTCTCTCAGCTTCCCTACAACTCAGAGTAGACCTCAGTCGGTACAGATGCCGAACGGTAGCTGAGCCTCAGGAAGCATCTTGCTCAAAGCCTTCATGGAGGGATGGTGCCCAAATCCTATTTTCAGACCCTCTCACAGGGGCCTGAAAAAAAAAAAAGGCAGTGCACACACATCTTCCACCGACTGGGTGAGGGAGAGGTGCTAGGCCTGATGGATTTCTATAACTTAATGGTCTCTCCGAGTAGATAGGGGCTGAACAAAAAACATACAAATAATTTGCTACAGCCTGGTTTCTGAGATTGGAAACTTTCCAAATATGCATGCCATCCACCTATGGTTATAAGATTCTTGGAAAGAATGATCATCCCCAAAGTACTAAACATACAGTAAGAACTTACTAGACAATAGAATGTTTAGATACTGGAATGCCCTTAGAGATCTCTAGCTCCACTGTATCAAATTATGGTGTCGTGGCTTTCTTGTTGACTTATCAGTCTCCTTCATTTGACTATGGACTCCTCTGGGGCAGAGTCCCTGACTTACTCTTTTTTCTCTTTCTTTCTTTTTTCTTTTTCTTTCGTGGGTCGGGGGGATACTACCCAACACTAATCCTGACCATTAAAGGCATTCAATAAATGTTTGATACATGAATAAATGCACACATAAAATCTCAACACAAGATGTGAAAGAGGCAGTGAGTAGTCCTTCTCCCCAAATCTGGGATTAAAGGTCACTTCTTCAAAGAGGACTTTCTTGCTCACTGGTGCTCACTGACTGCTTCACAGAACTTCTCAGTTTACATTTGCTTTGTTTACTTTTTTTATTATTCAAGTATAATTAACATACAGTGTTGTATTAGTTTCAGGTCCACAATATAGTGATTCAACAATTCCATACATTTCTCAGTGCTCATCATGGTAAGTATACTCTTAATTCCTTTCACCTATCTCACCCATCCCCTCACCCACCTCCCCCCTTGGTAATCATCAGTTTCTCCTCTATAGCTAAGAGTCTCTTTTTTGGGTTGTTTCTCTTTTTTCCTTTGTTTCTTAAAGTCCACATGAGTGAAATCATATGGTGTTTGCCTTTCTCTGACTGAATTATTTCACTTAGCATTATACCCTCTATATCCATCTGAGGTGTTATAAATGGCAAGGTCTCATTCATTGTTATGACTGAGTGATACTCCACTGTGTATATATATCACATTTTCTTAATCCATTCATCCATCCATGGACACTGGGGCTGCTTCCATATTATGGCTCTTGTAAAAATGCTACAATAAACACAGGGGTGCATGTATCTTTTTGAATCAGTGTTTTCATTTTCTTCAGGTAAATGCCATCTAATCCAGTAATTCCAGTTCTGCTTTGTTTACTTTTCAACTGTCTGCTCTTCAACTAGAATGTAAGTTTCAAGAAGTTGGAGATCTTCTGTATCTTGCCCAATGTTGTACTCAATGCATAGTGCTAGCAAAGGCCTAACACAGAGTAGGTCCCCAGTATTTGTGGAATGAATGAATGAGTGAGTGGAGCCAGAAGAAAGCAAGGCTAAAATAGAAGACTCAGATCTGTGAAGGGAGTAAGTCTTGGGCCAACTCCACCTGTCTTGGGGGCTTTTATAGTCTGAGAACAAAGCAGCTTCTAGCCCTTTTTCATTTCTTCCCATTATCCAAGGAATAGGGGTAGAGCCTCTGGCTTCCAATCTTGTTCTAACTCTCTCTACTCTAGTAAATTTTGTCAGATTGAATTGTGACCCAAGCTCCCCAGGATTAATCAGATAAACCCAGCTAATGAGTTAGCTAGGAGTTTTTACTCTTCCCTCACTTGAAGTTTTAATCCCTTTCTGTCTTCAGAAGTCCCTAAAAGGAGAGCTGGGGGGAAAAAAAAATCATTAAGGTTTTTCCAAACCCCTGGGTTCTGTCCTTTCCCCGACCCCACTTTGACTCTCCAAAGCCTGAAATTCCTCCCACCACACAAGCAGAAAGGTGGGAACTGGTGAATGAGAAGACTTCCTCACCAGCAGGGCTCACAGGTTATGGGAGAGTCACACCCAGATTGATGGAGATGGGTTCCAGCGACCTTTTGTCTTGTTTACTTGATTTATTGCCTGTGTCAAGGGGGTTCTGGGAGACGGGGAGAATTGCTTATGTCACTGCCCCAGCCTAAAGGAAGACCTCTGACTGCTGAAACTTGCTGACTCCATCCTGCCACCTTCCTGGTTTACCTACTCCCTCTCTATCTGTGCTCAGCTTGCTGCTAGGGGCTGGATGGCTGGGGGGGCTTCTTCTGTTGATGTTGCTGGTACTGAGTTTTGCTTTGTCTTTCTCCTAATGTAGAACAACAAATAGAACAAGAAAATGAAGAACACTTGACAATTCCAGAAGCCACTCATCTTTGATAAATTTCAAAGAGAAAGTAGAAGAAAATGAACAATCACTTGGGGCGCCTGGGTGGCTCAGTGGGTTAAGCCTCTGCCTTTGGCTCAGGTCATGATCTCGGGGTCCTGGGATCGAGCCCCGCATTGGGCTCTCTGCTCAGCAGGGAGCCTGCTTCCTCCTCTCCCTCTGCCTGCCTCTCTGCCTACTTGTGATCTCTCTCTCTCTCTCTCTAATAAATAAATAATCTTTTTTAAATTTTTAAAAAATAAACAATCACTCTGTAAAGAAATATTTGATGTACACTGAAGAGAGTAATGGTGATGTAGATTAGTACTGGCCAATAGGAATATAATGTGAGCCATGCATGTAATTTAGAAATGTTAGTAACCACACTAAAAAACTAAAAACATCAAAAAATGTGATTAATTTTAGAATATATTTTATTTAACTTAATATACCCAAAATATTATCCTTGCAACATGCAATTGGTATGAATTCATCAATATATTTTCATACTGAGTCTTCAAAATCTGGTGTGTATTTTATACTTGAAGCCCATCTCCATTCAGACTAGCTACATATCAAGTTGTCAACAGCCATGTGTGGGTCTCATGGCTGCCACATTGGACAGTGCAGATCTAGATGGAAATGTCTCTTGTCCTTCTGTGAGTGGGAAGGTTAGAAAATAAGGAAAGAGATAATAAAGACAGTGACTTTAGATTATGATAAATGCTAGCGGTGAAATAATGGTGATGAGCTAGCAATGAGGGGCAGGGATGGGAAGTGTTGCTACTAGATAAAGAAGTCAGGCACCTGGGTGGCTCAGTTGTTGAGCGTCTGCCTTCAGCTCAGGTCATGATCCCAGGATCTTGGGATCAAGCCCCACATCCTGCTCCCTGCTTGGCAGGAAGCCTGCTTCTCCCTCTCCCACTCCCCGTATCCGTGTTCCCTCTCTTGCTGTGCATCTCTGTGTCAAAAAATTGAATAAATTTTTTAAAAGAAAAAAAAAAAAAAAGAAACCATCTGGGGCCTCTCACAGAAGGAGCCTTCAGGTACATTCCTGCAACCTAAAAATGGACGAGCCAGGTGACGAGCACAAGAGCAGTAGGAACAGAGAACAGTAGGAACAGAGGCCCGAAGGCATCCAAATGCTTGGCTGGGAATATTCTCCAGCATGGCCAGGGAACAATGATCACAGAAGAGGGTGCTATGGGAAGACTTAAGGGGTGGGCAAAACCAAAGCATGTGGGGCTTGCAGGCATTGGTACAGAACTTGATATAATTCCAGGAACAACAGAGAACTGATGAAGGGATTCAAGCAGGGACGTGCTGTGAGCCAGCGTGCAATCGTGGACGATTTCTCCCCCTTCTGCCTGGAGAGTGACTAAGAAAGCAACAAGAGAAGACGCCCAAAAACTCCGCAAAGGATGTTATTTGGTGGACCAGTTGAGGAAGGTAGAGGCTTGGCTGGGATGTGACAGTAAAGGCAAGCAGGTGTAAGGAACTTGAGGAAACACGTTGAAGGTGGGACTGATGGACTTGCTCACAGACTGGTTGGGGGGGTGAGAAGGAGAGAAAACGTCAAGAACGTCACCTACAATTTTGACTTGAACACATGGCTTGCTCCCCCCTTCTCTCCCCTGAGCCCCCCTGAGCCTCAGCTTCTGTTACCCACATTCCAGGAATGTCTGGTATCCCTGAGACTTAAGCCAGAAAACCAGCTTTCCCAGGCATTTGGACTGGAATTTGTCTCCAGGGTTTCAAACCCGCAGGTGTGCCCCTCCTCTATGCTTACGCTTATGTCCTCCTCAAATCTGTAAAGAATTTTAGAGCTTCTGTGCCAGGACCACATTCCTGAGTAGACTATGCCTATGTACCTGGGCCCAAGAAATGCTATGAAGGCGACCCTATTTAAATCCCCCACAGCAATGGGCAGGGGAACCACGCCTGAACTGGCGTGTGAATTCGTCCCATTGACTGGAGAAAGGGTAGAAATTTATTCTAGGGGTGAGTGTCAACCAACGAAGCATTCAAAAGGAGGAGTCAAAAGCAGACCTTCTGTGCACTGCGCTGAAAAACAGCTATAATAACAAAAGGTACTGGTCTAGTTTAAGACATCAATAAGATCCTAAGGCATGAATTTCCCAACAGCACTTCCTTATTTACTCTAGGCAAATGGTGGGGCTTAGTACCCTTGATACAAAGACCAGATTGCATATGAAATTCACATAAACATGCAAGCCTTGTAGTGGCTTGAAAACGAAGGGAGGGTTTAACTGGGCATGTGTGGGGGCAAGTGGGGAGGGGGTCTGGGAGCTGGGGTACCAAGCAGAATATACAAAAAGGGTGAACGGGCCATGGTGAACACCAGACCCCTAGCCTTTGTCCCTGCTGCCTGGGCCAGGGGAATAGGAAGCATCCGCCTAGCAACTACACAAAATAGAACTAACAGCATTTTTGCTGCCTCGAAATAGGATGGCATTTCCCAAGAGAACCGAATGTGAGGCCTAAGGGGGCCTGAGCTTAAATCTTGGAATTGACTGAGTCACAATAATTATGAAGGAAGGATCTCCTGTTCGGCCTGGCTTCCAGACTCTCCCAGCACAAGACAGCCCCTTTCCTCTCACCAGCCCAGGCACCAATGCTTCACAGACTTACGAGATGGGAGGACACTGTCCCTAATGTGTTTCACTCTGTGCCATGATACCTTCTCCACCGTGGGCATAAACCTTGAGGCTGGCTTTCCAGAAATAGTCTGTAAGTAGTTCCTGGGGAAGGAAGCCTGACTTTCTCTCCACCTCAGTCCTGATTCCTTTTCTGACATTTGTCCATGCCTGCACTGGGGGCCTGAGGAGGGCAATTTTGTGTAGAGGAGACCCCAAAAGCTAATTCACTGCTCAGACAGAATACCACGACCTGAAGTTCATCCCCTAAGAGACTCTCACCTCGCCCACCAGATCCAAGATACGAATGGATGGGAAAGAGAAATAGAGTCAAAAATGAAGGGAGGAAGAAGGGTAATTGAAGAGAGAAGCCATTGGCTGAGTCCAAACCAACAGGCCCCTTTGGACAATCAACAGGACTTTAGATCCTGACCTGGTAACCTTAACTGTACACCACGATTCATCTTGCATTATTCACCCTCCAAATGATATCTACAACTCTGCCCAATAGCTTCCCCCCACCCTATGTACTTGTGTTTTATTTTATTTTATTTTTTTAAGATTTTTTATTTATTTATTTGACAGGCAGAGATCACAAGTAGGCAGAGAAGCAGGCAGAGAGAGAGGCGGAAGCAGGCTCTCTGCTGAGCAGAGAGCCCGATGCGGGGCTCAAACCCAGGACGCTGGGATCATGACTTGAGCCAAAGGCAGAGGCTTTAACCCACTGAGCCACCCAGGTGCCCCAACTTGTGTTTTATTTTCACTTCAAAGTGTTACAGCTGTGCTCTTGTGTTTAGTTGGCAGAGTCTGTCTTTCTGCAGATCAGAACTGGCCTTTGAGTCAGTGGTGTGACACTTTCCCTAGAATTAGTAAGGACTGAAAATTCTAATCAACCGACCCCACAGCATTCTGATAATAGTGTGTGCACATGCATGTGTAATTTGAGCAAGGCGTTGGACTTAATCTAGTGCCTGGAGAGCAGAGACGCAGAAATCAGATGTCCTAGATTCAAATTTCAACTTTGCCATTGAGTTGTGAGTCTTTCAACAGGTCCCCTTCTTCCTACTGCCCACCTCCTTAGGTGAATTTAGGACAACACCAAGTCAAAAATAGCAACGATTCTAGTCTAACAATGTTACATTGTTCTGGGACTTTATTAAGGATTGAAAATGGGACAGGGGGGTGCTTTAAATCACTTGCATTTTTTAACAATAGAGGTGCACATATAAAAATCCACTCAGCAATGAATAAAAACCTGATCTCAGGTAAAATGCTGAACAATATCCTCATTATAAGAATCCACAGATTTCTAAAATTTGCCAGAATTTCTTGCTCCTTTGTGTTTCTGGGGCTTTCGGATCATTTATTCTTGCTCAGGCAGCTGCGGTAATCAGGAGGGCAATTCTGCAAGGGGAAAGTACTTTGCTGATCCTGGCCAAACAGATTTGTCTTTCATTTCTAGAGACCTGGGATTATCCCGCCTGCCTGGGAGCCAGGGAGGAATGAAGGGTTAATCTAATCAGTCTGGCTACAGAAAGCAGCCCTATTCAAGGGAAGGAGGGTCAGAGGACTTAGGCACTTACTACAAGCCTTCAAACTACAACTAAGAAGTTAAATGGAGTCTGTTTCTGGAGGGGTTTGACTTTCCCGGGACAAGAAAGGTCAAAAATAAAGTCTAGAGAGAAATGCAATCAAGTCAAATTAAATCAGTAGTTCTTGTTTTTTTTTTTTTTCTCTTAGTCTGTCATAAGGTGTTATTTCATGTGTTACTATTTGCTTATTTATTATTTGCCTCTCTATCATGTAAATGCCATGAAGGTAGGGATCACATTTATTTTATTTCTATTATATTCTCTGGACTGAGTACTTCACATACAGTAAGCGCTTACAAAATATTTGCTGATTGAATAAATCATGAATACTTAGCTTTTTTTTTTTTTTAATCCTGAACTTCTTTTTAAAAATTGGGTAAAAGTTGAGGCACCTGGATGGCTCTGTGGGTTAAGCGTCTGCCTCCAGCTCAGGTCATGATCTCAGGGTCCTGGGGTTGAGCCCAAGGTTGGACTCCCTGCTCAGTGTGGGGGGAGTCTCCATCTCCCTCTGCCCCTCCCCTCATTCATGCTCTCCCTCCCTCTCTCTCTCAAATAAATAAATTAAATATTTTTTTTTAATTGGGTACAAGTTATAACTCCTCTCTCCACAAAATATATACTTATATATTTTTATGTTGATATTTATAAATTTATATTTTATTTATAAATATCTGTAAACTATTTGTATTTTATATTTTACATTTTATATATTTACATATACATATAACTCTTCTCTTATACATATATAATGTACGTGTATATACACGTGTATATGTATATAGATATAGATAAATTGAATCTTCCCACACAGACTCCAGTTTCCAAATGATATTCCTGCTTCACCTGTGACACTTAGTATCCCTCCACAGCACATAAACAGAAGCTCTAATGTCACACATTCTCCAGAGTTCTTCTAGAAAGGAACAAGATTGAGATTAGGTCTTCTGACTCCCAGGCTAAGACATCTGAACTTGGCCCTTGGAGATGTCTGAAGGATTCTGGGGCACCTTAGGACACATGTCCAGTAAAAGGAGATCCTGAGTGACAGGGAACAGGAAAAAAAAAAAAAAAAGTCCTAAATTTGTGACTCAGAAAACTTGAATTGAAACCCAGCTCTTGCCTTCCTAGCTGTGGTTCCTCCTAACCAGGTGCTGGACTTCTCTAGGCCTATTAGTTTTTTCTCATGTGAATTCAGAGGTCAGGCCTAGGCCCAGCGTCCTATAATAATAGTAACTTGTGAACCAGGCCAATGATGCAACTGGCAGGACTTTAATGCAGTAGGACGTTGCTGTGTTGTTCAAATGTCTGTCTCACAGAGGTGTTCCCTCATTATAAGAAGAAAAGAACAGGGTTGCCTGGGCGGCTCAGTTGGCTGAGGGTCCGACTCTTGGTCTCAGCTCTGGTCATGATGTCATGGGTGGTGGGACTGAGCCCCACAGCTGGGCTCCATGCTCATCAGGGAGTCTGAAAAGGCTCACCCTCTGCCCCTCCCCCCACTTGTGCTTGTGCACTCTCTCTCTAAAATAAATAAGTCTTTTAAAAAAATGAAAACACAGTTTATGCTAAAACAAGAGATTCAAAGCAAGATATCAGGAATAACTCTGGACTGTCTTAAGTCTTGTGAGATACTGAGTAGCCATCTGGGTGGTGGTGGGATCTCCTTCTGAAGGTGTTCGGGGATGATGGCCGATAGCTCTCTGATGAGCGCCTCACAGTATTGCCAGGAAAGGAGATCTCCAGTCAGGTTGCCTCCAAAATCCAGCCACTCTTTCGATTCTAGGAAAAACCCTGGGCTTCTCTTTGCCACAAATAAGATCTTTAATGCAAAGTTTCTGACAATTTATTCTAATGGAACAGAATATTTGTTGCCTTGAGGTGTTTTTCTTCTCATCAGTTTGGTACAAAAAAGCATGAAAGAGGAGAGCCTGGGTGGCTCATTCGGTTAAGTGTCCAATTCTTGATCTCAGCTCAGGTCTTGATCTCACGGTCATGAGTTCGAGCCACGCATCAGGCTCCATGCTGGGTGTGGAGCCTACTTAAAAAAAAAAAAAAAAAAAAAAAAGCCTGAATGAAAGCAACATTCATTGAGCCCCTACCTGGCAGTCTTTCCATTTACTATCTTATTGGATCCTACAGCAACCCTGCAAGGCACGTTTTCCCTACCAATTCTATAGATAAAGAAATTCAAAGAGTGGGGTGCCTGGGTGGCTCAGTAATTAAGTGTCTGCCTTTGGCTCAGGTCATGATCCCAGGGTCCTGGGATCAAGCCCCACATCGGGCTCCCTGCTCAGCGGAGAGCCTGCTTCTCCCTCTCCCTCTGCCTGCCTCTCTGCCTACTTGTGCTCTCTCTTTCTCTAATAAATAAATAAAATCTTTAAAAAAAATAAAGAAAGAAACGAAGAAAGGAAGGAAGGAAAAGAAACTCAGAGAGAGAAACGAACTTGCTGTCACACAGCTGGGAAACAGAACTAAAGTCTAGGTCTATCTGGCTTGGAAATTCTTTCCAAAACACCTGGCTGCCAGAAGGAAGGAGCTAAGTGTTGACTGGGCACCAAGGGGGTTCCGGGCTTCCGGGAGTGCTCTAGACAAAGCATAGTTTACTTTGCTTGCTGAGGGGCAATGTACGTTCTGTGTCTGGGGCCTTCTCTGCTTAATCTTTTCCTAAGTTACTATCTCTGAGTATCTTCCTTAAAACAATGAACTAAACCCCAGTACATAGTTGGAATTCAAACAGACATCTGAAAAAACAAGGAGACAATGAATTTGTGAAGAGATGCTCAACTTCCTTAGAAATCAGGGAATCGTTGGGGCGCCTGGGTGGCTCAGTGGGTTAAGCCGCTGCCTTCGGCTCGGGTCATGATCTCAGGGTCCTGGGATCGAGTCCCACATCGGGCTCTCTGCTCAGCAGGGAGCCTGCTTCTCTCTCTCTCTGCCTGCCTCTCTGTCTACTCGTGATCTCTCTCTGTCAAAAAAAAAAAAAAAAAAAAGAAATCAGGGAATCACAAATTGAAATCATAGTGAGAGCGGAGTTCATACCCACTACAAAAGCAGTAATTTAAAAAAGTCTGCCAGTACCCCGTGGGCAGTGAGGTTACTGAACATAGCGAACTCATGTACAGAATAATATTTGTACCATCATTTCAGAAAACAGTGGGCCTTATCTTGCAATGCTGAACATTCCTATAACCTTTGACTCAGCAATTGTTGCATATATCCTTCTGTGTGTATCAACCATTTAATAGTAAAAATATCTTAAAATAAACAAATGAGATAGACATAGACATTGAGGAACCATGGCACTAAAGGGGTTCACAGCAGCCTTAGATGAAGAGGCTCCCAGTAGGGGGAGGTCAACCATGGAACAGAACAACAGGTGACCTCCAAAGGGACTGAACTCACCAACTTGGTCTCATTCATTAGGAATATGTAGGTCAGATAAGATACAGAATGTCCAGGAAATTTGAATTTTAGATCAAACAAAGAATAGCTTTTTAGTGTTAAGTAGGTTCCATGCAATCTTTGGGATATACTTATACTAAAATTATTTAAACTAAAAAATTATGAATCCATCTGAAATTCAAAAATACTTGGTACTCTTTATTTTTATTGGCTGAATCTGGCAACCCTAATAATGAACCTCTTCTTATTTGTAAGGGAAATGTCTTTTGACCCATAAATCAAAACCAGTTATTTGAGATATAAAGAGAACCGTTTCATAACGGTAGGAGTTTCAGAATGGGCCTAGAATAGTATTGTTAAAGAGTTTGAAGTATAAAATCAGGCAGACCTAGTCCTGAGCCCTAGCTCTGCCCTTTGCTGACTGTGTTCTAGAGTGAATTATTCCTCTTCTCCTTGTGTTATTCCTCATTCAGGCTTCTACAAGTATTACATGGGGTGAGATACATGGCAGGTTCTCAACACGGTGCCAGACACACCATGATGTGCCCTCAGTTAAATGAATCGCTCCTGTCCATATCCTGAGGTTCCTTTAAAACTAAACACTAGAATAAACTGATAGTGTCTTGGTGGCCAGGACATCATCTTCATTTCTGGGATATTTAGGACAAAATCAGAGGCAAGAATCCCATCCCCCCGCCTCCTACCCCACAAATTCACTCATTGTCGGAGAGCTAGACCACAGGAGAAGGGGCCAGATGACCTTGAAAGTCCTCCCAGCACTAGCACTTGGTGGCCTTTATGTCCTTAGCAATCTCATGTTCCTGATGGCCACCCATCTTTATAACTGTAAGTGAGGGAAGTCAAGTTGGGTTCTAACTAGTGTGAGTTGGTCCAGTCATGCGGACGCACTCTGAGACTGTGAACCACATATTTGCACCCTTACTCTGGGAATTGTGATTTCCCTTGCTTTCTCATTCCTGTTCATAGCTCAAGTCCTTCCCCTGGATCCAGAGAACACATACGTGATTCCGTGAAGACATGGCCAAGATTCAGAGATTTCAGAGACCTCAGCAGCAACACACCATCACCTACAGAATTCCCTGTGTCTCTCCGTGTCGCTTTCCTTGCTGTTGCCCTCACTGTCTCTATACTTCAGACTTTCTCTCTCTCTCTCTCTCTGTCTATCCCTATAAGCTACACTAAGATTATTTTTATTAGCATAGCACAGATATAAGTAACAGTTTCTGTCATTACATGTTAACTCTGAGAACATGGTTTATAAATAATTGATACTTGATAATATTGCCAATCATAAAAATGTCCCTAGAATGGAATATCCCTGTGTCACAAGAATGAGGAACAAAGTATCTAGACGAAACATTGTCATGCTCTGCTTCAGCAGCTCCATAGCCATCAAATGGCATGAAACAATGAACAGGGAGATCGCCCTTATAGGAGGAACGAGATGGGTAGGTTTTGTTTCAGTGGCAGACCCTGAATTATGCGATGGCCATCCTTCATAGGAGACAACTTCTCACAGCACGACTGAGGCCCAGAATTTACACCTGGCCATCACCCCCTGAGTTGCACAGAGTGACACAGGGCTTCAAGTGGTGTCTGAATCCTGATGTTCCTCCCTGAGCCTGCAGTATTCCACAGCCTGCTCAGTTTCCTTTTTTCCATCATCCAAGTCTCAGTCTAATTTTGGCAAACTAATTGTGATTCGGTGCTCAGAAAAGCATCAAGCATATATATTTTCAGTATCTTTAGTTTTAGGATAAGCCGCCTTTCTCAGCAGGACTGCTCACTTCATCCCTACCTCAACCCAGAAGTATGACCAAGGTGGCCAAGTCCTCACCAAGATGCTGATGGACGGGTCCTGCTAAAGGTCCCCAAAAGTGTCATGTCATGCTGTGCTTCAGAGAGAGCTCCAGCAGAGCTCATGAAACCACATAATAAATACCACTCCCGCTTCCAGCATGAGGGGCTAGTGGTTAAGAGTCTCCTGAGCTGGAGCCTCCACTTTGGGCCACCATCTTCTCTGAGGAGGTGGGTCAGGACAATCCCTAAAGTCGCTCCTTGTTCTGACATTCTGTGATACACACTGTCATGGGGAAGAGTGCTCTCCCCTTAATCCCGGGTGCAGACTCTGATGGCTCTCCACTGTCACCTCTCTCAAAGGAGTGACATTTTGTTGTCCTTTCCCTTTTTGTTTAAAAAAAAAAAAAGGAAAGGAAAGAAAAGAAGGACAGAGGAAGGAAGGAAGGAAGGAAAGAAGGGAAGGAGGGAGGAGGAAGAAAGTCTTTTGAAAACAGATAAAATTAAAACCACACAACAAAACCATGCTTTTTAGAGTGGCTCGGTAGCTGGGCATGGGGGAGAGAGTGACCGCTCTGCGAGACAGGGGCTTCGTAAGTGGCACCCATCCCAGGACCATGAGTCTTTGACCTCACTTAGTTATCAGATCCAACTTGTTTATTCAAAGTGAAATGTGGGGCCCAGACAACTTGCCAGGTGGCATCAGAGGTCACCAATGGATCAGAAGATAAGGTACCACATCCTTCCTGGCTCCTGTGCCAGAAAGATGTGGGCCTCTTGGCCTCTGCTTCCTCATCTAAAACTCCCATCATTCGAGTTTCATTAGGATGACTGATGAACACGTCATCCATTAGCCCCAAATTGGTGTTTTGTTCAAAGAATATAAAAACACTGAGAAGTGTTAAGAAAAGGCGGAGCAATCCTGCCAAGCACAGGAGTCTTCGAATGCCCCTCCTCTTGCCACCAACAGTCAGATGTGGGAAGCAGACTTTGCTGAAGGGCTCGGGAAGAGGCTTCCTCCTCGTTTCCGTCACCGCAGTCAGACAAACGGCCCCGAACTGCCGTGACTACTGCAGTGTTAATCATTACAGGAAAACAAAGACAAAGTCACTTAGCCATTGGATCTAGGCAACCAGGGTGCAACATTGAAATCCACTTAGTTCAAAAGGATTTCCAGAGGAAAATTCCACTTGGTGTTCCCTAGGCCAGGGCTTTCCTGGCCGACTATCACCAACTCCCAGAGCTTCCTCCTCCTCTTCCACCCACCCTCACTGCCCCGTTAGAGAGCAGCCCCTGGGCCCCACCCAGGCAGCAACTAAGGCTGGAGCTCCAGGCAGCTTCACATCTGGAAGGGAAGAGAACAGGAACGGTCTTTGAGGAACTTCCTCTCTCACCAATCTGGTGATTGAAGCTGGAGGCCAGTGTGCGAGTGCGTGTATCGGATTGTTCTCGTGTGCCCCCGTGAAGTTTCCATCCTGAACAAAACAAAATTCCTCCCTTTGAAGAGAGAATATATCCAAAGGCAGTGCTACTCTAAATATGGGCGGCAGAGAACGTCATAAGCAAAAATGCTCTTCAGCCTCACTTCCAGAGACCGAGTTGAATGATAGTAACCCGATTTCTTGCCTACAAGACTTCTCTGATATGCACGGTGGGTCTCCAAGATGGGGATATGGCTTTCGGTGTCCTCGTTATTTCATTTGACCATGGGACTCTTCTATCATGACAGGACCCCATGGAACTAATATTCTTCAGAATGCGCTTTGGGAAAAGCTGTCTTTGGATAAAGATAAGAATTTCTCCTTTCCCTACTTTTTAACCTCTGGTTTGGATCTTTGGGGACTGTTGTAGCCAGAATGGATTTAGAACACAAGTCACCACAGCCACTCAAGGATATGATGGATATCCATTTGGGGGCCTACAAACCATTATTTAGCTCAGCTTATCTTGGCACCTGAGGAGACACTGATCTGTTTGTCCACCAGGGCTTCCTCATCAGAAAAAGAGCCTTTTATCTCAGAGGCCCAGGATCTCTGTGTAGAAAGAGACCTGACCATTGTCCTGGAGCCCTTTATGTTATCCATGCTAACTTTGAGGTTAACTTGCCTTGACTTCCCCTCTTTCTCAACCTAATCTCTCCTCCTATGCTCCTCCCTGTGACTGGCCAAAAGATGCCCTTTATTGGGATTCAGGTGGAGTGTGGTCTTGCGCAGTGTCTCCCAAACTACAACCTCTCAGCCCATCATGGCAAGAATTAAGGGTGAGTGTGTGTTCCTAGAAGGAATGGGCCTGAAATCAAATGCTGTGATTTTGTCTATTTTAAGGGTCAGACTCAGGAACAAAACTGATGGCAGAACCCATCGTTGGTTCTCGCACTGCTCCCAAAACAGAAACCAGCCTTCAAGACTCCCTTCATGAGCTCCCACTGCTGTCAGAGTAAAACCCAGCTCCAATCTGACTGCAGCCACCAAATATGTTCCTACCTCTTAGCCCTCTGTCTCATCCTCCCCTAGCCCAGGCTCCTTGTCTCCTCAGAGGCTTTGACATTGCTGTTCCTGCTGTCTGAAGAGTCTTCTTCTGGCTCCTTAAAAGAATGGCTTGTTCTCATTCTTCAGGTCGCAGCTTAGATGTCACCAACTCAGGGAAGCCCTCACAGGCCTCTCTAGGGCATGCCCTCTCATTGATTTCACCAACCACCTTATTTATTTCCTTCACTGCCCTCACAACAATCTCCTTCTTGTCTTTGCTGGCTCCATTCATTTCCTTCCGGTTGAGGACATGGCCCATCCTGAACGCTACGGTAGTCTCAGCCTCCAGCAGATAGTTGTAGAGTGATTCAACAAAAGTGTAAAAGAGGGTTCCTCAACACAGGGGTCGCCGTGCATCTCTGCAGCTCTTCATTCTGTGACCTCATTTAAAACCCTGAATTTTCTACACGGGAGGAATTTACACCATGGGAATCAGCAAGGGCTACAAACCCATGCTTGATTTATTGTTTTGTTGACCATCAGACTTAAGCAACAAAGAAAGTATTAGTAATACAGGTAAAAATCCAAAGCGTGTCCCATCTGTAACTACTCTATTGTCAATGGCACAGAAAACTGAGAAAATATTCATGTGTTTTTATGTGTGTGTGTATGCACTTTTTTTTTTTAACCCATGAAGAGCCAGTTAGTAACCAGTTACCAGCATACAATATGGTGTGACAAGTACTATGATAATGTAGGGGGGGAGCAATAGCTTCACCTGGATCCACTGGGGAAGGCATGACAGAGGAAATGAGTTCAGTTTTAGCCTAAGGGAAAAATGGGAAGTTTTCAAGTTAAATACCATGGGGATGGGAATTCCAGGAAAAGAATCTACAAAGATTATAAAACATTTTGTGCAAATTCCACACCCTGCTTTGTTATTGGCCTTTACATCAGGGGAATCATGATATATATATTCTTCTACATCTTGTTTTTTTTTCAGTGAGGATCCTAGGATTGGGTTTCATCTGTCGATGCACAAGCAGAGTTCATTCATTTTTACTGCTTATAGAGTTTGACACTGTATGCACTTAATGGTCTATTTATTCTTCTACTGTTGATGTGCATTTGAAAACTTCCATAAACTTATAAATGAATTAATCATATTACAAACCAAAGTCATACTCATTATTTCTTAATTAGTGATCACTTCATTTTACTATTTTGGGTTCCTTGTTTCAGGTGTTTTGTTTTGTTTTGTTTTAGATTTTATTTATTTATTTGAGAGAGAGAGACAGCACTAGCAGGAGGGACAGAGGCAGAGTGGAGAGAGAAAAATCTCAAGCAGACTCCACAACAGCCGTGGAGCCCAACGTGGAGCTTGATCCCAGGACCCTGAGATCACGACCTGATCCGAAACCAAGAGTTGGGTGCTTAACCCACTGAGCCACCCAGGCGACCCCTTGTTTCAGGTTTTTGCCTATAAAACAATGCTGCCCTGAGCATTCTTCTCCATGTGCCTTGCACATGTGAAGAATGCAACACCTCCTTACAAGCAGAACTGCTGAGTCACAAAGCATGCAGGCCTGTTTACAACTTTGCTTCCTGGTGTCCCCTCTTTTTCCGAGTAGTTGAACCATGGGCAGTCTACCAGCATTTTTATTCTACCACATGCTATTGTTGACATTTGCTTCTGTCGTATTTTTTAAATTTTTGCCCATCTGATGGGTGTAAATGGTTTTGCATGATCAGTTTAATTTGCTGTTTCTTTGTCTTTCATGAGTTTTGTTATTTAGCAAATTTTCCAAATGGCCCAGCTGTTCCCTGGTGTTTAAGGGTGTTTAACCTTAACTGGTGCTTAAGGGAAAGAAATTACCCCATCTTTTCTTATAATAGAAATTGCATGACTCACTTTATTATGCCCAGGTGATATGTTTGCCAGCCACTAGGTATCAAAAATACCTTCATGCCCTAACCCAAATTTGGTCTTTAGTCATGCAAAGCTGATTCTATGTTAGTTTAAATCAGTTCAAATCTATGTTAGTCAGTTTAAATTTGGGGAAATAGGGAATTCCTTCAGACAGGGTAAGTCTACTTCCCTGGGCTTTTGGACCTTCTCTCTCACCCAAGGGAGAGAGAGAAGTAAGTGGTGCCATTAATTTATTCAGTATTTTGAGTATATATCAGGCCCTGACAATAATTAAGAACATGGCCCCTACTCTTCTGGAATTTGCATCCTAGGGGCACGTACGAGGAGTCTAGCCCCACACCCCTTCCCATCTCTCCAAGTCACTGCGTCCTTCATTCATTCAACCAGCTTTACTGAGCACAGACTCTGGGCCCTGGCATTGCGTGAAGTATCGGGACTACCTCTGGGAAGACATTCTCATTGCAGGTGCTGCCTCCAGGAACGCTGCCGGGCACTTCAAGGCTAGCCGAAGACCCACAGGTCCCATAAGGGAAGAACTGACTGGATCATGCTTTGGTGGTTAGCCACATCAAGCAGCCATGTTTTTCAAAATGCAGTTAACTTGCTTCAGAAACACTTTTCAACGGCTGTTAATAATGCAAATTCCTGCACCCCTACTCAATGAGAGGCTGACTTAGCGGGTGTGAGAACTCTGCACTTTCACCAGCTCGTCGAGAATTCGCCTGAAGTTCAAAACCACTCTCCCTCTAGAGTCACGCCACTAGAGAATGGTGGAGCATAAAGGGCATAACTCACAGATATGAAACTGCAGATCAGGCCCCACGTCCAGGAGGTGGAAACCCTGATGTGGTGGCTCCCTGTGCAGGGTTCTTGGCCCTAAGGAATTGTGCGCAGACAGACTCTGAAGCAGCAGGCTGCCCTACGCCTACTGGGCTGAGGTTGGCTCGGCGGGTCAGTCAGTGAACTTTGCTTCTGGGATTCCCTGAGGGACATGGGCTGCCCGACGGCTCCACATACCTCTGGGCATCTGTCCAGAGAGAGAACACACATGCTGGAACATTCCAGCCCCTAGATGGCCCCTCTGGGTGGTTAACGGCACCGATTTACAAACACAGCATGCCAGGAGCCCCACTAGCTCCCAAAAGGAATCTCGCTGAAGAGCAAAATAACACACAAAAGGGCCTGGAGTCACCACGGACCCAAACATGAACAGCTGGGAGACGTGACCTCCTCAGGGCTCCGACACGGAGGACGGGGTGTTACTTCCTGAGTTCCTGCTCAGAGGAGGGGGGGGGACCCCTCTCCCTTAGCAGGTGCTCCGTAAATGTCAGCTGCGTGCTGGAAGAAGGGTGACAAAGAGCGGAAGCATTTGGGGACAGGAGGCTGTGGGAGGACCAGGGGCCTCGGCATAGAAGGATCATCCTGTCCTCAAAGAGAGCCCATCCCTCAGATGCCTGTCTTTCTACCTCACCCTCCCACCAGGAGCCTGACTCTCACCCTCCCGGCGGACTTAACTTGTCCTAGGTCGGCTTTCCCAACACTGTTGGGTCATGCGGGACTCTAGACTCTGATCCGGGAACGTGGGGCAAAGCCACAGGGAATTAAGGTAGTTTAATTCACATCAAACTGGATTATATCCTGTGTCTGTCTATTTTCTAAAGCATTTTTACATTTGTTAGCCTTTAACTCTGCTTGGGACGTTTCTGCCTGGTTGACCGTGCTGCCTTTTCTCCCTCAGAGCACTTGCCACATTCAGTAAACATCCTATTTCCATGTTTGCCGGCTGACTGTCTCCCCACTTTGGAAGGCAGGCTGCACGAGGGCAGGACCTTGGTTGTTTAGCAAGCTGTCTTACTGAGCGCCATATCCCAACCCTAGACCGAGCCGGCGCACAATTTTTATTAAGGAATGAACAAGAGTTCTAAGGCAGGTGTCGCTGAGATGAGCCCCTGGGGCACAGAGAGAGGAAAGTTTGCCGCCTAAGCCTGAACACCTGGTTAGTGGCAAAACCTGTTCTAGAACCCGAGGTCTCTGGCTCCTAGTCCAATAGCTCGCAGGAAGCCAGCACCTGTCCCTGTCCCTTTGTCCTGCAAAGGAAAGAAAACTCACCGACATGCCTGCAGGAAAGAGAAATGAGGGCGAGCCAGACAAAAGACCAAATTCATTGCCAAAGTCAGTCCTCTCTATAAGTAGTATTTCTAACTGATTTCCTGCTCTGTGCTTGGGACCTGGGGCGGAAGAAAGAGAGAGTTTGGGTCCAGGTTGAGCTGCACCCAGCATCACTTCCCGCGTGAGCCTCGCCAGCACCTGGGGTTAGTTGAGCCTGTCTTAGCTTGGGCTGTTTTAACAACATAACACAGACTTTGTGACTTCAACAGAAGTTGATTTCCTCACGGTTCCAGAGGCTAGAGGTTGGAGATCAGGGTGCCGGGATAGCGGGGTTCTAGTGAACACCCCCTTCCTGGCTTTCAGGTGAACACCTTCTTGCTGGATCCTCACATGGGGGCGGTACTGAGGGGAGGACATTGGTCTCTTCCTTTTCTTCAGAGGGCACTGATCCCAGCATGGAGGTTCTACCTTAATGACCTCCTCTCCCTCTAATTACCTCCAAAGGTCCCACCTCCTAACACTGTGACACTGGAGGGTCAAGGCTTCACCATATGAATTTTGGGGCAACACGAACATCCAGTTTATAACAGGGACCCAGAAAGTGGCAGCCTCAGGGCAAAGAGGAACCAAACATGAACCTTCTGTAATCTTCAGCCAAAAAGATAAGAGGCGAGAACCGGAAGTGAGCAGGGAGATGGAGAATTCCACCCATGGGTTCATTGGCAAGAGCCCTCCGATGGTTGCCGTGCATTTCCCCTGGCTCACCAGACACCTCTGGGAATGAAGGCTGCTCAGCTGGGCCTCATTAGCGGGCCTTGTCTTCCATTCCAGTTTGCCGCTGACCTGGCCCTGGTTAGCATGCTGCCCCGGGCTGGGAAAGAGCAGGGCACCACCTCATGCTGAATCACCCAGCTCAGGGACCAGGAAACTTACATAACAAGCCCAATTCCGAGTGTTTGTACATCAGGCTCAAGCTGCATGGACAGAAAAGAAGGAAGCGAGCCCGGGGGCAGCAGTGGTGGCATGGGAGGTGCAAGTCCTGGGGACCCTGGGGTCTGCTGGTGCCAGGAAGTCGCTCTGGCCCCGGGAGACCGTGAGAGGGCATGCACTACGCGGCAGGGATCCTCAGGTTACAGAGGCAGACGAAGGAGAACCGCCACACATGGGACTTGAGGTTTCAATCAGCAAGGCACCAGTCCCGCGCAGCCTGTCCTCACCGCCTGGGGAATGTGAAGCCGGTCCAAAAAGAACACAGGTGGCAAAGGAGGAGGAACTTCATAAAAATGTGAACTCCTGAACTGTCTAAGCTGTGTCTTCGGGGTGTTGTTCCAGCCACAAGAGATGGCCCTGCAGTGACATAGGATGACGTTGTTTGGGGAGGGAAAACAGCCCGTGGGTTAGAAAAAATGTGAGTGGGTGGCCGTTTGAACTTGGGTGCAAAGCTCCTTTCAGCCAAGACCCCTTTACAGATGAAGATTAAGAGACTGGCTGTGGTAGGAGACATTCCTGAGAACACATGGAAAGGGAATACTTTTCTTTGTAAGAATATTTTTCCACCCAAGCCCTTTGATTGCTTCTGGAAAAGCAGCCTTCCAGAACCCTGCCCACCTCCCGCGTATACCCGATAAGATGTGTCAAAGGAAAGTTGTCTGCAGAGGAAGCAAGTCATTCTTTCCCACCATAAACTGAGGGTCCATTGCTTTAGTAGGACTCTTTTCAACGTGCACCAATTTCTTGGCATTTGGCTACGAGTAAAGTGGTACCATGTTGTACAGTTTCGGCTCTGGGTAGAGTGAGAAACGAACCACTCTCAGATGAGAAAGACCAGAGTTGAAGCTTAGACCCACCTTGGATCATTTTCCTGCCTGTCTGAGCCTCAGTTTCCTCCTCTGTAAAATATGCTGGTCCTAGTACTTACCCTCATGGGTCTCTCTGAAGTCTTTTAAAGAAGCTCTCATAGAGATCTTTGCATACTCTAAATTTCCGGACAAACATTTGTTAGTGCTTCTTGTTCATTTTTTTAATGGTTAGAAAATGAGAGAAAGTGACAAAAAGTGAAAAGGGATATCAAAAGGACATGTTGTTATTGTTTTTATTAATAATTTCTTCATCTCACAGAGACATGCAGACACACACACACACACACACACACACACACGGATCTGATAAAAACTATATCCAAACTCAATAAGAGAAAAATACACTCTTTGACCAAATTTTCACATAATTTCGGGTTTCTAGATAGTCTGAGGACTAATATAAATCTCAGAATAAAAGTTCTATAATGTAAAAGGATTAGTGCTCACAAGTCCCATGTCCACCCCTTGGGAATCCACGGGAGGCAAGGAGACACCAACACTGAAAATCTTCAACCACACCAACACGCCCCGCTAAGGGACAAACACCCTTCTTCCCTTGTCTCAGGCCAGAGGTGACTTCTGGGAACCGAACTGTGATTCTTCGCATAGCGCAAGGCTGGAGCTGGGACGGGAGTCTCCACCTGTCCTCTGGCTGGACCCACCTTCTTGCACATTGCATGGACGGTGTATCAGAGAGGACGGGTGCTGAGTGTAGATCCCTGCGCACTGCGTGGCTAAGAGAACCATGGCTATGTGCTGAGGAGGGAGCAAAGAAAATGCAGGCAGTGTTTCCATTACCAAATGCTACCCTGCCTTTCTCTGTGGGGTGCTGCAGAGATGAAAGAGGCAGTGAATTTTCCTCACACATGCATGACTGCGAACCCTGAGCCTAGACCAGCCCTGGGAGACAGGTCCTCCAGATCCCAGGGCATAAGACTCTCCACCTTTATTCTGCAAAATCCCTCAGAAGCTGGACTCAGTGCCCCCTCTTCATTGCTCTGTGCTACCTTCTCCGTGCTCAATGACTCAACAAGAAAATAACTGAGCTCAATCTACTAAGGCCCAGAGGAAGGAAGAGAGGTCTGGGTAAGGGTCAAGTCAGAGCAAGTACTTTTGCTGCCTGCAGGGCATTCATCGTGAGCTCACTCTTAGGGCAAGACTCAAGGGAGGACTTTTATTTGGCAGAGAGTACGGGGCTTCGTGTGTTGGCCGTGTGGTCTCACTGCTTCCCCAGAGTGTCAAATGTTTCCTCCAGGACTTCCTCCTCTAAGTCAAGGCTTCAGAAGCATTGTGGAAATGTGTTGATCGTGTCTAAAAAGCTACTTAAATACCAACATTGATGGATTCAAAGTTTATCAGATCGACTAGCAAGAGACAGAGGCTTAAGAAAATGGAGCACAGGGGTGCCTGGGGGGTGGGGCTCAGTCAAATAACCAGCTGACTCTTGATTTCAGCTCAGTCATGATCTCAGGGTCCTGAGATGGAGCCCCGAGTCAGGCTCTGTGCTCAGCGTGGGGTCGGCTTTTCCCTCTCCCTCTGCTGCCCCACACCCTGCCCCACTTGAGCTCACTCTCTCTCTATCTCTGTTGCTCAAATAAACAAGTAAATAAAATCTGGAAAGAAAGCAAGCGAAGGAAGGAAGGAAGGAAGGAAGGAAGGAAGGAAGGAAGGAAGGAAAAATGGAGCACTGGATAGTTAGAAAACTGGGAAGAAACTAGAAACTGGGCTGTGGAACTGCTCTCCAGAAGGGATGATGGGGTTGAGGCTCTGAAGGGCTTGAGGCAGTGGGCAAAGCTCACTGGATGCCTGAGGAAGCAGGCTGTGAGGTGAGAACATCACACCCAACAATTCCTGAGCACTTTGCTCTGTAAAAACTCTGCTAAGCAGCTGGTACACTTTCCCTCATTTCAGACTCACAGCACGCAACTTTATGAGGCAGGTACCACTGTCGTTGCAATGAAGAAACTGAATGAGTAACGGAACCATTGAATAAGCTGTTAAGGACGGCACAAGCTAGAAGGAAGGAGATTAGGTCTCAAGTCATCTGACTCCATCAGCCTTTTACATGGACGCCAGTACCATCTCTGTGCTAGGGGCCCACCAAGATAGAAGCTCTGGCCCGGGCATCTCTCGCGTCAGACTCCTGATTTCTTTAAAAGAAAGGAAGGGAGGAGGAGGAGAAGGAGAAGGTTTTCCAGGGCTCCTTACTCAAACACTTGCCCCTCCAAAAGCGATCTTAGATACAACATGTTTAAGCTGAACTCTTGCCTTCTTCCCCAAACAAAACAGAAACCTCTAACATGCAGGGTGGCTGCTGTTTCACCTAATGGCAACTTAATCCTTCCAGTTGCTCAGGCCCAAATCCCCAGAATCATCCTTGACTCCTCCCCTTTCTCTCAGATCACACATCCAGACCGTCAGGAAATACTCGTGGCTTAGCTTCAAAATACATCCACATCTGACCACTTACAGCCACTTCCTTCAGTATGAACCAGCATCTTCTCTCTTACCCAAATAATAGTAAGAGCCTCCTACTTGGTCTCCCGGCTCCTACCCTTGTAAACCTACAATTAATTCTTAACACTATAGCTAAAGAAATCCCCACCTTTTTAATTTACCACTTTAATGTGAAAAAAATCTCACAAAGATACAAAAAGCTACAAATAAATGTCTAGTTTAACACATCCGTATGAGGTTAACACCCTTGTAACCACCACCCAGATCAAGAATGTGATGGGCCACCCGAGGCCCCCTTCTTTGTGCCCCATCCCAACCACACAGTCCGTCTGTGCCCCCAACACGAAGCATTACCCTGACCTTAATAGCCCTCACTTCCTTGTGCTTCTTCGTGGTTTTAGCATCCACAAGGACATCCCCCCATACCACAGCTCAGACTAGCCTACTTTTTAAAACTTGGTATGTGTTCTGAGTCTCTTTTAATCTCCAGGATCCCCTCCATCACTTTCTTTTCCTTCTTTTCTTCCTGTTGAAGAACCCGGGCCATGTGATCTGCATACTCTCCCCTAGAGCGGGTTTTTATAGAGTGAACACCAAGATGCATTTCAACACGTTCCTGTGTCCTCTTGATGTCCTGCACATTGAAAGCTGGATCCTGGGACCCCTCAGTGGCTCAGTCAGTTAAGCATCTGCCTTGGGCTCAGGTCATGATCCCAGCGTCCTGGGATGGAGTCCCACATCGGGCTCCTTGCTCAGCAGGGATCCTGCTTCTCCCTCTGCCTGCCGCTCCCCCTGCTTGTGCGCTCGCACTCTCTCTCTCTCTCTGACAAGTAAATAAATAAAATCTAAAAACAAAATAAAACTACCGACACAAAAAACCCTAAACTGTTTAAAAAAAAAAAAAAGGAAGAAAAAAAGCTGGATCCAAAGTCAGATCAGACTCTGGTCTCATTCCTTTGGCAAACTGTGGTTTATTCTTTCAAGAGGAAACACATAAGTCTGGCATTCATTCTTTTTGTTTTATGGTTTTTAATAAATTTCATTTTCAGTTTTCACTCTTTTTGATGTTAGCAGCCAATGACGCTTATTGCCTAAACCCATTCATTCATTAGGGTTTGCAAAATGGGCATATCCAAATTGCATGATTTTGTTTCCATTTATTAGCTAGAATAATTGTATGAAGAGATGTTTCCTTCCATTAGTGTTACAGTTGACATAGGAAAGGCAGGATATGTGCTTGGCTTATCTCACAGATCTCCTGGTTCTCTTCTCCACTGCTTTGTTCTGAGCTTCCCCCTCCCCCATCTCTTTTGTCCTCTTTTGACTCCGCCCCCCAGCAGCTTCTCCTGAGGTAGGACTGTGCTCAGAAACAGAGAATAACTGTTGACTATTTTGTGGCTCTTCTATCCTCAGGTCCTGTCCCTTTCCTCTGCAAAGATGCCGATACCCTGCAGGTCTTATGGCTTTGGGTGATTGGTTTCTTTCTACTTCTCTTTTGGGGTTTGTGAGAATTCCTAGTCACCTAATTTTGAGGGAACTATTGTCCAACTGTTCATAGTTTTCATTCCAGTCTCTCTTTCAGTTGTGATGTCCCCACATCACATCATTTGGACATTCAGAAATGTCCAAATACTATGCTGCCACGGCGGCCGCCATCTTTCCAGAGTGCTCCTTCTGAAACCTGTCAGATCGCACCACTTCTCAAAAGTCTGGAAATGCAGTACCTGGGTGGCTTAATTTGTTAAGCATCAGACTCTTCATTTTGGCTCCGGTCATGATCTCATGGGTCATGATCTCATGAGTTGTGAGATGGAGCCCCAAGTAAGGCTTCTCACTTATCATGGAGTCTGCTCGGGATTCTATCCCTCTCTCTCCCCACAAGCCTCTCCCTCCATTCAGGTACATATTCTCTCTCTCTCTCTCTCAAATAAATAAAATTTAAAAAAAAAAAGTCCAGAAATGACTTCCCATTTCACTCAAAGTAAAAGCCGAAATCTCTACAAAGGGTTATAAGCCCTGTAGGATCAAGGCCTCTCCGGTACTCACCCCTCAGACCCTTTCTTGTGCTTTTCTCCTGTCTGTGCTCTCGGCTCTGGCTCCACGGGCATCCTTACTGTTCCTCAAATATGCCACGCCTCTTCCCATCTGAGCCTTTGCTCTAGCAGTTTCCTCTACCTCAGTCACTCTTCCCTCAAAGGGAACTAACTCAACCTCTTCCTTCAAAAACTTCGACTTCGCTTTCTCCATGACTTCTAGTCATGACAGGAGCCTCCTCATGGGCACTCCCCATCCCCTTTTCTCTTCCACTCTTTCTTCTTTCCAGAGTATTTCACATCTTTTAACACTAAACATGTCACTATTTTATGATGTTACTACGTATTATCTATCTTCCCCTTGCTAGAATATAAAACCCAAGAAAGCAGGAATGTCAAGTTGGCTTTGTTCTTTTATGTCTACCGAGTGCCCAGAGCAAGGTCTGGCAGCAGATGTCAGTGGTTAATAAGTGCATGGATGAATAAATAAAGGAAGCTGCCCGCCACTGGGGAGCAACGTAGGGATTGAGTCATGACCTCCAGCACCCTCCTGCCCTCCTCTCTTTGGATGTCCTGGTCTACAAGCCGACTGTCTGAATGAGTACCGAGCACAGCCCCACAGTTTGTCCTTGAGCCTCAAGGATTATCAGAAGGCAAGCAGTGTCAGAAGCATTCTTTCTAGGCCTTCTGAGCTAAGCCCGAGCCAGAAATAGCACCCCAGCCATGTGCCTTCTAGCATTTCAGCACATCTGCTCCTCATCCCACTGGAAGAGCAGGGAAGCCTGGAGGGCAGAAAAAGAGAGACAACACCAGAGGGGCTCGCAAGTAGGCAAGAAGAGGACAGTGCGTGACAGTCAGCCTGACCCTGGGCGCCAGCCTGGGCCCAGCTGCGTGCCGGGCTGTTCTGAAAGCCCAGAACCTGAGTCACTTGCATCCTTGCCCCTTTCCATGGAATTGTTGACTTTCATTTACTTGGTGTTCTCCGCTGAGTCTCAGGGGACAGACATCACATGGCCCCTCTTCTAGCTGTTCCAGCATAACTAACAAAGTCAGGACCAGCCCACGCAAGCATTGGGCTTACTGTCTTACTTTCTAACCAGACCTAGTAGGTCTCAGGCAAGCAGGGTCCCCGCCCTCCTCTCCTTCCCTAAAAACAAAGAAACCTAAGGTGGGAGCCATTTCAACAGGGAAGTCCTGCCCCAGACAGTCTCTCTGAAACTCTAATTAGTCTTGAAAAATGCTCTCTGAGCTCGGGCGCCTGAAGGATCATTGCCCAATCAGGAGCTTGCAAGCCTATGGCCAGGCCCAAGAAAACAGGTATAAGGCCAAAACTGAGGCCTTTTCCAGCCCCACACTTAGGATCTCAACTCTTTCCTTCAGTTCTTTTTTTATTCTGCTGAAAACTGCCAACACAGCAACCAAGATTAGCTTCCAGACTCTCTCTGCATTGTCACGGGTGGGATTGTGTCCACGCCTCCCCTGAGCCTTCCTGGAGGCAGCAGGAGCAGCCCTTGAAGCGCTTCCTTCTCTTCTTTTGTCCCATCTTCATTCCCAGCTAGTGGATGCATAGTTCTTAACCGGTGCAAATGAGTGGGCTCCACTTGCATCAACTAAGAATGAGCCAAGAACCCTCAAAGCACAGAAACCTGAGATTCCGATCATCTCTCAAGTTCTCCAAAGTTCCCTTTGAACTCAGACCAAATGTTCGGTGGTCCCGTTGTCCCCACCAGCCACCAGGGGCCCCCAACTCCCCTGAGAAAGACACTACTGGGCACCAGACATAGGACATAAGACATCTTACTTATTCCATGTAACCCCTGAAGATAAATACCATTGTTCCCATTATATACATAAGAACACTGAGTTCAGTTTGGTGGTATGGCTTATGCAAAGTCATTCAATTCAGAAAAGGCCCCATCTGTTTTGACCGCCTTTTGGGGTTTTCCAGCAAGCCGGGACAGTTGTGTTCTCTGTGTTTAAAGGTGACAGGGACACTGACTTCTGGGTTTCTGAAATGTTATGGAAATAGGACTTCCAGATATTCCAGATATCCACTGTGCATCCTGGTGTCCCCAGGAGAGTTCTGATATCACTGTGGTTTTTTTTTTTTTATTTTTTTATTCATTTATTTGACACACCAAGATAACAAGTAGGCAGAGAGGCAGGCAGGTGGAGGGGGAGGAGGGAAGCAAGCTCCCCACTGAGCAGAGAGCCCAATATGGGGCTCGATCCCAGGACCCTGAGATCATGACCTGAGCTGAAGGCAGAGGCTTTAACCCACTGAGCCACACACATGCCCCATCACTGTGTATTATTAACAGTCCTCTTTTTTCAAAATCATTTTCATTTGGATAATAAGTGACATCGTCCCCCTATCCAAAGGAACAAAGGAGTAGGAGAATGGAAAAAAAAAAAAAGAAGAAGAAGAAGAAGAATTGCTCAACAGGTCCCTGAGCAGCTGGCATAGAAAGGCCTCAATAGGGCTTTGAGGAGCTCAGGGTCTGCCTTACCCCAACTTCTCTTGCTGGCTTTGCCTCATGCATTCCCTTCTACACTGCTTATACTTCTCCTTGCACAATGCTGGAGCTAGGACCTACAGGACAGTAGGAAATGAGATCACTATGCCGGAGGGTTCTCAGTACCCCTAGATGACCCTTCCTGTGGATCCCCGCATTGCTGAAAATAAACTAAGCCTCTGTTCAGATGACCTGTGTCTTTCCAACCCTAACAGATAAAGGACACTCCCGTGGAGAGAAATCTGAGAGATCACCAAGGTTTTGAATGCCCTATAAGGAAGGAAAATAGGAATGTCTTTGACCAAAGTTTTCACACCACATCAGAGCTTCACCAGACACTCTCTTCCATCCTGTATTGAAATGACACAGTGGAATGAGCAGGTGTTTAGCCGTCAAAGATCCAAATTGTATGCTAGCTTACCTGCTAATGAGTTGGGTGATCTTGGATCAGTTCGTCAACCTCTCTGAGCTTAAACTTTCTAAGTCATCAGAAAAATGGGTATGAGAATGCCTACTTTGCAATGCAATTGCAGGATTTCAGATGATATTATGTATAAAATGTCCCACATATAAGAGGCACTTATTTTATAATTTTTAAGATTATTTATTTATTTATTTATTTGCCAGAGAGAGAGAGAGAGAGTGAAAGCACAACAGAAAGCATAAGCAGGGAGAGCAGCAGAGGGAGAGAGAGAAGCAGACTCCCAGTTGAGCAAGAACCCTGATGTGGGGCTCAATCCCAGGACCCCAAGATCATGACCTGAGCCGAAGGCAGACGCTTAACTGACTGAGCCTCCCAGGCATCCTAAGAGGCATTTATTGACAGTGATGATGATACTGATGTTGAGGTGAGGATGAGGTCGATGATGACGATGAAAGCCATCTCTCACTGAAGGTGACATAGGAATGCTAATCTCAGGGTATGGAGGAAATATTCCAAAGGCATAAACTCCAAAAAGAGTAACCAATAAATATTTGTCAAGCAGTCAGAACTCTTGAGAAGAAAGGGTTCAATTAGTTAACCAATTCAAACTAAACTGCGATTTATTTGGTGACTAGCATGTGCCAAATAAGATAATGGAAACTGAGGATTACAGGGATTTCTATACATGAGTTCATGCTCTCCAGGTGCTCACAGCCAAATGGAGGGTCCGGGTTCAAGGGGGACATGTGTCCCCACTTTGCCATGATCTCAAGCAGTTTCAAAATACTGTCAGAGCAGAGAGGATGAGACAGGCCGTTTTGCTTAGCAGGTGCGAAGACCTAGCGGAAGAGTAGACAAGGGAACTGACCCTTCATAGCTGGGCAGGATTTCTAGGCATCTGAAAGCATGTTTACATTCTAAGCTGGGAAAATTCAGTTCCATTCTTCACTCTGCAAAGAAGACAAGTTGTTTCCCAAAAATGAGGATGAAGGAGACTCCTTCATTCTCCTCTTCCACTTTCTCATATGAAGTCAGTAGCCAAGTCTAAAACTGAATACACAATCTGAAAGCCACAGAGACCCGAGATTGAAAAAGAGCTTTTGATGCAGAAATTAATCAAGCCTTAGATACAAATACATGTCACATATTAAAAAAATGTTTCAACTTTGTCGAGTTAACTATGAGACATTTAACAGAAAACAAGGCATTGAATCACAAAATCAATGCATGAAACATGACTTATCAGAGGTAAAAGAGAAACAGTAATTGAGATATGTCACTGCTGAGAAATATTTTCAATCAAGGTCACAGTCTGGAAAGAGGAATTAACAAATTCATTCATTAGCCTTCTGCTTCTACTTCTATTATGCTTCTACTTGTTTAAAGTAGTAGGTTAGAGCTTCTTGGTTAAATAAACAGATAAGCAATTGACTCTGGAATAGAAAATGAAACCAATGAGGCACCTGGGTGGCTCAGTGGGTTAAAGCCTCTGCCTTCGGCTCAGGTCATGATCCCAGGGTCCTGGGATTGAGTCCTGCATCAGGTTCTCTGCTCAGTGGGGAGCCTGCTTCCTCCTCTCCCTCTGACTACTTGTGATCTCTGTCTGTCAAATGAATAAATAGAGTCTTTTTTTTTTTTAAAGAAACCAAGTCATGATTTAGTCTAATTGTTCTTCTTTATATATTAGATGGTAGACCATGATGTGTTTCTGTGTCTGCTACTGGCCTCCTTGTCCATTTTCCTTTTTTTGCCCTAAGTCCAAAGCCATAGTTGTCAGGTGGGGAGACTGCAGCCCAGATTTGGTCCAGGGCAACCCCACAAAGCAAAAAATTATCCAGCCCCATATGTCAATGGTGCTGAAGTTAGGAAACTCTGGACCAAATCTGGGTAAGTTGAGAAAGGCTTTGCAAAGAAAAAAACGGAAGATGGGATTCAGAAAATTAGTACCTTTCTTCATCATGATAATGCAGGAGAGTATTAATACAGGCAGGTACTTAAAACCAAAGCTCTTACAGCATTTTGAGAAAAGCAACAGGAAAAGGGCAGCTCCTGGCTTCCCAGATCAGAGACTCCATGGCTGCTGTTCAGGTCTTTCGGTGATTAGAGTTTATGAACTCCAAACTGAGCCATCAAGGATTTCTTTTTCTGATTAGTGAATTTGTTTATCTGAGATTTTTAAGCAGTAAAATAATTATACCATGTATTTTTTTATGTATCTGTATCTATACATATATAGCAATTCTGTTTTATTAAAAAGAACTATGCTATGAAAATAACTTCAATATCCATCAGTGGAGGGCTGCTGATATAGATTATGGTACATATCTTTATATCAGAGTATCTGTGTATCCGTTAAAAATAATAAAGAAAAACAAAAATGGAAATATGACATGCTGTAAGGGATTTGCCTTACAATCCTACAATGAAGATTTTTAAAGTGGAAGAATAGATTTTAAAATAGGAAAATTATCAATTGCTGAAGCTGGATCGAGGTTATATGAGAGGTTAAATTTTCTATACACTAGTTTTGGGCCACTGGGGTGGCTCAGCTGATAAGCATCATACTCTTGGTTTCAGCTGGGGTCATGATCTCAAGGTCTTGAGATCCTGCCCTAAGCCTGGCTCCCTGCTCAGTGTAGAGTCTGCCTGAGATTCTCTTTCTCTGCTCCCCCCACCACTCTCTCTCTCTCTCTCTCTCAAATAAAATAAATAAATAAAATCTTAAATTTCTTCTTTTTATACACTAAGTTCTAAATTTCTGTGATAGAAAAAGTCAGAATAATCATTGGGAAGCACTCTACGTTCTTAGCTGGAAATATCTCAAAGATACAACGTGAACAGGAAGAAATGAGAGACAATATGAGAGGACACAGTGGGGAAATGTTTTTATTTTTACGTACGTAAATAGTGAAGAAATTATAGAATAATAACCAAGAAATTAATTGAAGTGGTTACCTAGGGCACAGATAGAGGAGTCAGGAACTGGAAAAATGGGAATAAGAACGGGAGCTAGACTTTTCAATGTGTACCTTTTTGTACTTTTGAATTTTTCATCCATGTGACTGTATTCCATATTCAAAAGCTTAAATAATATGAAATGCAAGTTCATCAGGTAAAAATTAATCTGTTCTAAGAAACATAGGACATATCATTGCCACACTTACATTCCAGCTTTGAAAAGAACTCGTGGTACTTTCACAAATATTATCTCATTTATCTTCACAAAAACCCTGAAAAATTTAAAATGGGCACGGTGGCGTGAGAAGTAGAAATTACAGTCTGATATGGGCTGGGCACATCATGTGAAATGGGAATGAGGCTTGTCCTCCCTGGCTCTTAGACCTAGAAAAGAAACCAAAGTGTAACATTAGAGAGAGGGAGGAGAGAGCATTTGAATGCAACAGAAAGAATTATCGAAGGTCACGTGTCTAAGGAGGCCTTCAGATACGTCAACTTCTCTGTGTGATCTCCACATGGAATCGTGGGGAACTTGCAATTTAGCAAAAGTTTATTGAATTTGGGCTGTGCTAGGCCCAAAGGGAGACCTGAGTCAAAGATGGAAAAAAAAAACACATTCTTAGATACAGCTATCTCTGCAAGAGAGTAAGAGTTACCAGCGGTATCATAAAGATTTAAAATGCCCTCATCCGAAAACCCAGGAGTTTCATTTTATGGTGTCCACATGTGCAAAAGAGGCTCATGTATAAGGATAATCTTTGCATCATTGTTTTGCAGTAGCCTGAGTTGGAAATGACCTATGTGTCAATTAATAGGGATTGGCTGAATAAATGATAGTATTACATATCCATGCTAGGAAATACCACAGAGCAATTTGGCAAAGGAAAATAAAAGATAATTTAGGAAAGCTATCGATAATAAAAGAAGAGATTGCCAAGATAGACAGTTGAGTTGAAAACAAAAGAAAAAGGCTGCTGAAAGAGAATCCATATCATATGGTATGAATGAAATGTTAAAAAAAAAATCCTCTGTATTTGCATATAATGTGATTATATGAAATGTATAAGATCATATAACATCGTTAACATGATTATATGAAATGTGTAAGAAAAGTTCTAAAGGAAAAACAAAGTGATCAGTGTTCGCTCCCTGGGATTAGGAAAAGGGATGGTTGAAGTCAGGGGGTTGTCAAAGGGGCCTTGAGCCTTCTCTGTAGTATTTTTAATTTTGACAAAGCAAGTGAATTTATGGGTCCGTTGTTTAGTGAAAACCATTGTTTTCAGACTTCAAAGTAGAGAAGAGGAGAAGGCGGGACCCCTGCTCAGCAGGCTCACAATCTTTTAAACGATGCATTAAAATAGAACGCAATATGATCTGTGTAGCCATCCAGTAACAACAGCTAACATTTCTTGAACTCTTATTATGTACCTTGGGCTACCTAGTTATTAAATCATTTCATCCTGACCACAACCCTAGAAGTAGGAACCATTATTACCCCTACTTTGCCAAGCCCACAAGGCCAGTGAGTACAGAACAGGGATGTGAACACATAGGCTTCTGACTCCAGAGTCCAGACACTTACCCTGCACAACCTCTTGCCCAAGTGTGGCGAGACCGCAGACGACCTTTAGCAGTACAGTGGGAAAAGTTTGAGAACTTGAACGGGGATCCCCAGGGGGAAGCACGGTCATGGAAGACAGGGCTACCTACATACACAATATTCCTTTCCCCTTTCTTTTGCACTAAGAGAACCCCGACTTGGTGCTAGGTGTCGGAATTCATTTAAAACTCTCACAGGCCCCTGCGCGTGCACGGGCTGGCGGGTGAGATGCAGGCAGAGCGTGTTTGCAGGAGAGCTCCTTAAAGGGGCCAATGGCACCGTTAAGGACCACTTTGGCCTTTTGCCCTTCACCGTTGCTCTTTTTTCTTGCCTAGAATGCAGAAACAATCCTGGAGATGCAAAAGCGGTTTCAAAGGAGTTTGCTACGTTAATTACAGCCTCCAGCCACTGCAGAGCCCAGGCACCTACCTCCAACTTCTTATTGTGCAAGAAAAACAACCTTCTTTTGGGTTAAGGCCGCAGTCAGGTTCCATGTGGATGAATGCAGTCTAATGAACACGTGGGGGTCTAGAGAGGCTCGTTTCCGGGGGTGGGGGAGAGAACAAGATCCCTGAAAGGTCTCAACCTCGCCTGGCTTTGGAAATGTAAAAGACTTGCCACTTCGCTCCAGTTCTCCCGGGGACCACCAGGCCCGGGGCACGTGCCAGCCGCAGTGAGCCATCAGACAGAGCGTCAGCCCACAAAGACACAGGGAAATGTGGAATGGAGCCAGGGGCTGCCCTGGGCCTCAGATCCCCCTCAGCAGAAAAACACGGGCCAGAAGGACAGTACGCTGGAGTCAAGCACCTGCAACCTGACTCCGGGGTTTAGGGCTATAGATCCCAGGCTACTTATAGCTGCAGTGAGCTCCGCGTGGGGCAGGGCAGGGCTCTGGCAGCTGCATGTTGTTTTGTTTTTTTTTTGTTTTTTTTTTTTAATCAGCTGCTTGTTTTGAACCTGCCTGGGCAGATCCCGGAACATTTGTTTCAAAAGCAGGCGAGGGAGGGGGGACATTTCCGGGTTGGGGGGAGCGGGGAGTGGAATAAGGAGCATGGGGAGAAGAGGAGACATACACACCCTGGAAATGGAGTAGCGAGGGCTAAGTCTTCGAGAATTCTATCCCCCCAAGACAGTGCCCTGAGCCTGACCACCCCCAAGGGCCAGGCTTGCCCAAGGCTCAGGGCTCCGTTCCAGCAGAGGTAGAGGTTGTCAGAAAGTCAAAGGGGGACAGAAAACGAGCTGAAGAAGAGACAGGAGTGTCCGGCACTGGCTGTAAAGGGGAGAAGAAGAAAAGTTGAGGAAGAGTCAAGTGGGTCAAGCTCCTTAGGCCAGGGAGGATGGGGACATGTAGGCAGCTGGCCAGGGAGTGTGGGCAGCCGGGGTTGACCAGACTTTCCTAACATCTGTCAGCGAGGGAACAGATATGGTAGGAGCTTAACAACAGGATGGGAGGGAGGAAGGCAGGGCTGTCTAGGCCAAGGAAGTAGCCAGTTGGGCTGTGGAGGCAAACCGAGTGGGGATGTAAGACCGACACCAGGCTGCAGCCACAGCCCTCCACTCGCCTCCCAGGGTGCCTGCTCTCCCTTTTTGCCGTTAGGGTCCTTCAATCTTTTTGGCTTTCAGGATCTCCCAGAGAATTTGAACTTCAACTAGAAAAATCTTAAAACTCAAAACATTTGTCATGTCCAAAGACACAAACTTATCATGGTAGGTGCTGAGTGGGGGAGGGTACTGTGATCTTTAAATGACTTTTTATTGAAATGACATTCTACTTAAAGGTCATTCAAAGGGCTGTGCATCGAGCCAGCTCTGGATGGAAACTTGTATTTTCCAATGACTAAAAAGAAGTCAAAAGCCTAGAACGTGAACATTGGAAAGGGAAATGGACCACCTAATCCAAAACCCATTCCCTTGATTAACAAGAAGAAACGAAGGTCCGAGAAAGGAAGTGAGCTGCCCAAGTTACACAGCTAATTTGGGGATTATAAAAGCAAATACAGAGCACATATGACAGGAACTTTACAGATATTCTGACAGGCGAAGTTATTCAGTGGAGGTCTCACAGAGACAGTCAAAGGAAGATGTGGGATTTGAACCCACATGATCTTTCTCCAGAGACTATGCTCTTGACCACTTCTTTTGATTCCCTTTTGATTCCCTCAGCAGCCTTTTCTCCACTCTCCCAAGCTACCTCAGCCATGCCCCACTCTCTACTTCCCACGCCCTCACCTCACCCCTTTCAGTGTCCACAGACGTCCTCTCCTTGCTCCCAGCCTCTGATGGAGGCAGGAAAGGAGGTTGGTTTTCTCTGGTGTGGAAACTATGGTAAAGGAAGAATAAAAGGGACCATATCATGGAGGCCAGAAAGGGGCTGAGGCACAAGCCAAAGAGGATCAGAGCCCACAGCCCTTCCGGGATGTAAGGGGGGAACTGGCCTTCCTGGGGAGCAGGAGTTGTCGCATAGAGCATGAGGACCTGGTAGGGTGGAAGGTGACCCACCGCAGGGAGTGGTGTGCAAAATTCTGATCATGTGAATATTTTAATATTTTAACATCCCACCCCCATCAATGCAAAAGCTGATCTAGAATGAACCAGACTCTTGGTGTTGCCCTTTCCCTCATCTCCTGGGATCCAGGGAGATATAGCTGTGATAAGGAGATCAGAGGATTGGGAATGGAGTTAGGAAACGAGGGTTCAAATTCTGCCTCCACCTCTGAACTAGCTGTGAGGCCTTAAGCAAATCATATTACTTCCTGGAATCTCACCTTCTTGATCTCTTATGTAAGAATAACCTACCTCTCCCGTAGCTGTGAGAATCAGATGGAAACCAACTGCAAGCAAGTGCTTGCCCAGCTCAAGCTTGGCAAGTAGCCTTTGCAGATTGCCAAATCAGGAACACCGAAGCAATGGCAGGACTCCCAGACAGAGGGTCTTGGGGCAGAATCTGGTGGAAAGAGAGCCTTGGGCTATTTGATTTAAAGCTAGATTTGCAGAGCAAGCACAGGGCTGTTTTTTTATTCTTTTGTTTTACTTTGAAGTTAATTTTAATTCAAAATTCTGTTTTTGTCTGAACATCAGCTTCCCTATTAAGAAATGAATGTTAAATGTTTTCACTATAAAATAATGCATTTTCATGATTCAACCCTTAGAAAATCTAGGAAAATCAGCTTTTGTTCTACTATTTAATTTTAATACCTAACATTTTTTTTTTAGGTTTATCAAAGTGTGCCTTTCTTTGTTTTGACTTTGGTTGATGTTGATAAAAAACTATCTAATTGGGTTTTATTTGCTCATAGGAGAAAACTGTAAATATAAATGGAGAGGGCCGGGCAGGGAGACAGAGACAGGGAGAGACAGGGAAGGAGGAAGATGGAGAAGAGAGGGGTAGATTTGTTTTAAGGCATTGGCTCACACTATTGTGCAGGCTTAGTGAGTCCAAAACCTGATGGGGTCAGCTTGCGTATGGGAGATTGAGGAAGAGTCGCAATTCAAGTCAAAGCAGAATTCCTTCTGGCTCAGAGAAAGCCAGTCTTTGTTCTATTAAAGGCCATCGTCAGATTGGATGAGGGTAAACTTTACCCAAGGTCCACCAATTTAAATGTTCACTTCATTCAAAAATACCCTCACAGAAACATCCAGAATAATGTTTGACCAAATATCTGGGCACCACGGCTCAGCCTAGTTGGTACATAACACTAACACTTTGTAAAAAACTTTTTATAAATAAAAGCTAAAAGGATCAAATGAACTCTGTAAGTTGCTTCTCATACCATAATGGTATCTGTGCAAAGCTTTGTGGAAACTATCAGGTGTGCAACCCTGGGCATGTTCAGCTTAACTCCAAGAGTTTTCTAGTAGGCGGTGATGGTGTGAGAGGAATGGGTTTACTCTCTGGAGTTAGCAAGCACACGACTTTTGTTTAGGTTGTATGATGGGCATGGGACCAAGGAGATCTGATGGAAATTGAGGTGGGAGTGGTTAAATCACATGGCTTCCCTTGGTGGGATCATATGGCTTGAAGGGAACTAGCGGGACAGTGGCATCCTGACAGTGTCTCTTAAGAAGATAATGAAATGTCCTTGTCTGTGTCTCTAGATCAAGGTGTTTGTCCTCCAGAAAGTCCTCAGGTCTAACCCTGCTGCTTTGACAGAGCTCCATACCCTCGGGAGACGGCTTGAGGCAGCCACAAGGTGACCATGGAGAAAGGAAATTAAAACTCTGGCAAAGACTTCAGGCCAAGGAGAGGATGTGAATTGGAGCCATGAGCTCTGTGTTTCTATCTTCTCAGAGATTACCAGTCCAGCAGGCAGGCAACTCTATCAAGAGTGATTTGCAGGGAATGAGAGCCAATGGGTCACACGGGTCTGAGGAAGGCACAGCCCCACCCCTGCCCCACCCCTGCCCCACCTCCCAACACATCCCCAGCAACCTCCAGTCATCAGCAACCTTAGTCATCCCCAGCCTAAAATAGAGATGTCCTGAAGCCTTAGCAAGAAAGGTCAGTTGATTTAAATAGCTATGGCACCCACAGCAACTTCCCTGGCCTAAGAAAGGAAACCCAAGCTGTGTGAGATGATGGGCCCATGGCTCTACCTATGGTCAGGGTGGACAGAGGGCGGGCCTGACGAGCATTCGTTGGACAGTTGCTGTGTTCCCAACTAGCGTGCTTTGGCACGTCCACATAGTGGCCTGACTTAATCCTGAAGGCTGTACACCATTACAATCATGTTATAGGTGATGAAAAATCTCACCAAGATTAAGTGACTTGCCTGAAGATAATAGGATTAGACACCTCTCCTGCACTGGCTAAGTGTTATAGACTCAGTGCCATGGTACTAAAAAGTATAGACTTCGTTTCTCAAAATATCACAAATGCATGCTTTTTTTTTTTTTTTTTAAACCCCAAACTGGGGAAAAACAACCAAAAACAATTCTTTCCTACCCCGGTCTCCCATTAAGTCACTACGATCAGTATTTGCAAGTTTCTCCAGGAAATCTATGAATATAAGTGTGTAAGTCTGTGTGTCTGTGAGTGTGTGTGTTACACACACACACACACCAATGGTAGAATACAGTATGCTATTTGGCACCTTACTTTTTCACCTAACAATATAGCTCTTATTTCCCTAGCCATACAAATAGACCTCTTTCATTCTTTTTTTTTTTAAGATTTTATTTATTTATTTGACAGAGAGAGATCACAAGTAGGCAGAGAGGTAGGCAGAGTGAGAGGGGGGAAGCAGGCTCGCCTCTAAGCAGAGAGCCCGATGTGGGGCTCGATCCCAGGACCCTGGGATCATGGCCTGAGCCGAAGGCAGAGGCTTTAATCCACCCAGGCGCCCCGACCTCTTTCATTCCTGTTAACAACTGTATAATACGTATGGATGGGCCATATTTTTCTAACCAACTGAATCCAATAGTTTGCTAATATAAACAATGGGACGATGATCCTTCCTGTATATATCTTTAGACACATAGGCAAGCATGTACATGCCTAGAAAGAGAATGCTGGGTGTCAAAAGGTTATGTACATTGGAAATAATGATGTAAATTGCCAAACCGCCCTCACGTAAGGATGTTCCAATTCACGCTTCCGCTAACAATGTCTGCGAGCCTGCCAGTGATTCCAACCTGCAAGAAAGGTCCAGAATTTATTTCTATGCTGTATCTGGCAGAACCAGTGCTCAAACCCAGGACTTCTGATTTTAAGTGTAGTGTTTATTTTTCCTTTGATGCAGAAGTTACCTTCCACAGAGACATGGTCTAAGAGAGGTGGGAGAAAGTCAGAATTTAGATGAAATAGAAGGGATAGTTTTTCTACCTAGCTTCGTTCCTAGGAGTAAAGAAAGCAATCCAGACTTTTAAACAAATCACTCGACAACCCAGGTTCCAATGGCCAGCCCTAATTCTGAGCCTCATAACCCAGAGCAGGCATAGAACTACTTGAAAATGTTACCTTGTCTCTGCTGGATCTTCTGGGCTTATCTGGCTGGCAGTGTTTGACCATGTGGACCCAGGAAGCTTTGCCTTCCTTCCCTGGTCTCTGAGGATCATGGTCATTCTACTCATGTTCATTCTATCGGTTTGTGTGATGAAGGTGCCTACATTTCCTTGATTCATACCACAAAAATGGGACATCTTTACGAAGACATCTTAAATAATTCTTAATGATTTTACTTGGGATGCAATATAAGAAGGTGAGCATCTTTAGAAATACTATGACCAATGAGTAGTAGCAGGAAAAACTCTGCTTAGCACTTAATGAATATTATCTCATTAATCCTAATGAAAACCTTTAATGCTATGTTAATCCCATTCTACTGATGAGAAAAATAAGGCACAGAGAGAGGAAATTAATCACAATATCACAGAATAGGTAAACAATGGGACCACCAATTAATCTTCCATCAAATTCCACATCCCCAAATCTTTCTAGTAAATCATATTGAATTATTGAATAAGGAATTAAGATAACAAATGCACAAGTAAATAGATGAGCTTGGTAGATTGGTACTATAGATTGGTAATGTTATGCCAACTCTGATACTTGTGATGAAAAAAACCCTAAGATTGACGTGATGGAATAAACAGAGGACAACGTCAAGGCTTTAGAGGAGGTCAGGGAAAAGCTTGCTCTGGGAAGGTGGCAGTGACCTGAGATCTTGAGAGTCAGATAGCTCTGCTTGGAAATGGGAAAGATGCTTTGCTTACTGAAGAAATAACATATTTAACGATCACCATCTTGGTGTGTTCACAGACCAGAAAGTGGGACAGTAGGACTGAACACAGGGAGAAAAGGCACTCTGGTCTGAGATGAAATCAGAAAAGCAGAAAGAGTGCAGATGAATGCAGGGCCTAACGGGCAGCAGAATGGAGCATACATTTCATTGCAACGTTGATGGAAAACCATTGAAAAGTTTTAGAACAGGGACGCCTAGATGGCTCAGTCAGTTAAGCATCCGCCTTCTGCTCAGGTCATGATCCCAGGGTCATGGGATCAAGTTCCACCTTAGGCCTCCTGCTCAAGGAGGAGCCTGCTTCTCTCTCTGCCTCTGCCACTCCACTCCACTCCCCCTGCTTATGCTCTCTCTCTCTCTCTCTCTCTGACAAATAAACAAAATCTTAATTAAAAAGAAAGAAAGAAAAGTTTTAGAAGAGATAGGACATCCCCTGATTTAGGTTTTTGAAAGATTACTCTGGTTGCTCTTGGGAAATACATTCACTGGAGCTTAGAGTTGAAGGAGAGAGGCCACTTGCGAGGCTAAAGTAGAAGTACAAGTGAGAGGTGTTGAGAGGCTGGGAATGCGATGGAGGTGGCTAAAAATGGAAGGATTCGAAATGTATTTGTAAATTAAATGTACAGATTTGCTGATGGATAAGGCTGAAAGAGAGCATGTAATGAATGAAAAGGAAGATTAAGATTAAGATTAATTAAGATTAATTACTAGATTAAGATTAATGAGCAGGTTTGGCAACAATGGATGGTGCCCCAGAGATGGGGAGGAAGGGTCTTAAAAAGGGTGCTTTGAAACAAAGAACTCCATATTGGTCATATTTAAGTTTTTGGTTCCTAGTAACCAGCCAACAGGGTTATCAAGTGTGAAGTTGGATACACAAGTCTAGAGCCCAAAGGAGAGAAAAACTGGAGCACAGAGCCTGAGGGTTATCTGTGGGGGAGATGTACATTTTAAAAGTCTAGGATAGAGCCCTAGAAACTCTCTAAAATGCAGAGGTTGAAGCCGGTCAGGAGGGAGGAGCCAGTGAGGGAGATGAAAAAGGAAAGGAGTTAAGACGTGGCAGATACGGAGAGGCCAAGAACTCAGAGCGGCATCTGCAGATCCAGAGCTCTGGATTCATACATGCAATTGACCCCGAAGGAAAGCCTTGTCCTGAAGGTGTTGGTCAAGGTGATGATTTGGAGGGCAGATACAGAGAATAAGTTAGGACTAGTTCCAGAGAGCACAGTGGAAGGGTCAGATGTGGAGAAGCGGGGAGTGGATGGGTCTATACTAGGAGTTGTGTGGAGCAGCATGGACATGAAAAGACTCTGTGATAAAGGCTAAGGTGTGGGCTCCAGGTGGTCTGAGAAAAATAGAGATCAAGGCTTGATGAAATTAGTATAGGACAGTCAGTTCAAAATATAGTCCAGAATCATTCTAATACATGAGGGAGGAGGCTAGGCTTTGTAGCTACAAGACCCTTGTGCAGCTTGAGGTATTATAAGCTCGACCTTACAGGAATGGACCATTAATCTTACTAAGTTTAAGTAAACTAATGCCAGGTGGAGAGTGAACTCAGGCTCTTTGAGCCCCAAATCATGGCTTTGCTCAGTCTTCTGAAGCCACTGGGTATTTCCTGAGATCAATTGACAAGAATCATTTGGGATGGTTCTTACAAATCTATATTCCGCTCTCCCTCCTTTGGATATTATTATGCAGTTAGCTTTAGGGTAAGGTCCCTGATTCTGAAAGCTTACAATTTGTCCCCATTGCCACAACTGTGGGAAAGATGATAGTGCTAGGAGCACAGAACTCTTTGGTTAGTTTGGACTTTTAGAAGATCATCTTGTGTATGGTTTCGAAATTTGAGGAAAAAGTGGCGCGGAATTGACAAGTTAGTTATAGCTTAGACTAATGTCCTCCTGCCAATTAAAACCAAACAGTATATGAATTAAGTCCTTTGCCTTTGGAAAAGCAACATTTATATGGTCAAAGAATATACTCGCTGTAAAGCAATTGCCACTTCTACATCCAGAAAGCATTTCTCTGAGGGGCCTCAGGAAAATCACCCTTAGTTTCTGTGTTCCTTTCCTCACTGAACTTCCTCTCCACATGCCTTTGAGGGCTATCCTAAAAAGGCAAGAGGTAGCCTGCCAGTATGACTGCCTACTTAGATGTGAGGAACCGAGTTAACTGTGAAAATCACAGTGGGCAATGCATGCTGCTGGTTTTCCTTCCTCATTCATCATTTTAGCCCCTGGTTGCCATTGTTTCAAGAACCCAACAGAGTCGTCATTGTTATGATTCGGTCTTTTCAGATCATACAAGACAACGAAGTGGATATGACATCTTCTCCTCAGGATCTTCCTCTGTCACCTCCTCTCTCCATCCCAGTGCCAGGGAGCTTCCCAGTCAGTGTTAATTAGAGATATAAATCAGGAGATTGCACTTTGTAAGGGAGAAGAAGAGAGCGTCAAGAAGTCAAACAACTTATCTGCATCAGCAACGTTCTCTCCCATGGACACCTGGGTGGTTCTGTCAGGTAGGCGTCCGCCCTTGGCTCAGGTTGTGATCCCGGGATCCTGGGATCAAGTCCTGCAAAGAAATGTTCTCTCCTGGGAGACACGAAGGCAAAGGAGCAGACACCAAGAACACCAGCTTTCAAACAAAACTGTGGCCATGTCACAAGAAAAGGAAAAACAAAAAGTAAGGAATCTGTGACTCTTGTAGCTCTTATCTAAGAAATGTGTCTTGATGCCACAGCACACAGGTTACAGAGTGTGAGGCTGCACCTCATCTTTTCAGTACCTCAGCCCTCTTCTCTGTAAAATGGGAATAACAATAGTAAGGCCGCTACAAAGGGTTGTTGTGCAGTGAAATGAATCAACAGCACCTGACATCAGTAATTACCGATGCAGGGTAAAATCTTTATCTTTATCTTCATCTTTATCTTTACAGAGAAAGTCTTTCCTGATACAGATTTTTGTATAAGATTTTATTTATTTATCAGAGAGTCAGAGAGAGAGCACAAGCAGGGGGAGTGGCAGGCAGAGGGAGAAGCAAGCTCTCTGCTGAGCAAGGAGCCTGATGCCGGACGTGATCCCAGGATCCTGGGTCATGAGCTGAGCCAAAGGTAGATGCTTAACCAACTGAGTCACCCAGGTGTCCCTGATAAAGAGTTTGTAAGTTTTTAAAGCAGACACTCAAAAGGTAGAAGAGGAAGAAAGATGAGTAGCTCAGATCCATAAGAACTCGTCTACTCATTTGAAAACATGGATTGGGTATTTTCCCAGATATTAGATAGACCTCAGGAGCAGATGCCAAAGATAGAGTAGAGGGCTCTGAACTGATTCAAAGTGATGTTTTGTGGGTGTAAATTCAGAACCCTCTACCCTATCTTTGGCACCTGTTCCTCCTGTCTACCCAAGTTCCTGGAAGTAAGCTATCATCTTCTGAAATACAGCAAAGGAAGGAGGCTTCAGGTCTCCAGCTCCCTTTGGAGCTTCCCCACTCACCAGCAAGCATGGCAGGCTCAGGAATGACCTTCATGGTCACCCTTGCATGTGCTCCTACAAGAACACTCAGTGCTCCCCCATGCCAGCGGCTGCGACCTCCATCGGAGACACCAACGAGCCCCAGGGTGATGCTTGCAGGCAGCTGACATTCATTGAGGTCCTCTACAGATTGTGAACCGAGGTGACCTCTGGCACAGCTAAAATGAGGGGGAAGAACTTTACAGGTAGCGTACACTGTCACTGGAGACCAAGAACGTATGAACAGGCAGTGAAAATTAAACAGTCTCCCTCTGTCTCCACCCTCCCCTCCCTTTGTCCCCTCTCTCTCTTCTCTTTCTCCCTTCCTGCTCCTTCCTCATTCTCTCTCCATTTCTTTGTTCTTCTCCTCCCCTTCTGTTGTGACCTCTAAGTTGGCTCAGCGTTACTGTTCCAGATCTTACATAATATGGTTTATGAAAGGAAAATAACCCTGCTGTCTGCCGTGCCAGGCTGGGCAAGATCCGGAGTGAGCAGAAACACCTGGTGCTTTCTGACTTTCTTGGACTGTTTGCAAGGAGGGTCAGTGGCCCAGGGGTCATGGGCCCCCAGTCTCTCCCAAGGGCACCAGACCCCCCGAGTCTCTCCTGAGGTGCATTCAGTCAGGTCTTGGAGTTTCCTGATCTGCTAAAGGCAGAGAAAGAACATGTCAGAGACAAGGGAGAGTGGGGGCATAGTGGGTGTTGGTAAGGGGAGACCAGATGGTTCAATCATAAGAGGATGAGGACAAGAGTCTTCTGTCCTTTCCACCCTCGGTGACTGCCTCTGGAATTCTTAGTTGGTATCTCTACTAAAAACTTTGCACGATCTACAACATGGATTCTGGAAGTGTTTCTTGCTTTTTCAGTAGTTGTGTAGACAAAAGGACAGGGTCATAACAATATTTTGAAGCGTCCTGAAATGGCTTATGATAACCTTGTCCCCTGGGAAATGTCCCTGGTTCCCACATCCTGATGATTCGAGCAGAAATATAAATTGGGGTCCTTTAGGTTCCCTCCCAGGAATGCTGTAGCAAGAATATAGGAGTCTTGGGGCACCTGGATGGCTCAGTGGGTTAAAGCCTCTGCCTTCGGCTAAGGTCATGATTCCAGGGTCCTGGGATCGAGCCCCGCATCGGGCTCTCTGCTCAGAGGGGAGCCTGCTTCCCCCCACCCCGCCTGCCTCTCTGCTTACTTGTGATCTCTGTCTGTCAAATAAATAAATAAATAATCTTTAAAAAAAAAAAGAATATAGACATCTTTGGGGGTTTCTGAGTTTATATTCTTTCTGCTGAGAATCTGCTTTTCTTCCTGAAGGATCAGAAGAAGGGTTGTTTGTTCATGAAGTTTTTGTTTTGTTTTATTTTGGTTCTGGGATTAGAGAAAGTTTAGTCTAGGGTAAGGAAGGAATCAATCACATTGTGTATATATGTCTTCTCCCAACACATCAATCCAGATGAGATGTAGTTAGGATGACTCTCAGGTGTGTCTCTGATGGGGAGATGTCACGGAGAAGCATGCAGGTATGGGCTTGTGGTGGGTCTAATGTGAAGACAGAGGTTGCAACTGGTTTGGGAAGGCCGATAGGAATCCAGGATAGCCATTACTTTATATGCATTAACACACACCTTCGGGCTTTTTTGGTCCCTGTAGACATTGTCTCTTTCTTCCTGTCTGCTCCAGGTTCCCTGAATGGCTCGCAGAGGACCCTCCTCCTCTTTGGGATGGAGAAAGGGAGAGACGCAATCAACCTTATCCCTCACGTCCAACAAAGTGCGGACAATGTCCTGGAAATCCTGAATTCCACTCTCTGTCAAACAAAAGGACACAAATAAGAACCAGAGTCAAAGGAAAGAAACCAGAAGCCTAAATAAAAGACTTTCTCCCTAGGACAGTAGTTTAATCTTTACTATTGGCTCAGGGCCAACGTTGACAAGGGAGAGTAGGGGACAAGAGTCCATTGTGGTGAATTTTAAAATTTACCCACAAATTCCTAGATACACATCTCCTCAAAAAGTGGAGCATTTCCTTCCTCCAAATGTGGACTGAATTTAGTGACTCACATCTAGCATTTAGAGTACAGCAAAATGTGATGGGTTATCACTTCTAAGATTAGGTTATAAAAAAACTGTGGCTTCCACATACTTTCTTTCTCCTTCTCGGATTTGCTTTCTTGATTCACTCACTCTGGGTAAGACATGTCCTGAGCAGCACTATGGAGAAGTCCATGTGGCAAGGAACCGAAGCCTCCCACAGACAGTCATGGGAAACATGATCTTAAACATAAACATGATTAGAAGTTCTAATCATGGGAAACATGATCTTAAACATAAACATGATTAGAAGTTCTAATCACATCTTCATGGGTTGCAGTCCTTACAGTTTAATTATAACCTCCAAAGAAACTCTGAGGCAGAACTACCCAGCTACGTCACTCCCAGATTCCTGGCCCTAGGAAACCATATGAAATCACAGATATTCGCAGTTTTATGGAACTACATTTTGGGGTGATTTGTTATGGAGCAACAGATAACACACTTAGGATGCTTCCCAATAATAGACATCCCTTGGGGATGGAGAGCCCTGGGCCAAGCCACCTAAGGAAAATTGCTACCCAGCTCTAGAATGCCTATCCATGAAGCCGGAGTCTTCGAACAGAGGAATGATTCTCTCTCACGTGGAAGAAATGAGTTTTAAATCACTTAGGGTTAAATATTCCTATTACTAGCCATACTAAAATGTCACCTCATAATTTTCTCTCCCAAAGAAATTCTGTATTAAAATATGGCTTGGTCATTTCTTTCTTTCAATCTTCTCTAACATATCTGACTTTCTGAGTTCCGCTGAGAACGCTGATGGCAAATACGTATTCAGAAACTAGGAGATCACTCTTGTGCTCCAAGAAAGCACATTTAAGATTGAAATGCTTTATTTCAGTTTTGGAGATGATAGTTCATAACATAGAATTCTAAATCTGGAAGGAATCTCATCCCCTCCTGGGGGGAGAAAAAGAATGTAGAACACTCAGCTGCTACCAGGATATAGCAATTGGGATGATCACCCCCAAAGGCTCTGCATTTTGGATCAGGGAGAAGATATTTCTGAACCAGGTACTTTGGAATTAACTGCAGGAGTGGGGCAGCTCATACCCAAGCCATTAACACCTAAGACTGATGCTTGTGAATAAACTGCCCCCCATCCTACTGTAGGTTTTTATCCACTTCCTCTAGCCAACAATATTGGTAGTGACTTTTCTCTAACAATCTAGTTCAACATTTACTGAAGGCTAACTTGGCTGAGTAACTTAAGTGGGCTAGGTCATAATATAGGTATATAAACATGTTTCTAAGTTGGCAGTTCTGGATCCCAAGGCCACCTAGGAATGAGGCTCCTTAGGGAGAATTCCAATATTTCATTTTATGACCTTTTCTAAAGGAAGACCCAGAGAAGTGGATACTCCTACAGCTCTCTCTCTAAACTTAGTTCCTAACAAATCACAGATTCCTTCCCAGAGACAAGTGTTTACTTTTCCCAAACAAGAGCAAAACTAACCAACCCACCCAACAAACAAAAAAAACCCAATCCTCCTCTCTCTCCTCTACCAATATAATACTGTACTTCTTTATACGTAACATTATTTGAGTTATCAAAACAGCTTGCAAAATCATTTGAGGATAAGCTAGTATATATAAGGATAGGACCAGAAGTCCCATAGTGGTTGGTGATGCCAATGACATTCTTTTAGCTCTAAGAAGAGGAGGGCATAAGGAGAGAGAGAAAAATTTCCATTCATTTGACCCCTTCATTCATATGCCTGTGTCAGATACACCAAATAGTGTCTATATGGTGCCCATTTTATTACATTTTGGAGGTATCTTGAACGCCTCTTCCATTTAATGTCAATATAATGGTCATATGATAGTCCAAGGAAGGAAATACTCTGAACTTTTACTGAAAGTGCAGAAAGGCTTCCAGGCAGAGTTTAGATTTGTGAATCCACGGCCCTGGAGTGAAGTGCGCAGGTCTGCCGACCAGGCAGTAGACAGGGGGCAAGAGCTGAGCAAACCGAGAGGAGCTGCCGTCCCAAGACAATGCAGGTAACTCAACCTGGAATTCATGAGAAAGAGGACAATTTGCTGAGTCCAAGGCCCCCAGAAAAGAACTCATGAAATGGCAGTAGGAACCACACCCACACCCCTTGGGAATGTGGAACTACGACACCAGTCCCTGACATCAGAGGGCTCTGGGCAGTGAACTGTAGACAAATCCTTCTAAGTTGACAGTCCTTGAAAATCTCCAATCGCTAAAGCAGAGAAAGAGCTGGCCACAGAACAGTGCTTGAAGACTTAACAGCTTTATGGCCTGCCTTCCCAGTCCTAGTGACAGCTTATCAGCCTGGTGACTTCCCAATCCTAGTGACTGCTTATCAGCCCGGTGAATTCTACTGAGGGTGTGCTGCTTCTAGAAGGGATAATCTTAAGTTCCTGTCTACTTCATAAGATGCTGTATCTTGGGGAAAATGTTCATGTAGGAGACCCGTACTGCGTGTCTGAGGTGTACATATATGCATGTCCACATATGGTGTATGGCTAGCCTGTGCCCATGGGAATGTGTGTATATCTACATATTGTAAAATCAAGTATGACATTTTGTTAAACGAGTGGTTGGTGATTGAGCTAAAGGCTATAAAATGGCAGGGCTCTAGTCAGCTCAAATTTGTTTACAGTTGCAATTGACCTGAAGCCTTTGGAATTACATAATGAATTGCCACTTCATATTAGTTATAACTCATAAAGCAACACAAGGCTCTTGGCAGCCTGAATCCAGGCAGAATGAACTACACAGTCATTAAGCTCAGTGAAACAGAACTTAGCTTTGGTGTCATGACCCAGGTTAGAACACAGCCAGACCACCAAGATCTCATGGGTTTGATGTCACCAATAGAGCCAAAAGGCTTAGAACTCACAAAACTGAGAGTTAAAAATAATTCATTAAGCAAGTTGTTCAGGCACCACGACAGGGCTGGGATACAGTGCTGAGAGAGAAAAACAGGACCCCTGCCTTCCTGAAGTTTATAATCAGAAAGTCCTGTTGAGGGATGGGCTTTCTTTAGGATAGCAAGTTACTTTCTAGACTTGACTTCATTGGTGTGAGGGCCGAGCAGTTTCTGGAATTATCTAAGGAAGACTTTGGTAAGATATTTGAAGTCTTGGAGCCACAGGTGTTCTCAGGAACATCCATGCTCGCATGTGAGTGTTCCCCTGTGAGCTCCCCCCAGGAGCACAGATCAGCCTTGTTAAATGGCCCCAATGTGACCATCCAAGGAATGCCACGGAATCCTCCATTTGCTCCCTGACATTCCTCTAGTAACCTGTGCTGTCATTGAGCTCCTACCCAGTAACCGGCAGGAGGAAATTGAGGAAACTGATGTTTAAAGTTGAGAACTCCTTTTGTGAACACTAGCCTCTGTCTCTTTAAGGCTGAAGGTTTGGCTGCCATTCTGCTTAATCTATCACTGATAACTTATCAAGTAACCCAGTGTCTGTTAAATGAGCTATAAAAAAAACACCTTAGAATACAAGGGGATTACACCGCAACCTGTAGGTCAAAGCTAATTCTAGGTGAGAGGGTAGAGAAGGAAATAAACTTGTCTCCACCTAAGTCTGATCCCATTAATTTGGAGTTCCTTTTCGTGTGATCTTTCCTGGGGAACTCTGCTTGGGTCATTGTCTTGATCTGGTGCTTGTGATGCAGATAACATACCCTCCCACATCCCCTTCCACCCGCCCTGGACTGCAAGGGTGCTCCAGTGAACGGAAGCCAATTTCAGCCGGAAAGGGGGAAGTAGAGCTTCCATAGAAAGAAAACCCCACAATTTATCAGCAAAACCAGCAGAATGCTGAGTGAGAGAAGGCACTCTTGATAATCATGCTGAAAACAGCCAATATAAACTGGAACCATACGCAGCAAAGCAATAACATCATCCAACTTTGAAAATGTGGGGAGTCAAACTTCCTAGGGAAAAAACAAAACAAACACGAATATCTAGGATTGCTTACAACTAGAGCAAAATATACACCTGCCCCGCCTCCCTCAAAAAAGGTCATCTCCTAAGTCTGCTGTGACAGGACCCACCTACTTCCAAACTATCATAGAGGACACCATCTTTTAAAGACGGTAATTCTTATCACACACAATACCTGGCACATTAGCTTCAAGGGTTGGAAGGATAGTGCTTTTGGCTAGGGGTACATGCACAGCACTATAGGGGAGGGAGCTCCTACCGGACCTGCATGGACATGAACTAAGATACACCAGGAAAGGTGAGAGGAAAACTAACTTCCCAGCAAAGGGACGAAGAACAAGGGCACAGAGGTGTCACACGGAGCTTTGGGGGTAATCGTGAACGGCTCATTGGGCTAGTGCCAGGGGAGGCATGTCCAAGGCACATCCCGGCTAGCTGGCCCTGAGAGCAGTCAACCTTGGAAGGCTTCAACCAGGGCAGCCACGAGGTCAATATGGGCCATGTAGAACCACCCTTGGCAGGTGAGTAAGGGTGAAATCAAGACCAGCAGGGAAATGAGAAGCCTTTGTAACACATTAACAGTTTCAGGCTGCTTTAAAATTAAGCCAGAGGGGTGCTTAAGACAATGCTGTGGCATTGTAAATTAAAGCCAAGGTGTGGAGCAGAGAGGAGGGTTGGAGTTTGTATCCTCCTGCTAAACTGTACAGCTGGGATATGCCTTCATCCTGAGATTCCCAACACCCGAAGTATAGGGAAGAACTGGTTGGCTGTGTGACTCAGGATAGATTTTTAAAAATTCCTTGAACAAGTAAACTTGAGCTTCCTTTGTCTCTTAAAAAAAAAAAAAATCCCCTTTTCGAGTAGGAAAGTAAAGGAAAAGCACATAGGGATTTAAAAGAAACACAAAGAATCAAGTCAGAAGAGATCTTATAAATGTTAGGTTGATTTATAAGAGCCGCTCTGGGCAGTTAACAGTCTGTTTACAATGAGCTGTCTACCGCTGAACATACTGTACATGGCAATTAGAAGTCGTCACGGCAAGAGGAAGCCACGGCTGGCCTGGGCGGCCAACGGGAACCACATGAAAACAGCCAGACGCGGTAGGGAAGATGGGAGGGACCAAGGTGGGATTTGCTTTTTATTATGAAAGAAAAAGAAATTGCTCAGAAATCTGAACAAAGGGAAGGAGAATCTCACACTCAGAGAATCAACACCAGGACACAAAACGACCAGTGTTCTGACCCCAGGCTGTCCCCGTCTCCTCAGAGAGCGGAGATGGGAAGGGGACCGTTGAAGCCAACAAGCCATTCTGTCAAAACAAAGAGACTCAGAAACCCTACGAGCAGGATTAAAATCTAAACTTCTGGTTTTGCTTTTAAAAAAATTTTAATATATCAAAAGGCCTGCTTTAGTGACATGCTAGTCCCACCAGAAAATAATCCCAATCACCCCTTGTCAGTAACATGCTCAAGTTGACCAGCCAACTCTTATTTCTAAATCCGTGTGGGCATGTGTGTCTTTTAAACCAAAGCTGTGGTGCTCAGGTGAGCGCTCCTTCCACAACGTGCCTGCACCTGTCAACCTGACCAGGTGTCCACCCCCACCTCCGGAAGAGTAGGCAGAGGACAGAGGACCCTACAGTGACAGTAAGGGAACAGCAAAGGGCCCCAGAGAGCCAGCTTTGCAAGCACTGCCTCCCTCACCCCCACTCAAGAAAAGATCCCTTATTTCCAACCAGACTATTTGTCTCCAGTTTGGCTCCCCGGTGACCAGAATGTTCTTCCTCCTTTAGAAAAAAAACACACATATCTGCACACCCATATATATAATTTTTTTTGTTTTTACATTTAAATATAAAAATACTACTCTGCTTTGTGTTATAAATGAAGGACCAAGCAGTTAAGAACTTCTTCTTCTAAGGTAGGTCAATCCATCCTTATGCTGAGCTTGTCTTCAAGGGAGGGCCATTTCGACCTGGGTGAGGGAAGCCCTGTACCAGGAGGACGGGGGTGCATTTTTCTGCCTGGCTCTCTCCTAAGTCTCACTTTTAACAGAAAGTTGGTTATAACCTGACACCAAGAGGAACTCCCCACCAAGAGGGGGAAATCCTAACCTAACCCCAGAGTAAGTAAGTAACCCCCCCTCCCCCAACACTCAGCTACCTGGAAGAAAGAGCCCTCCCCCTCCCTTCACAAACACTATGCTCTGTCCGGATTGCTACGCCTACTGGACAAACACACCTGATTAACTGGAAACAGTGGTTATGCCTCCCCACCCCCTCCCCACTAATGTACTAGACAGCTTCAGTGACAGGGAAAAAAAGATGGGGGACCGGGGTGTAAAAAGATTAAGAACCTGACCCCTCTATCCTGGCCAAAGGAAGCAAAGAGATATTAACTGGGCATGAGGAATAAAAAAAGACCTTGATATTCCGCCCTTTGAGTTACAGCTATTAGGACGGTCGAGAGAGGGGCAAACATGGAGGCAGGATGGAGAATGAGGAGGGGTTTGACGGCTGCAAGTCTAGTCCACTTAGTTTTTGTACTGGAAGGGTTCGTCGCCAGTTTCATTGAGAAGACATGTGCGGATGAGGGCTTCTGTCACGGAAAAGGGGTCACAGTTGGCAGAGGGGCGACGGTCTTCAAAGTAACCCTTCTTCTCCTGGCCGACAGTCCGGGGAATGCGGATGCTAGCCCCACGGTTGGCCACGCCGGCGGAGAAGTCATTGATGTTGGACGTTTCATGGAATCCAGTCAGGCGCCGGGCGTTATCCAGGCCCCCCTTGGGGTCGTAGGCTCGGATGTGGTAGTGGTGCCGCTTGCTCAGTTTCTCGATGGACTCCTCAATGTACCTAGGAGGAGAAAAGACGGGGGTCCAACCTGGCACCTGGAAATCTGCCCTTCAGTGGCAGGTGCACGTATGGAACTAAGAATGACGGGACTCGTCTATCAGACTGTTCACTAAAATGCTGTCCCCACAGATCAAAGGATCCACAAGGGCAGCAATTCTGCCTTCTTACCCATATGTCCCACTCAGGGCCTCAGCATGGTGCTGGATGCTCAGTAGATGGTATTTGCTGAATGAAAAGACCCTAATCAAAGACCCTGCCCCACCCAGAAGCATTAAGTTCATTCACATGCTTTTATCGTTATTAAGTTATTTCATACTGAAGATTTTCAAACACATTTAATTAGGTCCCCCTTTCCGATAGCTATTCTTGGATTCTATGCCTAGAGTATGTTTTGGTCCTCTTCAAATATGAACAAAACAAGAGAATTAGAAGATAACTTTCAAAGCCAAGTGCTAAGAGCTAAGGTACGAATGGAGAAGTTTGGCTTACTTATTAGTCCCAACACATCAAACCCTTGGCAAGTATGCCAGCAAAGAAAGGAAGATGACCCCATCACGAGAAGGCACTCACTTCAGACCATTCTCCTCGCGCATGGCCTTGGTGCTAAAGTTGGTGTGGCAGCCCGCACCGTTCCAGTTCCCAGGAATGGGCTTAGGATCAAAGGTTGCTATCACTCCAAAGTCTTCACATACACGATGCAAGATGAAACGGGCCACCCAGAGATGATCTCCCATGTCGATTCCTTCGCAGGGTCCTATCTGGAATTCCCACTAGAGAGAACAACATGACTGGCCTTTAAAAATAATGTCAATTTCTTACCCCAATTCACAAGCTCCAAACCCTGTTCTTTTCTCACCTCTATTCCAACCCACCTAAGTTCTGGGTAAATGAGGGGTGTCAGTACATGTCCCCACTGGCCCCTATGTCCTACAGATGAACACATCATTTACCTGGGCAGGCATGACCTCAGCATTTGTCCCAGCAATCTTGATGCCAGCGTACAAGCAGGCTCGGTAGTGAGCCTCCACGATATCTCTCCCATAGGCTTTGTCTGCTCCCACGCCACAGTAGTATGGACCTGCAGAGGCATTAAGATTAAAGGTTAAGAGACAGGAAACCAAGAAATCCCTTCCCACAAAACTCAGAAATCAGAAAGCTCTCAACACCTGCTTTCTGGAATCACTATACCTGCCTTCACAGGAAGGCAGGGGGGGTGGTGGCGTGCAGGGGGGTTCCTCTTGGCCATAACGTCAATGGACCCAAAGGGTTTCCCTCCATATTAATGTCTAAAAATCCATGTCCGGGGGCACCTGGGTGGCTCAGTGGGTTAAAAAAGCCTCTGCCTTCAGCTCAGGTCATGAGCCCAGGGTCCTGGGATCGAGCCCTACATCGGGCGCTCTGCTCAGTGGGAAGCCTGCCTCCCCCTCTCTGCCTGCTTCTCTGCCTACTTGTGATCTCTGTCAAATAAATAAAATCTTTTTAAAAATAAATAGATAAATAAAAATAAAAAATAAAAATCCATGTCCAGATTTGGGTAACAAGAAGGCTCTTCTCCACATTATTTCAGCCAGCCTCAGTGATATGCCCACAGCTTTTCTGATCCATGAGGAATCACTATCATCTCTGGAGAGGGAGTCTGTCCTTGGCAACGAAGCAACTAGGGAGCAAGAGGTCCATCTCACGGGGCGGGGAGACAACTTACCTTGGGGCCCAGGGAAGCCGTTGGAAGGCCAACCAAAAGGGTGCCCATCTGTACCCATGAGAGTATACTCCTGCTCCATTCCAAACCAAGGATGCTGATTGCTCACCATGTCCATTATCCGTTTACAGGTATGCCTCAAATTGGTCTCTAGAAAAAAAGAATCAAGGCACCATTAGAGCCATATGGGCAAATCCACTGAATTGCAGCGCTGCTGGGGAAAAGGGCTCTGGATTCCACAAAGCTGAAGTGTGGACTCTAAGGTGAACTGACCCAGAATAATAAACCTTTTTTGTGTCCCATCAGCCTAAATGTAGAAAATGGGCGAAGCAGGGGCGCCTGGGTGGCTCAGTGGGTTAAAGCCTCTGCCTTCCGCTCAGGTCATGATCCCGGGGTCCTGGGATGGAGCCCCACATCACGCTCTCTGCTCAGCAGGGAGCCTGCTTCCTCCTCTCTCTCTGCCTGCCTCTCTGCCTACTTGTGATCTGTCAAATAAGATCTTTTAAAAAGAAAAGAAAATGGGCGAAGCGGTAATCATACATCTGCAGGGAGACTCCTGGGTCACAAACAAACCCCATGACTCTGGATCCAGAACAGAGCAGGTCTGCACCTTATCTGCATGCTGGCCACCTCCCAAGTGCCACATGTCAGGCACTTCAGCTCTCTGTGCACAAGACAGCCGCTTTAGCAGTCAGACTTATCCCTAGTTTCTCAAGCGTTTAGAGCCAAACCTTTAATTTTCCTTGAGAGAAATCACTGGTCTATTGGGGGCTTCCTATTCCAGGTGAGAAGATGAAAGGCTAAACTACCTAGCACAGAAGTAAAATATTAAAATGAGAGGAGCTCGGCTGGAGATGTCTAAGCTGGAAAAGAACTTTAAAATAAGTAAATACAGTCTTCTTATCAGGTGCTTAACTACATCCCAAAACACCACTTTAAGACCTCTGCATTATGGAAAACCCACAAGAGGAGTCTATCTGGCAACCCTGAGGGACATAGTAAAGCCTCTACTTTCACACCGGAGAAAACGCAGCTCAGCTCAGAGACACCGGGCGGCCTGCCCAGCTTACACAGCGAGTAGCAGAACCGGGAAGGCGGCAGCTACCTTGGCTTCAGAGCTCATGCCCTTTACCAGAATGGTACTGCCTCCTAAAACAAAGGCAATTAAGGTCCAGGCATGGACAGACTCGTCACAAGTCGCACTGGCAGAGCGTACCAGGAGACTAAACAGCAGGGAGGACGGGGGGCTTCTGCTATGGTAACGAGATGATCGTCGGAGAATCAGGATCAACAGCTACGCCAGGCAAAAGCCAAAAATGCAGATACAGTGAACTTGAGGCACATGTAGGTTATCGGTGAACCCAGACAGGAGATGGATTTTATCCCCCACCCCACCTTTTAAAATCAGGAAAACTAAGGACAGAGGATAAATCGTTTGCCAAGGTTCATAGCCAGGTTAAGTGATAGATCCAGAATTCACACCCACAATTCCAACTTCAGAATCCATGTTTTTCAAATCTAGAGGCAGGGAGGAGGGCTGTGTCATGGGGGAGCTCTACTGGTGAACAGATTTAAAGGAATTCACTGTTTTATTTACACAACCAGTAGAGGAGACCCTGCGTAGACGGACCACACCACCTATGAATGAGGAAGTCTGGAGTGGAGATCTAGGTCCACTCGCCCAGACCCCTGAAACAGTTCCGAAACCTGAGATAGTCTCATCTAGTTTAGTGTTTCCAGTACTGGTTACGGGATCTCCTGTACTTCCCCTTTACAACATTCATGGATTAAGGAGGGAGCATCCCTACCTCTCCAATACACACCTGCAGGTTTCCGGTTGTACTTGAAGACTTCACAGAACACCAGCTTGTTGGGGTCCTTGCGGAAAGGGTCCCGAAACATGGCAACGGGGACGAGATACATGTCACTGTTGGAGCCTTCAGACTGAAAGGTACTAGAGCCATCAAAATTCCACTCAGGCAACTCTGGGGTAAAAAGAGAAGGGAAAATTAACTTAAAAATGCAGAGCTTTTCAGACAAGAATACAGCCCCTTCCTTAACCTTCCCACATCTAAAGATCTACACTTTCTTTCCAGAAAGTCAGCGATGTGGGATTCCTGCTACTCATATGCAAACTCTGACCACTGCACATGGCTTTAATGTCCTTCCTGTGGGAGCTGCACAGACCACTGCATCAACCACACAAGGAACGCCTGACGTATCTTCCCTAAGTCTGTCTACCAGACACCAAGGACACAAACTGAAATATTCTGACAACCAGGAAGTCAATCATCATTTAAAAAACTGGAACAAGAGAAACAGATTCTGATTCCCCTACTAGGCCACCTGTGTTGCTTAACTCATCTCCCCACTGATTCTAGGGACTGTTCTAGCTCAAGTCATGTCCTTATTCTATAGACAAGGAAATGGATAACTAGCAGGGTAAATTGTCAAGGGTGCTCCCATGGTCACTTATCAACTTTCCCCACTATGTTTTAAAGGTAGGTTTCTTTATCTCTCAAGTTGACTAGGAGTTCTCCGAAAGCAGAGAGATCAGACTCTCTTACCTTGTACCCCCTCCCCCAGCACCTGTCTAATACCTGCCATGAAGCAAGTACACGCCATATACTTAATTTTATGCTTATGCATTCACTCCAGTGTGACTATCAGAAGAGTAAGCCATCCTAAAAGCAGGTAAGAGGTGATATTTTTTTCTCTAGTCCCCCTCCAGGAGGGTGGCTATGGTTTGCTCTAGACTGAAAAATGAAGGTCACGACTCTTATCTAAGAGCCCCTAGTATGATAAGCAATCAGGTGGTTTAAGAATTTCCAAAAGTAGAATCAACCAGAAACAAACGATCGGCCAGTCCTATTTGGAAACCACTTCACATAGAGTCTGCTTCACATCCAGAACCTCACTGATAGGAATCCGAAACAGTACTCTACAGAGTCTACACAGTAGATAAGCATAGTCAGGTTAGAGCAGTGGTTTTCAAACTGGGTTCTTGGGGATGCCTCAGAGCGAATTAAGTGGGGATGCCCAAGTCAGCAAAGTCTCCAACCCCCTCCTGCCCCAACTAGACTTTTAATCTTTTTTCCTCAATATACTGGCTTACATGGAAGATTCTATTGAAATAAAGGGGTCCATTGTTGCCACGCTTTGAGGCAGCGGAGGAGCTTAGCGTTGAATGAATGAAGTCTGAGAAACCCTGCCTCAGGAAAGCTTGACACACAGAATAATAAAGTGGCCAAATCTAGTGGCTTGCTTTCAGGCTGCTCCCACCCCTCCCCACAGCTCCCACTCTGCTCGGTCTCTCACCTTCTATACACTTGGGCTCACTGTCCAAGGTCCGGGTCTTGCAACGCAATCCTTCTCCCGTCCCGTCAATCCAAATATACATAGCTTGCACTTTCTCGCCCTGAGGCAGGGACATGTACAACTGCTTGATGCCTTTGTTCAGGTGGGAGCTCGCGGAGGTGGCCATGGTGGACGTTGTTCTGCTGAGAAGAACCAACCAAAAAATGATTACCAACTCCAAACTGATCCTCTGGCAGGAATGACTCAGTAAAGACAATTAAAGCAAAGAGTCCCGGTGGGAAATGTCGTCCCCTCCCTTTGGAAGCCACTCTCCACGGTATACTTCTTCATGCTGCTTTCAGAGGGATTTAAGCTTTTGTAATAGACAGATCTCCCTCTAGGCTTCCTTGAGCTAGAATCCACACTTGTGAGGACTAAGCTCTATTTTGTCAGTATAGACAAGGTAGGGCAAGCGTTTTATATTTTATACTAAAGCACTGGGTGAAACACTAAAGTTCGGAAAGAGAGCATTTGCAGAAGGTCTCTCTCTCCCAATATGAGTGAAATCCAGCCACAGAAAGGCTGGGCTGCTATGGTGTCTGGGTCCATCTCGTCTCTTCCTTTCATTCTAGCCGGCACCTCTGTGAAAAACCCTTTTTGGAGGTTCTCCCCTCTCCCAAAAGCACCCCCACACATTGACATTGAGACATTAGGAAGAAGAAAACAAGGGAGCTAGCTAGAGTAGTCAAAAGCCTGGTGGGGTTTTCCTAACAGCAGCACAATTACAAATCCCCCAAGTATCAAAGAGCTGATCTGCGTTGGATTCTGAGAAGCAAGCACACTGCCATCGTTTCCACGGGTCTTCTCACTTCAGAAGGTAGATCTACATCTGCAAAGGACATTCTCAGATCCCACCAGAGAACTTTAATGAGGAAATTCCCACTTCGGTAACAAAAAGATCTGGGTTTTTAAAAGCTGGGCACGCTAAAAACTGCGAGCCACTACCACAAAACCTCTGAAACAAGAGAAACCCAACGCAAGAGGAAATGTTGGACACCGCCCCCCTCTCCCCAGCTCAGTGGCCCAGAGTGGCTGGAAAAGGAACACATTGTTCTCCAACGACTTGGGCAACTTTATGAAGTACAGTGGCTAAGTTTCTATGGGCAACCGTCCATGTTTGCCCAGCTGAAAACAGAACTGCTTCTCCCTCCAAGAGCCTCACCCCTTCCCTTGGGGAAGAGCAGAACCTTCTTGGTCTGGTCTCCAGCACTGGATTGCAGAACCGGTCCTTTTCCATATCCCTCTGTATTACCGCACATGCAGAGGTCTCCGTGGGTCACACACATCCCCCAAACCTCCGCCACCCCTGCCTTGAAAGGCCGGAAGGAACAACACCTGACCCCTTCAGCTCCCACTACAAAGCCTACAACCCAGTCTCCAGCCTTCCTCCCCAACCTGTGACCACCACCAATATCCAGCCACACTTTTTCCCTTTAAGCCTCAGTTCCAGACTTCCTGCTCTTTTCCGTGAGACGAGTTGGATGTCAACATTCTAGTCTACTGTTACCGACTGGTAACGCGGTGCCCTGAGTTTATGTAGGGTAAAAATGGGATTCTGCACTTTCTAGCGGTTTCTTTTTTTTTTTTTTTTAGATTTTTTTTTTTTTTTTTTTTTTTTGACAGAGAGAAATCACAAGTAGGCAGAGAGGCAGGCAGAGAGAGAGGAGGAAGCAGGCTCCCTGCTGAGCAGAAAGCCGGATGTGGGGCTCGAACCCAGGACCTGGGATCATGACCTGAGCCGAAGGCAGCGGCTTAACCCACTGAGCCACCCAGGCGCCCCAAGATTTTTTTTTTTTTTTTTTTAAAGTAAGCTCCACACCCAGCATGGAGCCCAGGGTGGGGCTCGAACTCACGACCCTGAGATCAAGACGTGAGCTGAGATTATGAGTTGGACGCTTAACTGACTGAGCCACCGAGGCACCCTTCTAGCGGTTTCTGCAGCTGTCTCCGGCTCCGGGGTCTTCCTCCCTGACTCTTCACTCACCCCAGCCACAGAAGGTCAATCGGATCGTTGGGGTAGCCCTCCCTGGCCCTTCTCCTTTTGGAGTTGCGTTCGCGCCTCTCCTGGTTCTCCGGCTCTCGCTGGTCCATGCACCGGAGCTTTCTGGGCGAGGGAGACGGAGACGGAGAAGGAGGGGTCAGGGAGCGTTCGGGATCGCATCGGGACGAGGAGGAATACGAGGGCTGGTGGGTCACGGTCTTAATCTTGACTCGTGATTTCTCTCCGGAGTTCATCGAGTAGGCGACGAAGCCGAAGCAGTTGGAGGGGGACTCCGAGGACCGCGACTCCCCTTCTTCGTCTTCATCTTCGTTGTTGGTGGTCTTCGCAGATTTGCGGCTGGGGGGGGTTACCCGCTTCCCGCCCCCGGGGCAGTTGGGATAATCCACTTTGAAATCCCCTTTCCCACTAAAACGTCCCTAAAGTCGGCGCCCTGCCCCTCGGGCCCGGGTCTGGATCTCAAGGCCTGGCCGAGGGGGCCATATCCCTCCGAGGGCCGAGGCTGGGAGGGAGTGGAGATGTCGCGGGGGAGGGACAGCACACCGCCGCTGCCTCTGCCCCGCCAGGCCCCTCCGCCCGCGGCGCCCGCCGGCCAAACCGCAGCCCGGGCTCCCCATTGTTCAGTCACAGTGCAAGGCCCCCGGGACCCCGCGCAGGAGCGGCCCGTACCAACGACCCTCACGGCCACTCGCCTCAGCGTAGGCGTCTAGAGAGCCTCCAAACCACGACGATCCTCCAAGGCCCGCCACCGCGGAGCAGGAGCGAGCCTCCCAGGGGCCACCCGGCCACGCCACCGCGGCGCACACAACACCGCCGAGGTGGGAGCGCTGGGCCCGAGCAGCGGCTCCACCGTTCGCCTCGCAGAGCGACCTCCAGGGGCGGCGCTTAGGGCCGAGAGCGGCGAAAGAGATCAAAACAACTCCCCGCCCTCCTCCGAGCCCGGCGAGCAGCGCACCCCGCAATCGCCAGCCCAGAGCCTCCGGGAGCCGCGGGCGGCGAGAGCACGCGGAGGGCGCGGGGACAGAGGAGCACCGTAGGGGCGGGAGGTGCAAGGGGCTGCCCCGAGCCTCGGGGTCGGCAGGCCGGGCTCAGGGTGTTCGGGGGCTGCAGGGGCGGCGCGCACCACTTCCAGCCCCCGGGACGGCGGCGCGCTTACCTGGGCGGCGAGCAGGCGGCGGGACGGGCAGGCCTCGAGAGCGAGGTGAGGTGAGGAGAGGAGGCCGGCGTGCTGCTCAGAAGCTCCACTCTTCTCCCATTCTCGGCTCTGCGGGGCTGCTGGCTGCCCCGCATTTTTTATCCGCTGCCCGGGCCGCCCCCGGCACCTTGATTGGCTCCCAGCGGCCGGGAGCCGGGGCGGATCGACTGATGCGCGCCCGGGCCCCGCTGCCATTGGGCGATCGGTGGAGCCGGCGCCGTCGGGGTGGGGACTCGAGGGCCGGGAAAGAAAGAAAGGGAAAGGGCCTTGGGGGGGAGGAGGCTTGCGGGGGGAGGGGGCTTGCGGGGGGAGGGGAGCGGAGGAAGGGCAGGCGGGCGGCGCGCGGACAGGCGAGTTCCTGCCAGGAAGGACCCCGCCTGCCCCGGCTGCCGCTAGCCCTGGCGCGCCCACCGCCGGCCCGGGGCCGACCCCACAGGCCCCACCCCCGGGCCCGAGCGAGGCGCCCCGCACACCGCCCGGCCTCCGCCCCTGCCGCCTTCAGGTTGGATAGTTTTGCAGGAGAGGCCTGTCTTTTTCGAGGTCCTACCGCAGGCCCCAAGGCTCCCTAAGGACGTTCTGATCCCCGGGGACGTCGTTTTGCCTTTTGTTGTTAGAGAACCTGCAGCCCTCCTCGGCGCTGGCGTCTGGTTTGAGGCGCGGTGCGGGAGCGGGGGCCGCGGCCGGGGCGGTGGTGGGGCACCGAGGGGGCGACCCGAGGAAGGGCCTGCGGGAGCGGGGCCTGCAGCGCGCCCGCCCGCCCGCCTGCCCTCGCCGTGGGGCTGGGGAAGGGAACGGCAGTGTGCGTTCTCCCTTCAGTCCTCCACACGCTGTGCTTAGGTCCTGCCCTGGAGAGGATCCGGGCGGGCACAGGAACGGTCAGGGGACCGGTTGGATTCTGCCTCGGACACTCTGAGACTAGTCTCTCAGCGACTCTCTGGGCCCAGGCTTCCTCATCTGCAAATAAAGCCCTTGGAGAGAGGACCTTTAGAGTCGCCCACCAGATCTGAAATTCTGGGTGCGAACTGTTCCCCAAAGACAGCTGAAAGAAAAGTGAGGTCTTCGCGGCTCCCCCCGCCCCTTGGAAGCCCAGGGTACGTCCAAATTTTAGAATGTTTGAAAGGAATGCTTTGGTTTCCTTTTCAAGGAATTTATCGCGCCTTCTTTTTAATCTGGAAAATTCGAATCGGTACACCTTCCTCCTGTCAGCCTTGCTATGATGGTTGAGAAAACGTGTCTGTGAACACAATCTTGAAATACATGCTTGTCAACAGATATATAATAACTGTATAGTATAGAGACACACACAACGCCCGCACACCTACCATATTTTCATTGCTACCAGTGCCCTTGCTTGAGTATTTTTTCTTGCCTGAAATCCCCCTGATGGTCTCTAGTCTTTATGGCATCTTTCAGGAGCCCCAGGTTTGAGACTTGGAGAATTTTCTGTTTGAAGACCAAGAAGCAGGCTTCTTTGCCTTTGGAAGAGGAAGGGAAGAAGTTTGTTCTTGTGGTTATTTTTCGTACCACAGTTATGGAAAAGAAATGTTACCACACACACATAACTTGGCTTCTCTGGTCACCATCCTTCCAGAGTGTCTGACACTGTAGTGCTTTCAAGTGACAGATGCAAATTTCACCTCAAAGGGGATTTTGGTATATTTCAGACAGGTGACATTCTGCCCTGGGTAGAGTTCCTTGCAAACCCTTAAGAGGGTCCATCTTGAGTTTGAGTGCTGTATGTTGAAGTATTACAATATGTTTAAAGGCTGGGGTTCATGTCAGACAAACACCCGTTCAAATCCGGGCTTCACGTCTTACCAGCTTTGTGTTAGCTTTCTCATCCATGTGAAACCACAGTTTTCTTGCCCACATAATAGAGATAACTGTTAACTGTTGTAACTGTATTTTAAGGATTCCTTCTGATAAGCACATACACTAGATGCATATGGTAAACTTGGAAAACAGTAATTATAATTATTATAGGTCAAGGTAATCCAAAGAGATTGGATTCTTTCTTTCCCGGTAACAACCCATGAAATACAACATTCTGACTCAGTCCCGAGTTGAGGGGAAGTGGGGGAGAGGAAAGGTAATGTTTTTATTTTAAAAGATGGTAGTTTTCAGTTGCCCAACTGCCTCAGCCAAAACTAGAGCCTTCTACTGAACTCTTCACCGCCAGATTCTGAGATGCAGGTGGCAAGCATAATAGAAAGCAGGATAGCAAGAAGTAAATGCAATTTTTAAAACTTATGGGATTATATTTTGCTGTGTGGTCTCACTTGCTAGGGATCTTCACTGCCTTGAACAACTGATCCATCTTTCTATCTCCCAGTAGTGTCCGGAGTAAGTGTTCAATAGGTGATGTTTGTTGATCACACAGAAATGACAGCGGCACCATCAAGAAAACATGTGCTTTGAGCTGCTTTTCTGAGAATGCAAATGTTTTTGCTTTGATCCATTCATGTGACCAGAGGCGTACTTGGTGAGGGTTAGAAACGTAATACATGACCACTGAGTCTTTCAGGAAGGAACAAGTGGCCTTGTCCTTGGTCGGCCCCCTCCTTACTAAAACCAGCCCAGTTAGGGCCCAAATGAGTCTGGGGTCCGATCAGGGAAGCTTTAAAGAGTATGAGGGGAAGAAAAAGCAGAAGAAGCTAACTGGTTCGCCCCCAGAAACCCAGACTGTCCTTTTAGAGAAGTTAAAAAGAGGACTGCCTGTGCCATTCAGTTTGACTTTGCTGTGTCTGCTGACCTTTGTTCTCTTCCCCCTTCCCTAAATTGCCACTCGCCCCCATTTTCCACCCTCGCCATAAAAGAGCATTAGCATACTTGAACCGGTGAACTGTTCCATCTCTTGGTACACCGAGTATCAGAGCTGATGGGGGGCGGTTCTGTTACATGTGCTTTGAAGTCAGGTTTTTCTCTCTTAGAATAAGGTAGCTATGTCCAACAGGTGAGTGGAGTGGGAAAGCAGTATTACAGGTAAACATTTTTTGCTCCGAATCTACAGGAAGAGCTAGGGACGAAGAGCTCCCCTTCTGTGTTGTCCTGCTACCTGTAATAAAGGCCTTGTCTTGGGTGGGCTTTGTCTGTGAGCTCTTCTCTCAGTTTCTCTCTCTCTCTCCTAAAGGTCCGATTCCCACTTGCCAGTTGTAAAGCTCTTAAAGATTTTTATTTATTTATTTATTGGAGAGTGAGAGAGAGCACCAAAGCCAGCAGAGCAGCAGGCAAATGGAGAGGGAGAAGCAGGCTCCCCACTGAGCAGAGAGCCCAGGACCCTAGGATCACAACCTGAGCCAAAGGCAGATGATTAACCAACCCATCCACCCAGGAACCCTGTAAACTTCTTAATCTAGTGGTCTGGAAGTGCCTTCCTAGGGCCTGTGTGGTTGTCTTGCACTCATCATAGACGGGATTGGGGGTAGGGCTCAAACATAATCAAACCTTCAACCCTAACAGGCAGTTTGGGAAGTGGAGTTTTCCTTATATTTGAATGATTTCAATAAGCATTTAACAAAACTCTTAGCTCAGGCTCAAAAAACAGAGCTGAGACCCAAACTTGAGTAACACCCTGGAAACCCAACCCAGAATTGTAAACTATACTTTTTTTTTTTTTTTTAAATAAAACAACACCGGTTCTTTCCCAAAGAATAGACCATAGTATAATCTTAAAACAAAATGAGAAGACAACAAAAAGAACAAAGAAGTTGATATCGTGACTCTTAAACCAAATTCTGGAGAGAAGCTACCATTGGCCAAGCTTTCCAATTTCACTCTCCATAAATAAGGAAGGAAAGACCAGGTTTTCCTTCAATTCAGTACCGAACACTGAACACAGAAGAATTGCTCTTTATATCCTTCCTGGTTGTTTGATAGTCTCCCATCTAAGTACTAACCAGGCCTGACCTGGCCGAGCTTCCCAGATTCCTCGAGATGGGGTGTGTGTCCAGGATGGTATGGCCCCAGACTGATTGTTTGATATTCTTAAACTCAGGTTAGGAAACTGAGAAGCTCACGTCTCAGCTATCTGTTCTTTAGCCTAATTTGAGGTTTGTTGAAGGCCCCTTGAAATCACTCGGATATAGGGAACACTCCATTTCCCAAAGTGTGTGTTACCATGGAAGTTTCGTTGGGCTTGAGCCCTACTCCTAATCTTCACTCCAGTAGGAACCTGAGGAGTTAAGTCCATCTTCGCTAACACCATGGGGAAATAAGTCCTACTGAGAAAATTAAAGCCGTGCACTTCTGGAACTAATCTGCACCTCCTTCTGAAAGATGAGAAGGCCAAGGCACCCATAACCTGCAGTAGCTTGCTGAAGTCACCCTAGGTCGGTACTTCACAGCCAAGTGCACTTCCCAGGTGCAACTCCCTTGGGAGCCTTTTCTGTTTTCCTTCCTCCAGTCTGCTGTGGGTGCTCTCCTGGGCCCCCACCGCCACACCCGTGCAATCCCTCTCCTTCCCACGGAGCAAAGCGCTCCCTGAGGGGGCCAGCCAGTCTACCTCCAAATCCTACAGGGTGGCTTGTCCAGTGTCTCCCACAGAGTGGACATTCTATATACTCTTTGCGAATAACAAAGGGCGGGGGATACTTTATGTCAGGTTCTCTTTAAAGGAATCTTTGGAGAACATTTTGCCTATTTAATCATCTGTCCCCAGTTTCATTATTTCATGAATCTGGGATTTTCCTAGATAAATCTTGTTCCTTATTCTCCATATATGTATGGATCTCTCTTCTCCAGATTGATTGGAACATTAGTGAAGCTTATTTTTAAAAGCTTAGGGAAACAAACTGAGGGTTGGGGAGGGGAGGGAGAGGGTGGTGAATTATGGACATTGGGGACGGTATGTGCTATGGTGAGTGCTGTGAAGAGTGTAAACCCGGGGAGATTCACAGGCCTGCACCCCTGGGGCTAATAATACATTATACGTTAATAAATAAATAAAAGCTTAGGAAATTTAGCATCGTGGTTAAAAATAATAATAATAAAGAAAATTTGCTTGCAGAGTGTGTCCTTTAGTCAGTTCTTTTCCCAGAGATAGCCTCCACAGGTTCCCCAGTCCGGCCTTCTACCCTCTGTCCCATTCGTTGATTTGAAACCCTGTTTGCTTCCTTTTCTCATGCCAGATTTTAATGGGAAACAACCCTGGGATATGTTCTCGGGATGCTTGCTTGGGCAATACTTAGACTTAGTTCCTTACTTTTCCTGACGTCCTATCCCCTCCCCCCACTTCTTTTAAACCAGTTCTGGGAGACTTGTTTACCACGTTTGGAGAGCCGGAGGCTTGGCTGGGGCGGCGTGATCCTAGCGCCCTCTGGTGTAATTTTGTGAAGAATATCCCCAAAGATTAAGAGTGGCAATCCGCCCCCCCCCCCCAACTGGCCTGCAAGGAGAGGGCCTCTGTGTTATTATCTCCAATATAGTAAATTAATGACAAGCAAGTTTACTACCTACACTGACATCTAAGAGATACTGTGTTGGGAGTATGAACTGATTACCAGTGGTTTATTATTATAAAATTAGTTTTCAAATAACTGGGAAAGAGCCGCTTAAGAATGTTTGGTGCTTTTTCCTCATCGCCCACCAGTGCGTACAAGAGGTAAAGGAAAAAGGATGTCTGCCACGAAGAGTAACTGAAGAGTCTAGAACCCAAGAGTTAAAGGGGGAATGGCAAGAATCAGAAAACGTGGTTCCAAACAAGTCTTATCCTCAGCCCTCTCTCAGATCTGAGCCCAGAAATTTAAGACCCAGCCAGAAGCTGAGAGTCTGCCAGACTCTCACTCCCAGGGGAGGCCAGGGTGCGGGTACTGGGTGGTAGACAGAAGTCTGACATAGACATGCCCTTTAGGGGACATCTGGAGTACTTATAGGGTGCCACTCATTCCAGCTGGGCCTTCTGGGTGACCATTTTTTCTTCCTTCCTTTCTCCCTTTTCTCCTTTTCTCTTTTTCTCAAAAAATTTCAGTTTGAGGATCACTTCCTTCACCGTTGCTGTTAGCAAAGTCACTGTAGCCCAGAGGACATTGAGCCACTGTCGTGAGTCAGACACACCTGTATTCGAATTCCTGTCTTGCTTTGTACCGGCTCTAAGATGTGGGTAAGTCAACCTTCTGAGTCTCGGTTTTCTGGAAGTTCCTTATAGAAACACTTTTGAGGATTAACAAGCAATAACAGAGTAAACAATTTAGAAATAGTTTGGTGGATTTTGTTATCCCAGGAACGAGGAAGAGAGTGGGCCCATTACTAAGGACATGACTCAGGCTTTAGGACTGTTGGTGTTTCCCGAAGGTTTGCAGAACCCTGCACCTGTCTGGAAAAACATTTAGAAGAAACAGGGGTAGGCGGAGATTCTGGAAGCAAATAAGCCTTTATTAAGCATCACCTATGCTACATATCCGGTGCATGTACAGGAAAGTTTGTCACTTGGATCTGGAGAAGTCCCTACCCTTTAGGAGTCTTTAGGTGGTGAGAAGAACCTCCCCAAAAGAGATTATTTCAGAGATAGTACAAAGCACAATGTATCAGCTATATGAACAGCTTAATAAAGTGGATTTCATATAAGCACCTAAGAGTTCCAGAACAAAGGAGTCAGTAAGAGTTCTTGGAGAGGGCCTCCTGGAGGTGGGGTGGGGGTGAGGTTGGGTTTTATGTTGTGGGGTGGGGTGAGGTTGGGTTTTATGTTGAGTACCAAACAACATGGTAAACGTGATTGTCCGATGGCTTTCTGTGAGATGCAAGGGAGTGAAATTTGCAAAGACCCAACGGTACAATTGAGGAAATAACATGTGCAAAGGCGGTGATAGGGAAATAAGTAAGCTTTGACTGGAACAGGAGTAATAAAATAGGAATCTGAAGAAGTACTAAGCCTTTGAATTCTATATTTGAATTCTGCACATTTGAAGTGTTACTAAATTAAAACATTGATAAAGTCTCATTTTATTAATTCGGATTTGAAATGAAGGCAGTCCTTAGAAGTGGGAGGGGGGATATGAAGCATACTTTCAACCAATATAAATTAATTCTAAATTCTGTTTATATTACTTCCACGTGATGGTGCCACTTTGGTGAGCAAATTGAAGTACCCACTTTTCTTTATCAGGATGAGACTTCAATGATTCCAGTTTTGAATTGTGAGAAATCATTATAGTCTCAGGTGAAAGGCAGTCACTTGTCCCTGGAGAAGTAGCTGGTGAAGGCATGACTCTGCTCTCCTTCCTTTGAAAGCCTCCCTTCTATCTCATCCGCTGTCCCCCACCTCCAACCCCTGGCTTCTCTTGCACACTCACCTACTCCTCTGGTGCTCTCCCCACCACCCCACCAATCCCATCAGTGTCCCTTTCTCAGGCCCCTCTCTCCTCATCTCCTCAGCAATTAGACATTCAAGGGCAGCAGATGTGCCAGCAGATGGAGACCAGCTGTGCTCCTTCATGGCCATTACCTTCACTCGGTACCAAAAAGGGTCCAGTGCACATGACTGAGAGAACCTATGTGGAGGAAGATGGGTGGACAATGTGCCGAGCATCCTAGGCTGTCTCAGGAAGAGCTTTCTGAAAGGAGAAGAGCCTGGTCATCGCTTTCTGACTGCTCCACTTCCTGCAGTAACTTGTAGAGGGGTCCTACAGTGCCCTTGTGATACGGAGCTTCTTTGGATCCCATCAGCTTCAAGCTGGGACGGTAACAACGATGCCAAAAGGAAGAGATGCCATAGATTCCCAGCAGACACAAAGCATTGATCATCACATGCCAACAGAAGAAGGTGGTGATAAACATGATGTCGCTGATGTCATCATCCTGCCATGGGTAGCCAGTGACTGGCTTATACAGAATAAAACCTGCCTGTATCAGCCAGGAACCCATCATCAGAAACAGAAAAGTCTCAATCAGCAGGAGGTGAAATGTGTCAGGAGTCCACAGCTCTACAGTCAACACCAGCATCAACAGGAACACCAGCAAGATGAGCAGACAATGTATCTGAAGCTCTATCCCCGTTGAGTCCTGGACATGTGACATCAAGAGCAGCAGGAACACGTAGAAGGTCAGGGCCAGGGAACCTTTTTCTAGAAGCACACACCTCTGAGGTAGCAAGTTCTTGCTCATGACATCTACACAGCCGTTGAGGGTGAGGAGGATGAACATGGTGAGATGCTGCCACTCTTTGGGGTACATAAATGTTGGTGGCAACAGTCTGTTCATCAGTATCAACCCTCCTTTAATGCAACGGATCTCATAAGCTATCAAGATGGAGCCAATCACCATCTTCAGCACACCTCCGTGGCATATCTTCCATAGCTTGGCCCATCTTCCCTTCTTCCTAGGATGGCATGAAGGGTCCAGCAGAGAGTCTTTGAATATCACAGCTTTGGAGACTACTATTGCCTGATACAGTCCATATAAGATTAGAAATAGTCCTGGGTACACATGACCAATAAAGGTTCCCATTGTAGGTTGGCTACAGATCTGCCTAACAAAGGAGAGGAGAGCAAAATTTGCGCAAGTCCACACCTTCTGGGGCCACTTCAAGTTCTGGCCTTTGAAAAGAATTGCCTTCCACCATCTTTTATCATCTCACCCCACCCACTGCTCCCCCACAGAGGAAATGTTTCCTGACACAAGCCTACGCCTTTGGTGGTGTAAAACCTTATTGTTCCATTCCATTCTGGTACATTGGGAACCAACTGACTTCTGCCAGAGAAGGAAGCTTGTGAATGTGCTTTGAGAGGCTCCTCTCTGTGGCCCTTGAGAAGGGTCCACACTTGTGCACACCTGTCCCTTTCTCCCATGGCTTCCTGCCTGTGTGCTGCCCAGCACTCAAATGAAGAGAAAGGGGCATGGGATAGGGGTAAGAGTTGCTGTGGTATCCCAAGGTAGCCTGGCCATTCAGACATAACTTTGGTCCAGTTCTAGGGTTTTCTTTCTGAACACCTACATTTATAAACACTGGGATATGTGACCATATATTACACACCTAGCACTAATCTGGCTTTTCTTTTACAGACACATTCTGAAGATCCCCAAGAAATCTCCCTTCACCTCCTCCTCTGACTTCTTCACATCTCCATCTGTGCCCCTATCCAAGCATCAGCATCTCTACTGGCCAATAAATGGATCTGAAAAGCTATCTTTTGATCATTGATTTTCAGGGACTGTGGTGGGTTAGTAGTGGGTCAGCTTCACCGAGTTTAAGCTGTATTTCCTGGAATGCCCCTCCTTCTATGGTTCCAGGTTGGGTTGGCTACAGGAGAGATTTATATGAGCATGTGAAGGCAGAACTGAAGGAGCAACCCAAGCACACCCTGAAGGTGTAGGGTGCCAGGTGCCCCTGCAGCTCCTGCATTCTGTTCCTGATGTCTCGTCTCCTTGGCATGGGCAGCAACCATGCCCATAGCTCCCTTCGCTTCTCTTAGAGTCCGGGCACCAGCTTTTTCGGAGGGTCACTTGCCAATGAAGTATGAAGTGGTGAGAGGCAGACACAGGGTCCACTTTGTTCTCATAGGTTTCGGTCTGTCCTTGCTCTTCCCTAACTTGCTGCGGGATTCTTCCTCCTGACTGCTGCCATGTTGAAATGACCTCCGGCCTCATTTCATAGCAGCCTTCCCTAGACTTCTCCACTACAAATCTGTAAGGTCTAGTGGCCATAAGAAATTCATATTTCATATCACTTTGCTCCCAGGATTCATCCCTAACTCATACAAGGGATTAAGGTCAAATCCTTAAAATGCAGACACTGTTGAGTGAGTGACACTTCTGAGTTGGTGTTGGCCATTTTATTTTAATGTGACTTAGCCCATCAGCTTCATTTATCTGTTACTCCACTCGTCTCTCATGCACCTCAGAAGACAGAGTTCTAGGTATTGGGTATTAGGAAGCTGAGTATAAAGCAGAGAGGATGGAAAAAAAGTAATGAAAATAGATCAGAGAGGATGGTGGAGGAAAAAGGTAGAGGGAATGTGAGGCGTGCCCTGGACCCACACATGGATTGGGGTTTATTGCAGTAGGTACTGAAATAGTTTTTGGGGGGCATGGCAGTTGTGCTAAGGGGGAAGGAAGTTCATCACTCAGCGTGAACCATGCTGACATCACAGTGTTCTGTGTAATCATCAGTCCTTACAGTATAAGCAATGTCAAGGGGCAGAGAGGCAGCACCTGTATGCCAGCAATGGCCCTAGAAGAGAGGAGGAGAATTTATACCCAGGTCATAGCACTGTCTCCGATCCCTCCCTCCTGTCCAAATACCTACTTCTTCTCAAGTTCACTTAATTCCAGAAAAATTAAATCTCTCTCTGCCCTTGAGCATGACAATAATTCAGATTGCTTCTTATTTTAGATTCTCTCAAATCTCGAGAGATTTGCAAGGGCTAAGATTTGAGGATGAAAGCAATTTGGAAAAAGGCTTAATTCTGCCTTATGAAGGAATTGCTTATTTTAAAATTTAGTCTTAGGTGGGTTTTTTTTTCCTTTTGTTTTATAGAGAGCATATGAGTGGGGGTGGGAAAGTGGCATAGGGGTTGGGGAGATAATCTTAAGCAGGCTCCACACCCAGTGTGAAGCCCAGTGTGGGGCTTGATCTCAGGACCCTAAGTCATGCTTAACTGGCTGAACCACTGAGGCACCCAGGTGGGTTTTTTTTTTTTTTTTCAATTAATGTAGAGTCATTGTAGAAAAATCAGGTAAATATATAAGCAAAAAGAACAACATTAACAATCATCTTTAATCCTGTAACCTGGAGGTGACCACTGCCACCATTGAGGTATAGAAATGCAGTTTTAAGAAGGCAGTATATGGCAGTGAAAAATGCATCAATCGGAAGTCATAAATCTGGGTTCTTTTTTTTTAAGATTTTATTTATTTATTTGACACACAGAGAGAGATCACAAGTAGGCGGAGAGGCAGGCAGAGAGAGAGAGAGAGAGAGAGGAAGCAGGCTCCCCACTGAGTAGAGAGCTGGATGCGGGGCTTGATCCCGGGACCCTGGGGCTCCTTTCCAGGACCCAGAGACCATGACCTGAGCCGAAGGCAGATGCTTCACCAACCGAGCCACCCAGGGTCCCTGCTAGATGCCATTTTGACCAAACTTCTATCTTCTCCATGATCTGTTCTTTTCACTAAAACTTTAAAATTCACCTAACATGTCATTCTATACTGTCAAAATCTGTACAATCCAATATGGTAGCTACTGACACATTGAGTCATTGAGTGCTTGTAATATGGCCTGTCTGAACTGAGGTGTACTGTAGGTAGAAAATAAACACTGAAATTTGATGACTTAGTATCAAATGAGGAATCTGACATACTTTATTTATAGTTCTTATATTAATTACATGTTGCAATGACATTTTGGATATATTGGGTAAAAATAATCTCATTAAAATTAATTTCACCATTTTGTGTTTTCAATGTGCTGTTAGAAAATTTAAAATTACATGTAATATTTGATTTCTATGAAACAGAGTTAGTCCAAAGAGTCTCTGATGTCTGTTTTATGTGTGTGTATATGCAGAGGTATATGCCTTCAACTAAATTGTAAGCTCTTTGAGGGTAAGAACTATGTCATATAATTTTTTATGTGTCCTGCTATACTCAGTAGAATCCACAGCAGTAGCAAATTCTTATTTACTGAATTCCTAAAGACCTTCTTGCTCATTCTAGCATTTCATGCCAGACATGTGGGGTGGAGGATGGAGCAGGTCTGAGGGGCGTCTCAGTGTGGAACAGTGTGGAACAGGCAGCACAGGGGCTCCTATGGTCAAGCAGAGTTTCCCTCATGAAACAGCTGTCCAGGCACTCATTGTCCACAGACCCTGGAGCTGTCTACCGGTTCTGCTAATCATTCACTACCTTTGGCTTCCTTCTCAGCTACTTGTGGGCAGTGTCTGGTTTGGTGATTCCTATCTTCAAAGCCCGAGATCAGGATGTTCATGTTTTAATGAACAACATGTAGTGCTGGTGCCTGGCCAAGGTGGGGGGCCTGAGCATCCCAGACGGGAACTTAAGTGGAGCTACTTGTCCTCATACGTGCCACTTCCAACCTCGCATTGCTGCTGGGTCAGTGCTGCTCATCTCCCTCCTCCCCTGACCACTGGCAGCCAGCTCACAGCTGCCAGAAACAACTGGGGATATGAGTGTGGGAGCTGGAATGAACCCGGCTGCCCCCATCATACAGGGACCGCAGCCTTGAAGTATGAGGAGCAACATTAAAAGTGACTAAATACAGTTCCCTGGGGCCTGTAGACCATGCACTCCCCAGCCCAGCCCTACCATTACTTAGGCGAGTGATGAACCCTGTGCTTCTCCCGGAGCAAGTCTAAAACCAAAGAGAATCCCTGGGCTTCTCTCCTCCCTGACTCCTTTCAGAAGTGTCAACTCAGACTCTTCCTTTTAATCTCCCTGCTCTGAGCACTGAGCTCTACTGGGATCTCCAAGCATTTTGATACCTCACGAAAAGGAAGAAAGAAAAAGGAGACAAATATGCTCACTTCTGTGCAACAACATCCATAATCTTTTATTTTCACCTCAATAGAAAGTCAAGTTCAACACGTAATTTTTTCAGCTAAGACGTATGACATTCAGCAGATGAGGAGAGAACTGGAATTAGAACCCAGATTTAAGGGGCGCCTGGGTGGCTCAGTGGGTTAAAGCCTCTGCCTTTGGCTCAGGTCATGGTCTCTGGGTCCTGGAAAGGAGCCCCGCATCAGTCATACTGCTCAGCGGGGAGTCTGTTTCTCTCTCTCCGTCTGCTCTTTTCCACCACTCATTTTCTCTCTCTCTCTCTCTCTCAAATAAATAAACTCTTTTAAAAAAAAAATGACATCTAGAGAACTACACTATAAGCTGCTTAATAGCTGTGGGGTTTTAGTATGGTGTCTTCCAAAAGCATCTTTTAATTTATCTCCTTTCTTTTTAGGAGGGATATCATCATCAACAACATCAACAAAAAAATGATTGCAACTCACCTTGCTGCAAGGCAGAAATACACCACAGGAAGAAAAAGCCAGAGGCTGAGAACTCAAGAAGAACCACACAGGACGTGGGTCCATGGAAATATGCACAAGGTCAGAGATAGCCCATCTGTTCATGGGCCAGACTTTCATCTTAGTTCAAGTAATGGTTACTAAGCCTTGGGATTTGTCATTGACTTACCAAAACAAGGCTTACAGGAGATGGAAAACAACATTCTAATTTCTCAGTTTGAAAGGATATATGTTCTTTATTTCTCTTGGCACACCAGCCCATAATTTTCCTCTTTGAATTTTTCTAGAATGTGAGCTTTATACCTCATTGCATAATTATGACTTAGGTTTCACAGTTTATATACTCGATTTCAGGTACTTTTCAATGATCACATTTCAATGGGGGCAAATTTCTTTTTCTTCTGGAAATGTTTGGCAAGGTGGAAGTATATACTCACCTTACCTCTGTTATACCTAGTCCTTCCTTTATGACTGTGCGACCAACTCATACCCATGGCTGAGGATAGAGCTTGAAGGACAGACCCTGGACCTGTTTTTCCATAGATCATTTCTCTTCTACACCAGATATGCCTGCCCAGGTTAGGAGTTAACCTTTGCTCTCTCTTCTTCAGAATTCTTAATTCTGTAATTTGGGAACCCTACAGTTAATTTCCAAATTCCATGTGCGAGATTAATTTATCTCGTTTCAGTTTAGGAAGGATATCTTCATCATCACTGAATACTCTTGCTCCCTTCCCATAATGTAGTGTGGTTCTGGGACCATACTTTCCAGCCACTCAGTGACTGTGTTTGTCCAGAAGACTGTGTGTGGAAGTGATGTACACCACGTCAAGACAGGGCCTCTCAAAACTTCTGCCTATTTTTCAACCTTTCCTTTTCCATATTTACTGGCTGATTATGTAGACTGTGAGGTACTAGAGAAGGACAAAGTCACGAGATGGGAGGAGTCATATCTGAAAGACCAGGTAGAAGGCTTATAAGCATGGGAGAAATAACCTTCTTTTGTGTTAAGCCAATAAGATTTAAGGATTTATCTGTTTTAAATCCATTAGTTGGTATTGTCTGCCAGGCCTCCAAGAGGCCCCTGGAAGCTCATGTAAATTCAACACTTGGCCATCCATCAACTTTGATGTGATAAACCACCTGAAAGTTTAAGTAGATTACTTCCGACCAGTTCTCTCCTCTGCCTTTGGTATCTCAAAGTCTAGAATTATTCTCATGGGCCCTGTCCAAGCCACTGTTTCTGGAACCCCAGAAACTAAGTTCACAAAGGCTGCCTTGTGATATAGACAGAGAGCAAAAGAACTTGATGGTCCTGAAGCTTCTCATTCTCATTAGGATCCCTGCTTCATTTTGGTTACAACCTTTCAGCAATGGGCCACACATCTTAATGAGATACAGTGTTTCTCATCATTACCAGTGCTAGATACACCTTCACCCAGAACTAATACCAGCTATATTAGTTTTCTATTTTTGCATAACACATTCACATAAATGTAGGAATTTAGGTGAACCACTTATTATCTCAGTTTCCTTGGATCAGAAATCCAACATGGGTTTGTTGAGACCTCTGCTGGGAATCTCACCAAGCTGAAATCAGGTGTTGGCTGGCGTTGTGATTCTGATCCGAGGCTCACGGTCCTCTTGCAAGCTCATTGACTATGGACAAAATTCAGTTCTTTGCAGTTTTAAGACTGAAGCTATTGTTTTGTTGCTGGCTGTCAGCCAGGATGGCTCTCAGCATCTACAGGTTGCTCAGGGTTCCTTGCCATGGGACCCACAGGAAGATCACAACATGGATGTTTGCTTTCTTTTAGGCCAACAGGAGTACATCTTCTCAATGATTTACCTTCTTCTAAAGACTACACTTGACAAAGTCAGACAATCCAGGACAATTTCTTTTCAGTAATTCAGACTCAATCACTTCGTAACCAATCTTGGTCATGATAATCCATTATATTCACTGGTCCCATTTGAGGGGAGGAGATTGTACAGAGTGTACACCAGGGTCAGGAATCATGGGAGCCATCCTAGAATTCAGCTTACCACACCACCCAGTCCTCCTTTCCATTCCTTATTATAAGTTGCAATATAATCATGTACATCTTTGTATCTTTCTCCTTGTTGTATTGCTAATCACTGCATAGTACCTGTATAATAGTAGCCACTTAGGATTTTTTGATAACTTAATTTAGTCCTTTGGTTGCCTTGATTGAATATGGAAAATCCCTTTATTACCCACATGTTTACAAATTAGTCTCCTTTGTTGTATGTTCATGTTTGTGAAATCCAGTTGTAGTTTTTCTCTTGTCACTACTCTGAACATCTGAGCATGAATTTTATTTAAGGTTTCTGGCCTCCTGGGCAAGTTGCTCTACTTGCGTTTCAGATAGGGTCCCCACAGGAAATAGATGGCAGCACAAATTGGGATAGTTCAAAGAGGGTTTCATAAAGATACTGTGTATGCAGATGTCAGCAGGGTAGAAGGAGAGCACAAGAGAGAGCTGGGTAACAGTTGGAGCTGTTGTAAACTCTCAGCCCCAAGGGATATAGAACAGGAGAAGCTCTGCTATAAGCAAAGAGAGTGTCGTGGCCCCTAAATGGTGGCCCCTAAAAAGATATTTCCAAGTCCTAACCCCTAGAACCTGTGAATATGACCTTATTTGACAAAAAGGTCGTTGTGGATACAATTAAGGATCTTGAGATGAAAGCATCTTGGTTTTAAGGTGGGCTCTAAATCCAGGGACAGGAAACCTTATGAGAAAGTCTGAGGAAGATTTGAGCCACAGAAGCACACAAAAGAGAAGACAATGTGAAGATGGAAGGAGAGATTAGAGTATGTATCTACAAGCCAAGGAATGCCAGGGACTGCCAGCAGTCATCAGAAGCTAGGGGAGAAATACGGAACAGATTCTCCCGAGAGCTTCCAGAAGGAATCAACACCTTGATTTTGGACTTATGGCATCCAGAACTGTGAGAAAGTAGATTTCTGTTTTTAAGCCACCTTATAAGTTTGTGGTCATTTTTTATGGTAGCCAGAGAAATTGATACTGATGGTGTCCTGCGGGCAGGGTATTGCCAGCCTGAGGTGACCCCAGAAGCAGGAGCTAAAAGAGTAAAAACCTTAATCTCACTCTTATCCATCATCCTCCTGGGGTTCATCATTGACCAAAGGTTGCCTGAAGCCCGAGGTTAAGGAGCTCAGTGATATGCTACAGACCAGGGCAGTCTCCAGGGAGAGGGAACAGGATGGAGGTGAAAGGTGAATTTGGAGGGGCAAACTGAAGACATACAGCACATCTCTCTTTAGGTTATAGGGAGGGTACCCATAAATCCTGGTGTGTCTGTAGCAGTTTGGTTTTTACCTGTTGTCCCAGTACAAATATTAATTTTGCCTTTTTTTTCCCTCAAGTATCCGGGTTTGAATGATAAATTATAGGTATAACATTAGTTATAGGTTAAAATCTGATTGAATTAGTATTCAAATCGAGAGTTTTCTATAGGATGTGTTAAGTGGAGTTCACCGCACCATTAGGATACCATCTCTCCTGATTGCCTTGTGGTCCTGACCATTCTTGGCGGGTGTAAGGAGAAAAATTAAGACCTTCTGAGGTCAACAAGAACATACCTGTCTCCAGAATCTGGATCGTAACCACCCCACATTTTTTGGAGTTAGCTTTTTTCACTTCATCTTGGAGATCTGGATGTCCTGACATTGATGTCAGGACATCCAGATCTCCCCTGATCTTTTTAATTCCTGTATAGTGCTCCATAAATTATTTAATAATTTCACTACTGGTGAAAGTTTATTAAAGTTCTTGATAGAAAAAAAATGCTTCGGTGACCACTCTTGTATATGCTCTTTATATAGTTGTATGAGTATTTCTAGACTTAGATGCTATATCAGAGTTCCTAGCTACAGACAGTAAGAATCTATTCTGTCAAGTTTAAGAGGAGGAATCTATTTAAATAGATAAGTTAGTTCACAAAATGGGCTTAGGTTGCTCTTTTTGGCACTAACACCAGTACTGTGGGACAGAACCAGTATAATGATGAACATAGGTTCCTATCTTTGCCACTACTCTTCTACAGAACAGAAACCCCATGCACAGCCAATTTCCTTACATTGCTCACTTGTGCATTCGAGTCTTAAGTAGGTGTGTCTAACTGGTCACATACCTGTACCCTAGCTAGCCACAAGGGAGTACAGAGATTAAATATAAAAATCTACCAAAAGGCAGGCCTGATAATGTGGAAATTGTCCAAAATGTTGGGAGGCTCTTTCAAAGATGGCATTAGGCTTATATGACAGATGTCCACTGCAGACAGCAAGAAATGGAATTGTTTGCTTGGCACACTCTGCCAAACTGACTTCAAGGAAATGTAGACAGTGTATGATAATAATTCCCTAGATTTCTTTCCCTACATCTTCTCCAGCAATAGGTAGGATTATTTCTTTAATACTTTGGATGATTTTTGACAACTTGACAGTGAAAAAAAGATCCTACTTTTTAAAAATCTGATTTCTCTTAAAATTGGTTAGACATGTGATGTAAACAATAGCAGGAGCATGTAGAAGGTCAGGGCCAGGGAACCTTTTTCTAGAAGCACACACCTCTGAGGCAGCAAGTTCTTGCTCATGACATCTAAACAGCCATTGAGGGTGAGGAGGATGAACATGGTGAGGTCCTGCCACTCTTTGGGATACAGAAATCTTGGTGCATTCTTGTCCATGAGTACCATCACATCATCAAGACAAGACCACATAAACAGCTAAGATGGAACCAGTCAACATTTTCAGCAAACCTCCATAGGATATTTTCCACAGCCTGGCCTATATTCCTTTATTCTTGGGGTGGGGGAGGGTGCATGAAGGATAGAGGAATGAGTCATTGACTATCATGGTCTTAAAGACCACTGTGGCCTGATACAGTCCATAAGAGAAAAGACATAGCCCTAGGTAGAAATGACATACAAACTTTCCCATGAAATTACAGGTCTGTCCTACTACAGACTGAAGACCAAAACTCAGGATCTCTCTTCTCTCCTCTCTATTGAGGGCACTTCAAGTTTTGGACTGCATATTCAGAGCTAACTTCTACCTACTTTTTTTTTTTTTAAGATTTTATTTATTTATTTGTCAGAGAGAGAGAGAGAGAGAGAGAGAGCACAAGCAGGCAAAGTGGCAGGCAGAGGCAGAGAGAGAAGCAGTTTCCCCACTGAGCAAGGAGGCTGATATGGGACTCAATCCCAGGACCCTGGGATCATGACCTGAGCTGAAAGCAGCGGCTTAACCAACTGAGCCACCCAGGCGTCCCACTTCTACCTACTTTTATCATCTTCTTCTGCCCACTGCTCCCAGAGAGAATGCAAAGTTCCAGACAGGAGCCTATACTTTGGGTGATATGAGTCTCATTGTTCCATTCCATTCTAGTACACTGGGAACAAACTGACATCTGCCAAAAAAAAAAAAAAGGAGGGTGATTATTTCCTAGTATGCACCTGTGAGAATGTATGCTCTCATGAGCTCTGTGTTTGGACTTTTGAGATGCTTTTGGTCATACTGTCTCTCTCTCTCTCTCCCATGGCCTGCTTTCTTCTGCTCCTGTCTAGTGCTTAGAGGAGCAGCACTTAGAGGAGTGGTACATGAACTGGAGACTAACCAGAAAAGGCCTGGGCTACTCACAAATATTTGTGCATCTTTTAAGAACCCATACTCATATCTTTGGCCATATATTGAAAGCAACCATATTCTTTCCAGACATGGAAGTTTATAAATTATGATTTACTATGTGTCTAATACATACAGGTAAGAAAAGACCTAAGCATAAGATGATAGCCAGCTGCATTTAAGTCAATGCATAAGGGCAAGAGTCTTCATTTAGAGGGGATGATAGAGAACAAGGTATAGAGAATGTGAGGCAGGCCTTTGGCACACAAGTGGTTCTGGGTTTATTGCAGGAGGTATATGGAATAGGAGTTACTCTGAGAGTGATAGGTGTGTGGAAGAGGAGGAAGTTCATCACTCGAAGTGAAGGATGCTGACATCACAGTTTTCTGCATAATGATTTGTCCTCAGGCTAGAGCAATGCTGTGGGGCAGAGAGGCAACATTTGTATGCTCATAGCACCCCCGGTGGGAAGGAGGAGTGGTTACACCCAGGTCACAGCACAGATTATGAACCCTCACCACCTATCTCCCTTTCCTACCACTACTTAATAAATAACAGGAAAAAATCCAATCTGTCCATGCCTTTGGGGATGAAGGCCATTTCTTAGCAGTGGGAGAGTGAGGATTTGGATGTAAAAGTGCTGTAAAGAGAGAGCTTTATAGGAGGAGCTTGACTTCCTTGTTCCATTTTAATTTCAACTTTCCTTTCTTACACAAGCATGGCGTATACTGGCCAGCATTTCACTATATTCATCTCTTTTTCTTCCTTTGGGCATTGATAAGCTACATTTCCTACCCTGCCTTGCAGTTAGATGTAGCCTTGCAACTGAGTTCTAGCCAATGGGGTGTAAATGGAAATGATACCGATGACTTCCTGGCCTCACCCATAAAATCCTCCTTCACATACTCTTCCATGTTATTTTCCTTCCTCTGGCTTTATACAGAATATCATAGATTACCATATGTTGTTAAGGATGGAGGATCCCTAGGAGGGAAGGAACAGGGTTCCTGGGTTACTCCTCCTAGGGAACTATACATTGTTCAGGAACACTCCTTTTGGACTATAAATAAACAAAGAATGAACTGTTTTTCTTGAGAAATGGAAATTTTCACATCTGTTTGCTATTGTAGCTGGAATACCCAAACAAATCCAAAATGAACACATAGCCTTTATAGAAAAAATTTAGAAGAACACATAAGCAAAATGAGAGAAAAATAAGCACCTGCAGTTCCAAACCTGTTGAGAACCACTGTTAACATTTTGCTGTAAAATCCCAGCTTGGGGAGAAAAATGACTGGAAATCGAGAGAGCAGGATTCCAGTCCCAGTTTCCCCCTAATTGACTTCTGGCTTCTCTATTTAAAAAAATAAAGAACTGTTGTCTGTGTTCTCTAAAAGGAGAGATGAGGTGGGGGGATCGATGGAGAGGAGGAGGGAGGGAAACACTTGGGGGGTTTTCATAGAAAGGAATGATTTTGTCACCCACAAGTTTTCCTTTTTAAGTGGTCAAAAGCCCAGGAAACTTTAAAGAGCTGAATGCTCAGGGAGAGGAGGTACAGAGGGAAGCCAAGAGTATGACATTGTCATAGAGTGGACTAGGGAGGAGAAATCTCTGTGGTTGTTGCCTTGACCTGCCAAATTGTTGAGCTTCTCTGAGAGGAACTGGCCCTCAGTACAGCAAAACCCATTGCACTACTAAGTATTTACCATCAGCAAAGAGCCAGCGTATGTTCCTGAGTAGCCCAGCTCCAACTTGAATGGACTGCAGGTATCAGAAGAAACTATTTGGGGGTCACTAGTAATATTATCTCCACCACCTCAGTGCTGTGGGTTTAATGGACATAGTAGACATTGAGCAATAAGTAGATACCATTCATCGCTTGGCCACTGCATTTATCTCCATGTTTGGTCGCTCCTGGCAGATGTGAAGCAGTGGTCAGGGGAGGAGGGAGATGAGCAGCACTGACCCAGCAGCAATTCGAGGTTGGAAGTGGCACGTATGAGGACAAGTAGCTCCACTTAAGGTCCTGTCTGGGATGCTCAGGGCCCCTACCTTGGCCAGGCACCAGCAGTACATGTTGTTCATTAAAACATGAACATCCTGATCTCAGGCTTTGAAAATAGGGATCACCTATCCCAAACCAGACACTGCCCACAAGTAGCTGAGAAGGAAGCCAAAGGTGGTGAATGATTAGCAGAACCGACAGACAGCTCCAGGATCTGTGGACAATGAGTGCCTGGACAACTGTTTCATGAGGGAAAAACCGCTTGACCACAGGAGCCCCTGGAGGTCCTTCATGTGCTGCCTGTTCCACACTGTTCCACACTGAGACACCCCTCAGACCTGTCCCCCCACCCCCGTTCTCAAGGATCCTCAAGCACAACCATTGACACTTGTCTGGTGTGAAATGCCAAGGTGAGCAAGAATGTCCTCAGGAAGCTAGTGAACATGAATTAACTAAATGCTGTGAGATAATCTTGTCCTCATAAAGCTTACAATGTAATTAAGTGTGTTACACACAGGCACAGAGAATATACGAATAGATATTAATTACAAAATTAGTTAGAATTAGAGAATGTCATGCTGGGTTGTATATAGAGTGCATTTTAGAAGATTTCATTGACAAGAGTTGTTCATGGGGGAGGTTCAAGTTTAATCAGAATCACCCCTAGATGTGTCCTAGAAAACTGCCAGTAACTCAGGGAATGTTCTAGAGTCAGATTCTTTCAAAAGCCTTTATACCAGTTTTCAAAGAATCCTTCATTTCTCTTACCATTACAAGGCAGATACAGCTAAGAAACGAGGGTAACATATGGGTTCTAGAGTGGTTGTGTCAATCAAGTGCTTGGCCCACCAGTCTACATCAAGGGCACTTAGGGATGCCTGGGTGGCTCAGTCAGTTAAGCATCTGCCTTCAGCTCAGGTCATGATGTCAGAGTCCTGGGTTCAAGTCCCAATCCAAATTGGGCTCCTTGCTCAGCGGGGAGCCTGCTTCTCTCTCTGCCTGCCACTCCTCCTGCTTATGCTTGTGCTCTCTCTGACAAATAAATAAAAAATCTTAAAAAAAATAAGGGGCATTTATAGGAGGAGTAATTCTGGGACAGGACCAGGAAACAGGTGAGGCTGAGAACTTTGACTTCCTCAGTTCCTTTGAACCTGCTTTTCTGATGGAGGAAACCCCTCCCCCTACCTGAGCGAAGTCTTCCTCTGCATGAACACCTTTCAGTGTCTGCACCAGGGAGAGTCCCATCCAAGGGGATCCCAGTTTCTGTAGGACCCACTTCCAACACACTTAATACCACCATGTCCATAACAAGACTAGATTTCAGTATAGCCCTGACAAGGATGTACAAGACCTTGTCTGAAGTGGGAGAGGAAACCAATAAACCCAAGGAGTTACAAGGCCTCACCAGTCAGTATCGGCAAGAGTGTGGGGAGCACGGATGTGAATAAATTCTAAAGATGTTTGACCATGTAAAGTGAGATTGGATCACCGATAGAAACACAACCATCAATATGAGTTTACTGTCCTGAGATTCTGGTATAAAGATTCTGTAGTTTGGCCAGTTGAAAGATGGACTTAATGTTGGCTTACACCCAATAAAGTTGACATACTGGAATTTCCCTGGCAAATTCCAGAGAAGCACTGCCAAAGAGAACTTTCTGTAAAGATCGGAGTCTTCTATAATTTATCCTGTCTAATATGATAACTTCTAGCCCCCGGTGGCTATAGAGTACTTGAAATGTGGCCAGTGCAACTAGGAACCTGAATTTTTCATTTTAATTACTTAAATTTAACTAGCCACATGTGGACAGTAGCTGTTGTGCTGAATGGTACAGTTCTGGTGTAGGAAGCCTGAAGGCTCAGGGGAATGGCAAGGATACTTCCTTTTTTTCCTAGGTCCATTCTAGCTGCATCTCACAGGTTTTGAAATATGGAGTGCTCTCGTCACCGTTCACTGTTCAATTTTTACATTTCTATTTTTATTTTCTACTTAATCCAAACGTTATCTAGGAAAGCATCTTTTAATTTTTAAACAAATTGCACCCTTTTTAAATTATCCATTTTATGCTGATTTCTGTTTCTTAAAACTACATTGTTTTGGGCGCCTGGGTGGCTCAGTGGGTTAAGGCCTCTGCCTTCGGCTCGGGTCATGATTTCAGGGTCCTGGGATCAGGTCCCGCGTTGGGCTCTCTGCTTGGTTGGGAGCCTGCTTCCCACTTTCTCTCTCTGCTTGCCCCTCTGCCTACTTGTGATCTCTGTCTGTTGAACAAATAAAATCTTAAAAAAAAAAACTACGTTGTTTTTCTTCATAAAGGTCCCATGAGAAGTTATTTGAATATTCTATATTCCTATTCATTTTGATATGATATCACTTCTGAGATGGCTGTAGTATAGTTTTTTTTTAAAGGTCATTTTTTTTTTAATTTATTTGTTTATTTATTTATTTATTTGAGAGAGCAAGAAAGAGCAGGGGGAGGGGCAGAGGAAGAGGGAGGAGCAGACTCCCCACTGAGCAGGGAGCCCAACATGGGCTCGATCCCAAGACTTCAGGATCCTGACCTGAGCTGAAGGCAAAACTTTAACTGACTGAGCCACTCAGATGCCCCTCTATTACAGTTTTTGACTATGACTCTGAATTTGTTCACTCTCTTTTTATTTCTTTCCATTTTTATTTTATGTATATAGCTGCCCAATATTAATACATTAAATATGTAATCATCATGTCTTCTCAGTGAATTGAACATAATAGAAGAAAACACATATGTCCCTTTTAATTATTAATGACTCTCATCTTTAGTTTTCTTTTGTCTGATATTAGCATTTTAACATCTACTTTCTTTTATTTTTCTAGTATACTTTAATGCCTATGTTTTCAACCCTCCTGTGCTTATTGCTTAAGCTTGTCATATACTTAGCTTAACTTTGTATTTTAACGTGCTCTGGAAAATCTGTGTTACTTCGACAGGGGAATTTAAGATACTCACTTTTACTGTGATCATTGATATATTTGGACTTCTTTTATGGCTCCATATTCCTTTTTTGGTCCTGACCCCAGTTCCTCCTTCAAAAATATTGCCATCAGAATGAGTAACTTACATTTACTAGATTTAAAATTTCCACTGAAATAAACATGTCTGTTGAAATTGAAGTTTTGGGGACTTGAGAATGGTGACACATTACTGTGTTTCTGTGTTCTCCAACTTCCCTCACTCCTTCAGCTCCTGTTTTATTAAACTTTACAAACAATCCTGTGGAATCTTGGAAACGTGACGTGCCACCAGACATGTCACATAAGGCAAAATTGTCCTTGGGTTCTTTTTTTTAAGAGATTTTATTTATTTATTTGACAGACAGAGATCACAAGTAGGCAGAGAGGCAGGCAGAGAGAGAGGAGGAAGCAGGCTCCTTGCTGAGCAGAGAGCCCAATGCAGGGCTTGATCCCAGGACCCTGGGATCATGGCCTGAGCCAAAGGCAGAGGCTTTAACCCACTGAGCCACCCAGGCGCCCATGTCCTTGGGTTCTTGTAGCACCGGTAGTTGAACTGACAATCTCTATTCTTTCATTCCTCATAAATAAATTTTTATATATGAAATTTAATAGAAATCAAGGCCTTGCCTCACCAGTATCTCATTCAAAGCCACACTATCGGCTGTACCAGCTTTTGGCTAGAATCTTTCTTGCCTGCTAAGACTAGAACATTCTAAGATAGCCTAAGAAAAAAAATATAGTGAGGCAGTTAGTAGTCCAGACTCTAGGAGAACTCTGCCATGGTTAGACTCTCTTATTCCATGGTTGGAATTTTATTTATTCCCCATAAGTATAATATGGGGTCAATAATAATATTTCCTCAGGGGGTCACTATGAAGATTAGAAAAAAGTAATCCATGTAAAAACACTAGGTACAATCCTTGATACACAGTAAGAACTCAGAAAATGGTAGCTGACATTGTTAGCAATTGTCCTAGTCCATACCCAGGACTCTAGACAAGACTATTTTCATACAAACTGCTGTTTCCTAATTGCCCTTCCCCTTCCCTGAAGGAGAGCCTCGGAGCTCCTTGAAGACTCACAAAGAGACATGATCTCTCAGTATTCTCTCAGTATTCTTAGCATTCCCAAAGCTGACTGAAGATATGAGTCCATGAACAGAGAGTTTGGGCTTTAAACAGGTACTACAGGCACTGGCCTCGTACTGGCGACCTCTGTGCTATGTTTACGTTTTGTCTGCAGTTGGTGCATTAAGGAGACCTGACCTTAATGAAATATTCAGTCCTAGATCTTTTCATGTCCCAAATTAACTTTAATGAGCAAACAGGGAAAGATCAAGAGGCTGCGACTGGGACTTAGGGAAAACTTTGAAGCAGAAGCCAGAATAGGGTAGATGCCCTCTGGAGACGGGCCAGCGTTTGCTTTTGATGACAGCGGACCTTCAGATCTTGTTCATTTGAGCTGCAAACAAGGTGCTCTGAGAAATCAGTAATACCTGAGATTTCATTTTTTGCAATGCCTCTCTGTTGCTCATTCAACAAACATGTGTTGAATACCATCTATGAGCAAGAAACGTGCTCTAATGCTTTTATTATATGCTTTAGGTAATATCAAGGTGGATGAGGCACTGTCACTGCCCTCAAGGATTCCACGTTGTAGTAGAGGAAATAAGGGGCACACAAATGGCCACATTCTATGTGGGGTTGGGAGGGTGCGAAGACTGTGACATGTCACAAAAGAGGTACAAATTTCTATCAGATTGAGGAAGAAGCCATTGCTTCCACCTTGGAGGGAACCAAGACTGCTATACGCAGGGAGGTAGATAGAAGCTGCCCTTTAAGAATGGTAGGATCTGGAAAGGTAGGGGTGAGCAGTGGTCTTTCAGGTGGAGCACACTGTGAGAACTGGCAGGAAAATCCAGGGAATGTTTTGGTTGTAGCAAGTTGTACCTATTCTGTTTCTTCTATCTTTGTGTTCATGAAGAAAATCTCTTAATCAGTTCGAGCCTCAGTTTTCCCAGGGGCTAGTTCTATTTACTCCTCAGAATAATTGCAAAGATTAGATGACTTGTTTTATAATAGGCAAACATGGAGATCATTGTATGTGCTTGAATAATGAGAGTTAATGTCCCTCATGCTTATTTCTGTTTTTCTCTTTTATTCCAGTGCCTAAGCTGGTGAGAAGCATATCCCCAGGAATTTCTACTGGGATATGGAGTTTGGGGGCAAAAAAAAAAAAAAAAAAGGAGGAGGGAGTTTCAGGTCAATACTAATGTTTAAATAAGGACATTTAGGATTGCCACAGGCAATCCTCAGCAGAGGCAGTTTTCTCCTATCATAAAAGCGTCCCAGTGTCCTGGATAGAACCAGTCCTAGACTGACTATCCACACTGTTTCTGTCCCATTACAAACTCTTGGCTGGCATGGTCATCTTTTCCATGTGTCCATCACAACCACACCACCAAAAAAAACTCTCCTATCAAAGACTGTTCCTTCACTGCTTCTCCAGGCTTCTGGTTGAAGACTTTCCCAGAAAGGAACTTAAGAATCCATCAGATGATCCAATCCATCAGATAAGCAGAGATGGACTTTGGATTTGTCTCAAGAGTAGTAGACCTTGTTTGGAGATGTATCTTGTCATGTTCCATTTGTGGTATTCAATTCAACAAATGTTAAAACAGGGTCTTACCTGTAACTCATCCTTTTGTCCTGAGTTTCAAAGGCTAATAATAAAACTGTTGGTGGGAAATCCTATTGTCATTCCAAAAGGAATGACAGTGGGCATGCACCCCACTCCCTCTGTGCCACCTCTCACCCAAGTGGAGGTTCTGGAGCTGCTATGCCAGACTTTTGCAGGAAACCCTGGGGTCATGATGCTGCTGGCTTTTCCGTACCAACCAGCTCTGGCTCAACTAAGAAGTTGATGTTGACAAAAGATTGGAAAGTGGGAATTTCTTTACAGAGAATTGTCAGTGTCCTGTGCATTTTCTGAACCTTCCTCACTGGCTAGTGGGAGGGATGAAGGTCCACTGCCCTTATGTCAAGCCATGGGACAAGGACTCCAGGAGGTGCTGTAAGGAGAGTAGGACTATGTTACCTGGAGGGATGGAGGGCTAAGTCTGACTCTCACCTGGGCGTCCAGCAGCAGGAAGCTTGCATGGGGTTGTTCCTACCTGGTACAGAGTGCTGAGAGCTGGCACAGAGGGAGTGGGGTGCGTGCCCACTGACAGAAGGGCAATGGCGATTGTGTCCAAAGTCTGCGTATAAACCCTATGGAAGTCAGCAGGACTGGGCTTCTTCAAGGGATCTTTCCCTAGAAGGCCACCTGGAGGGATGAAGGGATCTAAGGGGTTGAAAGGGGGAGTCACAGGTGGTCATGTGATGGCAAGGCACAGCCAGCATTGGGGTAGCCTCAGTGTACAATTTCTGAGGAAGCACCAGAGGTATCTCTAGAAAGAGGATCATGAAGAGGGCATGGGCAAATACATTAGCCTCATAAGACCACATGCCTTTCCCCAATCTCCTTTTCTCTTAGCCATCCTGGGACAGATCAGGAAGGATAGCTAGAGAGTGGACAGAGGTGAAGCGAGGAAGAGAGTGAAGCTGACCACGCACCATCTCAGCCATCCCCACCACCTCTGTGAACTTCTCAGCGCAGAGCAGCCTGAGCTAGAAGATGAGTTTTGAACTGGACAAAAGTTCAGAGTTTAGATAATGCACATGAATTGGGCTAGATTATTTGATGACTGTACCAGACTGAACACTTGTAATTTTTTTGTTTTTTGTTTTGTTTTGTTTTGTTTTGTTTTGTTTTGTTTCTGAGTGACTGAGATTTTGGCCCAGGAGCAAAGAAAATTGGTTCCACAGAGCAGGTTTTAGGGGGCCACGGTAGGAAAGAATAAATCGCTTCCAGCTTGCACCTGGATAGGTTGGACTGATTCAACCAACCAGAGTCTACGCTGTAACTGCAACTGTGTTAGGAGCTGTGGGAGTCAAAGGGTGAACATGGCCCAGTACCTGCAGTCTGGGAGCTGCTAAAGAACAGGAACACCTTTAATAAAAGACACACCCTGGGATGCCTGGGTGGCTTCTGCCTTCAGCTAAGGTCAGGATCCCAGGGTCCTGGGATTGAGCCCTAAATCAGGCTCTCTGCTCAGCGGGGAGCCTGCTTCCTTGCCTCTCTCTGCCTGCCTCTCTGCCTACTTGTGATCTCTGTCTCTCTGTCAAATAAATAAATAATCTTTAAAGAAAAAAATAAAAGACACACCCTGAAAAGACTGACAGTAGCATTCCAATGGAATAGAGGGAAATGGGAAAGAAATTAGTGGAAGAAGAAAGACAATAAAAAATGAGCATCTATGTATAAGATGCTGGTAAAGGCTGGAGAGAAAAATGAAATGGGACAAAGGAATAGGACATGGCAGGCCTGTGAGAGATGGCTGTTTTCAGTGGGATCATCTTTGAAGGCCAATGTGATAGTGGTGACATTTGAGCAGAGATCTGAGTGGTAAGCTGGGGAGTCACATGGATGTTTGGGGAGAGACTGGTTAAGACTATGGCAGTTATCCACATGGAGGCTAATAGTTCTGACAACCAGGAGGAGGGGTGAAGATGGTGAGAAGTGGTCAGATATCTGCATATTTTTTGAAGGTAGTGTCAAAAGGATTGAGAGAGCCATTAGATGAGTAATATAAGAGCAAGAAAGGCCCCCAAAATGAAGCCAAGGTTTTCAGTCTGAAAAACTGGGAAGACGAATTTGCATTTTTGTGTGTGTGTTGGCAAACACTTCAGGAGAAAAAGGATTTGGGGGAAAAGATAAGGAGTTTATCTGGGATACTTTAAGTTTGAGATGCCTGTTTGATATTCAGGTAGTGAGGGCAATTAATTAGAAATGCCTGGAGTTCAGCAGGAGATCAAGACTAAAATATAGATTTGGATGTAAGAATATACTTCCAGTGTCAGTGGAACGATTGTCAAGAACTCTGAAGGGTCTGAATTTTGCCTGATTTACAAGCCAGGAAGTCAGCCCACCACAGCCTCATGGATGCTGGCAGAAGACATGAGCCTCTGCGGTCATAGATAAAGACCTTTATTACGATAATCATGGTAGACAGAGTATCTGCCTTTTCCTTCCCTAGTTCCCTGAGTCTCAGTTCCCCAGGGCAGTGTGGAAGGGCCAGAGATACATGAAATGACAGGAAATGACAGAGATACAGTTGCATGACAGGAGCGGAACCCCAGGCTGAGGAAACTTGAATCTTTTGTAACGTGCAGTACGTATGCTTACCCTTTGCTCTGAGGGGGACAGTAGTTCTGTGTTTGAAATCTGTTTGCTATACAAACAACCTTGAAAACATAGTTCAGAATAAAGCTGGTCACCATCTCTGCTCATGAGTTGTGCCCCAGGTCCCTACAACTTTTACTGTCAAGCATTCACTTTAGTGAAAAAAAATGTAATTAAATTATTTGAGTCTAGACTCTATTTCTACTTTATAAAATATCTTCAGTATAACTTACCAAACATGTAATATTTAATCATTTAAGTCAAAAGAACATTGTACTTTGCTTTGTTTAGAATTCTATCCAAGTTAACAATTAGGGGAAAAAAATATATTGCTAACAGCAACACCAGTTATTTGAGTAGCTGTACTTTTGTCAGACTACAGTTGTAGCTGACACAATTATAGTGATTTTATGTGTATGTGTGTATGTATTTATCCCACCTTTATTTCATAAGGTCAAATACGAAGATTTTTTTGGAATATTATCTAACTTCTCTTAAAACTCATTCATTATGAGATGAGACAATAGTTAGATCCTTGTACAAATACTGCTGAGACATCAATGAAGAAGAGCACTGGAAATTGACCATTGGATTTAGAAGCATAGAAATCATTAGTGACCTTGAAAAGAGCAATTTCAGCGCAGAGGTGGGGACAAGAGTCTGTTTGAAGTTGTTTCAAAAGAGCATGAGAGGACAGGAGTTGAGACATGAGTATAAACAACTTCTTTGAGAAGGTTTTCTGTAACAGGGAACAGAGCAATAGGGTGACATCCAGAGCATTTGGCACAATGCCTGGCACATAGAGAGGGCTCAGTACATGTTGGTCAGAAAAGGTCTTGATGACCCATGGGAAGTGCTGAGGAAATGGTTCATTGACTGGGTACTAATAAAAAGACATATAGGCATAGGGGCTGGTGAGGAAGGGCTTCTTGGAGACTTTTCTTTTGAGCTTTAAAAGAAATGATGGAGTTAGGGGAGGTGCACAGAGGTGAGAGGGCATTTCAGGCACAAGCAGAGGAACCAAGATGGACAGATATTGAGGGAAGGAGCAGCCTGTCTGCTAAGCCAGGGAGTTTTGGGGGGCTCTAAACAGGAGGCTTGAAGAGGAGGACCTGGAGACACAGCTGACAGAAGACCTTGAATGCCAGAGGGTGGCATTTATTTTGGGTCTGATGAGTCGGTAGGGAGCCAGAGATCTTGAGCAGTCAGAGATCTGGTGGGAATGTAGCATTAATTGTGTTTTCAACTGCGTGCTGTGTTTCTATTCCAAGTGTTGAAGTTGGGCAGGTTACAACTCATGTTCCAGACCATCTAATGAGAAGCACATGTTTTTATGTTCACTCCAACCTTTAGTTTCTTCCCTAGGCTGGGACAATCCTGGGAATAAAATCCTGGGGATAAAGAAATAGAAAATTAATAAATAAATATAATTAATAAAAATATATAAATAAATGAATAGAAAATAGAAATGCACTTTAGGGATTTAAGGAGGGATGGGGAGAAGGGGTCCTCTGAATGAATACATTTGATGTTGGCTTAAAAAAAGACTGTTTCTGCAGAAAGCCAGGGACTGCTGTCTAGGCTGGCCCTGTTAGCAGCTGCCTTGCGTTTCTGAGGCAGGGGTGTGTATGCCTTAATGGCATCTTTCCCATTTCCATGAATCAGAGTGAGGAAGGAGTGACCTTGCTGATTATTTTAGAGTCAGGGCCATTCATGTTGTCACATATGGTCTTGAGGTTCTCTCCAGATATATTTGGTGCAGTCCCAGGACACAGGGGAATGAGTGGTGAGGAGAGTTCTAAGAGGCACTGTGGCCCAGGAGCAACCACCAGCCTTTGGTTCTAGCTGGACCTGGGCTTGAATTCCAGTCTTTCACCTCCTGCCTTTGGGACCTTTGCAAGTCCCTGAACCTTGATTACTTTATCTGTCAAATAGAGATGATGCTAATTGTAAGCATTAGTTGTCACCAGCATTTGCTGATACGAAGAATATTTATTACTGCCATTAGTTTTTAAATTCTGTCCAGTCAATAAATGAGTAAATGGAGAAAAGTAGGGGAGAAGCAGAGTGTCAGGCTGGAACATGATGGTTCCACCTAGATAAACCCCTCTACCTCTCAGATTATAGTGTTCTCTTTGGCAATCCTATTTTGTTCACATGGTACAGGTTATAAGGAAAGCTCAACCAGGAGATTGCAGTCATTTCTGAATTTTTTCTTAAAGATTATTAGATTCTGAGTCAATATCCCTTTGGATCCTGGGCTTTTTACATAGAGAGATTGGGCAGGGGCATAGCTGTAAGGGAATGAGCAGGCAAATAAAATGTAAATAGGGGACTTCGGACTCTCTAAGCATCTTAAACTGTAGTTTTCTATTAGATCATCTACTGCTGGCTGGGATGACTGGGACACCAGAAACGTTTCTGCGAGTGTGAGAGCCTGGCTTACCCCACTGCACCGTGGAGAAGTTGCAATGCTGACTACATATGGGCAGCCACAGGAATTCAGCATGGCCGGTCAGGGAGTTGAGTCTGACCCCTCCATCTGGAAGGGAGTTTGAATTATTCTTCAGGTGGAACTTTGAAGGCTAGCCCTAAGAACCAGGGGCCAGGGCAGGGCAGCCTCTGTGCCTGTAGAGAGAGGTGGAGAGACAGCCACTCACCAGGATGTGAGTGATATGAAGGGCCTTCCAGAATGTCTTCTGAGCTGCCTCTTCCCTTTCCCTGATCTCCATGAGCCAAAATACCTGAATTCTGCCATTGTATGAAGACCCAGACCTGGGGTCTGGAGCTCCAACCCAGATGATAGATAAATAAATAAATAAATAAAGGCTAACTAATTATTATTAGTTAGCCTTTATTTATTTATTTGTTTGTTTGTTTGTTTGTTTTCCCAATGGGTCACTGAGGCCTTTTTATTCTGCTCACAGAACCACTGGGGATCTCCCCTGTGGACACCTAGAGATTATCATATAGACAGACTTGGCTCCAGACACTGGGTGGGAAGTAAGGTGAGAAAACAATGATTTGGGCCAACCTCACGACTACAGAGCTAGGGTTTCCAGCAGGGTTCCAGATGGTCGAGTTAGGCTTCTGCAGCAGTTCTAAGGAAGCAGCAAGAACAGCACAGGGATGGGACGCCTGGGTGGCTCAGTTGGTTGGACGACTGCCTTCGGCTCAGGTCATGATCCCGGAGTCCCGGGATCGAGTCCCACATCGGGCTCCCAGCTCCACGGGGAGTCTGCTTCTCTCTCTGACCTTCTCCTTGCTCATGCTCTCTCTCACTGTCTCTCTCTCAAATAAATAAATAAAATCTTTAAAAAAAAAAAAAAAAAGAACAGCACAGGGAGGAAAGCGGACAGTTAACTAGCAGAGGCCCCGGCCAGTCTTGGCTGGGGGCAAAGGGGGGAGCAGAGGTCTAATGAGCCGACTCAGGACCACAGGACCTGGGGTGCGCCACCTGGAGCTTACTTGGCGAGGGGGTTTCAGAAGTTTCTGCCGGTGAACTTAGCCTGCTACCCAGTTCCTCTTCATTTCTGGGGATCTGGTTGTACTTGGCCAAGTGCTCAGATCAGCAAGGTGCCCCATCTTGATCTGCCCAGTGCAAAGTCCCACCACCAGGTCAGCGATAAAGGTATCCTCAGTCTCCCCAAAGCAATGCGACACCATGATGCCCCAGCCATTGGATGGGGCCAGCTTGCACGCCTAGAGAGACTCAGTCACAGAGCTTATCTGGCTGACCTTCAGCAGGAGGCAGTTGCACGATTTCTTGCCCATGGCCTTGGAAATCCACTTCGGGCTGGTCACAGTGAGATCGTCCCCCACCACCTGGATGCTGGCGCTGGCAGTGAACTTCTGCCAAGCTTCCCAGTCATCCTGGTCAAAGGGGTCTTCGACGGACACCACTGGGTAATCCTTGATGAAGGACTTGTACAAGTTGGCCAGCTCGTCAGGCGTGATGTACCTGCTGGGGTCATTGGGAGACTTAAAGTCCAGGTCATACTTGCCCGACCAGAAAAACTCTGAGGCAGCTATTTCCATGCCATGACCACCTTGTCGGTGTAGCCGGCTGTCCCGACGGCATTCTTCAGCAGCTCCAGAGCTTCTTTGTTCTCCAGGATGTTAGGCGCAAACCTGCCTTCATCCCCCACATTGGTGGCTCCTTCCCGTATTTCTCCTTGATAACATTCTTCAGGTTGTGGTAGACCTCGGTCCTGATGCGCATGGCTTCCCAGAAGCCGGCTGCACCCACAGGCAGGATCATGAACTCCTGCATGACCAGCTTGTTGCCGGCGTGGGAGCCACCATTGGTGACGTTGAAAGCCAGAACCCGCAGGATGACTTCGGCATTGCCTGCCAAGTTGGCAATGTGGCTGTACAGAGGCACCCCCTTCTCGACAGCCCCCGCCTTGCAGACAGCCAGGGTCACACCCAGAATGGCGTTCACACCAAATTTAGATTTATTTTCTGTTCTGTCCATCTCGATCATCAGTCTGTCAGTCTTCTCTTGCTCCATGACGTTCAGTGTCTTGCTAATCAGGGCAGGAGCAATAGTTCTATTGATGTGCTCAACAGCCTTTGAGACACCGTTCCCCATGTAGTGGGTCTTCTTGTCCCAGAGCTTGAGGGCCTCGTAGATACCAGTGGACGCACCATTGGGCACAAAGCTCTGAAGAGACCTTTGGAAGTGTAGAGGTCAACCTCAACGGTGGGATTCCCACGAGAGTCGAAGATCTCTCTGGCGTGGATCTTGAGAACAGACATGGTGACTTTCTGGCTGCCGGATAGCGCTGCCTGGGAAAGAAGCAGAAGACGCTGCAGGCACAGAGGACAATTGTTAAGCCGGAAGGTCTGGCCGCTCCGAGTACCGTCTATGTATTTATTTTTTTAAGTAGACTCTACACCCAGCATGGGGCCCAAAGCAGGGCTTGAATTCATGACCCTGAGATCAGGACCTGAGTCTCTGAGGTCTAACGCTTAACCAACTGAGGCACTTAGCCGCCCCTAATTAGTTAGCCTTTCTCAACATTAGTTTCCTCATTCTCAAAGTGAGGACAATAGTTAGCATTATTATTAGCATAATTTCAGATATTTTTGTGAATATTAAGTGATAAAAAAAAAACTATAAAGTCTAGAGGTGCCTGGATGGCTCACTCGGTTAAGTATCGGACTCTTGATTTCAGCTCAGGTCGTGATCTCAGGGTCGTGGGATTGAGCTCCTCAGTGGGTTCAACACGGGGCATGGAACCTGCTTAAAATTTTGTCTCTCTCGCTGCCCCTCCCCTTCTCATGCTCACTCTCTTTCTCTCAAATAAATAAATAAAAATAAAATCTTAAAAAAAAAAACCCACAAAAGTAATAAAGCCTAACTCAGTGTCTGTCAGAGAATATCTCAATAATTGTTAGCAACAAGGACATGTAAGAATGTTACATTGGGGGCCCCTGGGTGGCTCAGTGGGTTAAGCCTCTGCCTTCAGCTCAGGTCATGATCTCAGGGTCCTTGGATTGAATCCCACATCGGGCTCTCTGCTCTGCAGGGAGCCTGCTTTCCCCTTTCTCTCTGCCTGCCTGCTTCTCTGTGTACTTGTGATCTCTCTGTAGATAAATAAATAAAATCTTTAAAAAAAAAAAAAAGAATGTTACATTGGGATAATAACATTTTTAGAAAATGCTTTCCCAAGCATTATCACTTTCAATTTTCACAACACACAAATATGTAAGAAGAATTGTCACTTCCTTTAATTAGATGATTGAGGTTCAGAGAAGCAATGTGACTTCCCAAGTAAGAAAAATTGGGATTCAGTGGGGTGGTCCAAGTTCTATGCCAATTTTATTTTATCACCATGTGCTGCCAGCATGAATGCTTGGAAAGAAGGGGACAGAGCAGTATGAGGCAGGAATGGGAGGGCACACAGAAGGAAAAATGAGAGGGTACCCAAATCCACAACTTTATGCATGGAATTAGATGTTAACTAGTGGAATCTCTGAGAATAGACCTGTCATTATACTCAACTCACCTTTGAAAGATCATACAAAGGAAAGTCAAGTATTTAGAATATAGGGAATATCCAAGACAAAAGAAGGAAGCACCCCTAAAATTTTGCCCCTAAAATTTTAATTTGAGTTGATGTTCTATGGTTTCAGCAGTGACAATTATGCAGTGACAATTACGCATTAAAAAAATCTCATTCAAAACCAATTTACTGTCTCTATACATGCAATGTTAGTTTATCTTACTGATTCATTGCCTAGGTCATAGATTAGAAACTGCATAGCAACTGAAGAAGAAAATTCACATGTATGACAGCAGATAAGAACCAAGCTGATGTCCTGACAAGAGAAAAAAACTGTGACAAGCAGAATAAAACTTAAAAGCATGTAACAATTTGGGTCTAAGTGTAGATACTCATAGTGCTCCCTCCATACCGTACCCTGCCTTCCTATATGATGACTGAACAAAATAACTAGCCAAGCTATAAAAAGATAAAAAAGTAAAATATATTTATCATATCTTATCAAAGGTAGCAGATACGTTTTAATACATTTTAGCAATAATCATGCCTAAAATTGTTTCTAAAACCCATTTTTATTCCAATTTCCTGGGCAATTTGATGGCAGACAAAATTAGGTGTTATTGTCATTAAAAAGTAATTCATTTGCATAAACATTATTAAGTGCTGAGGACCAGTGGGTCAGATCTCAAAGTCATGGGATACCCTTTTCTGCTATGAAAGAGTGAGGCATTAAAAACTCAACTTGAATTTTCTGTTTCTGTGCCTCAGGAAGACCTGGTGGGACTTTTCATTGTATGCTGTGTATGTGTATGTGTATGGAGCAGTAATAGTTCCCCTTTCCATCCTGGAAAAATAGGTAGAAACTCATCCAGAAGGAATAAAAGACATTGTCCTAACTACACTGCCAGGATGGCAAATAGAATTTTGTGTTCCTAAAGTTCAGATCCTCCTCGGGAGAGTGGATGGCTTTCTCTTCTTCCTAAAAATGCAGGCCTTTCCTCATGGTGCTCAAACTCTTGAAGCAGAAGAAGTCAGAATGGGCTTTTGGGCTTCAGGAAGTTAAAAGTGAACAGCTGCCTGATCCTGGAGGAAATCCCAGGGACTGGGAGTAAATTCAATCACTTCTTCTGAGTAGGGCCTCAGAGGGGGCACCCAGGGGTCTGCCGGGATTGAATGGGAGAGAGAAGGTCCTGGGGCCCAGGTAACAAGCACTGGCATCTGAGGCCATACCGAGTGACTGTTACTCAGAGGGGCCCTCCTTCCAAGGCCTCTGCTGGCTTGAATGGAGGCTAGACTGTGGCAGCCTCTACCTTACTGAGGCTAAATCACCAGAAACATAGAGCTTCAGTGCCCCTCCCGAGCTGGCAGGGCAGAGACATTATTGCTGTATCAACAGCAAGACTACTATATCCTGTCTCATGTCTCTCCTCTCTTTGAGAAAGGCTGTTTGACAGACTATGCGACTGCCTTAGTCATGGGGTTCTTGCAGAAGGAGGGAGATAGCGGTAGATGTGGTAGATAACGAAGGATCCATTTCCTGACAATCTGGTAGACTGGGGCTGGAGCCAGTTCTATTTTCATTTGAGAAGTGACTGACATTACTTCTGTCCAGAGAGTATGAAACCATTTATGTGTAAATTTTTTTTTTTTTTTTTACATCTTGGTAGTCAGAAGACCAGAGAAAAGGACTAGATCTTCTCATGTCTGATGTTCATAAAACCATACCATCCACTCTCATGGCTGTTAAAGGAGATGAGTAATTCTGATGCTCTTCCTCTTAGCAATCCCATCTGCATCTACCAGATTTGACACGGTGATGCTTCCGCCAGCCAGTTAGTTAGCCAGCCCAAGATACATCAGAATAGCCTTGTGTTGCAACACTTAAAAAATCAAGTCTGGGTCCTGAATGTGCCTCCAAGAGAGGAAACGTGCTTGAATTCCCCATCGTGAGAAATGAGAGCTTTCATATTGCATGGAGTACTTCGTAGTTTTTAGGGAGATTCCGAAAGCTGGCCAGCATCCTCGGCTGGCTGACTTGCTGGCTGAAGCCTCACAGTGCCACATCTAGCAGATGCAGATGGGATTGCTAGGAACACTTCAGGGGACTTCAGGTTCTCAGGAGGCCTTAAAGTAAAGGACCCTCTCCTCCTTCCCTCACATGAGAAATTGGGCTCCCTTGTGGGCTTGAGTCTCTTAAGCTCATGATGGATATAATGTTAATGAGAATGGGCAGGTCCTCTTAGTTATGGTCATTAACACAGATTATGGGTTTAGTGGGATATTTCTGATGGCTGTAACCCTGACTTAAGTAGTTGGGATTTTCCGTAATTGGCTCCCTTATGTCTAGCCTCCCAAAGAAAGGAGAAATCAAAATCCTTTTCAGGTGGTTTGAGACTCAGTTGCCGTCCAGCTATGGTCTCTGATTTCTCATGGGTATTGTAAAGCTCCTGAGAGGAATAGATGTGGGACGAAAGAGAGTTACATTAGGGACTCTCCTGTGGGAGCAACCTCAGCCCCCAGAGGAGGCTATTTCTAGACTGTGGAACACCCTCTTCCAGCCCCATGCATACAGTGGCTAGGCTGGACCAGCAACACCATACCCTCAAAAGAAAGCAAAGCACCCACCTAGATGTGTGAACTGCCCCAACAACTCAACACCTTTGCTCCCTTTAAAAGATGAACCTCTTGGGGTGTCTGGGTGGCTCAGTGGGTTAAAGCCTCTGCCTTCAGCTCAGGTCATGATCCCAGATTCCTGGGATTGAGCCCCACATCAGGCTTTCTGTTCGGCAGGGAGCCTGCTTCCCTTCCTCTCTCTGCCTACTTGTGGTCTCTGTCTGTCAAATAAATAAAACCTTTAAAAAAATAATATAAATATATATATAAATGTATAAATAAATATAAATAAATAATATAAATAAAAATAAGTAAACAAATAAAATCTTTTTTTAAAAAAGTAAAAGATGAACTCCTCTTTAATAACTTCTCTTTCCTTCTCCAAGGACTTCTGTTTTTGGCAACATAACAGGCTGATCTAATCCCCCTCCCACTTCCACAGGAAAAGACATGGGGGATAAAATAAATAAGATGTAGCAGAACAAGATTGTTATTTTTTTTTAAATCCAAGATCTAAAGAAGAAACCCCCCAATCCCCAGGTGATAAAATATAAACTGTAGCTCAGAGCTAGAGGACAAGATCGTGAGTTGATTCCGTGGCCCTGCTAGCTGGGGTTTTCATGCCAGTAGGGGTACAGGAGGTATGTGCTTGGGCTCAGACATTGGCAAAACTAAAACACAGATTTCTACATAAAGGCTGGATTTGGAAGTGGTGCTGTCAGTGTAAGAGAGACTCAACAAATTCTTCCCACCAGCTCAGGAAGTAAGGAAGCTGTTCTCTGGTACGAGCCCAGGGAAGAAAATAAAACAAGGCCCACGTGAGAATCTGCACCCTCTCTGAATTCACACTATTCAAGTGGGGGGGGGGGTGTCCAAGAATCTCAAGCCAAGAAATTAATGTCAAATGGAGTTAGCACCAGCCTAGTGTCCAGCGAATCACATGAGACTCTCAAAGGAAAAAGCAACCCTAGCAGAAGAGGGTTCACCATCAGATCTATAGCCCCCTGCCCAAGGAGACTGTAGCAGTTTGCTAGAAGTGACATAACAAAGTGCCACAAACTGAGTGGTTCCAACAGAAATGTATTGTCTCACAGTTCTGCAGGTGAAGAATCTGAGTTCTAGGTGTCAGCAGGGTTGTTCCTTCTGAGGCTGTGAGGAGGGATCTGCTCTGTGCCTTCTCCCTGGTCTCCGATGGTTCACTGGCAGTCTTCAGTGCTCCTTGGCTTGTAGAAACATCAGCTCTATCTCTACCTTCATTTTCTTTTTTTTTCCCCTCATTTCATTTTTTTTCACATTTACTTTTTAAAATTAGTTTCAGAGGTAGCTTTCAGTGATTCATCGGTTATATATAACACCCAGTGCTCATATCATGTGCCCTCCTTAAAGTCCATCACCCTGTTACCTCATGCCCTTCCCCTCTCCCATAAGAATGTCTTATGGTTTGTCTCCCTCTCTGATTACATCTTGTTTTATTTTTCCCTCCCTTCCTCCATGCTCCTCTGTTTTGTTTCCTAAATTCCACGTATGAGTGAGATCATATGATAATTGTTTTTCTTTGGTTGACTTATTTTGCTTAGCATAATACCCTCTAGTCCCATCCACATTGTGGCAAGTGGCAAGATTTCATGTTTTTAGATGGCCGAGTACTATTCCATTCTGTATCTATACCCCATCTTCTTTATCCATTCATCTGTTGGTGAACATCTGGGCTCTTTACATAGTTTGGCTACTGTGGACATTGCTGCTATAAATACTGGGGTGCAGGTACCCCTTGGAATCCATACATTTCTATCTTTGCAGTAAATACCTAGTAGTACAATTGCTGGGTCATAGGGTAGCTCTGTTTTCAACTTTTTGAGGAACCTCCATACTGTTTTCCAGAGTGGCTGCACCAGCTTGCATTCCCACCAACCGTATAAGAAATTTCCCCTTTCTCCATGTCCTCGCAAACATTTGTTGTTTCCCGAGTTGCTAATTTTAGCCATTCTAACCATGAAGTGGTATCTCATTGTGCTTTTGAGTTGTATTTCCCTGAAGCCAAGTGATGTTGAACATTTTTTCATGTGTCTGTTGGCCAACTGTATGTCTTCTTCGCAGAAATGTCTGTTTATATCTTCTGCCCATTTCTTGGCTGGATTATTTGTTCTTTGGGTGTTGAGTGTGATAAGTTCTTTATATATTCTGGATACTAGCCCTTTATCTGATATGTCATTTGCAAATATCTTCCCCATTCTGCCGGTTGTCTTTGGATTTTGCCGACTGTTTCCTTTGCTGTGAAAAAGCTTTTTATCTTGATGAAGTCCCAATAGTTCATTTTTGCTTTTGTTTCCCTTGCCTTTGGAGACATGTCTAGCAAGAAGTTGCTATGGCTATGGGCTCCATTTTTAATTCCAGTTCTACTGTGTAAAGTTGTATGACCTTGACCCAATTACTTAATTCTCAAAACTTCTGCTCCTTCAACTGTAAAATGGAAACAGTTATTTGTTTGCCTTCTTAATAGCCCCCTGCCTCTTCTTTTATCCTAAAGAAACATCCTCCCCTAAATTTGTGTGTGTCCGTGTGTGTTTGTGTGTGCGCACACGCATGCGCGTGTGTGGGCACACTAGTTACTTTCCTCCTTTTGTGTATCAGAGGAGGTGGGCCTAGGCATCAGCCCCAGCAGCAGAGAGTGAAGCAGGTTGAGCCCAGTAGTGATTCCCTTGCTGGTGTTGGGTTTAGGTGTGGGCATGAAATCCCAGGGAAATGTCCCTGTCGTAAAGAAATCCTTTATGTATATATTTAAATCTATATAGATATCTCTATAGAGATATATCTCCAGGCTGGGTGGCTTTATATCCTTAATGAAGAAAAAAAGCTCTCTTCTCTGCCTCTGGACATTCTGTAAAGATGTGCCATTGAGAAGTGTGGCAGCAGCTTGAAACAATATGGTTGTTAATCTGTGAACAATACCAATGAGAATGGCAGAGAGAAAAACTAGAGAGAATCTGAGTCCTTAATGACTTTACTCTGCCACTGTACTAACCAGGTCTGGGACTAGTCTACCTGTGAAGTTCTTGTTAAGTGAGAGAATACATTTCTTAATGTTTAAGTCAGTGGAATCAGGGTTTCCTACTGGTTACATCCCAAACATCCTAAGTGATTTATTACCTCATATATTTATGTAAATAAATGAGGTATTCCTATAAAGTTTTTAGCACTGTGAAATGTTAACAATTATCATTAATAAAACACTTAATTGAAGAATTGTTTACTGCTTTCTTCCTTACTAAAGTGTGTCATAGTTCTCTAAAAATATATGAGAATATTTTGGCCAGAACCTAAGCTTCTGCTCCTTTGGTGCCCAATTTGGCTACCAGACAAAACACATAGTAGATATTTAATGTATATTTCATGATTAATTAATATATTTTTATTTTTTCCCTAAATATAACCCTGATAGACAATCTAACCTGGGTACCTTGTGTTTGGTGGAGACTGTGTGTCCCCAAGAAGAATATTTTATTTTGTCACTGGGCAGTGAATTCCAAGAGGATCTAAGTAGTTTGAAAAATGGGGAAAATGGCAGCCCTTTCTAAAACTGGAAAGTGCCATAACCAAGCTATTGGGGATCCCTGGAAATCATATGTACATCCTCATCATTTTATAGCTGAGGCCCTTCTTCATGTTCTAGAGGCCAGTCCAGAACAACAACCCAGCCTTCAGACCCTGCTTCCACCCCTTTCCTGCCCTTTGTCATTACTTTCTTGACTTTCTTCATAGTCAGCTTCCCTTACAACCTTAGTAAGAGGGAAGCCCTCTCCCTAAAGGCCATTCGGGCTGCCCAGAATTCGTAGGAGTCCATGGGAATCTGTGGGAATCTGTGCATCCACTCCCTCCCAAGGTCATTCTGCAGAGTCACTGCCAGCGACCAGGTGGCCTGGCATGAGATCTGAGATTCGGCATCCTTTGCTGACTGCAAACATCAGCCCCTCATCCGTGAGGGGTCACTGAGGACTAGAGGTTGAAAAGAAGCCTCTGCCTGTCGACACACTGATCAGCTCCTAGTGTGGAGGGCTGGTAACAAGGGTAGGGAGGCCTCCCCATCCAAGTCAAAAGAGGGTACAGCATCTAAGCATGGATGGTGCCATCCATCCCAGGGTGAGATCAAAAAGCTGTTAAAAGACTTTTGTTCCAGTCTGTCCTAGTCTGGCTCTGTATATGGCCTACCCCCACCCTCACCCCTGCCCCCAGACACCATACACATTCATAACTTTGTTCATGCCATTTTCCACACCTGAATGCTCCCGTCTTCTCTCATCTGCTCTCCATCCCCATGTTATTGGCCTGTTGAATTTAAATTTCAGTGCAAATGTCTGCCTTTCCATCAGAGTTAACTACACGCTCTCTATGTTCCCACCATACTTGGTTTATTCAACATAAAATTTAATTCAAAACAGCATCAGTTGGCTCTTTTCTACTAAATCAGTGCTTCTCAAACTTGATACACATAAAAATCACCTAGAGATTCAGATTTGGTAGGTCTGATTTGGAGCCTAGGAGTCTGCATTTTTAACAAGCTCCCAAGTGATGCTGACATTGGTGGCCTATGGGCCACTCTGAATGTCCAGGTACTGCTTTTGAGTTCCCTGAGGGCAGGTGTCATGTCTTATTCGTCCTTGTAATATCAGCTTTTAGCACAGTGTCTGGCTGATTATAGGTAGTTAATACAAATACTTTGAATTGAAATGAATCAAATTAAGGCATTGGTGGTTCTGAGGTGTCTCCTTTAAATGCAAATGTGGGATCTGGGTAGCATTAGACGGGTGTAGCTGGGGTGGCAGAAAGTGAGGTGGGGCAGGAATTGGGGGTCACAGGAAGCCAGAGTAAATCAGCATTACAGATCCAGAAACTCAATTTTATCAGCCTGTTTATGTTCTAAAAGACTGAGTGACACTAATATGTAAACCAGAAGGCCAATTTATTAATTAACATTAGAGGATCTGTCTTTCCAGCGATGGAAATACCAGTGTCTGCCAATGAGATACTCTCCTGTTCCCCATCACCCATCCATGCTCCCTGCCCCCCAACCCTTCACTCTAGGATCAAAGTGGCTCTGGTTAATTTAACTCAGAACCTTGACTGAACATAGATAAACTAAATGAACTGGCAGGTAAAAGAAAAGCTTGACAGGGGTGTTTGGGAAGCTCAGTCAGTTAAGCATCTGCCTTCAGCTCAGGTCATGATCCCAGAGTCCTGGGATCAAGCCCCACATCTCATCGGACTTTTTGCTCAGTGGACAGCCTGCTTCTCCCTCTCCCTCTGATTGCCACTTCCCCTGCTTGTACGCTCTCTCTCTATGTCAAATAAATAAATAAAATCTTAAAAAAAAGAAAGAAAGAAAACTTGATAAAATTTTTCCTTTCCCAAAAAGACTGTACTTCTGTAATACTTATTTTCTCCCAATAGTCTTTTTCCTTGGGTGGCACTGGATAAAGACAGATACATTCTTGTTTCCAAGTGTTTGGGTCTCTCTGGTGTCACAGGCCCCATCAGTGGAGGGACTAGGTGAAAAAGGGGGTAACAGCCTTCACCCACGTATTCTTTGCCTCATGTTGATCTGGACTTCCCTTGTACTTCTTAGTGACAGTCAACTTGTGACTAAATATCTCAGCGTAGACTTTGTTATGAACTAACCCACTAACCATGTTATATCCTGTGAATCACTTTCTGTGCTTCAGTTCCTTCCTTCCTTTGTGAATCTTCAGAGATTTGGAAGAAATAGTCTCTATGATCTCATCCAGCCCTAAGATTGCCAACTTAAAATACTTTATATTTATAACCTGCTTTAAAATACTATATTTCATGGATGCCCCATAATTTCACATTTACCTATGAGAAGAATGAATCTTAGAGAAAATGAATACCTTGTCTTAAAGCATCCACCTAGCAAATGGCCAAACTAGGTGTCAAACACCAATCAGACTCCTCATTTTCTTAATCACTACCTGATAAGGTCTCCCGGAGCCAGGACAAGGAGGGTTTTTTACTTCTCTCCCACCCTTGGGAAAGAAAGCACAACCTGCTCCCTTGAGTCCCCTTTTCTTTGTCTCCGTCTTCTCAGGGTCTGGGCTGCTTTCAACCTTTCTTTCCTTTCTGTTGAGTTCCCCATGTTCTCTCTCAGTTTCCTCCATCTCTCTTTCTCTCCTCCACCTTCCCTTCCCTCTACCTGCCTGTCCATCCCTCATTTAACCTCCTCCCACCTCTGCCTCCTCTCCTTCTCCTCCTGCATGCCTGTGTCTCTTGATAAACATTGTGGGTTCTGCTTTTATAAAGATGTCACCCCATACTCCTGGGTGAATCTGTGGGTTAGTTAGGGCAGGAAGATGGTGCCCATGCATGGCCTAATGATGAGGATGGTGTTTTCTAGTCTAGAGCAATGGTTTCCAAGCCTCAGGAAAGATGGTTTCCAAGCCTCAGGAAAGATGGCCTGCATTGGAATCACCAATAGTTGGGGGGTGGGGGGTTGGTTGGGTGTAACTCAAAATTCAGATTCCTAGACCCCTACCCAGAGGGACTTTATTCATTAGGGTCAGGGTGAAAATTTAGTGCTCTGTATTTTTAAAGCCTCTTCGGAGATAATTATTATGAACAGCCAAGTTTCATACTTTACTATTGGCCTGTGCCCACCAGACCCTGTCCCTAGAGGTGAGTCAATGAGTAGCCAAGAATCCACTACAGTACCAGGAGAGCTGCTTCTGGTGGAGGTCTTGTTTGTAGATTACAAAACATCAGTTCGTAAGAGGGCACTTGCTCCTTCCCCACCCCAGGAGTCTGCCCCATCAGTGGTGTATCTGGCTCAATATGGGGAACTCCTTGCTCCTGCCACATTCAGTCAAACAGAAGCTCTCGATTTACATTCCACCTATTTTTAGTCACAAAACCCCAAATCAATAGGATATGCCCATTCCTTTCATCCTTTTAGATGATACTTCTTCTTTCATACAGTAAGGAGTAAGAGGAGAGAAATTTTTGTTTATGTCCCTCTAATGGAACGTGAATTTTCCAATTATTGTATCAGGACTTTCAGCATGAAATCTGTGGGTTCTGAAAGCCACACATGTAGAGCCTGGTTTGAGGCCATCTAGTCTATCCCTCACTAACGAACCTTAATTGCTGAAAGACAAACGTTCTTTGAATATGAGCTCTGTGCGGCATTACCAAGCTCTTTGCTGGGATTACACTCTGCCCTTGGTTTATACTGTGTGCTCTCAGTACAGGGAATATTGCCCCCAAGAGAGAGAGAGTATTTGTGTTACAGTTATGCCAAGTCCTCCACACCCATAGATCCAAGGACAAAGGAGTTCAAGATAAAATTTGAACTCACATATGTTAGCCTCTCCAGCTGTTCACTGGGAATGATCATATTTGCCCTGACTTCTACAGCTGGGGTGAGCTCTTTCCTCTAATTAAATAGGTCTGGTCTTTTGTTTCACTTATTTGTCATTTAGCTCTTAGCATTAGTAGCCTTGCATCATTTGTATGTATCTGTTCTGTCTTTATAATTAGATTATAAAGCATTTTATGGTAGAAATCCTGTGTTCATGTGATACTTCACTCATATATTCATTCATCAAACACTCACTGAGTACCTCCAGGCATGGGGCTAGAGTCTCAAAAGAAAAAGAAGACAGAACATGGTCTCCAACTTCAAATGCTTCCTAGTAAATAAGGAGTGGTAAAACCGTGTGACTGTACAGATGAGTATAAGTGCATGTGTATAAGTGTAACTATAGAGATGTGTATCATTCCTTGTTGAGAGGAGACAATACTCAAGCTGAGCTTTGAAGGAGAAAGGAGGAGTTTCCCAAACAGAGAAAGAATGTGGAATAGGAAGTCCATTGCAGGCTGAATTTGAAGCTTCTGATATGCCTAAAGACAATGATACATGTAGGAAGGGACCAGAAATGAGACCAGGCCAAAGCGAGAGACACCTTCCAGGATTAATCTAAGGTCATGGATTTTATCCACAAAGCCATGGATGCTACTAGAGAATTTAAATTAGCCAATGGTATCATTAGTTCTCTATTCCCAAAGCTCACTCTGGCTGCAGTGTGGATAGGAATAGATGAGGATTGGAACCCAGTTAAGGGATGTGGCAACAAAACAAAGTTGGTCATGCTTGGACAAGGGCAGTATAGGTGGGGATACAATGTCCAAAGAACTTGTTGATTAATACATTGAGTGGAGAAGGGAGTTGAGGGAAATTGGAAAGGGAGGTGAACCATGAGAGACTATGGACTCTGAAAAACAATCTGAGGGTTTTGAAGGGGCGGGGGGTGGGAGGTTGGGGGAACCAGGTGGTGGGTATTGGAGAGGGCACGGATTGCATGGAGCACTGGGTGTGGTGCAAAAACAATGAATACTGTTACGTTGAAAAGAAATAAAAAATTAAAAAAATATTGTAGGGGTGAGTGAAAATTTGTACTATCACTTTGAAGGGAGATACATCACTAGTTATTAAATTTTGAGAAGGTAATGGTTCTGTGACTCAGAAATGCTAGTTATGGTTATCTCCTCTAAAGAAAAATATTAATTCAGCATTGTTTGTTAAAAAGGAAATCAGCTAAACCAACACGTCCATCACTAGGGGACTAGATAAAGAAAATAATATTAAATGTATCAGTACTATCGATATAACAAAATACTTCTATATATATAACAAAATAGTTCTATCTCAAGCATCATTATGACTGAGTGAAAAACAGCCAGTAGTAGAATGATACATGTAAGTGTTGATGTCCTAGAGAAAATCTTATTTTGGAATTTGGAGAGGCCCATCACAAACAGCTGTCTTCCTACCTTCTCCCCATAAAGCAGACTGAATAGACATCCAGTCACACTTATCTGCGCAGTGCTGCTACCTAAAATTCTTATTTTTCTTAAAAAAAAATTAACACTAAGTAGATACAAAATAACATTATTAGAATACATATAAACTCTACAGAGTAGATGTAAGCAACACTCCTGTGGTCCCCACCAACTATAAGAACAGAAAAACATTGTTATTTTCCATGCCTGTGTCCCTCTCAAATCTATCCTATTCATTCCCTTCTGGGAGGTAACCACTTTCCTGAATTTTGTTTATGGTTCTATGTATGTGTTTACATTGTTTAATTTTGTGTGGTTTTGACCTTTTTATATATGTGGAATCTCACAGTATATGTTATTTTGTGACATTCTTTTTTCATTTAAATATATTTTTGAGGTTCCATGTTGGTATCAGTCAGAATTCCCCAGAGAAGCAGAACCCACAGAAGATATATATAAAGGAGATTGATCACGAGGAAATGGTTCACATGATTACAAAGGCACAGAAATTCACCATCTGCTGTCTCCAAGCTGGAGACACTGTAGTATAATTCCAGTCAGAGTCTACAGACCTGAGACCAAGGAAGCTGATGATATAAACCCAGTGTAAGGCCAGAAGAAGATCTATGCCCCAGATCAGCAGATAGGCTGGAAGAAAAAGGGATGAATTCCATCTTTCACTGCCTTTTGTTCTGTTCAGTCCCCAAAGGATTAGATGAGGCCCACCCACATTGGGATGGACAATCCACTTTACAATATCCACTGATTCAAATGTTAATCTCACAGATATACCGGAAATAATATTTAATCTGGGCATCCTGGGGTTCAGTCAACACATAAAATTATCATGATGTTGTTGAATGTAGCTGTATTTTTCATTCTTACTTCTCTACCATATTTTATTTTATGACTATCATACAAGTTCATCTATATATTTTAAAGTTGAGGGACATTTTTATTATTCTTCCTTCTCTCTGCCAGCTATAGACAGGGCTGCTGTGGACCATTCCTGCATATGATCCTTGTGTGGATGCGTTACCGTATACCATATACAAGTAAGGATGTAGATCTTCAACTTTCTATATTATGCCATATAATATCAAATTCTTTTCCAAAGTGATTGTATCAATTTATATTCTTATTAGCAATATGTTCATTATTCTATTTGCTTCACATTGTCAGACAGTTAGTTGTCAAGCTAATTTTTGTCAGTCTAGTGGATGAGAAATGATAGTTAGCAAGCAAAGGGGGACTGCATCCTACTGCTACAAAGAACTGAATTCTGCTACAACCCTGTGAGCTTGGAAGAGGACTCAGATTCAGCATGAAATGCAGCCTGGTCAACATCATGACTGTACCTCTTGAGACTGGGAGCAGAGGACTGACAAAGCTCTGTCTGCATCCTGACCCACAGGAAGTGAGATAAATGCAGGTTGTTGTGGTTTTTTTAAGATTTTATTTATTTATTTGAGAGAGAGACACACAGAGATAGCTACAGAGATAGGGAGAAAGCACAAGCAGGGAGGAAAGGGAGAAGCAGGCTCCCCGCTGAGCAGGGAGCCCTATGCAGGGGTGGGTGCCAGCACTCTGGGATCATGACCTGAGCCAAAGGTGGACGCTTAACCAACTGAGCCACCCAGTCCCCCAAATGCCTGTTGTTTTAAGCCACAGAATTAAATTGTGTTAAACTGTTACACAACAACAGATAATGAATACATTAATGGACCCACAGAGAAGGAAATATAACCCCAATATGCTAATTAGTTCTGCTGTAAACAGAACTGATATAATCTATGAAAGGGCTGAGAGCTGTTTTCTTTAGTTAAATTGTTGGCGAAAGGCTTAGATCAGCCTCACTGGTTTAGCAGCTCAATCCCTTGACTGATGTGTGAGGAGGAAAGCAGGATTTGTCAGCAAGTGACAGCTCCCATTTAACCCACATGGCTAAAGGAGATACTTCCCAGGAGAGGGGAGCTTTCACAGTTAAAACAAAAACAGAATTCTGTCATGCTAATGCAATTGGGAGAGACAATTAGAAAAGACAGGTGTATCTAAAAGGAGATCATTTTTTCATTATTGAAGTTCATATGATTATTAAAAATCATTTGAAAATTAGCAAGAGCATAGGTAGCATAGGTAGCAAGAGCAACAAGATGGTTAATATGAAGATCAATCTAAAATTTTTTATATCAGCAAAAATTATAGGGGCACCTGGGTGGTTTAAAGCCTCTGCCTTCGGCTCGTGTCATGATCCCAGGGTCCTGGGATTGAGCTCAGCAGGGAGCCTGCTTCCCCCTCTCTCTCTACCTGTCTCTCTGCCTATTTGTGATCCCTGTCTGTCAAATAAATAAATAAAATCTTTTTTAAAAATTATAAAATAAAATGGAAGATCCGTTGATAGACCAAAAGAGAATTTAGTAACAAATGAACCAAAATGGAAATCTGTAGGATCAGTATGAGAAAAATTTAACCTGAGACATTCCTGTACTTGAATGACGGTCATGAAGTATTATATGACCATCACATTCTAAAAAATGCTTATTCCATGAGAGAAAATATTTGATGGCTACTTCACACTAAGCTTAGTTTAATAGGATCTTCTTTCTAACCAGTACATACATATTACTAAGTGATTCAAATTTTAGTCCACCTAAGAGCTACCTGGGAACGTGTCTTGGAATGCTTATGTCAAGACACCACCCTCAAGAAATTCCGAATTAGGGGCGCCTGGGTGGCTCAGTGGGTTAAAGCCTCTGCCTTCAGCTCAGGTCGTGATCCCAGGGTCCTGGGATCGAGCCCCGTATCGGGCTCTCTGCTCAGTGGGGAGCCTGCTTCCTCCTCTCTCTCTCTCTCTCTGCCTGCCTCTCCACCTACTTGTGATCTCTCTCTCTCTCTGTCAAATAAATAAAATCTTTAAAAAAAAAAAAAAAAAAAAAAAAAAAAAAAAAAAAAAGAAATTCCGAATTAGCACCTCTGAGTAGAACCTGTTCACCTACATTTTAACTTGGAAAAACATTGCTTCAGCTCAGAGGAGAGACTCTCAGGAGGAAAGATCTCTCTGGAGATCAGCAGAAGACAGATCCTCAGGAGGGAATATTTTTCTGGCAAGCCTCAAACAACATCAGAGAAATTGAATGTTGTACGTATATGTTTACCTAAGACTGTTTATACCCAGGAGAATACATTTGTACCTAGCACTTGTATGAGATTATATGTGAGGAATCTTAAGGGATATGCCCCACACTGTATCCTCTCCATGCTTTCTCTCGGTTCTTCCTTACGTTCTATGAATTTGGGAAGTAAGGAAGATAGCGATGGCATGAAAAGCATGTAGGAGGAGAGGCAAGGGGAGTCTATAGCATAATCTCTGAGAACTGTATGTGTCCAGGCACTGTGAGGGAGAATATGCTTATTTTACTGTTTGGCAATGCTTGGTTAGCTATCAATGAACCAGAGCAGAAGACCAGAACGGAAACCATGACACCCACCCCAGCATAAGTTTGGGTTTCCTCCAAAGCCATTTCCCCGTGTATGTGGATGCAGCGAGCTGAAGAGAAGATATAAGTAGGCTTCAGGAAGCTACCTCCATGCTCTAGAACCCAAGGCGACCATTTCTGAGCTGCTTCTCTCTCCCTTTGGTCAGATCTACCTTCAGTTCCATGGGAGGCTTTGAGGGCCATCTATACCCAGGACTGTCTCTCTTCTTCTATGGACTTTATCATGCACGACTAGTCTCCAGGGCCTTCATATGCAACTACCCTGTCCAGTATCTGCCACGCTATCCCTGGAGCAAAGGACAATGGGCAAGACTGCAGCAAGTATGCTATGTTGGGCTGGTGAAGATATTAAGTGCCTTCATTTTAGCAGCCCAAGAGCTGCATAACATACAGGGACAGTTTGTACTTATCAGCAACATATATCATCAGAGAAACTTTTTGTACCGCAAACAGTGGCAACATTTCACTCTCTATATGGCCTTCTTTCTGAGCGGGTGTGTGGATGTGGTGAGCCAGAACTTGCTGCCCCAGCGGTGTGCTGCTCTGGAGCAGGGCGCCCAAGCCCTGGGCATGTTTCTCTTTCTGCCTCTGATGGTGTCTCACATGCAGGACTCCGAAGGTGTGGAGCTGCAGTCCCACGTCCTGCTCACCCAGGCCATATTCCTGCTGGCACTGGTGGTGGTCGCAGAGCTATGGGCTCCTGATATGCTGCAGCTTTGGGTGATGAAGGCCTTTTTTTATATGTTGACAGGCTCTTGGCTGATTCAGATAGGTTTTATGCTGTACAAACCAATTTCTGGCTATAAATGGATGGACGATGATGAAAACGACATTATATTTGTCACCACCTTCTTCTGCTGGCATGTGGCTTTCATTGCCATTTTGATGATCTGGGTCTACGGCTTCTCCGTTGTGTGGTATTTTTACATTTGTTGATGTCCGAACCTGGGGAAGCCCAGAATGGTTCCTATCACCTGCACATTCTGAAACACCTGGATGAGAAGTTGTGGGAAGTGGTGGTGTTAGAGAGGAAGATGACCGAGGCAGCAGACTCTCCTGGGATGGACCTACCCCGTCTCCCCTCTGGCTTCTCTCAGTCTCATTTGCTGAGCAGTGTGCTGAGACAGGCAACTGAAACACAAGAGGCATGTCACAATGACCTTCATTCTCGGCTCCCCAAGTATTTCCCCCACCTCCTCTTCCTCTCCTCAACTCCAGCCAAGGCATTCTCTTTGCGTTTCTCCTCTCTGTAATCTTCACATCCCCCCCAGGAGAACATGAAAATAAATGTACTATATCTTCCTTTTGGGTCTTTATATATATCCTCACTCACCCAAGAGAATACTGACCACAAGTTACATTTAGTACATCATAATTTACCCATCATAGTAAGCCCCTCCTTACCCTTTCTCTTTCTGGATCTCTTCAATACCTACACGAAATCTAAACTGTTATTTTAACTAGAAAGGGCTCAGAGAACAATTGCTGAATTATTTTCTTATGGTTTGTCAAAGAGATCTTTTGTTTTCAGCTTTATTAAGATATACTTAATTTACAAGCAATCACACATATTTAATGTATATGTTTTGGTGAGTTCGAGCATATGTGATACCATGATAACATCACCACACTCCTGGAAGGCATTTTCCTCTGCAGGGTCTAGCACAACAGAGCAGCACCTTGTATACAGCGAGGGCGCAAAAGGACCCGTGTGCTTTCAGGAGTGAGTCTCACTGAGTGTAGAGTCTGTCAGATTCTTCTGCCTGGATAGATCAGCCCATTATTCTGTACATACCTCAATCCATTTCTAAGTAGTACTCACCTGGAACAACTCCTTTCTGGTTCTCATGTGTCGTGAAATTCAGTGGCTTATTTATCCCACAAAAAAATTTTTTTCAATCCTCACAATTATCTTATCATGTAGGTTTATAGATGATAATCTAAGACTCAAAAGGTTTTAAAAAAACACTAGCTTAAGGCAGTCAGATATCTAGTTATATTGCATAATGCTATGCCTGGGTGTCCACAGAGGTGGAATTCTAAGTAGTAGAGTTAAATTGCTGGCAACTTGCAAAACAATGTCTTTATGACCCCTGCTATGCTTCTTTCCCTGCTGTGCCCAGGATACAGACAATCTGTTAGGCTTCTCTTACTCTTGGTCATGATTATAATATCCAGGCTTAGGACAGAGTGAGGCTGGGGCAGTGATTCTAGGGGGTCATCATCCTTCTGGTTTCCCTTTTGCTTCTAGTTCTTAGGAGAACTAGACATACCAGTCTTCCTTTGGTTCTGGACTTACTCTTCCCGGTTAATTTTCTAGTTCAACAGTTATTGTGTAGCAGGCGTGAATTATTGTCTTCTTTTTTTTTTTTAAGATTTTATTTGTTTATTTGACAGAGAGAGATCACAAGTAGGCAGAGAGGCAGGCAGAGAGAGAGGAGGAAGCAGGCTTCCTGCCAAGCAGAGAGCCCGATGCGGGGCTCGATCCCAGGATCCCAGGATCATGACCTGAGCCGAAGGCAGAGGCTTCAACCCACTGAGCCACCCAGGTGCCCCAAATTATTGTCTTCTTGTTAAGGTTTTCTACTCTGTGGTTTGAGGAGCTGTGAGCATTCAGAGTTACTGCAAAGGGGGTGGTGCTTCCCAGTGTCATTTCAGGGGTGGTCAGCAATGTCTCTGAATGCGGGATGGCATGCATGTGACCGGCAGGCACCAACTCTCCAGGGAGGGCTTTCACCTTGCACCAGTAGGGTATCCAATCAGGTAACAATGCTGCTCTCCACCGGGGATAACAGTGGTCTGTGGGGTGGAAATAAAATATTTCTTAGGCATTAGTTCAGCTTCTTTGCCTCTCCTTGGTCCTGGTGACCGGTGGAGCTTTGCAGTCCTCTCTGTAGGTCCTGCCCTGTTCCTGGTTGTCACCTCTGGGTCCCTTCCCCTTGTTTCTCCCTCACAATCTTGGGTATTTTTCAGGACTTGCCTAACCTTGCAACTCATCCTTCCTGAACCCTAGCTGAACCTCTTCGAGTGTCCTGAAATTGGGAAAGTAGGGAATCTGTTTTTCCTCTGCATTCTTTCCTACTGATATGGCAAACCCCTGTTTTCTACTTCACTCAGCCCTCCTATTTTTGAATTAAGAGCATGGTTTGGATTTTTTTAATCTAAAAATTGACTCTTCTTTTCTTACAATTACAATCAAACCTCATCTTGTGGCAGTGTCTGCCACTAACTGGGGAAGAAGTTATTTACAAGGGTGGAAAAGCAAAGCCTAATATTAATATATTAATATTTCAAGATATTATCTCTCTACAAAGATGAAGTTGAAGAGATACCAAAGCCATCTACTGACAGATCTGTCCCTTTCTGAGTACTTTTGAGCTCCTGGTAGATGCTGATGAACTCATCTCCTGTAGTAAATTAATGCCTCCCAATATTATTATGTCTCACAATATGTACCTTTGAGGTAAAATAATAAATATTAGCATGGTCACAACGCCACAAAGAATTATTACTAAGGGCTGATATAATGGTGGAATGGACAGACCTGATGTTTGGATGAAAGGGTCTTTCTGTTCTCTTCACATCACAGTAGGTATGAGCACTCTGAAAGTAATCCTTTGGATTTGTATCTTGGGATGTAAAACCTTTGGAATGTAAAACCAACTGAAGATAAATTTAGAAACAATAGCAACAGCAAAAAACCCCAGAGTTGTAGAGAGAAAGGTGTAATCTTCACCACCGCCCACCAGAGGGCACATTTTTACACAAGCCTGGAAAAGGTAATTGCTCTCAGTTTGGTGTTGAAGTTTCAATTTAGAAAAAAATGAAGGGATGAAGAGAAGGGCAAAAAAATCCATAAGCAGGTGTTATCCAGGCATCTGGTAAACATAATGAAGGTCTGTTTGTTTCTTGTTAAACTTAGGTGTGTGGACTTGAGTAAACACAGAATTCAAACACTAGGTATAGATTATAGATAAATAGATATGTGTGTATCTCAAAAACAAAACCGTGTACAATGCCCTTTGAGCTGAAATGGCTGCTGTCTTTTTAGCAACTTTATAAAATAATCAAAATGCTTTTGTTTAGCTCATCACATAATAGATATGCATCAAATAGTTGGTGAAGGAGTAAATAAAGTATCTAGGACAGGTGTAGCACAGATGAAATGTTGGTTTAATTCTGATCTGCGTTTTGATGGATAAGTAGGAGTTTGTTAGAGGAGTTCAGGATAGGAATTCTGAGGTCTTTTATGTTTCCTCTGCTCAGACACCAAAGCCAAGCAAACATAACCTTACCAGAGCAGTTCCAGGGATGGAATTTCATGGCCCAGTGACACAGAGAACACTACCAAGTTCCTGTCCCTTAGGATGGGTGCCTAAGGAAGAGCCACACAAAATTGTTTAATGAGACGTTTAATAATTTACTTTTCAGTTTGAAGGCAGAATATTATTAATGGGCTCTTACTAATTGAAGGGGAATATTGTTCCAAAATAACAAAAACATTTGCAATTACTTGTATTGTAGTTAACATCCAATAGATTAGGCATACATTGATATACTAATTATTAAATTTTTTAACTTGACATAAAAAATTATTTATAAATGTAATATTATTTAAAATTGCTATCATTTGTTCACCATCTTTCAATAAAATCATGCATTTGATAAATAATGCATATCACAAATCATAGGAAAAAAATTTTCCTAAACAGATGCCATTTCCATATTTTGTTAGTTGAAATTCCTTAGTTGTTTCATATTTTAAAATTTAAATTTAAATTTACCCACTCAACCAAAAGAAATAAAATTATTGTTGCCAACTTCTTGAGGCTTCTCTGTCCAAAACTCAGAATTTGTATACATATTTTAGGTCAAAGAATATAAGATCAAGACTAATCCTTTCTTTGTAGGATTATATATGTTTTTGTTGTTGTTTGTTTTCTGTTTTACTTTGGTTTTTGTTTTTATATATTTTTTAATCATTTTTTATTTATTTTCAGCATAACAGTATTCATTGTTTTTGTACCACACCCAGTGCTCCATGCAATCCGTGCCCTCTCTAATACCCACCACCTGGTTCCCCCAATCTCCTACCCGCCCCCACCTCTTCAAACCCTTCAGATTGTTTTTCAGAGTCCATAGTCTCTCATGGTTCACCTCCCCTTCCAATTTCCCCCAAATGCCTTCTCCTAACTCCCCTTGTCCTCCATGCTATTTGTTATGCTCCACAAATAAGTGAAACCATATGATAATTGACTCTCCCTGCTTGACTTATTTCACTCAGCATAATCTCTTCCAGTCCCGTCCATGTTGCTACAAAAGTTGGGTATTCATCCTTTCTGATGGAGGCATAATACTCCGTAGTGTATATGGACCACATCTTCCTTATTTCTGTTTTGTTTTGTTTTGGTTTTGCCTTTGGCCAAGACTTCACTAATCACCAGTCACAAAAAATTGTACTTCTTAGGGCGCCTGGGTGGTTCAGTTGTTAAGCATCTGCCTTCAGCTCAGGTCATGATCCCAGGGTCCTGGGATGGAGCCCCTCATTGGGCTCCCTGTTCAGTGGGAAGCCTGCTTCTCCCTCTCCCACTCCCCCTGCTTGTGTTTCCTCTCTTGCTGTCTCTGTCTGTCAAATAAATAAATCTTAAAAAAAAAAAAAAGAAAAAGAAAGGTTATACTTCTTATAACTTCAGTATCTTTCCTTAAAATGAATTGTTAGCTAAATAGCCCTATTTTAGTGAAAGTCTTTTCCAGTTTTTATTCTCTTTCTGTATTACTGTAGCTAAATGCACCAAGTCCTATTATGTACCATTATGTAGCATTTTAACTCCTTTATGTAGGACGAAATTGCACTTCCTTTTACTTTAAGATTACATGTATTACATTGACCACCATTCTGAAGTCTTTGATTGAAATCTATTATATCAGCAAAGATGACAAAAATTAGGAGTAAGGTCTAAATTCTGCATGCTGCATCTTTTCCTTAGATAGCTAACAATGAACAGTAATGCACACAAAGTTCTAAATCAGAAGGCACAGGTTTGCTTAGGAGAATTCTATTGTCTGTCGATATTATATCTCAAGCTTTCGTGAGTTAACACTGGGACAATGACTCTGTGTTACTTGCTTTATCTCTCCCGGACCCTCTTTCAGTGTCCCCTTTCCTCAATCATAATTTTTAGGTCTTTATATTTGGGCGGGACTTCAAGCTTTCCATATGGCCTTCACATCCATTTCTCAGCTGAACTGAATGTACATTAGCTGGTACCTACTACTGCCGGGCACTACGGGACATGGAGTGCCACTTCGTCTATGCCATTTCCTTTCAGCTCATTTCACCCAATTCCTAAGTAGTGTGATTTATTGTCCTACTGTTAAAAGAGGATGCCAGTTGGAGAGAACAGATTGCAAGGGAGCAACTATTACAATTTACTGTCATCCAACTTTCTATGTGTTTAACAACCTTTCTTCAGTCCCTTTCCAGATGGCTCATCCTCTCCCACCTTGTGACTTTCGAATCACTAAACTCAGCTTCCAAGGGTTTTGTAAACTGGTGGGTATTATTTCGGCAGGCAGTATCTCCTGGCTATTCTGTTCACTGACAACATCAGCCTACCAGAGTCTTGAATTCCCTTTCTCTGGAGGGCTGTCGGGCACTTGGTTATCTTATCAAACAATTCTTCCATTTTTCTGGCTCTCTTCCCATAGGAAGTGAATATTCAAATAAAAGACCATCACCTCTGTAAACCTTAATAATTTAGCCAAAAGTTACTGAGAAGAGAGTCAATCAGTGTCATAACTAAGAAAGGGTTAAAAGACTTGAAAAGTTCTGGAATTGTTGGGAAGCCTGTCATGTCTAAAAAATCTTCTTGTCCCAAAGAGAAGAAATTCGGAAGGTGCCAGGCATGTTAATAATGAAACACCAATAATCATTTACATTTGAAAAAGTGTTATGCTTCCTTTGGTTTATGTAAAGACCAAACACTCTTTTTTAAAGTGACTTGGATTTTTAAAGTGAAGAGATTTGTGTTCCAAGATGAGTTGGTAGCCTACCATATTTCTTCAATTAATTATCAGTTACCTCCTTTGTTAGTCAGTGTAATACACACACACACACACACACACACACACACACACACGAGAGAAAGAGAGAGAGAGAATCACGGCAAAGCTCTGGATGGTTTACTAATCTCTAATCTCATCTATTCCTTAGCTTATCCTGTCCTTTGGAAAAGAGCTATCACACCTGGGCAAAGAAGAAAACAAACAAACAAACAAAAAACCTTTCCAGTCTCTTCCTAAAAGAATGGCATATGTAACACTGATATATACACCCACATTCCTTAAGGGAATGTGCTTTCAGACTTGTCCTCAATGAGGCTGCAAGCAGCATTCTCTCCTCTCGATCACTCACCCACCCTTCCCCAAAGCTCAGAGAGGCTACTGGAGCTATTAACAACTTAATGGAGCATTGTCACTCAACAGTGGCAAGGACTAAAAGCCAACATCACTGGCTACAGGCATTTCCCTGTATGATCTTTACCTGTATGATATTTACAGGCATGATCCCTGACCTTTCAAGACCTTTTAGTTCCCAAAAGGAAAGGGAATCAGATGTTTCCCAAACTTGTGTGATAAGAATCACGTGGGGTACTTGTACATTACCATGTCCTTCCTCTGAAAGCTCTGACGTAGAAGGGCAGGGGTGGGGCTCGGGGATCCATATATTTTACAGGTGCCCCAAGATGATGATTATTCACAGGCAACTACAGGAAATTTTTGAATTAGATAAATTTGAGTTCACATCTCAGCTCTGGTACTTAGTGGCTGTGTGTTGGGTCAGATCTATAATGCAATGATTTCCCAGATCTCTGGTTGTCTCCTTTACCCCAGTGTATGTTTACCCTGGAAATGGCAGCAGATCTCTTCAGCAAAGATTAGGAAAGAGATTCATAGTAATTTCTGAAAGAAGTCCAGGGACTGAAAAAAAGTCCAAGGGGCTTATTTTTTTTTAATTTTATTTTTTATAAACATATATTTTTATCCCCAAGGGTACAGGTCTGTGAATCGCCAGGTTTACACACTTCACAGCACTCACCATAGCACATACCCTCCCCAATGTCCATAACCCCATCCCCCCAACTCACCTCCCCCCATCAACCCTCAGTTTGTTTTGTGAGATTAAGAGTCACTTACGGTTTGTCTCTCTCCCAATCCCATCTTGTTTCATTTACTCTTCTCCTACCCCCTTAACCCCCCATGTTGCATCTCCTCTCCCTCATATCAGGGAGATCATATGATAGTTGTCTTTCTCCGATTGACTTATTTCACTACGCATGATACCCTCTAGTTCCATCCACGTCGTCGCAAATGGCATGATTTCATTTCTTTTGATGGCTTCGTAGTATTCCATTGTGTATATATACCACATCTTCTTTATCCATTCGTCTGTTGATGGACATCTAGGTTCTTTCCATAGTTTGGCTATTGTAGACATTGCTACTGTAAACATTCGGGTGCACGTGCCCCTTCGGATCACTATGTTTGTATCTTTAGGGTAAATACCCAGCAGTGCAATTGCTGGGTCATAGGGTAGTTCTATTTTCAACATTTTGAGGAACCTCCATGCTGTTTTCCAGAGTGGTTGCACCAGCTTGCATTCCCACCAACAGTGTAGGAGGGTTCCCCTTTCTCCGCATCCTCGCCAGCATCTGTCATTTCCTGACTTGTTAATTTTAGCCATTCTGATTGGTGTGAGGTGATATCTCATTGTGGTTTTGATTTGTATTTCTCTGATGCCGAGTGATGTGGAGCACTTTTTCATGTGTCTGTTGGCCATCTGGATGTCTTCTTTGCAGAAATGTCTGTTCATGTCCTCTGCCCATTTCTTGATTGGATTATTTGTTCTTTGGGTGTTGAGTTTGCTAAGTTCTTTATAGATTTTGGACACTAGCCCTTTATCTGATATGTCATTTGCAAATATCTTCTCCCATTCTGTCAGTTGTCTTTTGGTTTTGTTAACTGTTTCCTTTGCTGTGCAAAAGCTTTTGATCTTGATAAAATCCCAACAGTTCATTTTTGCCCTTGTTTCCCTTGCCTTTGGCGATGTTCCTAGGAAGATGTTGCTGTGGCTGAGGTCAAAGAGGTTGCTGCCTGTGTTCTCCTCGAGGATTTTGATGGATTCCTTTCTCACATTGAGATCCTTCATCCATTTTGAGTCTATTTTCGTGTGTGGTGTAAGGAAATGATCCAATTTCATTTTTCTGCATGTGGCTGTCCAATTTTCCCAACACCATTTGTTGAAGAGGCTTTTTTCCATTGGACATTCTTTCCTGCTTTGTCAAAGATTAGTTGACCATAGAGTTAAGGGTCTATTTCTGGGCTCTCTATTCTGTTCCATTGATCTATGTGTCTGTTTTTGTGCCAGTACCATGCTGTCTTGATGATGACAGCTTTGTAATAGAGCTTGAAGTCCGGAATTGTGTTGCCACCAACTTTGGCTTTCTTTTTCAATATTGCTTTGGCTATTCGAGGTCTTTTCTGGTTCCATATAAATTTTAGGATTATTTGTTCCATTTCTTTGAAAAAAAATGGATGGTACTTTGATAGGAATTGCATTAAAAGTGTAGATTGCTTTAGGTAGCATAGACATTTTCACAATATGTATTCTTCTAATCCAGGAGCATGGAACATTTTTCCATTTCTTTGTGTCTTCCTCAATTTCTTTCATGAGTACTTTATAGTTTTCTGTGTATAGATTCTTAGTCTCTTTGGTTAGGTTTATTCCTAGGTATCTTATAGTTTTGGGTGCAATTGTAAATGGGATTGACTCCTTAATTTCTCTTTCTTCTGTCTTGTTGTTGAAGAGAAATGCAACTGATTTCTGTGCATTGATTTTATATCCTGACACTTTACTGAATTCCTGTACAAGTTCTAGCAGTTTTGGAGTGGAGTCTTTTGGGTTTTCCACATAGAGTATCATATCATCTGCGAAGAGTGATAGTTTGACTTCTTCTTTGCCGATTTGGATGCCTTTAATTTCCTTTTGTTGTCTGATTGCTGAGGCTAGGACTTCTAGTACTATGTTGAATAGCAGTGGTGATAACGGACATCCCTGCCGTGTTCCTGACCTTAGCGGAAAAGTTTTCAGTTTTTCTCCATTGAGAATGATATTTGCGGTGGGTTTTTCATAGATAGCTTTGATAATATTGAGGTATGTGCCCTCTATCCCTACACTTTGAAGAGTTTTGTTCAGGAAGGGATGCTGTACTTTGTCAAATGCTTTTTCAGCATCTATGGAGAGTATCATATGGTTCTTGTTCTTTCTTTTATTAATGTGTTGTATCACATTGATTGATTTGCGGATGTTGAACCAGCCTTGCAGCCCTGGAATAAATCCCACTTGGTCGTGGTGAATAATCCTTTTAATGTACTGCTGAATCCTATTGGCTAGTATTTTGGTGAGAATTTTTGCATCTGTGTTCATCAAGGATATTGGTCTGTAGTTCTCTTTTTTGATGGGATCCTTGTCTGGTTTTGGGATCAAGGTGATGCTGGTCTCATAAAATGAGTTTGGAAGTTTTCCTTCCATTTCTATTTTTTGGAACAGTTTCAGGAGAATAGGAATTAGTTCTTCTTTAAATGTTTGGTAGAATTCCCCCAGGAAGCCGTCTGGCCCTGGGCTTTTGTTTGTTTGGAGATTTTTGATGACTGTTTCAATCTCCTTACTGGTTATGGGTCTGTTCAGGCTTTCTATTTCTTCCTGGTTCAGTTGTGGTAGTTTATATGTCCCTAGGAATGCATCCATTTCTTCCAGATTGTCAAATTTGTTGGCGTAGAGTTGCTCATAGTATGTTCTTTTAATTGTCTGTATTTCTTTGGTGTTCGTTGTGATCTCTCCTCTTTCATTCATGATTTTATTTATTTGGGTCCTTTCTCTTTTCTTTTTGATAAGTCTGGCCAGGGGTTTATCAATCTTATTAATTCTTTCAAAGAACCAGCTCCTAGTTTCGTTGATTTGTTCTATTGTTTTTTTGGTTTCTATTTCATTGATTTCTGCTCTGATCTTTATGATTTCTCTTCTCCTGCTGGGTTTAGGGTTTATTTCTTGTTCTTTCTCCAGCTCCTTTAGGTGTAGGGTTAGGTTGTGTACCTGAGACCTTTCTTGTTTCTTGAGAAAGGCTTGTACCGCTACATATTTTCCTCTCAGGACTGCCTTTGTTGTGTCCCACAGATTCTGAACCGTTGTGTTTTCATTCTCATTTGTTTCCATGAATTTTTTCAATTCTTCTTTAATTTCCTGGTTGACCCATTCATTCTTTAGAAGGATGCTGCTTAGTCTCCATGTATTTGGGTTCTTTCCAAATTTCCTCTTGTTATTGAGTTCTAGCTTCAGAGCATTGTGGTCTGAAAATATGCAGGGAATGATCCCAATCTTTTGATACCGGTTGAGACTTGATTTAGGACCGAGAATGTGATCTATTCTGGAGAATGTTCCATGTGCACTAAAGAAGAATGTGTATTCTGTTGCTTTGGGATGAAATGTTCTGAATATATCTGTGATGTCCATCTGGTCCAGTGTGTCATTTAAGGCCTTGATTTCCTTGTTGATCTTTTGCTTGGATGATCTGTCCATTTCAGTGAGGGGAGTGTTAAAGTCCCCTACTATTATTGTATGATTGTTGATGTGTTTCTTTGATTTTGTTATTAATTGGTTTATATAGTTGGCTGCTCCCACCTTAGGGGCATAGATATTTAAAATTGTTAGATCTTCTTGTTGGACAGATCCTTTGAGTATGATATAGTGTCCTTCCTCATCTCTTATTATAGTCTTTGGCTTAAAATCTAATTGATCTGATATAAGGATTGCCACTCCTGCTTTCTTCTGATGTCCATTAGCATGGTAAATTCTTTTCCACCCCCTCACTTTAAATCTGGAGGTGTCTTTGGGTTTAAAATGAGTTTCTTGTAGGCAACATATAGATGGGTTTTGTTTTTTTATCCATTCTGATACCCTGTGTCTTTTGATTGGGGCATTTAGCCCATTAACATTCAGGGTAACTATTGAGAGATATGAGTTTAGTGCCATTGTATTGCCTGTAAGGTGACTGTTATTGTATATTGTTTCTGTTCCTTTCTGATCTACTACTTTTAGGGTCTCTCTTTGCTTAGAGGACCCCTTTCAATATTTCCTGTAGAGCTGCTTTGGTATTTGCAAATTCTTTCAGTTTTTGTTTGTCCTGGAAGCTTTTAATCTCTCCTTCTATTTTCAATGATAGCCTAGCTGGATATAGTATTCTTGGCTGCATGTTTTTCTCGTTTAGTGCTCTGAATATATCATGCCAGCTCTTTCTGGCCTGCCAGGTCTCTGTGGATAAGTCTGCTGCCAATCTAATATTTTTACCATTGTATGTTACAGACTTCTTTTCCCGGGCTGCTTTCAGGATCTTCTCTTTGTCACTAAGACTTGTAAATTTTACTATTAGGTGACGGGGTGTGGACCTATTCTTATTGATTTTGAGGGGGGTTCTCTGAACCTCCTGGATTTTGATGCTTGTTCCCTTTGCCATATTGGGGAAATTCTCTCCAATAATTCTCTCCAATATACCTTCTGCTCCCCTCTCTCTTTCTTCTTCTTCTGGAATCCCAATTATTCTAATGTTGTTTCGTCTTATGGTGTCACTTATCTCTCGAATTCTCCCCTCGTGGTCCAGTAGCTGTTTGTCCCTCTTTTGCTCAGCTTCTTTATTCTCTGTCATTTGGTCTTCTATATCACTAATTCTTTTTTCTGCCTCATTTATCCTAGCAGTGAGAGCCTCCATTTTTTATTGCACCTCATTAATAGCTTTTTTTATTTCAACTTAGTTCAATTTTAGTTTATTTCTCCAGAAAGGGCTTTTATATCTCCCGAAAGGGTTTCTCTAATCTCTTCCATGCCTTTTTTGAGCTTGGCTAGAACCTTGTGAATTGTCATTCTGAACTCTAGATCTGACATATTACCTATGTCTGTATTGATTAGGTCTCTAGCCTTTGGTACTGCCTCTTGTTCTTTTTTTTGTGGTGAATTTTGCCACCTTGTCATTTTGTCCAGATAAGAGTATATGAAGGAACAAGTAAAATACTAAAAGGGTGGCAACAAACCCAGGAAAATATGCCTTAGCCCAATCAGAAGAGATCCCAAATAGTGAGGGGGGAGAAAGGGGATAAAAAGGTTCAGAAAGAAAAAAAAAAAGAAACAATTAAAAAAAGAAAACCAATAAAGAAAAAATATAAAAAGGAAAAAAAAAATATATATATATATATTAGACAAACTAGTTAAAAAACATTAAAAAAGAAAAGGGTAAAAGATAAAAAAATTTAGCAGAAGAAGAGAAAAAAAATTGAAAAAGAAAAAAAAATTTAAATTAACTTCAAGGCTAAAGAATCATGGGGAGAAAGCCATGAATTCCGTGCTTTGCTTTCTCCTCCTCTGGAATTCCGCTGCTCTCCTTGGTATTGAAACTGCACTCCTTGGTAGGTGAACTTGGTCTTGGCTGGGTTTCTTGCTGATCTTCTGGGGGAGGGGCCTGTTGTAGTGATTCTCAAGTGTCTTTGCCCCAGGCGGAGTTGCACCGCCCTTACCCGGGGCCGGGCTGAGTAATCCGCTCGGGTTTGCTTTCGGGAGCTTTTGTTCCCTGAGTGCTTTCCGTAGAGTTCCAGAGGGCGGAAATGAAGATGGCGGCCTCCTGGTCTCCGGCCTGGAGGAGCCGAGAGCCCGGGGCCCCACTCCTCAGTGCGCCCTCAGAGAACAGCGCCCAATTACTCCCGTCACCCTGGCCTCCGGCCACGCTCCGAGCTCACCGAGGCTGCGACCGGTTAAAGGTAACCCCGAGCTTAGAGCTTACGCCTCGGGTCTGTCTCTGTAGCCGGCTTCCCCGTTCTAATACCTGTAAGCTCTGCGACACTCAGACACCCCCGATCCTTCTGTGACCCTGCGGGACCTGAGGTCACGCTGACCCCGCGTGGGCTTCACCCCGGTTAAGCCTCTGGAGCGATGTCCCTCAGCAGAACAGACTTTTAAAAGTCCTGATTTTGTGCTCCATTGCTCCGCCGCTTGCCGGGAGCTGGCCCCAAGGGGCTTATTTTTAAGTCCATTCAAATGCATGTGAAAAGTAGGTATGATTTACTAGCATGTTTGAAATAACATGGGCTCTTGAATCAAATAGGCAGACTAAAATCTGTGTTGTACTTCCTATCTTTCAGTGAAAGAGAGGTAATAACCTCTAGTTTGTGGGTTAAGAATCAAGTTAGAACAAACTATAAATACCTAGCCTAGCTTCTTCCTCATGGAAGATATTCAACGATTGTTTATATTATTCCTTTTCAATGCCAATGGATTATGAAGTAACCCACAGCCAACCGGAAGAGAAACTATCTGGGAAAGAGGAGAAAGGGTAGAAAAAACACGTGGATAGTTGGTTGAATTTGCCAGCTTATCTGGAAGATAAGTCAACTCATTAAACATTAAACATTCACCAAGTACCTATTAAATTTCTAGAAGGATCTTAGACACAAGAGACACATTAGAAATAAATGAACAGATCCTTGCTTCCCTGAAGCATAGTGTCAAGTTAAAGAGACAGAACTAAAACTCAGGACCTGTATAACTTGAAAACAATTTATGAAGAACTTGTCAGAGCACACAAAATAGTATATGGACTAAAAGCCTAACTATAGGAAGAGTCTGGTACATTCCAGGAGATGAGGTAACAAAGACTTATCTTCAGACTGAGGTCTACACCAGACAGAAATAGGCCACTTCCTGATAGAATCTGGAACCCCTTGGAGGGGGTGTCACTGCATGTTCACAAGGGGTGGAGTTCTGTTGACTAGGGGCTAAAATTCTGCCTCCTAATCAATCACAGTGGCAGGAAAAGCATGGCAACATGAGCAATGCTGGTGAGTATCTAAAAGGGATGTTTCTGAGGCTTTTAGCTCCCCCTACATAAGGCAAACCTCTCACCTTCCCAGTCTTAAACCACATATGGCTTTTATATTTCATGCCCTTTATTTCCTTTTTTTCCTTCTCCTCCCCAACTCCCACCCCCACTTTATGCCACCTGATCTTTAAGAATAAGACAGAGCCCCAATCATAGAAGAGTAAAGCAACTAAGAAGGAGGAAGAAAAACACAGATTGGGCTATCATGTGCCATGTCTCCTCCAGGGAGAAGGCTAGCATGAGGTTTGGGATTACCCAATGATTTCATTTGTTCCCAAGTCAGTATTATTGTATGGAATGAATGTTGAAGGCCTGCCCAAATTACTAGGAAGTTTCAAGGCAGAACAGGTGAAAATAGAAGCACAGGAATGAAGACATAGTAGGATAAGAAAGGGAAAGATGTGGAAAACCTAGTTTATATACCCCATTAAGACTGTCTTATTAGTGGCAAATTCTGTCATAGTCAAGCCCCTTGTCACCAATAGCATATATAGCTATGGAACACAATCAGTTGGGAAATTTCTGCCAAACTCCACTTTCCTGCATTCAGATTGTCTCAATAATCTTATTAAAAAATCCATGCCAGGCTCTCTGAATGATAAATCAACAATTGAACAAAAGCTCAAAAGACTGAAGAACTCTTGAAAGAACAGTTCATTCAACTTTTATAAAGCTTAGATATTAATGTAAGCACTTTAGTGCCTAGGAGAAGAATATTAAAAGACAGAGCTCCTCATCTCATTGAGCTCAGTCTTTTGAGGAAGACAGATGATACATCAATGGAAGAAAACAGTGACTTGTTAATTATAACAATGGGAGATATAAATAATGGTGCAGGGGGGTAGCGATTGACTTTGCAATTGTGGTAGATTCTACCATGATTGGTTCACCAAGAAGATCATATGTAAATCAGTTCTTGATGACTAGTGATTTGCAAACAAATGGGTTGAGAGGACATTTTAAGTGATGGGAATATGGGAACAAAGATATGGAGATTGAAAGTGAGAGTGGATAGGACGTGTAGGAAAGAGCAATATCTTGGCTGGCAAACAAGAGGAAGCATGGTATGGTGCTGGCACATAACCCAAAGGCCAGATCTGGTGAAGCCTTAGATTTGTAGGACACTGAGTAGTTTTGGAAGGGCTTTAACAACCACAGCATTAGAAGACTTTAGTGGCAGTATGTGGAAAGTGCTTGGAAGGGAAAGTTAGGGAGACCATTAGGTGAGAGATGATAGGACCTGAAAAAAGGACAGTGACTTAATGGATGGAGAGGAAAGGATAGATTCCAGAGATATGTAGGAGGAGAGACTACATAACATGGTCCTCCATTTCTTAGGGGAGTATTTGAGAGGAAGAGAAACAGAACAAGGGGGTAATCAAAGATGATTTTCAGGATTCTGATTTAGACAATTGAAAGAGTGGTGATTCTAGTGATTGAGATTGGGAATACAGGAAAAAGATTAGGTTAGGAAGCAAAATGATCAGATCAGCTTTGAAAATGTTGAGATGGAAGTGCTGGTAGATGTCCATGAAGGGATGTCCCATAGCTCATTGGATATTTAGAACTAGAGCCAAGGAAAGAAGTCTGGACTAAAAACATATGTTTTGGAATCATTCATGTGGACTACATAAAATAGATCAGTGAATGCTTCTAAAAAGAAGAGCAGAGATATCTGTGTAGCAAAGGGCAAACCAGACATCAGCTATATTGCAATAGTGTTTGATTTGGGGTTCCTATTTCTATTACACAGACAATAGCGACCATCATCATGAAAAATGTTTAGTTTTCTTATATCATCATAACTGCACTCTAGCAGCTGTGAGTGGCACTTACTGTTCTCACCAGACATTTAACTAGACTAAGAGACAGGACTAATATAGTATTTATGTTGCTCATTTTATACATCGTTCATTATAAACTTTGGGTATGATGGGAAAATGCTGGACATTGATAAAACAACTGGATTATTCACTTGTTGAATATTGGGCATTAAAGAGCATACACAGTGAGTTAGAGCAAACTTTGAGGAGACACACAGTCCACCTGTGGTCTCTGTGCTTGGCTTCATGACATTCAACATTCATCCCCTCAGATTAAATTCCGCTACACAATGATCAGCCCTGAAAGGAGTAATAAATACTTTGCATGACCAAATCAGTATTCAAAAAAGTTCTTGTTGGGGTCTAAATCAACAAGTTGAAATTCAAAGGGAATAAATGTAAGTTCCTGCCCTTGGTTTCTGAAAAGTGACTGCATGAATAAAGGATAGTGGATAGTGGAGTTAATAGTGTAATATGGCAGCACCCAAAGCTAACCCCATTTTGGGCCACACCAATAGAACATATAAATGGACAAAGTTGTCTTTGCTCTTCCCTGGAAAGCATGCAGAGTGCTTGAGTTGCAGGTGCCACTCTAGTCAGAGAGGGAGGACCCAGGTAGAAAGGAGGCCATTTGAAGAATGGCTGAGGAATTGTTTAGTGATTGATGAGCCAGAAGGGTTGGAGGTGGACAGAAGGTTGAGATGGTTTTATAAATATGGGAGCATCAAACCATTTAAGAGGACTTAGATGAATTCTGTTGAGCTTCAGATGGCAGAATTTCTGCAAATGGAAAGAAGATAAAAAAAGGCAGTTTACAATAGGTAAGTCTTCCTAACAATTTCATTTCTTCATAAATGGAATGGGTAGCCCTGGGAAGCTGTGAGTTCCCAACAGCTGGGAGTATTTAAGCAGAGCGATATTGCACAGAAGAGTCCTGGAGAGAAGGAAAAATCAAGATAGATGACTCTAAAGGTCATCAAATGCTGAGATTTGGCCAAGTGAAATAATCTGTGCGATTTCTTCGTTTTCTCATCCTGAAAACAACCCTGGTTCATAAGGTTTTATTTGTTTGTTTATTTGTTTGCTTTTTCTCCCCATATAGAGATAATCGGTTCTACAAATCTTATAATTCTGCTAGAGGATGAAGTCTTTGCCGACTTTTTCAACACATTTCTTTCTCTTCCGGTAAGTATTCCCAGAATTAAATTCAAATGTTTGCTCAATAGCCAAATAGTGAATCACACTGAGCTGAGTACATTTAAAAAATAAATAAGTAAACTACTAACTCAAGGCTATTTAAATTTGAGCAAATAAGTAGGAACCAGAATCTCCTTTAAAATCTCTGGGAGTTTCCCATTACTAATAAATCCCAAACCCTCAGATTTCTGAGTTGCATTTGCTTGTCTGGTTATTTCCCATCACATCCTCCGCTGGCACCCAGGTCTGCAGGGACAGCAACTGCACCCTCACGGAGTACACCTGGCATTCTCTCACCACTGCACCCCTTCTTGGCTGTGTTGTTAATTTTTATAATTCCACCTACCAAAGTCTTTTTTTTTAAGATTTTATTTATTTGAGAGAGAGAGAGGGAGAGCATAAGCAGAGGAGGGGCAGAGGGGGAAGAATAAGTAGACTTCCCACTGGGCAGGGAGACCTATGTGGGGCTCGAGCCCAGAATCATCACCTGAGCCAAAGGCAGCCGCTTAACCGACTGAGCACCCAGGCGCTCCACCACCTACCAACGTCTTAACCATTTTTCAAATCTCTACTTAAATCCTATTCTTGAGAAATTTCTATCTCCTAATCGGAACTTGTTTCTCCCTGCCTTTGAGTCTCATGGGCACTTTCCAACTCTGTGGTATTGTATGGGTGTGTCTCTCCCACTTAGTTGTGAGACTGTGAATTCCTGCAGGACAAGGACCTTGGATTACATATTTTGCTCTATTTTTCTTACCAGGTGTTTGGCATCTAGCACTTTCTAAGATGTTGCCTGAAACTGAAGATGTATTTCCTTAACCCATGCAACTAAAATCTGAAACATCAAAATATTCTTAGATCCAAACCTAGACTGATCCCATATCTTTTTTGGTTTAAGTTTCTGGTTATATCTTAAAGTTGGTGCCTTATAATTTTGTGGCTCAGTGTGTCCTTTCCCATGTAACACTACATATTAAAAGGTGAAATTTCATACAACTGGGGAAAAAACATTTTGTGCTACTTCACAAATATTTATTGGGTAGTTACTTTGTGACAGTCAGTGGGCTTCATACTGGGGATACAGATATTAATGATGCCATTGCTGTTCTCAAGGAATTCCCAGTCTAATGAGAATAATATTTAAGGTAAGTACAAAAAGGGTTCTAAGTGACATGATAGGAGTGTCTAGAAGGCAGCAAGAGTATAAGTGCATCAGAGCTGTAGGTCAGGAAGGGCTTCCGTGAATAGAAGACACAAGCAAGTTTTTAAAGACAACAACATATTTGACAATTGGCTGGGAAAGAAAATGGGGAGCAAAATGTGAATAAAGAGATAGGAGGAAAAGATGGGGTGGGGGAGGGGTTGAGTATTAAGAAGCAGAGACCTTACAAACAGAATGGAGTAAGTAAAGGCACCAGAGAGAACAATCTTGTGGTACTTGGGGAGAAACTCTAAGCAGCTAAGGCAAGCTGAAGAAGAAGTTGTGACAGGCAGACATAGCAAGACACAAAACAGCACAGATGGGCTCTGAGAGCAGGCAGGCATCATCCTGAAGGTACTAGAGAGCCATCAAAGGGTTTCAAGTAAAGAAGTAACATGACCAGACTTTGATTTGGGAAAATTATTTCTGCTGAAGTCTGACCATAGGTTGGGCTGTCTGGGGGATCATGGTAGAGGCAAGGAGACCAGTTAGGAGATTATTTCAGTGAGGGAGGTCTAAAGGCAAGAGAATGAAGAGAATGGAATAAATAAGAGATTTTTTAGGAAGAAAAATATTGGACTTGTCACTGTTTCAATGCAGGGAGAGTTGGTACCTAGGGGAGGAGTCAGGTGCTACTGTCTTTTTTTTAAATGAAAGGTTACAGAAGTAATCGTGAGGCATTCTCGTTAATTCATCAACGCAATTTATGCAGCCTATACTAATGTTCTAGAAATGGTGAGAATGGTGTGGAAAGTAGAATGCCAGCCAAGAATGTAAGAAAGTCTTGGCCATTTAGGCAGCTGTGGTCTATTTAGAGAGACAGTATTAGTTAGTTCCTGTTGAATACCACTGTCAATTTATAATTTGGCCATTTAATTTCTATAATCACCCTGGGTGATGGACACCATTCCCTTCTCACAGATGAATCTCAGAAATTAAATGACTTGCCTAAGAACATATGGCAAGTCTGGGGAAGTTCTAGGACCCAACCAGGTTTTGAGGCTCTATACCTGGCATGTTTTCCACATCAGCCTCATGGGCTCTGTGGTACCAACATCATGTGGTGAGACTGCTTCCGTGCGCTACTCCCACAATAACCTCATGACTCCTTAGCCCTACCACACATCTCATTAAGGCATTTTCACATGCCGGGCAGGGCGTGTCATGTCAAACCCCAAGTGCAGAGCAGAGAGGGGTGACTAAGGACTGAGCCTCCTTCACAGCCTGATATTTGTAAGGTAAAATAGGTACCACTGCCTTCCTTTTATATCTCATAGCCAAGAACAAAGGGGAGAGAAGGAGCGGGCCTCAGACTGACAAAATATGGGGCTGATAGTCTTGGGGAGATGGTCAGGCTGACATAAAGTGCTGATAGTGCAGCCAGGAGTTAGGGCTTTAGACTCTCTAGTTTATCACAATTGATGTGGGGATACTTCGAGACATGTTGGTACCTATGGTGAGAATGCTAAGCTTAGATACCTGTAAACATAGAACCCCATGCCCATTAGTCTCAAAGCTGGTTGTCCCTTCTCCAAGACAGTAATATAGAAATATCTATCAATTTTGGACACTCTAATTGCCTCCACTAAGTAATTTGTACTCCTAGTCCTCATATTCTTAGGCCTCTCTACTTTCTCCAGTTTAAGAGTTGAGGCAAATCCAAAGCTGTTTCTCTTTATAAAAAAGCTTCAAGTCTTTGCTCTAACTCTCTAAATCCATGCAGAAATGAATAATGCAGAGTGCCTAGGTGGCTTATCAGTTGAGTGTCCAACTCCTGGTTTCAGCTCAGATTATGATCTCAGGGTCCTGGGATTGAGCCCTATATCAGCATCTGCTCAGAGGGAAGAGGGAAGTCTACTTGAGGATTCTGTCTCTCCCTCTCCGTCTACCCTTTCCCCCACTTGTGTTTTCTCTCTCTTTCTCTCTCAAATAAATAAATAAATCTTAAAAAAAAAGAAATGAATAATTCAATGCAAAAAATAATATTATGGGCTTTGGCCTTTGTACACAGACAAGATAACTCCCAGGCTGGGGAAGAACAGACCCAAAAGATCAATGAATCTTTCAGTTTAGTCTATTTTGGGTGCTTTTCTGCAAGGCAAGTTGATTTAGGGGAATGAATTTAAGAGTTAATGTCCCTTGAGATAGGAAATCAATGGAATCCCCTTTCCTTGTGGCTGCAATTGGAGTGTGACATATTTGTGAAGAGAAGCTCTACCTCTTTGGCTGTTTCCTAGCTTTCTTTTGCAGGTCTTTGGTCAGACACCATTTTATACTGTTGAAAATTCACAGTGGAGCTTGTGGCCAGAAATACCTTATAACTTGGTAAGATTCTTGAATGGCAGAGCCTTTGGGATGGGGAGAGAGGGACCTAAATCTGAAGTGCGAATTGAGAGATAGAGAGATAAAAGGAAGAGGAAGTCCAGAGGGTAACTCTGGAAGAAACTATAAAGCAGGTGAGTAGGACCTTGTAAACAGCATCAAGCCACTTGTAGACCTTTCTCCTTTTTGTATTTTTACCACTTGGGCAGACAATCACTGGTGAATTATCTGTTCTGTATTCTAGTCTATGGTCAGCAAATGATATTCATCTTTCATGTCTACTGTTATAATTGGGTAGCAAATGTTTGGAACACCATTTAGAAGAACTCTGGGGCAGCACCTAATCAAGAAAAAGTCTGAGAACTGATTGACAATGCCTGCCATGTGAGCAGTATAGAAAGTGTCAGCCTATTGGCCACATAGTGATTATTTGCATTATAAGTTATAGCTTAAGGTAAGGTGCCACTCTTCAATTCCTAAGACTACCCTACGATTCTCCTTCAGAAACATGTCTTTCTCCCAATCTTTTTTATCTCTTATATGTTCTCTTTGTCCATTGTCTTTCTTTTCTCCTTTTTCCCCTTCCTGTTCTCCTTTTCCACTACGTACACCTTAGACTTACCAATGACTTCTGCATGCTGTACCAGTGGCATGTGGGATCAGAAAGATCACTCTAAACCATACTCATAACATGATTTTGTTTTTCTCTCAGACCTGGACAGCTTAGAAAGACACTCCCCTCTGATTCTTATATCTGATTTCCCTAGGAAACCCCTAAAACTTAAAAAATCTTTATTTTCTTGAAAGAGAAGAAATAACCACCAAAACCACAGAAATATAAAGAATTATGAGAGACTACCATGAAAAATTATATGCCAAAAAATTGGACAACCCAGAAGAAATGGATAGATTCACAGAAACATGCAATTTCCAAAAATGAATCAGGAAGGAATAGAAAATCTGAATAGAACAATTACTAGTAATGAAATTGAATTGGTGATCAGAAAATTTCAAATACCAGAACCAAGTGGATTCACAGGGGAATGCTACCAAATGTTTAAAGAAGAATTAATACCTATACTCCTCAAACTCTTCTAAAAAATAGAAGATGAAGGAAAGTTTCCAAATACCTTCTACAAGGCCAGCATTACCCTGATACCAAAACTAGACAAAGACACTATAAAAAGGGAGAACTACAGGCCAATATCTCTGAAGAACATAAATGCAAAACTCCTCAACAAAATATTAGCAAACTGAAATCAGCAATACATTAAAAGGATCATTTACTATGATCTAGTGGGATTTATTTTATGGATACAAGGATGGTTCAGTGCTTGCAATTCAATCAACATGATATACCACATTAACAAAATGAAGGATAAAAAAAATCATGCGATAATCTTAATAGATGCAGAAAACACATCTGACAAAATTCAACATCCATTCATGATAAAAGCTCTCAACAAAGTTTGTTGAAAAGGAACATACCTCAGCATAATAAAGGCCATATATATATCACAAACCCACTAACATCATACTTGATGATGAAAAATTGAGAGCTTTTCCTCTCAGATCAGAAATAAGACACAAATGTCCACTTTATTACTTTTTTTTAACATAGTACAAACCACAGCAATCAGATAAAAAAAAAATAAAAGGCATCCAAATTGGTAAGGAAGAAATAAAACAGTCACTATTTGCAGATATGATACATATGAAGCACTAAAGATGCCATCAAAAAAAGTTAGAAGTAATAAATGTAATTTATGTAATTCTGTAAAGTTGTAGGATACAAAATTAATAAACAGAAGTCTGTTGTGTTTCTATATACTAATAATGAAATAGCAGAAAGAGAAACTAAGAAAACAATTGCATTTATAATTATACCAAAAAGGATAAGATACCTAGGAATAAACCTAATCAAGGAGGTGAAAGACCTGTACTCTGAAAACTATAAAACACTGATGAAAGAAATTGAAGATGACACAAACAAATGGAAAGACATACCATGTTCATGAATTGGAAGAGTTAATATTGTTAAAAGGTCTGTACTACCCAAAGCAATATACAGATTCAATTCAATCCCTATCAAAATACCAATAGTATTTTTCACAGAACTAGAACAGATAATCCTAACATTTTTATAGAACCACAAAAGACTCCAGAATACCAAAGCAGTCTTGCAAAAGAAGAACAAAGCTGAAGGTATCAGAATCCTAGAGTTTAAAATATACTACAAAGCTGTAAAAATCAATATTGCACTGACACAAAAATAGACACATAGATCAATTTGGCTGGATCTGTGGATAAATCTACCCATAGATCTATCCATAGTACGTAGAGTCCAGAAATAAACCCACACTTTTATGGTCAATTAATCTATGATGAAGGAGGGAAGAAAATACAATGGGAAAAAATATAATCTCTTAAATAATGTTGAAAAAACTGGACAGTTACATGCAAATGAATGAAACCACTTTCTTTTACCATACACAAAAATCAACTCAAAATGGATTAGAGACCTAAGTGTGAGACTCGAAACCATAAAAATCCTGAAAGAAAGCACAGACAATAATCTCTTTGACATCAGCCTTAACAACATATTTGTGAATATGTCTCCTCAGCAAAGGAAACAAAAGCAAAATTAAACTCTTGAGACTATACCAAAATAAATACCTTTTGCACAGCAAAGGAAACCTTCGGGAAACAAAAAGGCAACCTAGTGAAAGAAGAAAATATTTGCAAGTGATATATATGTAAGAAAGGGTTACTATCCAAAAATATATAAAGAAATATACAACTCAACACCAAAAATAAATCCAACTAAAAATGGGCAGAAGACCTGAATAGAAATTTTTTCCAAAAAAGATATACAGATGGACATGGTTGGGTAGCTCAGTCAGTTAGATGTTGGGCTTACAATTTTGGCACAGTCCATGATCTCAGGATCATGAGCTCGAGCCCGATGTAGGGGTCTGCACTCAGCAAGGAGTCTGCTTAAGATGGTCTGCCTCCCTCTCTCCCTCTGACCCTCCCCCTGCTTGTGCTCTCTCTCATTAAAATTAATACAATCTTAAAAAAAAAAAAGAGGTATAGATCACCAATGTACATGTGAAAAGATGTTCAATATCATGATTCATTGAGAAAATGTAAATCAAAACTACAATGAGGTACCACCTTATACCTGTCAAAATGACAAGCAAAAACAAGTGTTGGCGAGGATGTGGAGAAAAGGGAAGCCTCATTCACTGTTGGTGAGAATGTAAATTGGTGTCACCACTGTGGAAAATGGTGATGGTGATGGTGATGCCTCAAAAAATTAAAAATACAACTGCCATAAAATCCAGTAATTCTGCTACTGGGTATTTACCCAAAGAAAATGAAAATACTAATTTGAAAAGTTATATGCACACCTATGTTTATGCATTATTTACAATATCCAAAATATGGACATACCCTAAGTGTCCATCAATAGAATACTACTCAGCCATTAAAAAAAAAAAAAAAAAAAAGAAAGAGATCTTGTGATTTGTGACAACATGGATGGGACTAGAGACTATAATGCTAAATGAAATAAAGAAAAGCAAATACTGTATGATTTCACTTATATGTGGAATCTAACAAACAAAACCCCAAAGAACAAATAAAAGCAGAAACAGACCCGTATTACAGAGAACAAACTGGTGGTTGCCAGTTAGGAAATGGATGAGGAGGGATGAAAAAAAAAAAAAAGGTGAAGAGAAATGAGAGGTACAAGTAAAAAGAAAAATTATATTCTTCTTCCTTCTCTGGTGGCTCAGTCCTTCAGGGATCCCACGGGTACTATAAATGATGTGTCTTTGTGTCTTTTTGTACATGTTGTGCATTTGATATGGGTTAGGAACTTGTGAGAAATTTTAAGTGTGCTTACAAAGAAACAAGTTGAATAGAGTTATGACAACACCACAGATCAAAATCTCTTCTGCTTCTCTTCTACCTAACAAGACTTAGATCTTTTCTTAAACAACTTCACTCAGGAATAAGGACAATTTTTTGATAAAAGACCAAAGTTTTTCTTTCCTACCAATTCATTCACTCCTTTGGGAACCTCAGCTCAAGTCTTCACTCCCCTTAGATACTATTTTTAGTCAATGTACCTCTTCTGCGGGCCAGATACTGCAGGAATGAAGTTGTTTCCCCTTGCTAACTGTATTTCTTAGCATTCAGTTCCGTTTCTCTTTTCTGTTCCCATGTTGTTTGAACCCTAGATTGCAAAGTACAAAGGATTATTGACCTGGTTGGAAAAATACCGGTTACCTTTCTTCTGTAAAACCAACTTGTGTTTCCATTACATTCTCTGTCAAGAGCTCATCGGCTTCATTAACTCCCCAGAAGGAGGTAAGCATGAGAGTGTATGTGTGGAGAAATATGGGAAACCAGGCTGCATAATGATCCTATGCCTGTTAGTTCATAGTAAGGTACAAATACTGGCCAGCTTTGTACCCTTAGATGGGAGGGTACCTCAGCTTGTAATGTAATGCAGCAGTGGGTGAAATCTTGGGCTGAATTGTTGGTACCTAGAGCAATAAGCAGTGATCAAATAGGTTATGTGCATTAGTTGTCAGAAATGAGAGAATTACCGGTGGACACACAACATGGAAACATTGCCTAAAATACATCCAGAATCAAACATAGCTCACCACCTGGTCTAAGCCTCCATCATTTCTCACCTGGCTACTGAACTCATCTCTTAATTAATCTCTTGCTTCTTCTCTTGTTCTCCAGAGAGAGTATTTTAAAACTTAATTCAGATCATGTCACTCCTCTACTCACTGCTCCATACCCAACCAATGGCTCCTGTCTCAGTGTAAAATCCAATGCCCCTACAATAGCCTTCTGGATCCTACCAATGTGGTCCCAGTACTTTTAGGACCTCATCTGCTCCCACTCCCCCCACCTTGCTTACTCCGTTCCAGTTATACTTGATCTGCTTGCAGTTCCTCAAACATGCTGGATACATTCTCACTTCAAGGCTTTGCATTGACTGTGCACTCTGCCTGGAATGCTCATTCTCCATATATCCACACTGGCTCTCTCTCTCACCTCTTCAGATCTCTGTGGAAATCTCACCTCCTCAGTGGAGAACTACCCTGATGACCCTAGTGTCCACTCATCCAACTCTTGCCCTAGCACTCCCAACCCCCTTTACCCTCTCTTACTTTTCCATTTTTTCCTGTAGTGCTTATGACGTTTGACCTCACCAGATAATGTATTTACTATGGTTATTATTTATTATCAGTCTCCTTCACCAGAATGTAAGCTCCTTGAGGGCAGGGACTTTGTTTGCTGGTGTATCCCAAACACCTAAAATGGTATGGTACTAAGTAGTAGACATGTAATAAATATTTATTGAAAAAATGAATTAATAAAATTTCCATCTAGAGCTGAATTGATAATTTGACTCTCAGCTCCACCCTGGGAAAAGTCAAGATTCAGGAGATTCAATTGATTAAAATGTAACAAAACACCCAATATACTCATATACTCATCTCCTTCATCCTTCCCAGTATATATATATTGGAAAAATTGGACTGGCAAAATCACTGTCAGGTGGGGATTACAGAAGGCAAGAGGTCTTGGTCAGAGGGTATTTTTAATCTGTGGGTTGTACTGTTTGTGGGTCCTTCATATTATGCATGTCACTAAGAGGGTCTTTTCCTATGTTCAGAAGTACCACATACTTATAACAAGCTCATCCAACTGGCCACTATTTTTCCTCACTCACACTGACTGAATGGGGGTCAGCTGTGCAAGGCTGACAGAGGTGCTGTGGGAAGAGCTCATTCTCTCTCTCATCATGAACTTCTCCTGGCAGCCAAGATGATGAGATGGAGAAAAGCAGACCAGTGGCTACTCCATAAGTGCATTGGTGGGGTCAGAGGGATGTGGCGCTTCTGTACCTACCTCACCAGCAGTACAGGTAGGTTCTTGAGTTGTTTCCGGAGCCTTTGCAAGTTCTCAACAGCTTCCAGGATGCCCCAGAGCATTTACTGACAGCAGGATATGTATATGGGAAATATGGTGTTTTATTATTGTTGTTTGCATGAAAGTCTTTGAAAATGGGTCCACGGTATAGATTAGGGCAAAAGCAATCAGAGTGCCTTTCTTTTATCCATCCATCCACCCATTCATTTAACAGTGTTTGTGGAGCACCACCAGTATGGCAGCCACTGTGAACAGAGCCATAAATCCCCACTTAATAAAGCTGCCACATGGTGGGGAAACAGAGAAGGAACAAGTAGATAAACAAACATGAAGCACAAGTGTTGGGATGCACAGCTTTCTGTTCTGTTGGGTCCAGTGGTTGATGAGTGCTGGGAGGTCAGCTGCCACACTAGCCAGCACTCCAGTTCAGCAGCATTAAGTTTCATCTAAGGACAAGCTCTCATTTAAGGGTGAAATCCTGTGTTTCCAGGGAGTGGATAGGGAAGAACTAGACAGACCATCTTTAAGTTTGTCACTTAGACTCCTGCCCTGGCAAAGTTGTGAAACAGGGAATGTAGTCTTTGACACCTTTGGGCTCCATTATTCTTCTTCTGGCTGCTCTTGGTCCACGTTATAGCAAATATTCTTTTTTTCTTCGCATCTTCATTTTTTTTTTTTTTTTATAAAACTCAAATGTCTCATGATCCATCCTTGGAGTCTTGCAGTTTTTCCCTGAAGTGACACTTTTTCTCACAACAACAGAAGTCACAAAAGATCCCTACCCATTAAGCCCCTTTTCTCCATCCCTCCATCTGCCCCTACATTATGACACTACTAAAGACCATGCCTTAACCTAAAGAAGTGACTAATGGTGATATTGGAGCCAAAAGAGCAGGCTGGTAGTGGGGAGTGGTATCAGCTGCTACACCCAGGTAAAACCACTGCAGGGGCAAGACTGGGCTGTGGCTCTGTCCTCACCCTTTCTGATCTGTAGGTGAAGAGCTGGTGGACTTCTGGATCCTTGCTGAGGAGATCTTGAGCATAGATGAGATGGACCTGGAGATGAGAGACCACTACCTGTCCCTCCTCCTTGTGCTGAAGGCTACACATCTACAGGAGGGCTCAAGAGTGATAACTCTCTGCAACATGAACATCAGTGAGAATCACAGAGAATTACATCTGAACTGAAATCACTGGGGGGTGTAACAAAGAAGTCAATTCGGTGTCTGATAATACTCAGTTTCTCATTTTGCAGACTGCTACCCTCTCCATTTTCTATATATCAGGGATGCCACTGAGAACCCTGAACAGGGAAGGGTTGTAAGAGACCCATTATCCTTAAGCTTCTTCCTGAGATACTGATCACCAGTAAAGGTTGGCTGGAAGGAGTGAGGAGGAATTGGGACAGGGTAATTAAACAGCTCCTGCATCTTCTGAGACTGCATGGCTTGTCTTTCTTTAAACTGAGATTCTCTAGAACAATCTACAGTTCACAGGCCAAACATAGTTCATGTAGCCTATGAACTAAGAATGTTTTTGTATTTGTAAAGGGTAAAGGAAGAAGACTATGGAGCAGAGCCTGCATATGGCTCTCAAAGAATATTTCACTTGATCTTAGCCAAAAAGCTGAGAAGCAAGCAAAGAATAATATTTTATTATCTGGTCCTTTACTTGTTTGCCAGCCTCTTCTCTAGAACATCAGATTCATCTAAATTTATGTATTTGTTTGTTTATTTATTTAGTAAGTAAGGAGACATTCCTAACCCAAATATAAATGTGTTCCAGAAGATTTGCTGTTTGGGATTGATTACACTCCTCTATTGTTAGAGATAAGTTGAGAATTTATGATATTAAAATCAGGGCTAGTAATGACTTCCTCAAATTACCCATCTAAACCCCTTCCTCCAGGCAGATCTGACTCAGAAATCCCATTCTTAGTTTTCGTGTACCTTTTGCTTTTCCCTACAAAATATCATCCAGTGGTCTAAAAAATAATTCAAGGAATCCATAAACTGGCTTATTGCTATGGTGAAGAAGGAGGGTAATCAGAGGAAGGGGTTACTGTTCCCTGAGAAAATCCTAAAAATGTGTTTATTATATATTTGTCCTGTCCATACCCAAAGGTTGTATGAAGAACAAATTAAATGTTATGCACAATGATATTTGGAAAAATTCAAAAAACCACTCCCAACATCATCATCATCACCACCACTACATTATTTTCATCCTTCATGTCTCTTCTCTTTCCAGAGTCCCTCCTGAACCTCTCCATCTGGCATCCCAACCAGTCAACCACCAGGAGGGAGATCTTGAGCCACATGCAGAAAGTGGCTCTGTTCAAAATTCAGAGCTATTGGCTCCCCAACTTTTACACCCATGCCAGGACAATTCTGGCCAAGGAGGAATCATGCCAAGGTCTGATGCAGGAATATGAGACTCGCCTGTACACTATTTGCTGTACTCATGTAGGAGGACTCCCTCTAAACATGAGCATCAAGGAGAGCCACCACCCCCAGAAGCAGTACTCGAGCAGGAAGACCAAGAGGAGGATGTGGCAATTGATAGACCATAGCACTACTCTGAAAATGGATACCAAGCCAGACACCAATATTACACAACCCCAGAAAATGTGTTCTCCAGAGAAGGACACATACAAATATAAATATATACAAATGCCTTCCCCGAAAGTGACTTCTTCAAAAGAGAGAATAATCAGTTCCCTGGAAAAGGATATTTTATGTGCCAGGAAGTCTGACATGAAGAAGAAAGCCAAGAGCCACCTCCACATGGAGGGCCTCTTTGAGACAACGTTCTCTACACACCTGAGGACTGTCACCCCTATCATCAATCACTCCCCCCAGATGAAAGTCAAGAAGGCCATCAAGCAAACCATCTCCTTAGGGTACACCCACTGGGCCTTGTGTGCTGATGCCTGTGCAGGGAGTCCCTTCCGGAACCACCTGAAAAAGCAGAATTTGAAAGTGGAGACCCAACTCCTGGACCTCTGGCAAGACCTGCACCATTTTCTCAGTGTCCTGATGAGTAACAGGAAGACTGGGAATGCCACCTTTCGGCACATGCTGGGCAACCGAATTTGTGAGCTCTACCTGAATGAACAGATTGGTCCATGCCTACCACTCAAATCACAAACCATTGAAGGCCTGAAGGAGATGCTGCCTTCTGGGGATATAAACCCCTGGATTCCCAGAGCCCAGAGGGAGATCTGCAAGGTAGGAATTGCAAGGTAAAAGTGTGCAGTGTAGAAATTGGTTAGTATCTGGAAGATGAGGTCAAGACTGACCAAAAATCCTATCTGGTCATTTAGACTGGTTAAGTTAATGATATAATTACCTACATAATTTTTCACATATTGAAAACTTGGATGATCTCTTAGGAAAAAGCTATACAAATTCCTAAGAAACAGCCAAAATCCAAAGTAGGATGGAAGTGGGTGATTGGTCAACATCCACTTTTTATTTCTTCTTTAATTTCCCCTTATATGGAATCTCCCAAAACCATGAACCCCAGAGTGTTCTACTGAGGAAAGTTCCAGGAATTCTGTTCCAAACATAATGTATTGAAATTCAGGGTAGACTAGACTACCAAGAAGGAGCCAACTGGTAAGAGTTTATTCTTATCCCAAAACATTAGATAAAAGCATGTGACTATCCTGAAGACGCACAGCCAATGAGGCCCATAGCTTGAATATTTACGGTTAAGATCTTGGCAGAGACAAATGGCAGAATCAAGTTGGGTAGCAGATGAAAATCTGATACAAGAGACTGCTTACAAAGGAAAGGGCATGAGGATAGGGAAACCAAAAGAGATAGTGTAACACCTCAGGGCCAGTAAGCGTGGGTCACTTTTTTCTCCCTCTGAGACCTGAAGAATTGAGGAGAGGGAGCAGTTACCAGAACCAGGAGAAAAAGAGCTGTTTGGGGTGCGACAGTTGGCAGGAACTCTGTCAGTAGAAATGTATAGCCAGTCCTCAGTGATCTGGCCAGAAGGGATCATGGGGAATAGCTAATTCCACGCTTACTCTCCTCCTGCTTTCCCATCTCCTGTTAGGACTCCTAACTAGATGAACCCAACGTGAGGTCAAGTGAGCCTGTTGATGTGGTCCATACAGGTTAATTGCCCAAGGCACAAACAGAGTGAAGAAGAATAGAGAGTAGATCTGGAATAGAGAGTAGACCTTATAAAAGAGGTAATATGTGAAAACATACTTTATAATACTTTAGAACCTCCGAAGTAGTAGACAGGGTAGTGCTATTGCCACTGTTACATAACTGAGGTAAATGAGACTGACCCTACAAGGTAGATTGGTTAGCCCAAAGGCACACAGGAGGCTAGTGGAGTAACCAGGATCAGAACCCAGGAGGTCTTAGCATGCCTCCCCTTCCCTGTTACAACTGCTCTTGTCTAAGACCCATCCAGTGTCACCTAGATTACTGCCTCCTAACTGATGCCTATGGATTTGTCCTTGGACATGATAAGCAGGCTCATTTCCACACTGGCCGTGGTGATTCTGCAAAAACATAAACTGTGTAATGAAAATTGAAAATAAGTAAAAGGAATTGAGTGGGGACCTTGAAAACAGATGGCTTTCTGTCTTCAGTAAAATCCAAAGACCTTGCCAAAACTGGCAAGGCCAAATAATTTCTATAAATTTCTCTACCTCCCTCTTTGGTTTCATCTTCCACTGCCTCTGGGTACACCACTCCAGCCATGCTAGGCATACTGCCTGCACAGTGGCAGTGCTCCCACTCTGTGTAAAGTACAGATGCTTACACAGCTTGCCCCCCGCCTTCAGCTGTTTGCTCAAGTCCTCTCAGCAAGGCCTTCCTTACCCACTTGACATAAAATTTCATCCCATCCCCACTTTATTTTTCTCCTTAGCACATATCATCCGGATCCAACCATCCATTCTTACATACACCATTCTAACATACATATGTACATACATTCACTCTGTGTGAGTGTGTGTATAATACACATATAATCCTTACAGTGTACACGTATGCATACATCTATTATATACACATCTATTATATACACATATATTTGTATTATTTTTCAGATAGATGCATAATATGTATGTGTGTGTGTGTATATATATATACATGTGTATGTATGTATGTGTGTATATATACATATATTTATTTATTTAACTTATTTTGCTTATTTCTCCCTATGAGGGCTGGGATTTTCATCGTTTTGTCAGTACTGTCTCACCAGCATTTGGAACACTACTTGGGGGGGTATAGTATTCAGTGCTTGATAGTGTTAATAGACATTCATGCTCAATAGATGTCTGTTGAACTGATCAATCCTAGTTAGCAATGGCCCCCCTTTTGGCCTTGCCCAGAGCTCTTTTCTGATTGGAAACAACTAGATTTTTTTTTCTTTTCTTTTTTTTTCTTTTTTGAGACAACTAGATTATGTGAGAACTCTGATCTTCATCCATCTCTTCAATCATTCTCCAATTATTCAGTCAACCTTTGTGAATTACCTATAGTATGTCCACTGATATGTCCATTTCCTGACTTCTGACTCACCAATGTGGAAACATGTCTATGTGGAGTATGGGAAAAGTTTTTAAAGTTCTGGCTTTGTCACTGTTTGGCTATGTGATCTTGAACAAACCCAAGGTATAGTTCTTGAATTTCCCTAGGTCTCTTTGCCTCATATATAAAATGAGAAATGGGACAAAATCATATTTTGTCATTGTATTTGTGGATTTAATAAGTTTATAGATACATTGAGAATACTATACCATAAAAGGAAATGGGTAGAGAGAAGTAGGTGTGAACCTGGAGGACAGCACATCAGCTTAAAAGTTGCCTTGGGTTCTAAGCAAAGAGGGGAGGATTGAGAGAAGGTACTGAAGATGCAGGAGTAAGGAGCTCCACAGACACTGGAAAATATTTACTATCTGGCCTTTCATGCACCGCTTTCAGGTTAGGTCAGGAGAGTTTTCCAAGTGATGGGCAAACTGAATTCTGAAGGAAACCCTAATATATTTTAATGAAAAACAATTATAGAGTGAAACCATATAATTGTCTTTCTCTGCTTGACTTATGTCACTTAGCATAATCCCCTCCAATTCCATCCGTGTTGATGCAAATGGTGGGAATGCATCATTTCTGATGGCATTGAGTAATATTCCATTGTACATATGTACCACATCTTCTTTATCCATTCATCTGTTGGAGGGCATCTTGGCTCCTTCCACAGTTTCGCTATTGTGGACATTGCTGCTATGAACATTGGAGTGCATATTCCCCTTCTTTTTACTACATCTGTATCTTTGGCTTAAATACGTAGTAGTGAAATTGCTGGGTCATAGGGTAGCTCTATTTTTAACTTTTTGAGGAACCTCTATACTGTTTTCCAAAGTGGCTGTACCACCTTGAATTCCCACCAACAGTGTAAGAGGGTTCCCCTTTCTCAACATAAGGAATAGTATGGAGGACATTAGGGGAAGGAAGGGAAAACTGAAGTGGGGGAAATCAGGGGGAGATGAACCATGAGAGACTATGGGCTCCATGAAACAATCTGAGGGTTTCAGAGGGGAGGGGAGGTTGGGGGATATGGTAGCCCCATGACAGGTATTAAGGAGAGCACATGTTGTGATAAGCACAACATGTGCTCAAGGTGTTACAAACAAATAATGAATCATGGAACAGTACATCAAAAACTAATGATGTACTATATGGTGACTAATGTAACATAATAAAAAAATTACAGAAAAAGTACATATATATTAAAAATAGTAGGTCAAATTTTATTTAGATTCAATTAGCCAACATATAGTACATCATTAGTTTCAGATGTAATATTCAATAATTCATCATATAAACCTAAACCCCTTACTCATCACATCACATGCCCTCCTTAATGCCCATCACCCAGTTATCCCATCCCCCCCACCTTCCCTCTAGCAATGCTTAGTTTGTTTCCTATAGTTAAGAGTTTCTCACTGTTTTTCTCTCTCCCTAATGACTTCCTATTCAGTTTTTCCTCCCTTCCCCCTATGATCCTCTGCACTGTTTCTTATATTCCACATATGAGTGAAATCATACGATAATTGTCTTTCTCTGACTTACTTCGCGTAGCATGATACCCTCTAATCCCATCCATGTCAATGTAAATATTAAGTATTCATCCTTTCTGATGGCTGAGTAATATTCCATTGTATTTATACACCACATCTTTATCCATTCATCCATTGATGGATATCTCAGCTCTTTCCACAGTTTGGCTTTTGTGAATATTGCTGCTATAAAAACTGGGATGCAGGTGCCCCTTCGGATCACTACATTTGTATCCTTTGGGTAAATACCTAGCAGTGTAATTGTTGGGTCATAGGGTAGTTCTATTTTTTTTTTAAGTTTTATTTTTAGATTTTTAAATTATTATTATGTTCAATTATCCAACATATAGTACATCATTAGCTTTTAATGTAGTGTTCAACAAGTCATTAGTGCAAATAACACCTCCATTTTTAACTTCTTGAAGTACCTCCATACTGTTTTTCAGAGTGGCCGCACCAGCTTGTAGTCCCACCAAGAGTATAAGAGGTTCCCCTTTTCTCTGCTTCCTCACCAACATTTGTTGTTTCCTGTCTTATTAAATTTAGCTATACTGACTGGTGTGAGGTGATGTCTCATTGTGGTTTTGATGTGTATTTCCCTGATGCCAAGTGATGTGGAACATTTTCTCATGTGTCTGTTGACCATTTGTATGTTCTTCTTTGAAGAAATATCTGTTCATGTCCTCTGCCCATTTCTTGACTGGATTCTTTTTTTGGGGGGGGGGGGTGTTGAGTTTGCTAAGTTCTTTAGAGATTTTGGATACTAGCTGTTCATCCAATATGTCATTTGTAAATATCTTCTCCCATTCTGGCAGTTGTCTTTTGGTTTTGTCAACTATTTCCTTTGCTGTGCAGAAGCTTTTTATCTTGATGAAGTCCCAATAGTTCATTTTTGCTTTTATTTCCCTTGCCTTTGGAGATGTCTAGCAAGAAGCTGTTGTGGCCAGCGTCAAAGAGGTTGCTGCTAGGATTTTGATGGATTCCTGTCTCACATTTAGGCCTTTCATCCATTTTGAGTTTATCTTTGTGTATGGTGTAAGAAAATGGTCGTTTCATTCTTCTACAAGTAGCTGTCTAATTTTCCCAGCACCCTTTATCGAAGAGACTGTCCTTTTTCCATTGGATATTTTTTCTTTCTTCATCAAATATTAGTTGACCATAGAGTTGGAGTGTCCATTTCTGGGTTCTCTATTCTGTTACTTTGATTCATGTGTCTGTTTTGGTGCCAGTACCATACTGTCTTGATGATTACAGCTTTGTAATATAGCTTGAAGTCCAGCATTGTGATGCCATCAGCTTTGGTTTTCTTTTTTAACACTCCTCTGGCTATTTAGGGTCTTTTCTAGTTCCATACAAATTTTAAGATTATTTGTTCCATCTCAGTTGCATTTCTATATACTAACAATGAGACAAAAGAAAGAGAAATTAAGGAATCAATCCCATTTACAATTGCACCAAAAACCATAAGCTACTTAGGAATAAACCTAACCAAAGGAGTAAAGGATCTATACTCTAAAAACTATAGAACACTTATGAAAGAAATTGAGGAAGACACAAAGAACTAGAAAAACATTCCATGCTCGTGGATTGGAAGAATATTGTTAAAATATCTATGTTACCCAGAACAATCTACACATTCAATGAAATCCCTACGAAAATACCATTGACATTTTTCATAAGTCAAATTTTAAAGTGTAAATTTAAGTTTAGATATACTATTATTTTGCTGCAACTCTTTCTCTTCTAATGGGAAATGCTTCATTAAGCATTGTTGGTTAAGATACCAATTAGATCACTTATTCACTAGTTACTAGAGTCATAAATCTTTTAAACTAGAAGGAACATTAATAGGGTACTCATGTCACACGTTTATTTATTACTCATATTTAATATATATATTCAGAGATTATCCACTGGTCAATTACATCATATTACATTATATATTGCTAATATTCAATCACTGAGCTGAATTTTCTCAGGAATATACTTCACTCCAGTTCCCTAGGAACCCAGGAGATCTGATGAAGTTACTAAAACTCATACTCTTTAACTCACTCACCTTTTGGCAGCATGACTGAGGTGGTTTGCGGAAACAATCTTACATTCCCTAAAAATTACTGTTGTTGACTCATTCCCAGCAAACTAATGCCTAGACTACATACGAAGGCATTTGAGTCCTTCATGGATAGTCCCAACCAACCTTCACTGCCTCATCTCTTGCTACTACCCCACCCCTCTGCTCTCTGCAGGATGCTATAGCTCACCTATGCTGGAGTACTTATCATTCTCAAACTGTCCTTGCCCATGTCTATGCCTTTGCTTAAGTTCTTTCTACTGCCTGGAATACCCTTTACTCAACTTCCATATGGTGAGCTACTTATCCTGCAAAATGCAAATTCTGGTTAAAATTCCCTTGCCTTTTTGAATTCTTTCTGAATTTCCTGGACTCTGCTCCCAGAGGACGTTCTTCACCCTTGTACTGTAGCATGTGCTTTCCTGTGCTATTCATCATGCTAGAAGGTGCGCTCCTTGAGAACAAGGTTTGTAATATATTATCCGTATATTCCCAGCCATTTGCATAGTGCCTGGCAGATAGGAGGCCCTCGGAAACTATTTGTCAAATAAATGAATGAACAAAGGTGAGAGTACAGACAAGTGAACCTAGCTGAGCACCAACTCTTAGGTGTTTTTGTTGTTATGGTTGGTTTTTGCTTGTTCTAATGTAGTGAAATATCCTTCACAAATGGGTAAGGTCTTCAAGTGGGAAATCTTGAGAGAAGTCACTGCAGAAAAGATCTTTGGTTTTCAGGGCCATTTTGAGGCTCAAATGAGATGGCACTTTATTTGAAAAAGAACGAGGAAGTAGGTGATGCCAAGTAATTTTCCTTCAGTAAGTTGTTATTCTTTCCTTAGGTAAATATCAATTACCGTTCTCTGAGATTCAGAGAGAGACTGCGCAAGCTGCCATCTTCAGGGAGGCAAAGGTTGCCTCCTGGTTGGTTATGGCTAATGCTTGCTGTTCCATTGAATCTCCAAAGTAGAGAATCCAGAATCTGCAGGCTGCTCTTCTCCCACATGAACACTAGCACAAGAGATGCAGCAAACTGAGCATCACCTCATAGCGCTTGTATCCTGTTTGGATTTCAGATGCTCAGCTCCTGGTATGATGAATTCCTGGAGGAAGAGGACCACTGGTTTCTCATTTTCACAGTAGGAGGGACTTTGAGTTGGGGAGGAATCATGAGGTTGTGGGAAGAAAAAGGAGTAACTGCTCTTTTAGAAGACTTATTTGTCAAAGTAAATGAAATTTTTATTTTTCCTAGAGGCCAGTAGGCATTGACATGGTCCCCGATATTCTAAACACAAACCTCGAGGAAAAAGACTCAAGTGCAGTAGCTAATTGTGAAGAAGTAACATTCATATAGAACTCCTCCCTTATAGATATGGGTTTGATTAGAAGAGGGTGGGGGTTGGTGTGGAAAGGAGCAGTGGTTCTTAAGAAAAGCAACCAGCATAAGCCCATGTGACGAGGAGGCAGAGGAGGACGGGGTGGTTACAAAAATCTTGCTTCTGGTCTAGTTCCTATAGCAAATGCTCTTTGACCCCATCCCATTCTCTTAGACTCAGGCCAAGTTCATCAGCAGCAAATGGCATAAAAAGGAATCTATAAGTAAAGAAGAGAACATTCTTCTTTATAAGAGGTGTGAGGAATCCCTGGAGTTAAGCCAGGGTTTGGCTAACATGGAGGAAATGGATTCTATGCAGTGGCAAAAGATAACAACCGAGGACCTGAAACAAAACGGGTCTCTCCAGGTAGAACTAAAGTCTCCAGTGTTCCAAGCAGGTAAGGGCAGTCACCATAATTTTTTGACCCTAACATAGAGGCAACTGGGAAATATTAATATTCAACATTTAGTGATGATTTACTGTACATCAGCACTGTGCAATGCAAAGATTACCTCATTTGATCTTCAAAATAACCTATGAGGTAAGTACTGAGTAACTGAGTAATAGAGAGGTTAAATGACCTTCCCAAAGTGACACAGTAAGTGGCAGAGCCAAGGTCGGACTTAACTGGCTATTTAAGTTTGGCCAGACTCCTGCCCATCAAAGCATCACCTTAGTTACAGAATAATTATTTGTTGTTCATCTGATAAGCCTATTCCATCTTACCACCTCCTCCAGAGTCAGGTCCAAAGCATTTCTGTGAATATATTTTTAATAGCTACTCCTCTTCCCCAACATAACACAGCAGCTCACTCGGGCAGTAGAGAGGAGTGATTAGGAGCACAAGGCTGTGCTGTCCCAGAGGACGGGGTTATATCCTAGGTCTGCTAGTGACTATAAACTTGAGCAATGTATTCATCCTCTCTGTAAGCCCCAGTTTTCTCATTTTTAAAATGGAACTAATCATAATAGGTTTGTTGCTATTGTGAAGAAGCTCCAAGGTCACCTATGAAACCTATTACCACAATGTTTGGCAATAGTTAAAGTTCAATAATGTCAGCCATTAATATCTAAATTGAACAAACTGCTTTAATTATCTGTGCTGAGGCAGTCAGAGCACTGCAGTACTGTATCCACAATAAACATATTAGACGTCAGGGAACATGTACTTGTGTATATGTGTGTGTGTATACGTGGAAAAGCATTTTCACAAAGCAGTACTTACCCTTACTATATAATATGATTTCCTCTAGTTTCTCTATTCTATTTTATCCTATTTCATTTTGTAAAAGTGGGCAATGACAATTTTTCAACATTATTGAATCATGACCTGCACTTTTAAAAATACAGAAGAGGAATAAGCCAAAGCTTCAAAAATTCAATTTCACTGCTCCCTTGCTCAGTGAGCCTGGGCGAGTTACTTCATCTCTTTGAGCCTCATTTCCTCAGCTGTGGAGTGGGGATAATGGCCCCTACTTGGTAGGATTGTTGAGGGGATTCAAGGCAATGCCTTTACAGAGCCAGCAGGTGCTCAGTAAGTACTTGTTAGATTATACTAAAAAACATTCAGCTTTTTAAAAACTTTGATGTGCACTCCATATACAAAACAAGATGCCTTGAATGCTTGCCTCTCATAGCCATGCTTGGGCATGAGTTATTAAATCTAGCATGAACAAACCCTGTGTTTCATATCAGAATTTCACCTTCTCTCTAAATACTGAACATGCCAGAACCTGTTCCAGAAATCAAGAGAAAAGTGGAAGAAAGGATAGCTGGTAAATTTGACTGCACACATACTTGGCAATAGGCATGGCTTTGGTGGTCTTGGAGTGCCAGGGATGGCCAGGAAGAGTGGGAACCACTCTCCATGAAGATGCTTCTTCCTTCCCTCAGCACACATCATTACTTCCTCCACCACTGCTTTTTGGAAATGCAGGTATGACCTGATAAAGGTCCTCCTGTATATTTGCCCAACCCAAGGCCCTGACTCCCAGGTGGGCAGATCCAGTCAGGGTATACCATAAACTCACAGCACATCAGAGCTAGAATACCCTCAGCTTTCATATGGAGAAAACGAGTCTCTGAGAAGTGGAAAGACTTGGTCAAGGTTGCTTAGCAAGGGAGGGTTTGGTCCAGGACTAGAAAACTGGATCTATTGCAGGAATGATCTACTGCTCTTAACAACTTACGGCCAGATTCCCCTGGCTGAGAGATGATAATGATAACAATGACAATGCTGACATTTGTGGGTCCACACCCCAGCCTTCCTTCTAGACTCCCACCAGTATGATTTTCAGAAAGTACTAGACTGCCTTGGGAGAGTTTCTGAAGAACTGTGCGCAATTAGACTTACTTTAAACCCCAGAATTCACAACATGATTGAGTGTTTTCACCTAGGTAGGAGGCAAGGTGCTGCTAATCTGTTTCTATTGTTCAGTACATGACTAAAACTTCCCTTGATGTCTCAGCCTTCCTGTCTCATCGTATTCTGGATGCAAAAATGTATTCCCTCTCAATCAAGTGTGTATAGCTAGAAATAATGTATGACTTTTTCTAGAAAAAATAATTCACTCTCAAAGGACAATGACTTGCAATTATTAATGATATTTACATATATGAGTTGTCAGTTCTGAAAGTAATTCCCAAAGACAGAGCCAAGCAAGAGAGAAAGTTCCGGGATGCCTGGGTGGCTCAGTTGGTTAAGCAGCTGCCTTCGGCTCAGGTCATGATCCCAGCATCCTTGCTCAGCAGGGAGCCTGCTTCTCCCTCTGCCTCTGCCTGCCATTCTATCTGCCTGTGCTCGCTCTCTCTCCCTCTCTCTCTGACAAATAAATAAAAATCTTTAAAAAAAAAAAAAAAAGAGAGAAAGTTCCTACCATGTTATTTGCCATATATTATCCCTAAGTGTATCAAATTCTTTGAAGCAATAGCAGAATGTTTGAATTATATTTGCAATTCCTTCCCACAACAGATGGCTACTTTGAAGGGGTCAGTATTCATTTGAATAAATTACTTCTTGTATATGTGTTAACAATTAGTACCACTTTCAAAATCATATCTCAGTTACCCTAGTATCCCTCAGGCAGAAAATCTCCATGGGTCAGGTGTCCCCAAGAAGGGCAGAATCCTCCCATTCTGGAGAGGTGGGAAGGTTATATTTCCTTGCTTCTAATTTCCCTGAGGAACTTATATACCTTGTGTAAACATTTTATTAAAACATTATTATCTTCCTTAAATAACATTTTAAAGGTAATACTGTCAATAAAAGTGTATGAATCTTTGAACCAGAGTGGACAACCAGGCTCTATACCTTTTTTCCCCTACTTGGTAGACATCAGGAAAATGTCCTTTGAGGAACTCTGCTTTAAGTTTCCAAAGGTGGCCATACAGAAGATCAGCGATGATTACAAAATATATTGTGAAACAGCACCTAAACTAGGTAAGTGTTTACAACTCAGAGAGACATTTGAAACAATCAGGTAAGAGTCTCCCCAGCCGCAAGAGCCATAAGCCAAGACAAGAACCATGCTTCTTTTGAAATGAGGGATAGTCAGCGGAGAATTGCCACATCTTTTTTTTCCTCCTACATGGCCACAGGAGGGCATCATGAAACTGACAGTCAATTATAAATGAATGAGAATGGTGATGAAAGTTGTTCATTCCTACCTCCTCACCTAGTTATTCTGGGACTTCATAATACAGATTTGTCTTCTACCATGTTTCTTAGAGTCAGAGATGTGTGGAAGGAGGTTTGTTGGTGTGTGTTCTTAGTAATAACCCCTTTCAAGAAATAAGGAAAGCAGCATTGGCAGAGGTTGATGCTGGTCAGGCAGTTACAGCAGACCTCAGCAGGGGTCCCATAGAGGAAACCCTAAAGCTAGGATGGCCTTTCCAAGTTGTGCCTTACTGAGACAAAGCATTTTTTGGTTTTTGTTTTGTTTTGTTTTTTTACATTCACATTGACTCGTAAGGGATTTGGCTGCTTGTAGGGAAGATATAACCTTGGGTCATGCAGCACCCTTTGGCTGAGGCAATGCCCAGAGTGGGCCTCAGCTATGAGCTGTCTGTAGCCAACATCCCAGGCAGCTGAGAATGAGTGATTTGGTCCTAAAAGAAGGATCTGAGCTATGCATCAGCTGTGCACCACAGCACCCTGTTGACTTTCTTTGTATGGAAATTTCATTCCATCTTGGAGTAGCTACCCCAGTAACTTCTGGTTAGTTTTGTTGGTTTATATTTCCCCCTGGGGAACTTAGACTGGAAGGGCTGACTTACACTCCTGTAGCCTATCTGGAGACCACAGTGAATACTCCTCTTCACCCTCCTCTGCTGCACATCCTAAAGTTCCTTTATTTTCAGCTAGTGTCTCTGCTGGTCTTGAGGGACTTAACTGAGAGGATGACGTAGACTGTCATCCCTAAGGGACCTGAGCTCCCTGGTCATCATCACTTCTCAGTCTATAGTTACTGCCCTTGACAATTTATCATCAGAATTAGGCATCAGAATACCAAGAGTGCCAAATGAATTCTCCATTGCCCCTGCTGTGTTACTGATAACCTAGATGGTAAGAGTCAATTACCCTGTCAGTACAGTAACTCCTTTTTTTGCCTGCTAGCCCCTTAGCCTAAGGAGTTTAAAGTGACTGAGTGCCTACTCTGTCCCTGGTAGAAGCACTCCCCATCTGGAAACCAAGATCTCTAGACCAGCACTGCCCAGTACAGGAACCACTAGCGTCATGTGGTCATTGAACACTTGAAATGTATCTGATACAAATAGGTTACACAAATACATATTATTTAAATTAATTTCATGCTTTTAATTTTATCTTTTTTAATGTGACTACTAGAAAATTTAAAATTATTTATGTGATTCAAGTTGCATTTCTATTGGACAGCACTGGTCTAGACCCACAGAACCTAAAGTTGTAAGGATTAGAAATTTCCCTAAGTAAGTCATTGATACTAATGTTAAATGTATCACTCATACTTTTATCCTTTGTCCCATACACATATACTCTAGTTACTGGGGATACAACACCTTCAGTTTAACCTGAAGGATGATGTCCCATGTCCCAAGATCATAATCAAGCTGGTTTCACAGCTGCACCTTCAAGAAATGGCTCCATTGCTCTACCAGGCCAGCACCTCTCATGGTTGATAGACCTAGTGGATCCCATCATCATATGTCCATTGCCAACCTCCTGGGCTGGAAGTGTATCCCCCAAACGTTACATGGGATCTCATTCAGGGATCTTGTAAGCCTCCTGATAGCAATGCTCGCTGAGGCCTTACAGGCAGGAATCCTTGTCACTTCCAAGCAAGATGAATTGATGGCCTTTCCAGAGTAGAAGTGATCCAATGTCATCAACTCGTCACCAAGTAAGCGGTTGGTTTGCTCTGAGAGTTATTGAAGTATGTGGCCTTGGCATTTTTCCCTGTCACTGACAAGTTGAACATTTGGCAGCAGTGGTAACTAAATCAGCCTTGGTGAGTGTGGGGCCCATGCCATTGGGTACACATACAACTTCCATCCCTAGTAATCTAATACCCATCTAGCCACTCTGTTCACGAGTTCATTGGTGGATTATGACAGAGATTTGCTGAAATCAATCATCCAAGTCATTTTGTCTACTTGGTTACTTGGTGCCCTATTTCACAGTGGTTGTTTATGAGTGAACTTTAAGATACAATGCAAAAACTTTTGTTCTTCATGCTTACTCCCGTAGATTCATCCACATGTGTCTTCCTTCCTCCCAGTATTCTTTTTTTTTTAAAGGCTTTGTTTAGAGTAGTTTTAGATTCACAAAAAAATTAAGAGGGAAGTACAGAGATTTCCTATATATCTCATGCTCCAACACTTGCACCACCTCCCCCATCATCAACATCCCCCATCAGAGTGCTACATTTGCTATAATTGATGAACCTATATTAACACATGATAATTGCCCAAACCCATAGTTTACCGTAGGGTTTCCTCTTGGTAGTGTACTTTCTTTGAGTTTGGACAAATGTATAATGACATGTACCTGTCATTATCACATCATACAAAGTATTTTCATGGCCCTAAAAAGTCTCTGTGCCCTAAAAGTCCTAATAACCTCCACCTATTCATCCCTCTCCATACTGCCAACCCCTAGCAACCACTGATCTTTTCACTACCTCCATAGTTTTGCTTTTTTTAAAATATCATATAAATTGAAATCATATACTATATAGCTCTCCAGATTGTCTTCTCAGACTTTGTAGTAGACATTTAAGCTTCCTCCATGTCTAATTTTGCCTTGATAGTTTATTTCTTTTTAACACTAAATAGCACTCCATTGGTTTACCAGCATTTGTTTATCCATTCACCTACTGAAGGACATCTTGATTGCTTTCGAGTTTGGTCAGTTATGAATAGAGCTCTTATAAACAACCATGTGCAGGTTTCTGTGTGGTCATAAGTTTTTATTGGGTAATACCAAGAAGCACAATTGCTGGGTTTCATGATAATAGCAGGTTCGTGTTTTGTTTTGTTTTGTTTTAATTTTATTTGACAGAAAGACAGTGAGAGAGGGAACACAAGCAGGAGGAGTGGGAGAAGGAGAAGCAGGCCTCCCACTGAGCACGGAGCTGGATGCGGGGCTCATCCCAGGACCCCGAGGTCACAACCCAAGGTGAAGGCAGACACTTAAGTGACCGAGCCTCCCAGGTGCCCCAGGTTCAGTTTTATAAAGAAGCACCAGACTTCTTCCAAAGTGTCTTTGGAAATGTCTTCCAAAGTGCTTGTACAATTTTGCTTTCCTACCAGTAATGAGAGAGAATTTCTGTTGCAGATTTGAGCCATTCTAATAGGTGTGTAGTAGTATCTCATTATTGCTTAATTTGCTTTTTCCTAATGATATACAGTGTGAAGGTTCTTTTTAAATGCTATTTTCAGTGTACCTGGGTGGCACAGTCAGTTAGACATCCCGTTCGTGGTTTCCACTCAGATTGTGATCTCTGGCTCATGGGGTCAAACCCCGGGTTGAGCTTGACGCTCAGTGCAGAATCTGCTTCAGATTCTCTCTCCCTTTGCCCCTCCCAGTTGTGCACTCTATCTCTTTCTCTCAAATAAATAAATAAGTATTCTTAAAAAGGTTATTTTCTATTTGTATACTTCTTTGCCGAAGTGTCTGTTGTGGTGTTTAGTCCACTTGTTAGTCAGATTATTTGTTTTCTTATTGTTGAGACTTGAGTTCTTTGTATATTTTGGAAAAACAGTTCTTTATCACATATGTCTTTTGCAACTATTTTCTCCCTTTCTCTAGTCATCTAATTGTCTTCCATAGAGCAGGGTATTTATTTTGAATAAAGTACAGCTTATCGATTCTTTTTTTCATGGATTGTGCCTTTGCTATTTTATCTAAAAAGTCATTGCCAAATCCAAAATTATCTAAATTTTTCCTATGTTATCTTCCAGGAGTCTAATAGTTTTGCATTTTACATTTGGGCCTATGATCCACTTTGAGTTATTTTTTTGTAAAGGGCATAAGGTCTCTGTCCACATTGATTTTTTTTTTTTTCATGTGGATGTCAAATGGTTTCTGCACCATTTGTTGAAAAGATGAAAAGACTGTCTTTGGGGTACCTGGGTGGCTCAGCCGTTAAGCCTCTGCCTTTAGCTCACATCATGATCCCAGGGTCCTGGGGATCAAGGCCCACATCAGGCTCTCTGTTCAGTGGGGAGTCTGCCTCTCCCTCTGTGCCCTCTCTCTTTCTCCAATAAATAAATAAAAATCTAAAAAGAAAAAGAAAGAAAGAAAAAAGCTATCTTTGTTGTATTCTATTACCTTTGTTCTTTTGTCAAATATCAGCTGTCTGTATTCACGTGGGCCTATTTCTGGGCTCTCTATTCTGTCCCATTGATCTATTTGTCTCTTCTTTCACCAAGATCACATTGTCTTGATGATTCTTGCTTTACAGTAGGTTGTTTTTCATTTTTTTGTAGTAAGTCCTGAAGTCAGTTAGTCTTCTAACTGCTTTTGTCCTTCACTATTGTGTTGGCGATTCCAGGCCTTTAGCCTACCGACAGGAACTTTAGAGTCAGTTTCTCAACACAGGTGTAACTCATTTTATTTCATTTCATTTTATTATGCTTTGCAGATGTTGCATTTTTACATATTGAAAGTTTATGGCAACCCTATCTTGAGCAAGTCTATTGGTGCCATTTTTCCAAAAGCATTTGCTCACTTTGTGCATCTGTGTCACATTTTGGTAATTCCTAAAATATTTCAAACATTTTTATTATTTTATTTGTTATGATGATCTGTAATCAGTGATCTTTGATGTTACTATTGTAAGTGTTTTGGGGTGCCACAAACCTCACCCATATAATTGATGAAATCTGTGTGTATTCTGACTAGGCCGACGACTGGCCACTCCCTCTCCTTGGGCCTCCCTCTTCTCTGAGGCACAACAATATTGAAATTAGGCTATTAATAACCCTACAATGGCCTCTAAGTGTTTGAGTGAAAAGAAGTATTACACATCTTTCACTTTAAATAAAAAGTTAGAAATGATTAAGCTTAGTGAGGAAGACATGTCAAAAGCTGAGATAGGATGAAAGCTAGGCCTCTTGCACCAAACAGTTACCCAAGTTGTGAATGCAAAGGAAAAATTCTTGACGGAAATTAAACGCAACACTCCAGTGAATACATGAATGGTAAGAAGGCAAAACAGCTTTATTGCTAATACAGAAAATGTTAATGGTCTGGATAGAAGATCAAACCAGACATAGCCTTTCCTTAAGCCAAAGCCTAACACACAGCAAGGTCCTAGGTCTCTTCAATTTTTATAAAGGCTGAGAGAGGTGAAGAAGCTACAAAGACAAGTTTGAAGCTAATAGAGGTTGGTACATGAGTTTTTAAGGGAATGGTAATGAGTTTTTAAGGGAAGAAGCCATCTCCATAACATAAAAGTACAAGGTAAAGCAGCTAGTGTTGATGTAGAAACTTCTGCAAGATATCCAGGTGTAGCCAAGATAATTCACGAAGGTGGCTACACTAAACAACAGATTTTCAGTGTAGACAAAACAGTCTCATATTGGAAGAAGACGCCATTTACAATTTTTCATGGTTGGAGAGAAGTCAAAGCGTGCCTTCTAAGCTTCAACAAACAGGCTAACTCTCTTGTTAGGGTATAAAGCAGCTGGTGACTTTAAGCTGAAACCAATGCTCATTTACCTTTCTTGCCTTTAAGTGTAGGGTCCTTAACCATTATACTAAATCTACTTGCTTATGCTCCATAAATGGAACAACAAAGCCTGGGTGATAGCACATCTGTTTATAACATGGTTTACCAAATATTTTAAGCCCACTGTTGAGACTTATTGCTTGGGAAAAGATACCTTTCAAAATATTACTGCTCAGGGAACCTGGGTGGCTCAGTGGGTTAAGCCGCTGCCTTCGGCTCAGGTCATGATCTCAGGGTCCTGGGATCGAGTCCCACATCGGGCTCTCTGCTCAGCGGGGAGCCTGCTTCCTCCTCCCTCTCTCTCTCTCTGCCTGCTTCTCTGTCTACTTGTGATCTCTCTCTGTCAAATAAATAAATAAAATCTTAAAAAAAATATATTACTGCTCATTAACAATGCACCTGGTCACCCAATAGCTCTTATGGAGATGTACAAGATTAATGCTATTTTTATGCCTGCTAACACAACATTCATTCTGCAGCCCATGGGTCAAGTAGTAATTTTGACTTTCAAGTCTTATTATTTAAGGAATACATTTCTTAAGGCTATAGCTGCCATACATCGTGATTCCTCTAATGAATTTGGGCAAAAGAAGTTGAAAAACTTCAGGAAAGGATTCCCTCTGGATGTCATTAAGAACATTCATGATTTGGGGCACCTGGGTGGCTCAGGTGGTTGAGCATCTGCCTTCGGCTCAGGTCAGGATCTCTGGGTCCTGGGATAGAGCCCCAAGTTGGGCTCCCTGCTCAGTGGGGAATCTGCTTCTCCTTCTCCCTCTGCCTCTCTCACTCACACTGTCTCTCTGTCTCCCAAATGAATATCTTTAAAAAAATTTTTCATGGGAAGAGTTCCAAATATCAACATTAGCAGGAGTTTTGTAGAAGTTGGCTCTAATTTCCATGGATGACTTTGAAGTGTTCAAGACTTCAGTGGAGGAAATAACTGCATATGTGGTAGAAATAGCAAGAAAACTAGAACTAGAAAGGGCACCTAAAGATGGGACTGAACTGTGGCAATCTCATGATAAAACTTGAGTGGATGAAGAGTTGCTTCTTATGAAGGAGGAAAGAAAGTGGTTTCTTGAGATGGAATCTACTTCTGACAAAGATGCCATGAAGATTGTTGAAATGACAACAAGGAATTTAGAATATTACATAAATTTAGAATATTACATAAATTTTAGTTGATAAAGGAGTGGCAGGATTTGAGAGGATCAACTCCAATTTTGAAAGTAGTTCTGTGGGCAAAATGCTATCAAACAGCATCGTATATACAGAGAAATTTTTTGTGAAAGGAAGAGTCAATTAATGTGGCAAACGTCATTGTTGTCTTACTTTAAGACGTTTCCACAGTCACCCTAACCTTAAGCAACCACCACCTTGATCAGTTACCAGCCATCAACATTAAGGCAAGATCCTCTACCAGGTTCACAACTCACTGGAAGCTTTGATGATGGTTAGCATTTTTTAGCAATTACATGTTTCTTAGTAAACTAAACAAACTACAGTTTATAACTCTTATATGCATTAAGAAAAAACTCTTATATGCATTAAGAAAAAATGGGGCACTTTGATGGCTCAGTGGGTTAGGTCTTTGCCTTCGGCTCAGGTCATGATCTCAGGGTTCTGGGATAGCCCAACTGTGCACCATCACCAGGCAAAATTTATAGCAAGTTAGGAGAATGAATGCTTCAACTCAGACAGGATGGATGGGATCTGAGTTGCTACAACATCTACTGAAGTATTCTTGACCCAGAAGAAGCTTAGGATATATCAGTAGCATGGTTAAATCACTACAGTGACAGGGAGAACTTCTATGTCTACTCTGAGTGTGTTTCTCCAGGCTCTACTCCCGTGTACATGGTTTATAGAACTTTATTCTGTGCATAGCTTAATAGTCTTAACATGATCTTGTGACCTGATGCATGTAGCATGCCCCCATCCCAGTATCTCAGCTCTGTCATCCCTGAGAGAAGGGAAGGAAGAGCCAAAGCATCATGGCTTTTTTTCATTTTTCCCAATATGGCATTAAAAATTTCTACTTCAAATCACCTAGCCTCTGTACTTTTTGTCTCTTCTTAGCCCTTATTTGCCTCTTTTCTAATAACTACTAATAATTGTGAAGAATAGGAAAAGGAAGAATATGTTTGATCCTCAAATGCCCTTTTGAACAAAGGTCACCTTTATGTTACCGCCCCATTTTTAATCCTTCCCTATTTCCCAAAGATAATGGTAATTTAGTTTTATCTGGTTTTTTAAATGTACATAATTTTTTGATATTTATATAAATTGAGTCATGCAGTATGTACTCCCATGACAGCCTTCTTTAACTCAACATTATGCTTGTGAGTTCAATCATGTTGAATGTAGCAACTGTTGATTTTTTTTTAGTAATGCAGAACAGTTGCGTAACCCTCACCTCAATTTTTTTTCATTATTGCACCCCCACAAGGAGCCTCTTTAGACATAAATTTTAATGCCATAGATATACTACATGTCTGTGGCATATAAAGGAGTAAGACTCTTCTGACCCTCGAAAACGAATTTTCACCTATTGGAAACAATAGCATCCTTTGAGAATGCATGCCGTGGAGTATTCTGATATGTGAATACACCATTTTTAATTCATTCAAAAGTGATGAATATTTGAGTTGTTTCAGTTTTTTAATGCTCTTATGAACATCTTTGTGCATATCATTTGATACACATATGAACACATTTCTGTTGAATATGGACCTAGAGTTTCTGGGTCAATAAGATACACATACATTCCACTTTGGTAACTTCCCAATTGGGAAGTAACATTCCCAATACTTTTACAAAGTGTTTGTACATATTTATCATGTTTATCAACAGGATATGAGAATTCCAATTGCTCCGCAATCTCACCAATATTTAATGTGCCAAATCTTTATTCTTAGCTATTCTTGTGGGTATGTAGTGATGTGTCACTTGTTGTTTTGACATTTATTTCTTTATTGAGTAATAACACTGAGTGCCTTTACATTTGTTTAATATTCAATTGGATATGATGTGTGTGTGTGTGTGTATGACATTCCTATTTAAATTTCTTGCCTACTTTTCCATTTGTATTCTCTCTTTTTTTTACCGATTTATATGGGTTACTTATATACATGAGTCACCTATCAGTCACAAGTCTTATAAGGATAATATTCTCTCTCTCAATGGTATCTCTAACAAACAGAAACTCTTAATTATAATTCAGTTAAAACTGACTTTGTTTCTTTACTCCAAGTATCTTTATCCATAAAGATACTCATGTTTTTAACTATAACTATAAGCTTCTTTGCATTGCCTTTAATGTAAAGATCTATAGTCTTAACTCTTTAAATGTTCTACTATAGAATTCACCAGTGAAGTCATGTGGTCCTTTGTTTTTCTTTGTTGAGAGGTTTGTCATTACTGATTCAGTCTCTTGTTATAATATGTTCAAATTTTTTATTTCTTCTTGAGTTTGTCGGATAGTTGTATATTTCTTGGAATTTTTCCATTTGTCTAGATTATCTAATTTATTGGCATATAATTTATCTAATTTATTGGCATATAATTGTTTATAATGTTCTCTTTTTATTTCTGTAATGTTGATTACTTTCATTTCTGAGCTTAGTAGTTTGAGTCTTTTATTTCTTTGTCAGCCTAACTAAATATTTATCAGGTTTTTCTTTTTTTTTTTTTTTTTTTTTTTTTTTTTTCAGAGAAAAAGCTGTTGGTTTTGTCGATTTTCTATATTGGTTTTCTGTTCCCTATTTTGCTTACTTCCATTCTAATCTTTATTATTCTGTTTTTCTGCTAACTTTGGATTTAGCTTGCTATTCTTTATCTAGTTCCTAGAGGTATAAGTTTCATTTACTGATTTGGTGTCTTTTTTTCTTCAATTTCTGCATTTATAAGAATAAATTTCTCCTTGAGCAATCCTTTTGCTACATCTCATATGGTTTGTTATGTGATTTTTTAATTTCATTTAGCTCAAAATTATTTTACTTTTCAGCTACAGAACTGCTATTTAATTTCTTTTTGTCTTTCTATCCTTTTATTGATACTTTTTTTGGTAAGACACCATTCTCTTGACTTCCTTTAGTTCTTTGTCCATACTTTCCTTTAGCTCTTTGAACATTTAAGACAGTTGATTTAAAGTTTTTGTCTAATAAGTACAATGACTGGACTTCTCATGAACACTTTCTATTGATTTCTTTTTTTCTGTGAATGGGCCATACTTGGTTTTTTATATGCCTTATAGTTTTCTTGTTGAAGACTAGACATTTTGGACATTATATTGTGGCAGCTCTGAAAATGAGATTCTCCCCTCTCCTTCAAGTTTGCTGCTGCTGCTTTTGCGGGTGTTTTCTTTGGTGAAATTTCTCAACAATTTTTGTAAAGTCTGTACTCTTTGTTATGTGTGACCACTAAAGTTCGTGTTCTACTTGCTTGTGGCCAACCAGGGTTTTGATAGTTTCCTTAAATGTCAGAACGAAAAAAAGAAAAGGAAATAAACAAAACAAAAAGAAAAATTACTTTACTGGCCTTTGCAGATTGGCTATGTGTTGGAATACTCTTTCAATGCTCAGCCAGGCTATTTACAACTCTGCCTTAGCCTTCATTTTCCATTTGCCTGGACCCTGAAGTTCAGCCACAGGGGAAAGTTTTGGATCTTCTCATGACTTTTCTGAGCACACATCCAGTTTCGGGCATGTGAATAGCTTTCTTAATTCCCCAGTATATGTGGGAGCTTTAAAAGCCCTTACTACCCCATGTATACACTTCTTTCCCCAACTTTGTGTTGTCTGATGTCCCAGCTGTTGGCCCAGTCTACTGTACCCAGTACTTGTGCCTATAAATGCTTTCAACAAATGTCACATGGGATGCCTCTCAGCCCTAAAAATACTCCTAAATAGGGAAAAACAAAGGCTAGTCCTTATGCCAGATCTTCAGAGAGCCAAGAGACAACTTCATTTCAAGAGACAAACACATTCTTTGAAAATTAGATCCATATTGCTATCTCTGGCAATAGAAGCCTGCAGCAAGAATGTAGGTTGCTGTCATATGGCCACCACTGATGTGGGATCATGAAGAAATGGGAGGTGGACAACTTAAAAATGTCGCAACACTTTCTTAGCAGACTCAGACTCTTCTTTCTTCACTAAGCCTTTCCCTTTCAAGAACTTATTATAAGTTCTTGACCAAGTTCAGAATTCTGTAAAACCCTGATTATAACCATTTTGCCACATCTTTAGTTGTTTTTATGGAAGATGGATCCCTGGAGCACCCTACTTAATCATTTTCTGGGATGTCATTCCCTATTGTACTTTTTAATCCATGAATTTAGTATATTTCTCCACTTACTTAAGTTTTCTTTAATTTCTTTCAATAATGTTTTCTGTTTTTCCATGTAATATTATTTTATAGCTTCCATTACATTTGTGTTTAAGCCTTTGATGTTTTCTGATACACTTGTAAATGGTATAATTTTTAAAGTTTCATTTTAAAATTGTTTCTGGCATATAAAATATGTTGATTTTTACATATTGGTCCTGTCTTCTACTGCTTTCCTAAATTGTAAATTCTAAAAATTTGTTTGATTTTATACACACAATTATGCCCTCTGCCATTAAAGAGTTTTATTTATTGTGCTAAAATATTTATTCATTTGATTTCTTTTCATTACCTCATTGGTCTTACTAGGTCCTCCATTACCCTTTTAGATAGAAATGGTGTTGGCCATCAGGGATGTCCATTAACACCACTGCTATTCAACACAGTACTTCTAGCAATCAGACAGCAATCAGGCTCAGCAATCAGACAATAAAAAGAAATTAAAGGCATCCAAATCAGTAAAGAAGAAGTCAAACTATCACTCTTTGCAGATGATATGATACTTTATGTGGAAAACTCAAAAGACTCCACTCCAAACTGCTAGAACATATACAGGAATTCAGCAAAGTGTCAGGATATAAAATCAATGCACAGAAGTCAGTCGCATTTCTATACATCAACAACAAGACAGAAGAAAGAGAAATTAAGGAGTCAATCCCATTTACAGTTGCACCCAAAGCTACAAAATACCTAGGAATAAACCTAACTAAAGAGGCAAAGAATCTGTATTCAGAAAACTATAAAGTACTCATGAAAGAAATTGAGGAAGACACAAAGAAATGGAAAAATATTACATGCTCATGGATTGGAAGAACAAATATTGTGAAAATGTCTATGCTACCTAAAGCAATCTATACATTTAATGCAATCCCTATCAAAATACCATCCTTTTTTTTTTTTCAAAGAAATGGAACAAATAATCCTAAAATTTATATGGAACCAGAAAAGACCTCGAATAGCCAGAGGAATGTTGAAAAATAAAGCCAAAGTTGGTGGCATTACAATTCCAGACTTCAAGCTCTACTACAAAGCCGTCATCATCAAGACAGTATGGTACTGGCACAAAAACAGAAACATTGCTCAATGGAACAGAATAGAGAGGCCAGAAATAGACCCTCAACTCTATGGTCAACTAATCTTCAACAAAGCAGGAAAGAATGTCCAATGGAAAAAAAGACAGTCTTTTCAACAAATGGTGTTGGGAAAATTGGACAGCCACATTCAGAAAAATGAAACTGGACCATTTCCTTACACCACATATGAAAATAGACTCAAAATGGATGAAGGACCTCAACATGAGAAAGGAATCCATCAAAATCCTTGAAGAAACACAGGCAGCAACCTCTTTGACCTCAGCCTCAGCAACTTCTTCCTAGGAACATCACCAAAGGCAAGGGACAGGCAAAAAAAAAAAAAAAAAAAAAAAAAAAAAAAAAAACGAACTATTGGGACTTCATCAAGATCAGAAGCTTTTGCACAATAAAGGAAACAGTTAACAAAACCAAAAGACAACTGACAGAATGGGAGAAGATATTTACTTGCAAACAACATATCAGATAAAGGGCTAGTGTCCAAAATCTATAAAGAACTTATCAAACTCAACACCCAAAGAACAAATAATCCAATCAAGAAATGGGCAGAAGACATGAACAGACATTTCTGCAAAGAAGACATCCAGATGACCAACAGACACATGAAAAAGTGCTCCACGTCACTCAGCATCAGGGAAATACAAATCAAAACCACAATGAGATACCACCTCACACCAGTCAGAATGGCTAAAATTAAGAAGTCAAGGAATGACAGATGCTGGCGAGAATGCGGAGAAAGGGGAACCCTCCTACACTGTTGGTGGGAATGCAAACTGGTGCAGCCACTCTGGAAAACAGCATGGAGGTTCTTCAAAAAGTTGAAAATAGAGCTACCCTATGACCCACCAATCGCACTACTGGGTATTTACCCTAGAGATACAAATGTAGTGATCCAAAGGGGCATGTGCACCTGAATGTTTATAGCAACAAGGTCCACAATAGCCAAATTATGGAAAGAACCTAGATGTCCATCAACAGATGAATGGATAAAGAAGTGGTATATATATATACAGTGGAGTACTATGCAGCCATCAAAAGAAATGAAATCTTGCCATTTGTGATGATGTGGATGGAACTAGAGGGTATTATGCTTAACAAAATAAGTCAATCAGAGAAAGACAATTATCATATGATCCCCCTGATAGAAGGAAGTTGAGAGGCAACATGTTCGGTTTTGGGGGGTAGGAAAGGAATAAATGAAACAAGATGGGATCGGGAGGAAGACAAACCATAAGAGACTCTTAATCCACAAAACAAACTGAGGGTTGCCGGGGGGAGAGGGGTAGGGAGAGAGTGGTTGGGATATGGACATTGGGGAAGGTATGTGCTATGGTAAGTGCTGTGAAGTGTATAAACCTGGCGATTCACATGCCTGTACCCCTGGGGCTAATAATACATTATATGTTAATTTAAAAATTTTTTTAAATTTTTTAAAAAGAAAGAAATGGTGTTGGCAAGCGCACTTGTCTCAATCTCAAGGAGAGATTTAATTACAAACTTAATTTCTTTAAAATATGTAGGATTTTTCAGACTTTCTATTTCTTCTTGTGTCATTTTAATATGTTGTATTTTCTACAAATTTGTTGATTTCATTTGAAATTTCAAATATTTTGTTAAGTTATTTATGATACTCTTATTATAATTAATTATCTATCTCTAGGCATATAATTTTGGATGTAATATTCTATATCTGCAAGTAGATGTATTTGATTAAGTATGTTCAGATTTTCTATATCTTTTTTTTAAGATTATTTATTTATTAGTCAGAGAGAGAGAGAGAGAGAGAGAGAGAGCGAGTGCAGAGGCATACAGAATGGCAGGCAGAGGCATAGGGAGAAGCAGGCTCCCTGCTGAGCAAGGAGCCCGATATGGGACTCGATACCAGGATGCTGGGATCATGACCTGAGCCTAAGGCAGCTGCTTAACCAACTGAGCCACCCAGGCATCCCTCTATATCTTTTTTAAGGTTTCATTTATGTATTTGAGAGACAGAGAGAGCATGAGTGATGGGGATGGGCAGAAGGAGAGGGAGAAGCTGGCTTCCTGCTGAACCCAATGCTGGGCTCAATCTCAGGACCCTTGGATCATGACCTGAGCCAAAGGCAGACATTTAACCAACTAAGACACCCAGGCCCCAGATTTTCTATCTTTGATGGTAGTTTTAGAGTACATTTGTATCCATTATTGAAAGAGAAATTTTTTAAATCTCCCCTCTGGATTTTTACTTCTTTTTCTAAGACTTGCAGTTTTGGAGGCCCCTGGGTGGTTCAGTCAGTTAAGCATCCAACTCTTCATTTCAGCTCAGGTCATGATCTCAGCATCATGTGATTGAGCTCCACCGGGCTCCATGTTCAGCAGGAAGTCTGCTTAAGATCCTCTTTTCCTCTTCCTCCACCCCTCCCTGCTCTCACTCTCTCTCTTTTTCTCTCTCTAAAATAAATAAATAATTCTTTTTGAAAAAATGACTTGCAGTTTTTCCTTTATATTATTTGAGGTTACATCTCTAGATACAAGCAAATTTGGAACCATTATAGCTTTATGGTAGAAAATTTCATTATTTCTGATGATGCTTCTTTATTGTTTACTTTGTCTGATATTATCTGATCTAATTAGATATCTAATTATATCTAATAGTCATCACCTTTCTTTCTGGCTAGTGTTTGCTTGTTATATCCTGTTCCATTCTTTTATTTTTTTTAATATCTCCTTTTATATCTAAGGTAAGCCTTTTTTAAGCAGAATCCCTCTTTTTTGGTAATTGCATTTTTGTTTAATCCAATTTGAGAATTACCTTCTAATTATTTAGTCTGATCACATTCACTGTAACTTCTCGTGTATTAGGTTTTAAATGCTACCTTACTATTTTCTATTTGACCCTTCTGTTCTATATTCTCTTTTCTCTTTTTGGCTTTCTTTAAGATTACAAATTGTTTTCTAATAATAATTCCATATATTCTTTCTGTTAATGTGTTGTTTTTACATGTTTTCTTCTCTTACTGGTTACCGTATAGATTTCAAAATGCATCCTTGACATTAAAGTTTAATGTAAGTTACTACTTTTACTACATATATATTACTATTTTATAAATTAATATTCAGTTATGCTTACTCACAACATATTCACTTTTTCATCATTTCCTGCCCCTCTAAATTGCCTCTAAGAACACCTTTTGGCATTTCCTTTAATGTAAATTTTAGAATTATCTTTATTTTGGCTCTGTTTGATAATATGGTCTTTGGCTGTAGAATTCTTGTTGGAATTACTTTCTTTTAGCACTTTGAAGATACCATTTTACTATCTCTTGGCTTCCTTAGTTCATTTTGAGGAGTCAGCCTAATGTCTTCACTGGCATTATTTAGTAGAAGGAAATATTTCTTTTATTCATTGCCCAGCCCCCCTTCATTTTCTCTTTGTTTCTACTGTCATGCAATTTTTTTAAAAGATTTTCTTTTTTTTTAATCATTTTTTTTATTTTCAACGTAACAGTATTCATTGTTTTTGTACCACACCCAGTGCTCCATACAATCTGTGCCCTCTCTAATACCCACCACCTGGTTCCCCCAACCTCCCACCCCCTCACCTCTTCAAACCCTTCAGATTGTTTTTCAGAGTCTTATTTGACAGAGAGAGATCACAAGTAGGCAGAAAGGCAGGCAGAGAGAGAGAGGAGAAAGCAGGCTCCCCGCAGAGCAGAGAGCCCGATGTGGGGCTCGATCCCAGGACCCTGGGATCATGACCTGAGCGGAAAGCAGAGCTTTAATCCACTCAGCCACCCAGGCGCCCCCGTCATGCAATTTTAATAAGACATATCTAAGTATTTATACTATTTGTGGTTTCAGGACTTCCTGTATTTCTGATTTGATGTCATTTGTCAGTTTTAGAAAATTTTCAGTTATTATCTCTTCAAATACCTGTCCTGCTCCGTTTTATTTTTTCCCTCTTTCTGATAATCTTACTTCATATATTTTTTACATTATAGCCACTTGCTTATGTTTTATATGATATTTCTTCATTTTTCATATTTTTCTCTGTATGTTTCAGTCTGCATATTTTCTTTTGATCTAACTCCTAGATCAGTAATTCTCACTTCGTTGCATATAATTTGTCATTAAACCAATTTATTAGTTCTTAATTTCATTAATTTCAGTCATTAAATTTTTTATTTTCAGAATTTTTTCTTTGTATGATACTTAGTATCTGTTGATATTTTACTCCTTTTAATTCCGTACACTATATTAATAATAGTAATTTTAAAAGTCCATATTTGGATTTCCTATATCAATTTCAACTATCAACTTCTCCTCCTCTCTTTTTTTTGGTCAGGTCTTTTTAAATACCTTGCTATTTCTGCTTTATTTTTTTAACATGGTTGGTAGTGATAATTTGATAAACTGTAGTGATAATTTGAGGCTCTGGAAATGTTATTTTCCTCCAGAGAGGATTTTATCTTACATCTGACATACACTAAACTAGTAGCATCCAAATAACCTTAATCCATTTAGGGAATGTGTTGGTTCAAAGCTGATTTTTATTCCTTTTGATGGATGAGCTATTTCTGCTTTCCTTTATTTCTTGGGATCACAATTGAAAGACTGGTACTTATCAGAGCCCGTGCTCCTGCGCTGGTTTGCAATTTGCCTTCTTGGGCCCTGAGACTCTGCCAAAAGTCTTGTCAAATTTTTCAGTAGTAACTGTCATAATTGATGAGTGTTTTGAGAACAAAAGCAGTGCCAGGGTTTGTTTGTTTTTTTCCTTTTTCTAAAGGCCAATGGTTTTGTCTTCTGACCTGTTGTGGTTTTAACACTGTGAACACCTCTAGGATGTCAACTTAAACTTTCTGGTTTCTAACATCCTCCTTGTTTCTAATTTCTATGTTTTTATTTTGTTTTGTTGTAATTTTATACAAACTTATATATGAGTTTTAAAATGTATAATTTTTTTTATCCAGGATTTATAAGTGTTTATACTGGGTTTTTGAGTTTCATTTGTGTGGATTTTTTTTTAATATCTAGTCTTCCATCATCTGGATTTTATTTTTTTCACCAATTCAATTTCATTTACTTAGAAGCAATATATATATATATATATATTTCTATTGCTTTTCAGTCTTTTTTCTGTGCTATCACTGCTAGTATTACCAAACCATATAAAAATTTTCTGTGGAAATATATTCTATTTAATAAACATTTTAAGGCATTAACTATATAACTAGGACATGTTCCAATTTCTGGGGGTAAGATAAGTAATATATCATCCTTGCCCTTAATAAGTTGATAGTCTATATATTTTCTTATACAATACTCACCCCAAAGGGCTTTCCTAAGATACTGAGATCCTTGGAATCTATTATTCTTCAATAGCAATGTTTTAATACACTTTTTGAAATAATGTTTTTATATGGTAATAGGGAAGCAAACACCCACTCTAAATTGCGTATGGTGTGATAGAATAGCTTTTAAGAGCTTGCAGTGTGGGGCACCTGGGTGGTTCAGTGAGTTAAGCCTCTGCCTTCTGCTCAGGTCATGATCTCAGGGTCCTGGGATCCAACCCTGCCCTCATCGGGCTCTCTGCTCAGCAGGGAGCCTGCTTCCCTTCCTCTCTCTCTCTGCCTGCCTCTCTGCCTACTAGAGATCTCTCTTTGTCAAATAAATAAAATCTTTAAAAAGAAAAAAAAAAGAGAAGCTTTCAGTGGAAGCAGTGTTCTCAGAAGAGAGAATGATTTCAGTTAAAGCAAGGAGATAGAGGGAACATTTAACAAAGAGCTCCAGATTCTGTGAGAGTTTGCTGATTACAGAGCAGGAGCTCCTGAGGGCAAGTGAAAGGGCATAGGATGGGATAACAGAGGTGTCAGGCAGACTGAATGTCTTGTGGAATATAGTCCAGTCAATATGGCTGATTAGAGGAAGGATAGAAAACATTTGGTGTTAAAATGGGAAGAAATACAATAGGCTTGGTCTTAGGAAGTCTTCTGAGGAAGGTGGCTTCTTGGCCTAATGACCAACACACTTAGATAACACAGTCTGGACTGAAGTCAGGGTAAAAATCATCCCCAAGTCTCTTTTCAGCAGTAATGTCCTGAGATGCTGGGCGGTTGTGGGAACTGTGGTTCTTCCACATGTACTTGATGTCTGATAAGTATCTTTTTTAATTTGTCCCTTCTTATTCTCTGGAATATTCTTTATAACATGATGTTACCTAACTTTGTGATTTTTCATTAGATATTGCATTGGAAGTTGTCAGAGAACCAAATGTGTTTTCAACCTCACATAGGAAAATGTCCTTCTTCAGAAAGGCTGGTGTAAGGAAGCCCTCGTTAAGACCCAGGTAAGACATAGGATCTGGTTACAGCAATATACTCCAGACACAAGTTCTCTTTAATCTCAACATGTTTTTTTTTTAAAGATTTTATTTATTTATGTGACTGAGAGATCACAAGCAGGCAGAGAGAGAGGAGGAAGCAGGCTCCCTGCTGAGCAGAGAGCCCGATGCGAGGCTCGATCCCAGGACTCCGAGATCATGACCCGAGCCGAAGGCAGCGGCTTAACCCACTGAGCCACCCAGGCGCCCCTAATCTCAACATGTTTAATGCTGAATTTATCTTTCTGTACATGGATTTTTTGCTTCTTTCCACATGTCATACACATATGCAAGGCACACTTTATTATTTATTCATTTATTTATTTATTTATTTTTAAGGTTTTTATTTTAGTTAGTCAACATACAATGCAATATTGGTTTCTGGAGTAGAAATCAGTGATTCATCACATACATACAACACCCAATGCTCATCATAAATGCCTTCTTAAATACCCATGATCCATCTAGCAAATCCCCCACCGACCTCTCTCCATCAAGCCTGTTTTGTTTTGTTTTGTTTTGTTTTAAGATTTTATTTATGGGGCACCTGGGTGGCTCAATGGGTTAAGCCTCTGCCTTCTGCTCAGGTCATGATCTCAGGGTCCTGGGATCCAGCAGGGAGCCTCCTTCCTCCCCTCTCTCTTTCTGCCTCTCTGCCTAATTGTGATCTCTCTCTGTGTGTCAAATAAATTTTTAAAAAAAGATTTTATTTATTTATTTGACAGAGATCACAAGTAGGCAGAGAGGCAGGCAGAGAGAGGAGGAAGCAGGCTCCCAGCTGAGCAGAGAACCCGATGTGGGACTCGATCCCAGGACCCCGGGATCATGACGTGAGCCAAAGGCAGACGCCTAACCCACTGAGCCACCCAAGCGCCCCAAGCCTCAGTTTGTTCTCTATCATTAAGAGTCTCTTATGGTTTGTTTCCCTCTGTCCTTTTTTCTTTTCTCTCTTCCCATATGTCCATGTTTTCTTTTTAATTTCCATATATGAGTGAGATCATATGGCATTTGACTTTCTCTGACTTATTTCACTTAGCATAATATACTCTAACTCCATCCGTGTTATTGCAAATGGTGAAATTTCTTTTTTTTTTTTTGATGGCTGAGTAATAATGCACCATATATATATATATGGTGGAATACACGCACACACCACATCTTTACCCTTCATCAGCTGATGGACATTTGGGCTCTCTCCATAGTTTGACTATTGCTGATAATTCTGCTATAAACATTGGGGTGCGTGTACCCCTTTGACTCAGTATTTTTGTATTCTTTGGGTGAATACCTAGTACTACAATTGGTGGATCATAGGGTAGTTCTATTTTTAAGTTTTTGAGGAACCTCCATACTGTTCTCCAGAGTGACTGCACCAGTATGCATTCCCACAAACAGTGCAAGAGTGTTTTGCTTTCTCTGCATCCTCACTAATACCTGTTGTTTCTTGTGTTGTTAATTTTAGCCATTCTGACAGGTGTGAGGTGGTATCTTGTTGTAGTTTGGATTTGTATTTTCCTGATGATGAGTGATGTTGAGCATCTTTCCATTTGTCTGTTAGCCATTGGATGTCTTCTTTAGAAAAGTGTCTATTCATGTCTTCTGCCCATTTCCTAACTGAAGTATTTTGTGGGGAGGGCATTGAGTTTGATAAGTTCTTCATATATTTTGGATACTAACCCTTTATCAGATATGACATTTGCAAATATCTTCTTCCATTCTTTAGGCTACCTCTTATTTTTGTTGATTGTTTCCTTTGCTGTGCAAAAGTTTGTTATATTGTTGAAGTCCCAATAGTTCATTTTTGCTTTTGTTTCCCTTGTCTCGGGCAACATGTCTACTAAGATGTTGCTATGGCTGAGGTCAAAAAGGTTCCCGCCTGTGTTCTCTAGAAAAATTGATAGAGTCCTGTTTCACATTTAGATCTTTCATCCATTTTGAATTTATCTTTGTGTATGGTATTAAAAAGTGGTCCAGTTTCATTCTTCTGCATGTTGCTGTCCAGTTTTCCCAACACTATTTGTCAAAGAGACTTTTTTCCATTGAATAATCTTTCCTGCTTCATCAAATATTAGTTGACCATAGATTTGAGGGTCCATTTCTGGGTTCTCTATTCTGTTCCATTTCATCTATGTGCCCGTTTTTGTGCCAGTACCATACATACTGTGTCAATGCCTCAAGATGCCTCCAGGTTTGTTTTTCTTTTTCAGAATTGTTTTTGTTATTTGGAGTCTTTTGGGGTTCCATGCAAACTTTAGGATTGTTTGTTCTAGCTCTGTGAAAAATGTTGGTGATATTTTGATAGGGATAGCATTAAATGTATAGATTGGTTTGGGTAGTATAGACATTTTAACAATGTCTGTTCTTTCAATCCATGAGCACGGAATGCTTTTCCATTTCTTTGTGTCCTCTTCAATTTCTTTCATAACTGATCTATAGTTTTCAGAGTATAGATCTTTTACCTCTTTAATTAGGTTTATTCCTAGGTATCTTATTGTTCTTGGTGCAATTGCAAATGGTATCAATTCCTTGAATTCTTTTTCTACTGCTTCACTATTGGTGTATAGAAATGCAACAGATTTCTGCACATTGATGTTATATCCTGCAATTTTGCTGAATTCATGTATTAGTTCTAGCAATTTTTTTGGTGGTCTTTTGGGTTTTCTACATAGAGTATGATATTGTCTGTAAATAGTGACAGTTTTACTTCTTCCTTACCAGTTTGGATGCCTTTTATTTCTTTTTGTTGTCTAATTGCTGAGGCTAACACTTCCAGTACTGTGTTAAATAGTAATGGTTGAGAGTGGACATCCTTGTCTTGTTCCTGACCATAGGAGAAAGTTCTCAGTTTTCCCCCATTAAGAATTATATTAGCTACGGGTCTTTCATATATGGTCTTATGATGTTGAAGTATGTTCCCTTTATCTCTACTTTCTGAGGGTTTTAATCAAGAATGGATGCTGTATTTTGTCAAATGCTTTTTCTGAATCTATTGGCAATACCATATGATTCTTTTCCTTTATTTTATTAATGTGATGTATCACATTGATTGATTTGTGAAGATTAAACCACCCCTGAACCCAGGAATAAATCTCACTTGATTGTGGTGAATAATTCTTTTAATATACTGTTGAATTAGATTTGGTGAGTATTTTTGCATCCATGTTCATTAGGAATATTGGTCTGTAACTCTCCTTTTTTAGTGGGGTCCTTTTCTTGGAATCAAGGTAATACTGGCTTTGTAGAATGAGTTTGGAAGTTTTTCTGACTTTTTTTTTTAATAGTTTGAGAAGAATAGGTATTAACCCTTCTTTAAAGTAATTCCCCTTGGGAATCCACCTGGCCCAGGACTTTTGTTTATTAGGAAATTTTTTATTACTCATTCAATTTCTTTGCTGGTTATGGGTCTGTTCAAATTTTCTATTTCTTCCTCTTTCAGTTTTGGTAGTTTGTAGGTTTCTAGGAATTTGTCCATTTCTTCCAAGTTGCCCAGTTTGTTGGCATATAATTTTTCATAATATTCTCTTATAATTGTTTATATTTCTGTGGTGTTTGTTGTAATGTCTCCTCTTTCATTCATGATTTTATCTATTTGGGTCCATTTTCTTTTCTTTTTGATAGGTCTGGCTAGGAGTTTGTCAGTTTTACTAATTCTTTTGAAGAACCAGGTTGAGTTTTATTAATCCATTCCACTGGGTTTTTGTTTGTTTGTTTCTATATTGTTTGTTACTGTTCTAATCTTTTATTTCCCTTGTTCTGATGGTTTTAGGCTTTATTTGTTATTCCTTTTCTAACTCCTTTAAGTGTAAAGTTAGGATGCACATAGGAGACTTTTCTTGCTTCTTGACATAGACCCAGTATGTTTTCCATCCTCTCAACTTGACCATGATTCTCTTGTAGACCATGCCATCCATTCAATAATTCATTTTTTATTCAGTAATTACCTCTTAATTACTAGGTATATGAAAAGTCCTTAAAGAAGATAAAGTTATAGTAACACATACAAATTTGGTAGTCAAAGTCATTGGGAGAATATTTTGCACAGAGAAAGCTTTCTGAAGTATGCTTTCAGTTATTGATAACATTCGTTGAGCATGGTAAGTCCTCTAACTCTTCTAAATACTCTAGAGAGACCTCCCTTCCCTTCAAGGAACTGAAATTATTCTCTGAGCATCAATCATTTATTCCTTTTGCTCTTCCAACTTGTACCACTCCCCACTCTCCATTATGTTTACAGAAATACCTATTTTCCAGTATTTTTGAGTGTAAATATCACAGAAATCATATAGTCCAGTTTCATATCTTCAGTTAAGACCAAAAGAGAATGGCCCAGGGATACCATAGTTGCAATTCTCTTAAACATTGTCCTAACCCTCATTCAATATAATAAACAATTATTGACCATATACTGTGTCCCAGACACTAACGTCACAAAAAAATAAAATATAATCCTTGCCTTTAATCTAATAGAGAATTAAATAAAATACAAGGCTGACCTTATAATGTTACAATAAAATATTGACTAATTACTATAAGAGTATAAGAAGGAGAAGGAAATTTTGAGTGAGGATTAGGAAAAGTCAGAGTATCAGAAGAGGCCCCAAACTACAAGTACAAATTCATGTGCATGTTCAAAGAAAAGTGAGTATTTTGGGGGTAGGGCTAAATCTTCTAAGCTAAAGAAATGACACCAACATATAAACTCACAAATATAAAAGTACTTAAAAACTTAAAAACAGCCCAGTGATGTTAAGCATAGAATGCATGAGGTAAAGGGACATAAAGCATAAGATTAGAAAGCCATATTGAGATCAAATAATAGAAAGAAGGTCTTGAATAAATTATTAAGGAATTTGTATTGTTTAACTGGAAATAATAATTCCTTGGCATTTGTTAGAACAAGAGTACCAGAAATGTCTGTTATATAGATTTAAAAAACATTACCCTGGGGCACCTGGGTGGCTCAGTTGGTTAAGAGACTGCCTTCAGCTCGGGTAATGATCCCTGAGTCCCAGGGTCGAGTTCCATGTCAGGCTCCCAGCTCCATGGGGAGTCTGCTTCTCCCTCTGCCTTCTCCCTTCTCATGCTCTCTCTTGTTCTCTCTCTCAAATGAATAAAGAAAATCTTTAAAAACAACAACAACAACAACAACAACAACAAAAATTACCCTGGCAGAAATAATAATGATATATAAGAAGTCTGAGAATCAGAGACCAAAAACAGAAATAGTAGTTAGAAGTTCACTGCAGTTGTTCAGACAAGTGATAATAAAAGTTTGAATTAAACAGTGGGAGTAGAAATGGAAGGGAAGATACAGATTTTAAAATGACTGAAGAGGAAGAATCAGATTTCTGGAATGGTGGAGTAAGAACATCACAAATAGTTGTCCCATAAAAGCAGTGATAAACCTGAACAAACCTTTCAAAAGAATTCAGAATTAATTTTATTAATAAATTAATTAATAAATTATTTTATCTAATATGTCAGTTTTAAAGAACAACAACAAAGTATGAGACATACCCCCCCACCACCTCCCAAGAAAAACACACAGGAAAGTATGGTTCATACACAGAAGGAAAAAAGCAGCCAATAGAAGCTGTCTCTGAGGTGATTTAGATATTGGACTTACCAAAGTCTTCTAGGCAATATGTTTCATGAAATAAAGGAAACCATGTTTAAAGAATTAAAGGAAAGTCTAAGGATAATAACTCATCAAATAGAAAATATTAATAAGATAGAAATTGTAAAATAGAACCAAATAAAAATGTGGAGTTGAGAAGTACAATAACTGAAATGAAAAACTCAATAGAGCGAATCAACAAACTTGGCAGAAGCAGCAGTGAACTTGAAAATAGCTCAATATACATTATCCAGTCTGAAGAAGAAAGAATAAAGAAACATAAACAGAACCTCAGAGATCTGAGAAATTCCAGTTAGCATACCAACATGCAAATAAGGGAAATCCCAGAAAAAGAGGAAAGAGAGAGAAAGAGGCAGAAAATTTTTGTATATATAATGGTTGAATATTTTCGAATTTTATTACAACCCTAATTAAGACATACAAAAAGCTTCATGAACTCCAAGTAGGAAAAACTCAAAGGATCCACATCTAGACATATCATAGTCAAAATGTTGAATGACAAAGAGAAAAATCTTAAATGCTACAAGAGAAAAATTACTTATATTCAAGGGAACTACAAAAAGATTAAAGTTTACTTGTCATCAGAAACAATGGAGACCAATGGGATGATACATTCAAACTAAAAGCAGAAGGAAGTAAATAATAAATGTTAGAGTGGAAGTCAACAAATGTAGACAAAAAAAAATAGAAAAAAATCAAGGCACAAGTAGGTTTTTTGTAGAGATTAAAAAAAAAAGAAGAAGAAAAGAAAAGAAAAAAAAGAAATGATAAACCATTAGCTATAGTGGCCAAGGGGGGAAAAAAATGAGATGACACAGATCCCCAATGTCTGGACTGAAAGAAAACATAATCACTGACTCTATAGAAATTAATAAGATTTTAAAGAAATGTAAGGAACAAATTAGACAACTTTGATGAAATTAATAAATTTCTAGAAATACCCAAGTTTCTGAAACTGACTCAAGAAGGAGAAAATGCAAATAAATCTATAACAAGAGAAAAAATTAAATTAGTAACCTAAAATATTCTCACAGAGAAAAGTCTAGATACAGATGGCTTCACTGGAAAAATCTATGCAGTAGTTAAGTGACAAATAATACCAATAATAGTCCATAAACTCTTTGAGAAGATAGAGATAAGGAACACTTGCTAAATTATTCTATGAGGCCAAAAAAGTATTATCCTGATCCCAAAGTCAAACAAAGATAACACAAGACATGAAAGTTACAGACCAATTTCCCTCTCAAATCTTGATATAAAAATCCTCAATGAAACAATAGCAAACCAAGTCCAGCGAGATATAAAAAATATTATACAACATGACCAAGTGGGATTTATCCCAGGAATGCACAGTTGCTCTAACATCCAAAGATCAATTAATACAGTATGCCATATTGATAAAGTAAAGGGGAAAACTCCACATGGTTATCCCAATTGGTGAAAGAAAGCATTTTACAAAATCCATCACCCGTTCATGATACAAATTCTCAATAAAATTAAAATAGAAGTGTACCATCTTATTCAAATAAAGTTCACCTATTAAAAAAAAAAACTTAGGGCTAACATCATACTTAATGAAATAAGTATGTAAAGGAGGAAGGATAAGTTGGACAACATGTGGATGTATGTATAGAGGCTTAAATAATAAGTATGACAAAGATGAGGTTGAATGGACAGTTGAAATTTTGAGGTGGAGGTCATGAGAACTAGCGATAAGGTATCAATGAAAATCAAAATGAAATGAAACTACTTCCTCCTATCAATGAAAACTGAAAGCCTAGAAGATGCAGACATTACCCAGAGAGGGGGGAAATCATAAGGCAAAAGTAAAGAGGATTGAGGATAAAATATTAGGAGTATCTATATGTAAGGAAATGTGAAATAATAAGTCAACTAAAGAAATTTAGAATATTGATCAATAACAACTGATCACTCATGCTCTGCCTCATTGAAATGAGTGCCAATTAGAGGTTGCTTTGAATCAACAATGTAAAAAAAAATTTATCTCCTTTAAATACCTCTCCTCCTCTTCTATTGGGGTTGTCAAATGATTGGACTAAGCTTAGGGTAGATATATAAAAGTTTACATTTATTCCAAGGAGATAGGCATAGTAACCAATTTATTGACTCCACTTTTCACATATGGCTAAAGTCTGGGAGATGCCCCTCCACATTCCTTAACTGGAGCAGAATCTTGGGCTACCATCCTTTTCTCTTCACCAATGATGCTTTCTTATTTTCCAGAAACTTAACAGAAGTCCTCCTCAATACACACCACTTGGAGTTCTTCAAAGAGTTCCTCAAAGAACGGAAGGCTGAAAGCCCCTTGCAATTCCTGGTAGCCATACATAAGATCAGTATTGAGACAAACGAAAAAATATACAAGTCTCTCTTTGAAAATATAATCAAGACTTATTTCCATGGCAAAAGTTCTGCTGGTATATACCCTCTTCTCCTGATATTGTTCCCTTCTCCCTTTAGTATGTTAGGGGTAGAGTTTGGCAGAGAAACTGTCTCATGTGAGACCCCTGAAAGAGCAGAACAGAGCAGTGGCCGCATGGGCAGTACTGAGGCAAAGATTAAGAGGGACAGTAAAAGCAGAGAGCAACAAAAATAAATCTAAAGTAAATACTACTGCAAGAAGCCAAGTGCAAGACACTTGTACTTAAATATGAAATTTAACCTCACATTTAACTCAATTCAGCACTGAAAATAGGATTTTATTTAATCTCTATAAGATAGAAAAAATAGCTCCATTTTACTAATGAGGACGATGAAACACAGAAAACTTGAATTCAAACTCGAGTTATTTTACCCTTAAATCAACTAGACAGTAATTTAGATACAAAAGTAAGAGTCAGCCGTCTGTAACGTTGGGGTGCTTGCCCACTGTAGATTGTAGAGAGAGTTGTCTTGGGAAGAACTGTCTCCCTGAAAATCTTTGTTTCATAAATTTTGTTTACTTGCCTGTGGAGGGAGGGCAATCTGACCCACGTAAATTCATCTTGGCCAAACAAAGAAGTTGCAGATAAAGTGTTGACCTATAATTCTAGAGGGGAGAAAAGGGAGGTAAGCACAATCCCCTCCTCAAAGTTAACAAACCTATAGCAAAGCAATGAAGATTTTGCCACAAAATGAACAAACAGGTGTGTGTGTGTGTGTGTGTGTATTTCCTTGTGATAACCAAGATAAGGTTATACGTTTTATGAAAGTAAAAAAAGATGTAAATCTGGCAAATGTTTACTTATAAGGAATATTTACTTGTTGATTACCAGGAAGAAGACAAAGATGAGTTTGCAGATCTTGTCGTTGATAAATTTTCAAGTCTTTTTAATGAACACAGTAGTATCTGGACACCTGAGAATCATAGTGCCCTCATGATACTTATCTGTAATCTTGGATTCCCTCCCATCTGCCCCAACAATTTAACTTTAATCCTTTACTGTTCTGCTCTCTTCCTAAACCAAACACTTTAACTGCAGAAATGAGTCTTTTAAATATTTCCTTCCCTTGAAGCACTTGTCTTTGAATTTGAATGGAAGTATTTGCTCTTCAATTATGCTTTTGAGATTTTCAAATTGTGGAGAGCTCGGAGTCTGACCAGATTAAGAATAAGGAACTGTGAGACTCTAAGATGAAAAACAAACCAGGTACCTCAGAAAAGGTAGACAAGTTGATGACTTTTTTCTCTCTCTTGGCATTTTTTTAGAAGAAATACTGCAGTGTGATGCCCCTATTGTCAAAGAAATCTCTGGAATGCGTCATGTCAGCACAACCACACTGTTAATGATACAGAGCTTTGTCATGAAATCTCTGGAAGAGAAGTGGTGGGTATTGCTCAGAGAAAGTGATAATTCTTTCGGGAGCTCCTCATTGGCTTCTGAAAGCCGTCGTACTCAAGGAGTCTCAAATTTACTCTTACAGTTCACTGCCCGAGCTTCCCTACAAGAGAAAAATCAAATTTATCTTGAATCCTCTACCTACATACCTGTGCACACACACATTTCAGTTCATTTACCTGAACAAGGAACAATACAGTATTGATCAGGAAGGATAGGCTGACATTAGCAAAGGACCGAAATGGTAAGAAGAGTCCTTGGGAGCGTCCCACCATTCCCCAGTTCCCACTCTGACTTCCTCCAAAAGCTGAGGTAGGTTTGCCTTGACCGTTACCTTTTTTGTACCAGGTGTTTGCCTTCTTGATGTTCTTGGTTTCCTTCTGGCAGGTTTAAAGATTACCAAGAGCTGTTCCCACCTTATCCTGAAGGGCATGTTGAAGTACAAACTTCTAAGAAGCCCTCAAAGACCGCAGCTCACCTACAAGAATCCCAGGTCAGTGAGGAAGGCAGTGAAGACCACACACTGGGGACCAGGACATCTTATGCTTTGTCAGCTTTGTCAACCATGCAAAAAAGACTTTCCCTGTTAGCTTATTTATTCACCCAAACAACTACTCTGTTTGTTTGTTTGTTTGTTTGTTTGACAGAGAGAGATCACAAGCAGGCAGAGAGGCAGGCAGAGAGAGGAGGAAGCAGGCAGAGAGCCCAATGTGGGGCTCAATCCCAGAACCCTGAGATCATGACCCAAGCCGAAGGCAGAGGCTTTAACCCACTGAGCCACTCAGGCGCCCCTGGCTATGTTTCTTAATTCACATTTTACAATGGAGGACCCCGAGGCTCAGAGAAATTGTTACAGTGGGAATTTGAGGAAAAATCCTTGCTTTCACTCTGTGACTAGAACCAGATAAGCGAAAGACATAGGGGTCAGATACATGGAGATCAAAATGTGAGGGAGTTTTTTTACTGCTAAAAGCTGGTTTGAAGGATGTGGATTGGCCATAACGTCCGATGGGTTTAATAACCCTCTCTGCACCCAAATTAAACTTAGTCAGGTATGCAGCCACTGGCATAATGGAACAACTTGGGCCTCCTGGGTGAATCCCTTATTGAATGACAAACCCCTTATGGATACCTGACATTTCTACAGGTATCCTGAAAACAAGCCACTCCCAAAGAGAATGCAGAGGACTGAGAGCAGAACATGCCCATTTTCTTCTTCCAAACTCACCAATTATTTAGCTCATTCTTTCTCTATGCCAGCAGTGAAAAAAAAAAAGGAGGAGTGGGTGGGAGAAAGAAGAGACAGGATTTTTTTCCAGTTTACATAAAAGCATTTTAATGGACAGTATACAATTTTGCAAAATAGAGTTTTGCAAGAAAATGGCAATAATTAAATATTATCTTAAAAATAATTAAGTATTATTTTTACAAAGAAGTTTCATCAGTAAATTCCAGTGTACTTCTGAGGCCTGTCAACCAAGACACATGCTTCCCTAGACAGGAATGTTATTCAGGAAACTATCTTCGTATGATTTGAGAAAAAAATACATGCTCCATTTTTAAATAATCACTTGCTCATTGTGTTGTAGAGTTGATTAGTATCAGAAAAATTTGAGCCCAGCTGTGACTCCAAAAACCTTGCTAAGATATTTCTTAAATAGTATTTTTTTTAAGATTTTATTTATCTATCAGAGAGAGAGAGGGAGAGAGAGAGAGCACAGGCAGACAGAATGGCAGGCAGAGGCAGAGGGAGAAGCAGGCTCCCTGCGGAGCAAGGAGCCCGATGTGGGACTCGATCCCAGGGCGCTGGGATCATGACCTGAGCCGAAGGCAGCTGCTTAACCAACTGAGCCACCCAGGCGTCCCTAAGATATTTCTGAAAACAGACATGGACTATGCTTTTATGAAAATGTCTACTCCCTCTTTTCTCTTTTTTTCCCTCCATACATGAGTCAACTCTGTGTCAGGGTACCATGAATGCTCATGTAGGACATTAAAAGGAATATTGTATCCAGAACCAGACTTCATTTTAATTTCAGGTCTTCCAGTTGCTCTTAGATAAGAAAAGATAAAAATAAACTGACACGTACTTAGTGTCTACTTTGTACCAAACACCACACTAGAGTTTAAATACATAATCACTAACCCTCACCCCAATCCTGAAGGCTATTGTTTCTCTCTTATACATGGAGACACTGAGACACAGATTAAATAAATTGACCCAAATTACATAATCAGGGAAAAGCTAGGCTCTAGACTCCAAGTTTCTGAACCCAGACCCAGTGATTTTTGTATATTGCTACTGGCTTTCTAAATTCATGCTTGCCTTGAAGATCCCTCTTTGTGGAATGAGACAACTGATCTAGTTGATCAATAAGATTCTTTCTGACTCCAAATATCAATTTGTCAATGGGTAAGTGAATTACAGAATGGTCACTGGGCATTAAGAAACAGATAATGAACTTATAAAATGCATTTGGGTGTGTGTGTGTGTGTGTGTGTATGGTATGCATTTGCATGTAATTGTACTTTTCTCTTTTTAATGATTAGAAATGATTTTATTCATTTCCTTATTTCTTCAACATTTCAAATTTTCCTGAGCTAATACTCCCTTCTTGTGCATTAGGCATATCTCCCAGCCCTCTTTCTTCCTATTTTTAGCACTCACACTCTCTCCTAATCATGTCATCTCAAATCTTAATGTTGAAAGACTATGGTAGAAGGAGCATTGCCAGTGGCCCCATGCCTGGGTAAAGCCAGAATCTTCTGCTCACTAGCCACTTAATTTGGAGAAGGTTTACGATTCTGTTTTTCCTCACCTTTAAATTGGAGTTTAAGATTATTCCTTACAAAGGAGGTATTGTGAGGACTAAATATAATGAATGTCAAGTTTCTGGCACATAGAAGACTTTCGGTGAATAGCAGCTATACTAATGAATATGGCGTACCCCTCTCTCTTCCCCCAGGGGAGAGGCTGGCGGAAAATGATTGGCTTCATTAAGAGTTTTTGCAAGTACCGCAGATTTGTGTCTGATCCCCATAAGCGCCGGGAATTTGAAGACTATCTTCACCTAGAAGTACAAAATAACAAGGAAAGTAAGTCATCTCTCCATTTACTGTCTTTCCGGTTGATATTTCAGACACAGGGGTCAGCCCTGATAAGAGGGTGCAGAGCTCTCATTTTTTGTCTTGCCTGTGTGAGCCTGGGGTCCGGCAAGGACTCCAGGTCCTGGGTGCAAAGCCAAGCTCAGGCCTGCCTGGAGAGGATGTGAGTCCAGTGGCTTCTTCTCCCAGAGCCAGCAAGGGTGGAAAATGACTGAAGTGCAGCAAGATCTGACATTTCACAAAACTGTTGTCCATTGTATAGATTTATTCAACTGCTTCATTTCTTAGTTCATTCATTCATTCATCACACTTTCTGAGAACCCACCACGTGGCAGGAACTTTGCCAGGTGCTGGGGATACAGTGGTAAACATGTAGGATAGAACATGTCTTCATGGCACTTACATTTTGAGGGCAAGACAGAAAGTAAGAGCCACAGATGTTGGAGCCAAATACCCTGGGTTTGAGTATGCTTGAAGGGCCTTGTGAAAGTGGTTTTATACCTCAGCTTTTTCATCTGTAGAATGGTAATAATAATGGTGCTTAACGCCTAGATTGTTGTGAGGATTAGATGAGTTAATGCATACAAAGTGTCTTTACCCATTACTATAAAAGGGTTAGCCAGTGTTACTGCTGTTATCGTATGGTGAGTAATCCCAATGACAATTGTAGGGAGACCCTAGTTAGTCAGGGAGGAGGATCAGGGAAGACGGCTAGAAAATGACAAATCTGTCTTCATGAATGACAAGTTAAGCAGGCAAAATAGGTGGGGAGCGATTTCAAGGTCTACATAGAACCCTAAAATAATAAAGAGCATGGCTTATTACAAGAACTGCAATCAGGAGCGTTGGACTGGAGATTAATGATTATGATTAATTAATTAAGATTAATGAGATGGCCAAGGTGCCTGAGATAATACTGGAGGAATTGATAATGAAAATCTCATCTCTTCCTTTTTTTTAGTTTTTTAAATTTGAATTCAATGAATTAACATAGTGTATGATCAGTTTCAGAGGTAGAGTTTAGTGATTCATCAGTTGCATGTAACACCCAGGGCTCATTCCTTCAAGGCCCTCCTTAATGTCTATCGCCCTCATCTCTCTTGTTGACTTTTGAGTTGTTTTAATTGTCGGTATGACAAATAATGCTGCAAAACACACATATTTAGCAATCGTGTATTTCTATGAGATTAATTCCTTAAAATAGGAGAAATGGGTAAATGGTTAAAAATAGTTAAAATTTAAAAACATTACACTAATTAAACTCTCACCAACTGTATAAATAAGTGCCACGTTGTCACCAACCTCTGGGATATTAGGCACTTTTTAAAAACTGACGGGGACGCCTGGGTGGCTCAGTTGGTTGGATGACTGCCTTCGGCTCAGGTCATGATCCTGGAGTCCCGGGATCCAGTCCCACATCGGGCTCCCAGCTCCACGGGGAGTCTGCTTCTCCCTCTGACCTTCTCCTCACTCACGCTCTCTCTCACTGTCTCTCTCTCAAATAAATAAATAAAATCTTTTAAAAAATAAATAAATAAAATAAAATAAAATAAAAAAATAAAAACTGACGATCCAGGGGCACCTGGGTGGCTCACTGGGTTAAAGCCTCTGCCTTCTGATCAGGTCATGATCTCAGGGTCCTGGGATCAAGTCCTGCATTGGGCTCTCTGCTCCATGGGGAGCCTGCTTCCTCTTCTCTCTTTGCCTGCCTCTCTGCCTACTTGTGATCTCTGTCTAAAAACAAAACAAAACAAAAAACTGACAATCCAGTAAATGAAAACTAACGTGCCATTCTTTTTTTTTTTTTTTTATAAACATATATTTTTATCCCCAGGGGTACAGGTCTGCGAATCACCAGGTTTACACACTTCACAGCACTCACCATAGCACATACCCTCCCCAATATCCATAACCCCACCCCCCCTCTCCCAACCCACCTCCCCCCATTAACCCTCAGTTTGTTTTGTGAGATTAAGAGTCACTTATGGTTTGTCTCCCTCCCAATCCCATCTTGTTTCATTTATTCTTCTCCTACCCCCTCAACCCCTCATGTTGCATCTCCTCTCCCTCATATCAGGGAGATCATATGATAGTTGTCTTTCTCCGATTGACTTATTTCTCTAAGCATGATACCCTCTAGTTCCATCCACGTCGTCGCAAATGGCATGATTTCATTTCTTTTGATGGCTGCATAGTATTCCATTGTGTATATATACCACATCTTCTTTATCCATTCGTCTGTTGATGGACATCTAGGTTCTTTCCATAGTTTGGCTATTATAGACATTGCTGCTATAAACATTCGGGTGCACGTGCACCTTCAGATCACTACGTTTGTATCTTTAGGGTAAATACCCAGCAGTGCAATTGCTGGGTCATAGGGTAGTTCTATTTTCAACATTTTGAGGAACCTCCATGCTGTTTTCCAGAGTGATTGCACCAGCTTGCATTCCCACCAACAGTGTAGGAGGGTTCCCCTTTCTCCGCATCCTCGCCAGCATCTGTCATTTCCTGACTTGTTAATTTTAGCCATTCTGACTGGTGTGAGGTGATATCTCATTGTGGTTTTGATTTGTATTTCCCTGATGTCGAGTGATGTGGAGCACTTTTTCATGTGTCTGTTGGCCATCTGGATGTCTTCTTTGCAGAAATGTCTGTTCATGTCCTCTGCCCATTTCTTTTTTTTTTTTAAGATTTTTATTTATTTATTGAGAGAAAGGCAGTGAGAGAGAGCATGAGCGAGGAGAAAGTCAGAGGGAGAAGCAGACTCCCCGTGGACCTGGGAGCCCGATGCAGGACTCGATCCCGGGACTCCGGGATCATGACCTGAGCCGAAGGCAGTTGTCCAACCAACTGAGCCACCCAGGCGTCCCTCTGCCCATTTCTTGATTGGATTATTTGTTCTTTGGGTGTTGAGTTTGCTAAGTTCTTTATAGATTTTGGACACTAGCCCTTTATCTGATATGTCATTTGCAAATATCTTCTCCCATTCTGTCAGTTGTCTTTTGGTTTTGTTCACTGTTTCCTTTGCTGTGCAAAAGCTTTTGATCTTGATAAAATCCCAATAGTTCATTTTTGCCCTTGCTTCCCTTGCCTTTGGTGATGTTCCTAGGAAGATGTTGCTGCGGCTGACGTCGAAGAGGTTGCTGCCTGTGTTCTCCTCAAGGATTTTGATGGATTCCTTTCTCACATTGAGATCCTTCATCCATTTTGAGTCTATTTTCGTGTGTGGTGTAAGGAAATGATCCAATTCCATTATTCTGCATGTGGCTGTCCAATTTTCCCAACACCATTTATTGAAGAGGCTGTCTTTTTTCCATTGGACATTCTTTCCTGCTTTGTCGAAGATGAGTTGACCATAGAGTTGAGGGTCTATTTCTGGGCTCTCTATTCTGTTCCATTGATCTATGTGTCTGTTTTTGTGCCAGTACCATGCTGTCTTGATGATGACAGCTTTGTAATAGAGCTTGAAGTCCGGAATTGTGATGCCACCAACTTTGGCTTTCTTTTTCAATATTGCTTTGGCTATTCGAGGTCTTTTCTGGTTCCATATAAATTTTAGGATTATTTGTTCCATTTCTTTGAAAAAAATGGATGGTACTTTGATAGGAATTGCATTAAATGTGTAGATTGCTTTAGGTAGCATAGACATTTTCACAATATTTATTCTTCCAATCCAGGAGCATGGAACATTTTTCCATTTCTTTGTGTCTTCCTCAATTTCTTTCATGAGTACTTTATAGTTTTCTGAGTATAGATTCTTAGTCTCTTTGGTTAGGTTTATTCCTAGGTATCTTATAGTTTTGGGTGCAATTGTAAATGGGATGGACTCCTTAATTTCTCTTTCTTCTGTCTTGTTGTTGGTGTAGAGAAATGCAACTGATTTCTGTGCATTGATTTTATATCCTGACACTTGACTGAATTCCTGTACAAGTTCTAGTAGTTTTGGAGTGGAGTCTTTTGGGTTTTCCACATAGAGTATCATATCATCTGCGAAGAGTGATAGTTTGACTTCTTCTTTGCCGATTTGGATGCCTTTAATTTCCTTTTGTTGTCTGATTGCTGAGGCTAGGACTTCTAGTACTATGTTGAATAGCAGTGGTGATAACGGACATCCCTGCCGTGTTCCTGACCTTAGCGGAAAAGCTTTCAGTTTTTCTCCATTGAGAATGATATTTGCGGTGGGTTTTTCATAGATGGCTTTGATAATATTGAGGTATGTGCCGTCTATCCCTACACTTTGAAGAGTTTTGATCAGGAAGGGATGCTGTACTTTGTCAAATGCTTTTTCAGCATCTATGGAGAGTATCATATGGTTCTTGTTCTTTCTTTTATTAATGTGTTGTATCACATTGATTGATTTGTGGATGTTGAACCAACCTTGCAGCCCTGGAATAAATCCCACTTGGTCGTGGTGAATAATCCTTTTAATGTACTGTTGAATCCTACTCGCTAGAATTTTGGCGAGAATTTTTGCATCTGTGTTCATCAAGGATGTTGGTCTGTAGTTCTCTTTTTTGATGGGATCCTTGTCTGGTTTTGGGATCAAGGTAATGCTGGCCTCATAAAATGAGTTTGGAAGTTTTCCTTCCATTTCTATTTTTTGGAACAGTTTCAGGAGAATAGGAATTAGTTCTTCTTTAAAGGTTTGGTAGAATTCCCCCAGGAAGTCGTCTGGCCCTGGGCTTTTGTTTGCTTGGAGATTTTTGATGACTGTTTCAATCTCCTTACTGGTTATGGGTCTGTTCAGGCTTTCTATTTCTTCCTGGTTCAGTTGTGGTAGTTTATATGTCTCTAAGAATGCATCCATTTCTTCCAGATTGTCAAATTTGTTGGCGTAGAGTTGCTCATAGCATGTTCTTATAATTGTCTGTATTTCTTTGGTGTTCGTTGTGATCTCTCCTCTTTCATTCATGATTTTATTTATTTGGGTCCTTTCTCTTTTCTTTTTGATAAGTCTGGCCAGGGGTTTATCAATCTTATTAATTCTTTCAAAGAACCAGCTCCTAGTTTCGTTGATTTGTTCTATTGTTTTTGGTTTCTATTTCATTGATTTCTGCTCTGATCTTTATGATTTCTCTTCTCCTGCTGGGTTTAGGGTTTCTTTCTTGTTCTTTCTCCAGCTCCTTTAGGTGTAGGGTTAGGTTGTGTACCTGAGACCTTTCTTGTTTCTTGAGAAAGGCTTGTACCACTATATATTTTCCTCTCAGGACTGCCTTTGTTGTGTCCCACAGATTCTGAACCGTTGTGTTTTCATTCTCATTTGTTTCCATAATTTTTTTCAATTCTTCTTTAATTTCCTGGTTGACCCATTCATTCTTTAGAAGGATGCTGTTTAGTCTCCATGTATTTGGGTTCTTTCCAAATTTCCTCTTGTTATTGAGTTCTAGCTTCAGAGCATTGTGGTCTGAAAATATGCAGGGAATGATCCCAATCTTTTGATACCAGTTGAGACTTGATTTAGGACCGAGAATAGGATCTATTCTGGAGAATGTTCCATGTGCACTAGAGAAGAATGTGTATTCTGTTGCTTTGGGATGAAATGTTCTGAATATATCTGTGATGTCCATCTGGTCCATCTGTTACATCTTCTTGTTGGACAGTTCCTTTGAGTATGATATAGTGTCCTTCCTCGTCTCTTATTATAGTCTTTGGCTTAAAATCTAAATGATTTGATATAAGGATTGCCACTCCTGCTTTCTTCTGATGTCCATTAGCATGGTAAATTCTTTTCCACCCCCTCACTTTAAACCTGGAGGTATCTTCGGGTTTAAGATGAGTTTCTTGTAGGCAACATATAGATGGGTTTTGTTTTTTTATCCATTCTGATACCCTGTGTCTTTTGATTGGGGCATTTAGCCCATTAACATTCAGGGTAACTATTGAGAGATATGAGTTTAGTGCCATTGTATTGCCTGTAAGGTGACTGTTATTGTATATTGTCTCTGTTTCTTTCTGATCTACTACTTTTAGGGTCTCTCTTTGCTTAAAGGACCCCTTTAAATATTTCCTGTAGAGCTGCTTTGGTATTTGCAAATTCTTTCAGTTTTTGTTTGTCCTGGAAGCTTTTAATCTCTCCGTCTATTTTCAATGATAGCCTAGCTGGATATAGTATTCTTGGCTGCATGTTTTTCTCATTTAGTACTCTGAATATATCATGCCAGCTCTTTCTGGCCTGCCAGGTCTCTGTGGATAAGTCTGCTGCCAATCTAATATTTTTACCATTGTACGTTACAGACTTCTTTTCCCGGGCTGCTTTCAGGATCTTTTCTTTGTCACTAAGACTTGTCAATTTTACTATTAGGTGACAGGGTGTGGACCTATTCTTATTGATTTTGAGGGGGGTTCTCTGAACCTCCTGGATTTTGATGCTTGTTCCCTTTGCCATATTGGGGAAATTCTCTCCAATAATTCTCTCCAACATACCTTCTGCTCCCCTCTCTGTTTCCTCTTCTTCTGGAATCCCAATTATTCTAATGTTGTTTCGTCTTATGGTGTCACTTATCTCTCGAATTCTCCCCTCATTGTCCAGTAGCTGTTTGTCCCTCTTTTGCTCAGCTTCTTTATTCTCTGTCATTTCGTCTTCTATATCGCTAATTCTTTCTTCTGCCTCATTTATCCTAGCAGTGAGAGCCTCCATTTTTTTATTACACCTCATTAATAGCTTTTTTGATTTCAACTTGGTTAGATTTTAGTTCTTTTATTTCTCCAGAAAGGGCTTTTATATCTCCCGAGAGGGTTGCTTTAATATCTTCCATGCCTTTTTCAAGCCCGGCTAGAACCTTGAGAATCGTCATTCTGAACTCTATATCTGACATATTACCAATGTCTGTATTGATTAGGTCCCTAGCCTTTGGTACTGCTTCTTGTTCTTTTTTTTGTTGTGAATTTTTCCGCCTTGTCATTTTGTCCAGATAAGAGTATATGAAGGAGCAAGTAAAATACTAAAAGGGTGTCAACAACCCCAGGAAAATATGCTTTAGCCAAATCAGAAGAGATCCCAAATCGTGAGGTGGGAGAAAGGGGATAAAAAGGGGTTCAGAAAGAAAAAAGAAAAAAAAAAGAAACTATTAAAAAAAGAAAGCCGATAAAGAAAAAATATAAAAAGAGGAAAAAAATATATATATATATTAGATAAACTATTTAAAAAACGTTAAAAAAGAAAACGGTAAAAGTTAAAAAAATTTAGCAGAAGAAGAGAAAAAGAAAAAAAAAATTGAAAAAGAAAAAAAATTAAATTAACTGCAAGGCTAAAAAATCATGGGGAGAAAGCCATGAGTTCCGTGCTTTGCTTTCTTCTCCTCTGGAATTCCGCCGTTCTCCTTGGTAGGTGAACTTGGTCCTGGCTGGGTTTCCCGTTGATCTTCTGGGGGAGGGGCCTGTTGTAGTGATTCTCAAGCGTCTTTGCCCCAGGCGGAGTTGCACCGCCCTTACCCGGGGCCGTGCTGAGTAATCCGCTCGGGTTCGCTTTCGGAAGCTTTTGTTCCCTGAGCGCTTTCCGTAGAGTTCCGGAGGGCGGGAGTGAAGATGGCGGCCTCCCGGTCTCCGGCCCGGAGGAGCCGATAGCCCGGGGCCCCACTCCTCAGTGCGCCCTCAGAGAACAGCGCCCAATGACTCCCGTCACCCTGGCCTCCGGCCGCGCTCCGAGCTGACCGAGCCTGCGACCGGTTCAAGGCAACCCCGAGCTGAGAGTCACTCCTCGGGTCTGTCTCTGCAGCCGGCTTCCCCGTTCTAATACCGGTAAGCTCTGCGACACTCAGACATCCCCGATCCTTCTGCGACCCTGCGGGACCTGAGGCCGCACTGACCCCGCCTGGGCTTCACCCCAGTTAAGCCTCTGGAGCGATGTCCCTCAGTGGAACAGACTTTTAAAAGTCCTGATTTTGTGCTCTGTTGCTCCGCCGCTCGCCGGGAGCCGGCCCCTCCCCCCGCGGTCTATCTTCCCGTCGCTTTGGATTCACTTCTCCGCCAGTCCTACCTTTCAGATAGTGGTAGATTTCTTGTTTCTAGAATTGCTGTTCTTCTCTTCAATCTCCCGTTGGATTTGTAGGTGTTTGCAATCTTTAGATAAGCTATTTAGCTGATCTCCCGCTACCCGAAGTAGTCTCAGCTGCTACTTCTCCGCCATCTTGACTCCTCCATCGATCCTAATGTGCCATTCTTATGTATATTTTTTTAAAGATTTTATTTATTTATTTGACAGAGAGAAATCACAAGTAAGCAGAGAGGCAGGCAGAGAGAGAGGAGGAAGCAGGCTCCCTGCTGAGCAGTAAGCCCAATGTGGGGCTCGAACCCAGGACCTGGGATCATGACCTGAGCCGAAGGCAGTGGCTTAACCCACTCAGCCACCCTGGCGCCCCCTTATGTATATTTTTTTAGTAATTGAGTACCTTTATTTGTTGGTCATTTGCAGTCCTTTTTTAATTGTTTACGTCCTTTGTCTATTTTTCTATTGGAATTTTAATTTTAATATGATATTTTCTAATTTGCAAAAGTTTTTGTATGTATGTTTTAGGAACTGCTTCACAAACATTTAGGGTTTTCGAATAGTTCTAGCTCTTTTGTTTCTTCTTTTAAATAAAATTAGTTCAAACCCTCGTGCCCCAGAATGGTCAGAAAGTCTAATTTCACCCTACTTCAACCTCCCACATCCTGAGCTTTGTATAAGACAGCCCAAGAAGAGTGCTTCTATAGCTCAGTGGAAGATCTGTCTCCCAGTGGTCTGTTTTCTATCATTATCATTTAGACTTTTCTGGGATTGTTATGTCCTTCAATCAATTGACCCATTTGTCATTACAAAAAAAAAAATATTTCTATCCTTGGTAATATTCTTTTCTCTGAAATCTACTTTGTCTGATATTAAGACAGTCACTCCAGCTTTCTTTTTATTAGTGTTAGCATGTATTATCTTTTTCATTTCCTTTACTTATAACCTATTTATGTCCTAAAGTATTCTTATAGCTAGCATAGATTTGGGTCTTGCTTTAAAAAAATAATGCAACCTGACAATCTCTACCCAATTGAGAGTCAACTTAAATATTCGGGACATTTTGTGAACCATCAATAGCTAAAACCAGCTACAGTGGAAGTATTTATTATAGAAATCAGCAAAGACCACCAAAGCCAGTCTCCCCACTCCCCTACCAGAGCTGGTTTACAAGTATATCACTGCTCCCAGATTTCTTGAATGGATTTAGCATACTCTTTTCCTAAACTCCCTGGCCATCATACCAACTTCCAAGTTCTATTCAAACTTTGTTTTCCCCTTTGAACTCAAGTCTAAGAGATAGAGAGATTATAAGATAGGAAGGAGGAGGCTTTGCTTTATTTGGTGCTGTAACCCTAGGACCCAGCACAAGGTCTGGGAAATAAGAGGTGCTAGCTATTTATTCAGTGTTGTAGTACCCTCCCATTTTATATGCAACACTTCTCCAAAAGGAATCCCACTTACACCATAGGAAGCACCATACCACATCAACGATTCCTGAACAGATATCCAGAATAACGGATTTTATAGGAAGAATTGTAAATTCTAGAGCTGGATTAGACAATTTTCTTAAACCCAGCCAGGCAATTAACCAGGGTCTGCTTGCCAGATACAGTCCAAAACTGTTGTCTTCTCTATCCTAAATCCCAATGAATGGATTTCTTTGTGTATATCCTACTCAAGAAACTTTCTAAAATAAATGTCTTGTTTTTCTAGACGCAATCCAAACCTTCTTGAATCATCTATATTCTTCTTTACTCATTTATGTCTGTTTTCTACTCTAGCACCCTACTCTCTGTTCCATTAAACTGCTTTACTCTTGATATTTTGACTTTTTTATTGTGCTGCTTTCCCAGTTTCCTTCTAAATTACTTCCTTGATAAACCTAGAATAAGCATCAGAACCACAGACTCCTGGGTGCCTGAGTGGCTCAGTGGTTAAGCAACTGCCTTCAGCTCAGGTCATGATCCTGGAGTCTCAGGATCAAGTCCCGCATCAGGCTCCCAGCTCCATGGGGAGTCCTTCTGACCTTCTCCCCTTTCATGCTCTCTCTCATTGTCTCTCTTTCAAATAAATAAAAAATCTTAGAAAAAAAAACAAACAAACAAACACAGACTCCATTTTGAAGGTCACATCTGCATATCTAATTTCTGCAGAAATATTAAGGATTGGCATAACTACAGTGCAATTATATTTCCATGAGACACGCACCAGGAAAACACCTTTCAGTACTCAGTTGACTTTTTTTTTTTTTTTGTCATACCATCTGAGCAGATGGCTTTTTTAGCAGTCCTTCAAGTCAAAGTAAAACATTGAGCCCAAGGGTAGGAAATCACTATTTCAACAGCACCAAAAATGGGTCCACACTTTCCTTTCTTCATTTTAGTTATGCCCAAGTCAAAGGCTTCACGTTTAAGAGCAACTTCACCAAACTAGATTTTAATTCTTTCGTCTTTCTCTCTCAGATTTCTCCACAACACCAAATGCACCAGGACGCCCAACCGCAAATACCGCCAACGTCCGGAACGCAGACCTTGAGAATGGGGATGTAATACTGATGAAGCGTCGAATACTTGGCCACAGAATTATCACCGTCAACTTCGCAATCAATGATTTGTATTTTTTTTCTGAAATAGAGAGGTAAGTTTCCCATCTCTCCCTATCATGGCTTCCCCTGGTTAGTACCTTCCTGCAAAGCCTGTAAGTGACACAGTGATTTCAGCCCTGCCAGGCAGGAATCTCCAACTGAAAATCTCACTGAATTCTGCCCGTCACTGTATCAATTTCGGCCATCCTTCCCTTTAGGTCCTAGATGCTCTTCAGTATTCTGGAGTTGCCAGTATTGAAATGATTGAAATATTGAAATGATATTTATACCCAGGAAGTGGAGCGCTTTTTTCTCCTTATTATTTGCTAATATGATAGAAGTCCTCTTATGGAGCACCATAGAGCCAATAGTTCCTTAGTTAGAACAAAGAATGATAGTAGTAAAAATTGTGTGTCTGTGTGTGTGCATGACATTGAACAGAGACATATAGTTATAGATATTATTCCTTGCTTTATCCATGCATCTTATGAAAAAAGCAAGTAGTAGAAAAAAAAATTGGAGGTCATTCCATTACAGCTTTGGTGAAATACAGAAAGCAAAACGTCTTTCTGCCCTGGGTCAGATTATTCTTACCTGTTGTTTAGTACAGTTTCTACTTAGAAATATTTCTCTGGGCAAAGAGAAGCAGATGGAGAGGGAGAGAAAGAAGCCTGAACAGACTCTATATCCAGTGCAGAGCCGGACATGGGGCTCAGTCTCACGACCTTGAAATCATGACCTAAGCCAAAATCAAAAGTCAGGGGCTTAAGTGACTGAGCCACCCAGGCACCTCTCTACTTAGAAATACTCTTAACCAACTGTGTCTCATGTGTGCAGCTCTTCAATTTGTGAGCCGAGGGTCTGAACTCGCAAAACAGTCCTACTGGGGTAAAGGAGTTAGTCAATGGTTCTCAACGCTGGTGCACATCAGGGTCTCTGGGAGCTGGTGAATACTGCCAATGCCAAGGCCCAGAGATTTGGATTTCAGGGGTCCCTTGTGGAGCCTGGGAACTGGTACTGTCATAAGTTGCTCATGGGATTCTGATGGCAGCACAGTTGAGAACACAGGTCTAGCGCCTCTAAAGGAGAAAACTGACTTAAAATTTTCTTGAACATTTGCAGATAGAAACAAGTGACTCTAAGAGAAATAAGAGTTTCTGCTTCTTTCTCTGTCCTCATCAAAGGGAACATCTTTGCCATTAACAGAAAGGGTATGTTCCTGGAACACTGATTTGAAATTTGGAATACATTTCCACCATAGAAATGATGTACTGCATGGTGATTAGGTATCTTATGTACTAAAGTAGAATGGCTTATGAGTCTATGTTTTAGAATGTGGTGGGCTTTTTTTTTTTTTTTGAGAACTTTTAAAAGTTCTGAACTAATTTAGAGATAAAGATAGAGATGCATAAATGGTATTTAAGTTGATATAAGTTGGAAGTCTCCTGTACATGCATACAGGCTACTCAATCCTCTATATTACTGCACTCATTGTGTATCATTATTATTGTCATTTTTGCCTGCTTTTGGTTGATTAGCTTTTTTAAAATTTTAATTCCAATATAGTTGACATACAGTGTTATATTAGTTTCATGTGTAGAATATACTGATTAAACAATTCTACACATTATTCAGTATTCATCATGATAAGTATATTCTTACAACCTATTTCACTTATCCCCTGCCTCCCTCCCCTCTGGTAACCATCAGTTTGTTCTCTATAGTTAAGACTGTTTCTTGGTTTGTCTCTTTTTTTATTTGTTTTGTTTCTTAAATTCCAAATATGAGTGAAATCATATGGTATTTGTCTTTCTCTAACATTTCACTTAGAATTATACCCTCTATCTCCATCCATGTTGTTGAAAATGGCAAGATTTCTTTCTTTTTCATGGTTGAGTAATATTCTATTGTATAAATATACCATATTTTCTTTATCCATTGATCTGTCAATGGACACGTGAACTGCTTCCATAATTTCGCCATTATAAATAATGCTGCAATAAACATAGGGGGTGCATATATTTCTTTGAATTAGTATTTTCGTATTCTTTAGGTAATACCCAGTAGTGGGATTACTGGATTATATGGTAAATCTATTTTTAAATTTGTGAGGAACATCCATACTTAAATAGATATTATTATGTTAAATCATGCTAACATACTTCAACTCACCTGTCAAACTTTCAACGTAAAATCAAAGCCATTCCTCTAACTGGAGATCCATATATCTTTCTTGCATAAATTATATCCAAAATGTTATCAGCTAATTCTAAAATTTCTCTCTTTAAAGTGAGTGAGAATATAAAGGCAGTTTAATCCTTCTGAATTTTTTTTTATCCTTCTGAATTTTTATACATGTTTTTTCAAAGTTTTAAATTGCTTTGTCACACCTCACTCAATAGTAACCTTTTTTTTTTTTTTTCAATAGCAACTTTTTAAAAAACAACTTGCCTTTACTGGAACATTCCAACACAATCAAATTTATTTTCTGAGAAACAACAAATATCTTTTCCTTTTATGTTCATATTTTATTAATTCTCATAAATTACAAATTATAGGAACAAGTACAACAGGCAAAAATCTTTGAGAAGAGGCATGAATAATTCTCAGTATGTATCTGCCTCAACTCATTGTGAAAATGTGAGAGTACATTACAGAAGGTACAACCAGTGTATATGATGAGCATGTCGTAGGCATCAGTCGGTGTGTTTTGAGAAATACAGAGTATCTGGTCATTCAGCACACTAGTTAGGGGAATTGGTTAAGAGATCTTCTTTTTTTTTTTTTTTTTTTTTTTTTAATTTTTTAATTTTTTTCAGCATAACAGTATTCATTATTTTTGCACCACACCCAGTGCTCCATGCAATCCGTGCCCTCTACAATACCCACCACCTGGTGCCCCCAACCTCCCACCCCCCACCCCTTCAAAATTCTCAGATCGTTTTTCAGAGTCGATAGTCTCTCATGGTTCACCTCCCCTTCCAATTTCCCTCAACTCCCTTCTCCTCTCCATCTCCCCTTGTCCTCCATGCTATTTGTTATGCTCCACAAATAAGTGAAACCATATGATAATTGACTCTCTCTGCTTGACTTATTTCACTCAGCATAATCTCTTCCAGTCCCGTCCATGTTGCTACAAAACTTGGGGATTCATCCTTTCTTTCTTTTTTTTTTTTTTTTTTTTTTTTTTTTTTTTTTTTTCAGGTTTATAAACATATATTTTTATCCCCAGGGGTACAGGTCTGCGAATCGCCAGGTTTACACACTTCACAACACTCACCATAGCACATACCCTCCCCGATACCAATAACCCCACCCCCTCTCCCAACCCCCTCCCCCCATCAACCCTCAGTTTGTTTTGTGAGATTAAGAGTCACTTATGGTTTGTCTCCCTCCCAATCCCATCTTGTTTCATTTACTCTTCTCCTACCCCCTCGACCCCCCATGTTGCATCTCCTCTCCCTCATATCAGGGAGATCATATGATAGTTGTCTTTCTCCGATTGACTTATTTCGCTAAGCATGATACCCTCTAGTTCCATCCACGTTGTTGCAAATGGCAAGATTTCATTTCTTTTGATGGCTGCATAGTATTCCATTGTGTATATATACCACATCTTCTTTATCCATTCGTCTGTAGATGGACATCTAGGTTCCTTCCATAGTTTGGCTATTGTAGACATTGCTGCTATAAACATTCGGGTGAACGTGCCCCTTCGGATCACTATGTTTGTATCTTTAGGGTAAATACCCAGCAGTGCAATTGCTGGGTCATAGGGTAGTTCTATTTTCAACATTTTGAGGAACCTCCATGCTGTTTTCCAGAGTGGTTGCACCAGCTTGCATTCCCACCAACAGTGTAGGAGGGTTCCCCTTTCTCCGCATCCTCGCCAGCATCTGTCATTTCCTGACTTGTTAATTTTAGCCATTCTGACTGGTGTGAGGTGATATCTCATGGTGGTTTTGATTTGTATTTCCCTGATGCCGAGTGATATGGAGCACTTTTTCATGTGTCTGTTGGCCATCTGGATGTCTTCTTTGCAGAAATGTCTGTTCATGTCCTCTGCCCATTTCTTGATTGGATTATTTGTTCTTTGGGTGTTGAGTTTGCTAAGTTCTTTATAGATTTTGGACACTAGCCCTTTATCTGATATGTCATTTGCAAATATCTTCTCCCATTCTGTCAGTTGTCTTTTGGTTTTGTTCACTGTTTCCTTTGCTGTGCAAAAGCTTTTGATCTTGATAAAATCCCAAAAGTTCATTTTTGCCCTTGCTTCCCTTGCCTTTGGTGATGTTCCTAGGAAGATGTTGCTGCGGCTGACGTCGAAGAGGTTGCTGCCTGTGTTTTCCTCGAGAATTTTGATGGATTCCTTTCTCACATTGAGATCCTTCATCCATTTTGAGTCTATTTTCGTGTGTGGTGTAAGGAAATGATCCAATTTCATTTTTCTGCATGTGGCTGTCCAATTTTCCCAACACCATTTATTGAAGAGGCTGTCTTTGTTCCATTGGACATTCTTTCCTGCTTTGTCGAAGATGAGTTGACCATAGAGTTGAGGGTCCATTTCTGGGCTCTCTATTCTGTTCCATTGATCTATGTGTCTGTTTTTGTGCCAGTACCATGCTGTCTTGATGATGACAGCTTTGTAATAGAGCTTGAAGTCCGGAATTGTGATGCCACCAACTTTGGCTTTCTTTTTCAATATTCCTTTGGCTATTCGGGGTCTTTTCTGGTTCCATATAAATTTTAGGATTATTTGTTCCATTTCTTTGAAAAAAATGGATGGTACTTTGATAGGAATTGCATTAAATGTGTAGATTGCTTTAGGTAGCATAGACATTTTCACAATATTTATTCTTCCAATCCAGGAGCATGGAACATTTTTCCATTTCTTTGTGTCTTCCTCAATTTCTTTCATGAGTACTTTATAGTTTTCTGAGTATAGATTCTTAGTCTCTTTGGTTAGGTTTATTCCTAGGTATCTTATAGTTTTGGGTGCAATTGTAAATGGGATGGACTCCTTAATTTCTCTTTCTTCTGTCTTGTTGTTGGTGTAGAGAAATGCAACTGATTTCTGTGCATTGATTTTATATCCTGACACTTGACTGAATTCCTGTACAAGTTCTAGCAATTTTGGAGTGGAGTCTTTTGGGTTTTCCACATAGAGTATCATATCATTTGCGAAGAGTGATAGTTTGACTTCTTCTTTGCCGATTTGGATGCCTTTAATTTCCTTTTGTTGTCTGATTGCTGAGGCTAGGACTTCTAGTACTATGTTGAATAGCAGTGGTGATAACGGACATCCCTGCCGTGTTCCTGACCTAAGCGGAAAAGCTTTCAGTTTTTCTCCATTGAGAATGATATTTGCAGTGGGTTTTTCATAGATGGCTTTGATAATATTGAGGTATGTGCCGTCTATCCCTACACTTTGAAGAGTTTTGATCAGGAAGGGATGCTGTACTTTGTCAAATGCTTTTTCAGCATCTATGGAGAGTATCATATGGTTCTTGTTCTTTCTTTTATTAATGTGTTGTATCACATTGATTGATTTGCGGATGTTGAACCAGCCTTGCAGCCCTGGAATAAATCCCACTTGGTCGTGGTGAATAATCCTTTTAACGTACTGTTGAATCCTATTGGCTAGTATTTTGGCGAGAATTTTTGCATCTGTGTTCATCAAGGATATTGGTCTGTAGTTCTCTTTTTTGTTGGGATCCTTGTCTGGTTTTGGGATCAAGGTGATGCTGGCCTCATAAAATGAGTTTGGAAGTTTTCCTTCTATTGCTATTTTTTGGAACAGTTTCAGGAGAATAGGAATTAGTTCTTCTTTAAATGTTTGGTAGAATTCCCCCGGGAAGCCGTCTGGCCCTGGGCTTTTGTTTGTTTGGAGATTTTTGATGACTGTTTCAATCTCCTTACTGGTTATGGGTCTGTTCAGGCTTTCTATTTCTTCCTGGTTCAGTTGTGGTAGTTTATACGTCTCTAGGAATGCATCCATTTCTTCCAGATTGTCCAATTTGTTGGCGTAGAGTTGCTCATAGTATGTTCTTATAATTGTCTGTATTTCTTTGGTGTTCGTTGTGATCTCTCCTCTTTCGTTCATGATTTTATTGATTTGGGTCCTCTCTCTTTTCTTTTTGATAAGTCTGGCCAGGGGTTTATCAATCTTATTAATTCTTTCAAAGAACCAGCTCCTAGTTTCGTTGATTTGTTCTATTGTTTTTTTGGTTTCTATTTCATTGATTTCTGCTCTGATCTTTATGATTTCTCTTCTCCTGCTGGGTTTAGGGTTTCTTTCTTGTTCTTTCTCCAGCTCCTTTAGGTGTAGGGTTAGGTTGTGTACCTGAGACCTTTCTTGTTTCTTGAGAAAGGCTTGTACCGCTATATATTTTCCTCTCAGGACTGCCTTTGTTGTGTCCCACAGATTCTGAACTGTTGTGTTTTCATTATCATTTGTTTCCATAATTTTTTTCAATTCTTCTTTGATTTCCTGGTTGACCCATTCATTCTTTAGAAGGATGCTGTTTAGTCTCCATGTATTTGGGTTCTTTCCAAATTTCCTCTTGTTATTGAGTTCTAGCTTCAGAGCATTGTGGTCTGAAAATATGCAGGGAATGATCCCAATCTTTTGATACCGGTTGAGACTTGATTTAGGACCAAGAATGTGATCTATTCTGGAGAACGTTCCATGTGCACTAGAGAAGAATGTGTATTCTGTTGCTTTGGGATGAAATGTTCTGAATATATCTGTGATGTCCATCTGGTCCAGTGTGTCATTTAAGGCCTTGATTTCCTTGTTGATCTTTTGCTTGGATGATCTGTCCATTTCAGTGAGGGGAGTGTTAAAATCCCCTACTATTATTGTATTCTTGTCGATGTGTTTCTTTGATTTTGTTATTAATTGGTTTATATAGTTGGCTGCTCCCACGTTAGGGGCATAGATATTTAAAATTGTTAGATCTTCTTGTTGGACAGTTCCTTTGAGTATGATATAGTGTCCTTCCTCATCTCTTATTATAATCTTTGGCTTAAAATCTAATTGATCTGATATAAGGATTGCCACTCCTGCTTTCTTCTGATGTCCATTAGCATGGTAAATTCTTTTCCACCCCCTCACTTTAAACCTGGAGGTGTCTTCGGGTGTAAGATGAGTTTCTTGTAGGCAACATATAGATGGTTTTTGTTTTTTTATCCATTCTGATACCCTGTGTCTTTTGATTGGGGCATTTAGCCCATTAACATTCAGGGTAAGTATTGAGAGATATGAATTTAGTGCCATTGTATTGCCTGTAAGGTGACTGTTATTGTATATTGTCTCTGTTTCTTTCTGATCTACTACTTTGAGGGTCTCTCTTTGCTTAGAGGACCCCTTTCAATATTTCCTGTAGAGCTGGTTTGGTATTTGCAAATTCTTTCAGTTTTTGTTTGTCCTGGAAGCTTTTAATCTCTCCGTCTATTTTCAATGATAGCCTAGCTGGATATAGTATTCTTGGCTGCATGTTTTTCTCATTTAGTACTCTGAATATATCATGCCAGCTCTTTCTGGCCTGCCAGGTCTCTGTGGATAAGTCTGCTGCCAATCTAATATTTTTACCATTGTACGTTACAGACTTCTTTTCCCGGGCTGCTTTCAGGATCTTTTCTTTGTCACTAAGACTTGTCAATTTTACTATTAGGTGACGGGGTGTAGACCTATTCTTATTGATTTTGAGGGGGGTTCTCTGAACCTCCTGGATTTTGATGCTTGTTCCCTTTGCCATATTGGGGAAATTCTCTCCAATAATTCTCTCCAATATACCTTCTGCTCCCCTGTTTCGTTTCCTCTTCTTCTGGAATCCCAATTATTCTAATGTTGTTTCGTCTTATGGTGTCACTTATCTCTCGAATTCTCCCCTCATTGTCCAGTAGCTGTTTGTCCCTCTTTTGCTCAGCTTCCTTATTCTCTGTCATTTGGTCTTCTATATCGCTAATTCTTTCTTCTGCCTCATTTATCCTAGCAGTGAGAGCCTCCATTTTTGATTGCACCTCATTAATAGCTTTTTTGATTTCAACTTGGTTAGATTTTAGTTCTTTTATTTCTCCAGAAAGGGCTTTTATATCTCCCGAGAGGGTTGCTTTAATATCTTCCATGCCTTTTTCAAGCCCGGCTAGAACCTTGAGAATCGTCATTCTGAACTCTATATCTGACATATTACCAATGTCTGTATTGATTAGGTCCCTAGCCTTTGGTACTGCCTCTTGTTCTTTTTTTGGTTGTGAATTTTTCCGCCTTGTCATTTTGTCCAGATAAGAGTTTATGAAGGAGCAAGTAAAATACTAAAAGGGTGGCAACAACCCCAGGAAAATATGCTTTAGCCAAATCAGAAGAGATCCTGAATTGTGAGGGGGGAGAAAGGGGATAAAAAGGGGCTCAGAAAGAAAGAAAAAAAAAACTATTAAAAAAAAGAAAGCCGATAAAGAAATAAATATAAAAAGAGGAAAAAATATATATATATTAGATAAACTATTTAAAAAACGTTAAAAAAAAGAAAATGGTAAAAGTTAAAAAAAATTTAGCAGAAGAAGAGAAAAAGAAAAAAAAATTGAAAAAGAAAAAAAAAATTAAATTAACTGCAAGGCTAAAAAATCATGGGGAGAAAGCCATGAGTTCCGTGCTTTGCTTTCTTCTCCTCTGGAATTCCGCCGTTCTCCTTGGTAGGTGAACTTGGTCCTGGCTGGTTTTCCCGTAGATCTTCTGGGGGAGGGGCCCGTTGTAGTGATTCTCAAGCGTCTTTGCCCCAGGCGGAGTTGCACCGCCCTTACCCGGGGCCGCGCTGAGTTATCCGCTCGGGTTCGCTTTCGGGAGCTTTTGTTCCCTGAGCGCTTTCCGTAGAGTCCGGAGGACGGGAATAAAGATGGCGGCCTCCTGGTCTCCGGCCCGGAGGAGCCGAGAGCCCGGGGCCCCACTCCTCAGTGCGCCCTCAGAGAACAGTGCCAAATGACTCTCGTCACCCTGGCCTCCGGCCGCGCTCCGAGCTGACCGAGCCTGCGACCGGCTCAAGTCAACTCCGAGCTGAGAGTCACTCCTCGGCTCTGTCTCTGTAGCCAGCTTCCCCGTTCTAATACCGGTAAGCTCTGCGACACTCAGACACCCCCGATCCTTCTGCGACCCTGCGGGACCTGAGGCCGCGCTTACCCCGCCTGGGCTTCACCCCAGTTAAGCCTCTGGAGCGATGTCCCTCAGCAGAACAGACTTTTAAAAGTCCTGATTTTGCTCCGTTGCTCCGCCGCTCGCCGGGAGCCGGCCCCTCCCCCCGCGGTCTATCTTCCCGTCGCTTTGGATTCACTTCTCCGCCAGTCCTACCTTGCAGAAAGTGGTTGATTTTCTGTTTCTGGAATTGCTGTTCTTCTTCTCTTCAATCTCCCGTTGGATTTGTAGGTGTTTGCAATCTTTAGATAAGCTATTTAGCTGATCTCCCGCTACCCGAAGTAGTCTCAGCCTGCTACTTCTCCGCCATCTTGACTCCTCCCCTTTAAGAGATCTTCTTAATCTGCACCCCAATGAGGCATTTAGTTCAGTTCCACAAATGCTTACTGATTGCTTGGGCACTGGGTTTGGCACTGGAGATTCAAAAGACAACTAAGACGTGTTCCCTATTCTCTGAGATCCTGCAAAGCAATCTGGATGGCAGACAAACACAAATGAGAGTTAATGAGTAGGATGATAGGTGCAGGAAGTGCATTTAGACAACTAAAAAGAAGGCAGAACTTTGTTTACCAAGTCACTGCTGAATCCCTGCTCTTGGTATGGCACCTGTCACAGAGTAAACCCTTTCAAGGGTCCACTGATTGAATAAATAAATGGATATGCAAAGCAAGGTTATAATGGGAAGATCTTAGTATTCTACTCTTAGGAAAAGTTTAAATGATTAAGATTTAAAGAGTCCGGAGAGAAATAAACTGTGTACATAAGTCAAGATAAGGTATAACTGACAGGTATTTGACGGTTAGTGAAAGAATATGTTGCTAGGAGACAGAAAGTTGCCAGGGGCTGCGATATGGGGAGAATGGAGAGTTACTGTTGGATGGCTTAGAGTTTCAGCTGGAGAAGATGAAAAAAGTTCTGGAGGTGGATTGTGTGATGGTTGCCCAGCACAGTCAATGTACTTAATGCCACTGATTGTATGTTTAAAAATGGTTAAACTGGTAAATGATATGTTGCATATATTTTACTATAATAAAAAAATTAAGAGTTTCAGCTGGAGAAGATGAAAAAAGTTCTGGAGGTGGATTGTGTTGATGGTTGCCCAGCACAGTCAATGTACTTAATGCCACTGATTGTATGTTTAAAAATGGTTAAACTGGTAAATGATATGTTGCATATATTTTACTATAATAAAAAAATTAAGAAAAGTAATATGTGGCTTCAAAGAGTGGTGGTAATTGTGAAAGCTTCAGGAGGAAGGTAAAGAAAGAGCAAGATAACTCTTACCCCTTAAAGTCTTCAGAGGCAAAACTGGTACGGAGGTTAGGATGGAAGCAGGATGGGATACATAAGGGAGTTTATGGTAAAGAAATACACTTGAAGAAGCACTTAGCATATTACCTGGCGTGTGGTAGGTGCTCAATTTGCATTTGCCTGTGGAGGCATTATGATTGAATGAATTAAGTTTCAACCTGGCCCAGGATTGGCCCTGTCTTTTTTAGGCCAGAAATGGGTCTGGGCTGGCTGCCCTATTTAGTTGCTGCTTTTATCCTCTCCTCACTGATTTCCTACTTACTGCTTCTTTTTAGATTTAATGATTTGGTAAGTTCAGCTCACGTGCTGCAAGCCAACCGGGCATACAAGGAGAATGACGTGGCCCTAATGAGGTCTAAAATTAACATCATCCTAAAGCTCTACCTGCATTCGGAAATCCCTCCAAGGCTGAGGGTAAAGGGGATTCCCGTTCCTCTCTGGGCATTTGCCAAGAAGCATTTCTTCCTCAAGAACTCTGAAAGCTGATAGGCACCTCCTAAGTCTTGGGTCAACCAGATGTCCTTTCCCTAGCAGTTGCATGAAAAGCTTCTGGGGAGGGGGTGGTCTTATAGGTCCTGGGGGGTCAAGAGAGGTTTTCTGCCTTCCCTGGAGCCTCGGCCAGTAACATGCTCCCATTCTATGGGTAGGTGAACATCTCTGAATCCCAGAAGGATGCCATCATTGCTGCCATTGCAGAGGGCCACCTAGATCGGAACATCTTCCATGGAACTGTCATGTCTCTCTTCCCTATCATTATGTACTTCTGGAAAAGGTAACTCTTTCTCCTTGCCCAAGACCACGAGGGCAGAAAAACACATTTGACTTTCTAGAGTAGCCCTCTGCTTCACAGTTTCCAGTCTCTTGGGAACTACAATGGTGTATTCTTATGCCACATGATATACCCCATCCCTCCCACTCTCACGCTGAAACTGAGTCAGAGGATGGAGGGCCAAGTAAGACTGGGGATCAGAGTACCTGGCTCTCTCCCAGGTACCTCCTCCTTGCTTAGAAAAATGAGGTTAATTTTCTTAGGCATAGGTTCCTCACCTAAGAGTGAGTATGGACCTCCATACCTGGGAAGAAGTTCTGTCAAGTTTAACACAACTATAATTGTGCTTGAGGAGCTTCATGAGAGAGTAAGACACAAAAGTTCTACTCTGTTATGTCCAAATCCCATAATTACCATTAGAGGCACAGTTGCTAGATATTACATTCTCAAGAGGAGCTTAGAAATTTAGGAGTTTTGTTGTTGTGGTGGTTGTTGTTGTTGTTGTTGTTGTTGTTATTGTAAAAGATTGATTTATTTGAGAGAGAGAGAGAGAGTGAAGGAAGGCAGAGAGGAAGAGAATCTTCAAGCAGACTCCCTGCTGGGCACAGATCCAGACACAGGGATCCATCTCATGACTTAGATCGTGACCTGAGCCAAAACCAAGAGTTGGTCTCTCAACCAACTGAGCCACCAATGTGTCCCAGAAATTTAGGTTTTTCTGTCCTATCTCCCAAAGTTGAAGTGGCAAATGTAGCAACAAACTCAAAACTAAAACATGGCGAGGAAATTATGAAGGCCAAAGAGCAAAAATGAAACAAACAAAATATCTGCAGGACAAATGCAACCTGTGGCCCACTGGTTTCTAACCTAGCCTGCTGAGGTTTAGGCTGAGACACTGGTCCAGGTTCTCCCAGCTGGTTATTCATTCCTATAGTGTATAGTGCCAACCTATACACTGGACACTGGACACTGGTCCAGGTTGTCCCAGCTGGTTATTCATTCCTATAGTGTATAGTGCCAACCTATACGTTCCACACGGGGCCCTGTATGACAGTGACCAGAGGATAACCAGCTGAAATGTTCCAAGACAGGGCTAATTAGGATATTTAGATTATTATATGATTCTGGCTCTTAGGGGACCTCCCCTCACCCCCCACACACATACACCACACACACCACACACACACACACACACGCATAAGTGTTACTTTAGTGGAAGAGAAGTCTAAAGGTTGCTTACCAATTTCCAACCTTTATTTTAAAATCTCTATGATAAATAGAACTATGATCCAGCAATTGTACTACTAGGTATTTACCCACAGGACACAAAATACAGATTCGAAGGGTTACCTGCACCCCAGTGTTTACAGCAGCATTATCAACAACAGCCAAACTATAGAAATAGCCCAAGTGTCCATCAGTTAATGAATGGATAAACGAGGTGTGGTATATAGACACAATGGAACATTCCTAAGCCATCAAAAAGAATGAAAGCTTGTCATTTGCAGTGATGTGGATGGAGCTAGAGTGTATTATGCTAAGCAAAACAAGACAGTCAGAGAAAGACAAATACCATGTAATTTCACTTACATGTGGAATTTAGGAAATAAAACAGATGAATGTATGGGAAGGGGGAAAAAGGAGAGAAGGAGAGGGGGGGAGGAAAACAATAAGAGACTCTTAATGTTAGAGAACAAACTGAGTGTTGATGGAGGGAAGTGGTAGGGGATGGGATAAATAGGTGATGGGTGTTAAGGAGGGCCCTTGTTCACTTGTTACAATGAGCACTGGGTATTACATGCAAGTGATGAATCACTAAATTCTACTCCTGAAACAAATATTATACTATATGTTAACTAATTAGGATTTAAAGAAAACTTTGGAAGAAAAAAAATATATATACTTCAGTTCAATTAAAAAAAATCTCTATGATAATACATTATTTAATACAGGATTAAAAGAATTAAAAATCGAAGTTCAAGATAACCAGTTTATCCTTTGAACATTAGTTGTTATCTAGCACTAGATAACAGTGCTAGTTCTGCTAAGCAGGATTAAACAGTTCTAGTTCTGCTAAGCAGGATTAAACAGAAATTTGTCCTGAAACTTTCTGGAGGATCAGAACCCTGAGAAATGCATGCTGCTCCTGGCTTGAGTCAGTGCTCAGCACTGCCTCACACCCATTTAGGAAGTGTAGACTGCTTCAGGGAGGCTTTGGATCCCTAATCTTTATGCAGCTGATTCTTCACTTGCTTTCCTATACACTCCTATATAAAGAGTTTTATATTGCACGAACTGTGTCTACTTATGTCATCCCAGATGAACCTCTCAATAGCCCTTTGAGATGGGTGGGGCAAAGTGTCATTATCCCTATTTTATAAATGAGTAAATTGAGGTTCAAAAGGGCTAAGAGATGCCTAGGAACACTTGGAAATGGTAAAACCAGGATTAGAAACAAGGTCTCGGGGCGCCTGGGTGGCTCAGTGGGTTAAGGCCTCTGCCTTCGGCTCAGGTCATGATCCCAGGGTCTTGGGATCAAGCCCCGCATCGGGCTCTCTGCTCAGTGGGGATCCTGCTTCCTCCTCTCTCTCTGCCTGCCTCTCTGCCTACTTGTGATCTGTCAAATAAATAAAATCTTTAAAAAAAAAAAAAAAAAGAAACAAGGTCTCTCATTATTTTAAGCACCATAAAGTATGCGTTGTGGCAGACTGGGAGCTTCCTGATGGGACAAAGACCCATTATAGCGAGTGGAATGAGAGAAACCAGCTGTGATCAAATAGAATGCCCCTTGGGGACATGGGAAAGAGAGCACCAGTTAAGACTATCAGAGCAGGGGCACCTGGGTAGCTCAGAGGGTTAAGCTTCTGCCTTCAGCTCAGGTCATGATCTCAGAGTCCTGAGATCAAGCCCCATGTTGGGCTCTCTGCTCAGCAGCGAGCGTGCTTCCCCCCCCCCCCCCGCCTACTTGTGATCTCTCTCTGTCAAATAAATAAATAAAATCGTTAAAAAAAAAAAAAAGACTATCAGAGCAAAGGCGGGATAGAAAATAAATCCAATCTTAGTCAAGACCAACCTCCAAGGGGTCCAATGCAAGAGTAGGATGATGGACAGCAAGCATTAGGGGCCAGGGAGGAACAGATGAAGAGTGTTATGAGGGACTCCAGGGAGCAACAGTTCTTAGACTGAGTTAAGTATATGAGTGCAAGTTCATGTGAGGAAGGGGTTTACTCAGACTGCTGGGAATGTCATGACAAGGTCATGACCTTCAGTAAGGGACAGGATGAAATCAGGGATCAGGACCTGAGAGGAAATCAGTCAGACACTCTGGCTGTACCACGTGGGGTTAAGTGGAGAGCTCATAGTCTGAGGCTCAAGCAAGCATTGGAGGGATTGACTCTTCCTCAGATCTGGATAAAGCAGATTCTTTACAGTCTCCATTCACTGGTTCTGAAAGGGAATCCCAACATACTGTCCATACCAGGTCCTCACTGGAGCTAGGCCTGGACACAGCGAGGGCTCAGAAGAAGGGCCTCTGACAGGCAACACCCCAAGGCCCAGACTTTCCTCTTCTCTATTGCACACTTTACTCTCTGTAAGGAATGGTCCTGACCCAGTTGCCCCGTGCTCAGTGTTCCAGCCTCCTCAGTGGGTAACTTTTTCCATGTGACCAGAAGACAATCTTCTCACAGGTTTTGTTCCTGGAAGGCAGCCCACTCTTACTTCCAGTTCAAGGGGAAGACACACAAGGATAAAAAAACTTCTCCTAAACCCACACACAAGACTTCTCCTTGGAGTGGAGGTAAGCTCAACCATGACCTATAGCCCCATTCTCTAGAAAATGAGACTCATAAAGGGAAAGCAAAGGTCCAAAGGACCAAGGTAAGACTTCGTAGAGGGTATTTCCTGGAGGGGTGGGCATCTCATTAACTTGGCTCTCAGAGAAGCATTAAAGTATGTTTTGTCTGTTGATATCAGTAACAGCAAAAAGGTACCCCACCCATGTACCACACTTCTCAGCAGTACCTCCCAACAGCCTCAGGATGTAGGTCATGGTCCATGTGGTGGGTAGATAGAGGTGGTGACTTGCTTTACTGCTATTTAAGAAGCCCCTGCTCCAACTATCTCCAGAAACCCTATCATTTGAAAAGCATCTGTTTTATGGTATTAAATGAGAATATTAAAAAGTGGATTTAGGGTATGATTTTCATGTGGTAAATACATATATATCTTTATGCATGTATGTAATCTTTATGAGAGCATGGGAAAAATTCATAAATAAAGTATTAATAGGCTTATCTCTGCATGATGTGATTATGAGTGATCTACATATTTATTATTAATATACTCTTAATATGGCATTCATATATTGCATATTATTAATATATTTATAAATAAGCAAATAGGTGCATTTGAAAATAAATACAGACATGTTTTCTTAGCAGAGCAGTTAAACTCAATCCCTTTCTTAATATCTGCACTGAGATCAGTAAGGAAATTTTAAAGAGGGGGAAGAGGGTGCACAGAGCAGTGCCTGGAGAGAGCAGGACTGGATGTCTCTGCAGTGGAAGGTTCTGAGAACCAAAGAGAACAGGTCTGTGAGTCTGAAACTGGTACCAACATCAGAACAAAATAAGGAGATAAGACAGGAGTCTTAAAGACAGCAACAAATTGTCCTGTAAGAGAGCTGAGCATTCCAAGGTTTTAGTTTCAGCCTATGCAGTTCTCATGTCCATTTTTTCCAGATACTTAACCCTGCCCCCCTTCCAGCCTCCTCACAAACAAGCGTTCCACTCCCTTTGGGGAGTACAAATGAGACTTTTGAAACTTAACCCATCCCTAGCTTGCATGAAGAGTGAGAGAAGCAGCTCTGGCTGGTTGTGGAGCCAAGTTCCTGCCCCTCTGAGAGGTGCACCTAAGTAGGAAATAAATCACCTTTACCTCCCTGATCTCAAATATAGAGGCTTGGATTTAGATAATATCTGTCAGTAACATCCTATACTCCAAGGAATATTGTCAAGAACTTCCTTGCTTACATATAAAGATTTATTTTGTTGGGTGTTAGAAGGGATTTTAATGTTCCCTGTCTTTTTTCTCCAGGAGACCATGCCATCTTAAGATTCACCTTGCTCAGAGGTATTGAGTGGTTTCGGCCTCAACAACGGGAGGTAATAGCAAGTCCAGGCCAAAATTGTGAGTTGGAGTTAGAATCCCACTGATCTAACTACTAAGATGGTGACTCTAATCCAGTTTGGCCAAGCTCCTTAATGACCACAAGGAGACTGAGGTCCCCGAAATGTGAAGCAATTTGCTCCAAACCACCCAGCATGTGAGTGGCAGAGATGGGATGAGAAGCAGGTCTCCTGACTGCCTTTCTGGGGCTCTGTGCACAGCTCTCATCTGAGTAATTGTATCTTCCTAATTCTCTTATAGCCCCTTGAAGGCAGGTACCTTAGGCTTGTCTGTATCTCTGCTGGCTCCTCTGTATGTGTGGTGGTTCCAATGTGTGTGTGGACACAATTGTAACATCCCAGTTGTTATTTTCCCCTCCCTCTGAGAGCACCTGCTAACTTGAACAGAACCTCCATCCCATGCCTTCTGCTTCCTGGAAGTACCTACTACAGATCATCTTATCCCAGTAATAAACACTCTTGTCCCAGCCACCCATATCTGAGCCACGCTATATCCTTTTTCTCCCCCATCTTTAGCCTCAAGGAGTTAAGCCCTCTTCCAAGTATTAAAGTTGCCTTGGTTTCCACATGGTCTCTCCTGACAAGCATTTTCTTTCCCCCATACCAATTGTTCACTGCTATTTCTAGGTTGGAGATACTGTTTCTTTCTGCTGCTTATGGGCATGAAACACCAGCTTGCCTTTTCTGCCCATTTGCATATGTCCCCTCATTCCCTAGTGGGGGAGGCCACTATGGAATATTGCCCATGATCCATAGGGTCCAAACAGCCTTAAACTTTGCGATTCCAGTATTCATATGGCTTCATTTCCTTTTGTTACTTCCCTGGGTCTTTAGGGTTGTCATCATGACCTTTGTATCCAGATAAAATGTCTCCTAAGACCAAAGGTACTGCAGCATTCAGACCAGGTCTCCTTGATGTCCCTGGAGCATCACTGCTTCACCTTCCATTTTCCCACTCCTTTTCTGAAGGTGTTTCCCTGGAGGTTGTTCTGGGATGGCCTTCCTGGGCTGGAGGCCCTCAAGTGTACCCTGAGTTCTGATGCAGTTTTTCTCTACATTTGTCTTTAGCTTCTTCTAGCAAACTTACCCCATCAAGACATGGGCTCACCACTGTGCAGCTGTGTCCTGTACCAGGGTAGGCATGGGGCAGAAGTCCTCTTCTTCAGTTCAGAGCTGCTTGTCCAAGTGTACAATGGGAGATGGGGAAGAAATTTCCCAGAGACCTAGCTCCACATCCTGACACTCCTTAGCATATGAAAACCAAGAAGTTGAGGTTGCTTCTTCTGGAGAGTCCTATAGTCAAGATAGTTAGGGAAGGGTTTCTCTGTGGGTTTCCTTACATGTCTCCAACTAAGGTACTTTTAGGAAGTTGGATACCCTGACCCACCTTCTAGGAGAACATTATTGCTAGGAGAAGAGTGTCCTAGATGATCTTTTATTACCAGCCTCCCTAATACTCAAGCTTTTCAAGGTAAGGGGCATAAAATGGAAAGAAAAAGAATTGTTCTATTTGACAGAATATTGTCAATAAAATCATAAAGGACTTGAGCCTGTCAAAATCTGATTCAGCTTGGGGCACCTGGGTGGCTCAGTGGATTAAGCCTCTGTCTTCAGCTCAGGTCATGATCTCAGGGTCCTGGGATCGAGCCCCGCATCGGGCTCTCTGCTCAGCAGGGAACCTGCTCCCCGCACCCTCTGCCTGCCTGTCTACTTGTGATCTCTGTCTGTCAAATAAATAAATAAAATCTTAAAAAAAAAAAAAATCTGATTCAGCCTAACTCACTTCTGTATAAGCACCAAAGTGGAATTCATGCTACGTTAGAGCTCTGAGAAAATCGCTAGGGGGTCATGGAAGACAAAACTGAGCCAAAGAACTGCTTGAAAGTCAGGGTTATAGACACCAGGCTATGTGACTAGAAGGCCTGGTTTCCTCAGCAGCCAGCCCGTCTTCTCAGACCTTCTACAAGGCCAATAGGAGTTTAGAGCTGCCCCAGTATCACTTGCCTAGAAGACAAGAACTTTGGAATTGTTTGTACAGAAAAGCAATACGTAGCTTCAGGGATTATCAGTTCTTGGAGAGGAAGGTAAGAAGAAGAATTCGAGGAGCCCTACCCTGAGGTCAAAGGGTTTTGGTTTGGACCACTGCTATTCCTAAAGGGAATGACAGCAACAAACCAGCAGAATATGCAAGTTATCTCATTGTCATTCTAATAACTGGCCATTCTTCTCTCTTCCTTCAGACCAAAATTACGTGGCTCCGAAAAGGAGAGAAAGTAGTCCAGTCAGACTCCCAACAGAGGCACATCATCTCTCAGAAGCCTCTTAACACTGACAGAAACTTTTCTGGTCAGAAATGAAATGGCCCAGTGTCATCTGCCCTGGAATGATCAATGGGATGTCAGCCCAGACATGGTAGGATGGGACTTCAGTGGGTAAGATGTGAGCAGAGAGCATGAACAGAAGCACCTCTGTGCTCCTTGATCCTGGGGTTTCTGTCAGAGATGCTCTTTCTACAGTGAGCATGTAACATCACCTGACTCTCGGGGTCAAGAGACCTGAGTTCTTGATTCACTCTGGAGCTGCATAGCCTTGAGCAGATCTCTGACTCATAAATGTCAACGAATCCCATGACAAATGTATGTAGATGGCATTAAACACTCTAGTAAACAAGGTGCTGTTTTTATCAACAGTAAACAGATGGGATCTTAATGCTGGGATCTCCAATTTGGACAATGACTCAGATCCATCTTTAGGAAATCCTCACAACCCTGTGAGTAACCATGTTAAAAATTACTTCTTTTTAAACAGATAAGGAAAGCCACACAGATGGTAAGTGTCTTTCCCCAGATCACCAGGTAGTCAGTGGCAGAGTCTGGACTAGAACACACCACTTCCAAATCTTTGGCTAGTCCTCATTCCGTGATCGTATAACTCTATATAACTTTTCATGCCCAAAAGGAATAGTTCTTCCCTAGAGTTCTGTTTAGTTGTCAATTAATAGATAAAGAGACTCTTTGGGAATTTTTTGACCTAAAGGCCCAAATTATTGTCATGGTTATAGAGCACTAGGTTCATTTTGAAGAAAATCAGGAGTAAAATGACCAAATGTCCTAAATGAGCCTTCCACTTGAGATAATTGAGAAAAGATGGGCTCAACCCTGTAAGCTGCAGAACAAGGAAAGACTAGAAAGCTTACTGGGGAAGCCTCTCAAATTTCCAGGCAGTTTCCTCCTATGTTCACATATTTTATTTCCTAGACTTTCCTCAAGAATGAAAAAAGTTGTAATGTCCTCACAGGGCTCACAAATGCCTGGGACAGTGAGATCATCTGAATGGAGCTTTGATTGTGACAGGCCAAGAAGACACTAGGCAGATGTGACTAGAAAAGGTGTTGCCTCAGATGACATGTGGAGAGCCTCAGGCCACTGGGAGAGGGTCCAATGAAGTAAAAATTCAGCCTAAGGAAGGCCCAGAAGAAAGGAGTGAGAATTTCCTTCCCTAATGAGGCTAAGGTTCCAAGACAGAATTTTGAGTTAACAGATTGATTAGAGGGCATGAGACAGAATTACAGTTTTTAAAAATCAGGCAAGAAACTAAGGCAAGAAGAGAATGGGGAAGAACCCTATTATTGGAATTGAGCTGTCAGGAATGATCTTGGTCAAAGATAATCAAGTCAAAACCTTGCACACGGAACCAGAGAGGATGTTAAGCCACACCAAAGCAATGATGAGGATCTCATAAAATACTGACTCAGGGTCATGTGCCTAAATATCCTCCCGTTGGACTGAGGCAGAGCTGAAACTATAGGTTGGTAGTAGGTGGGTCCCACTGAAGGAAAAGAAACCTCACTCAAAGAATTCATCTGAAACTGTGATTTTTTGCCCATTTCATAATTCTCTACTTATATACACTCATCCATAGGTATAGTCGCACGCGGAGGTGCAAGCACACACGTTATTCAGAAGACCTCACCATACTTCATAGGACCACCCTGAATTGAAAAAAGTAATTCTGCTCATTTATTGAGTCTTGCTGTTGCTTCCTTTGCTTTCATATCCTCTCACTTCAGAGATCCCAGATCCAGTATGTTTTCACTCTAGATTTAGGCTAGTGTCACAAAGGCAATCAACATGCAAACAGGTAATATAAATGAGTAAACAACCCATGAGAGGTAACAAGGAATGCTAGAAACTGAACACTCGTCAAAGGGGACAGTAACACTCAGATCCAGGCAGCCAGCTCACTGGGGCCAGAGCTCCTTAACTTTTTTTTTTTAAAGATTTTATTTATTTGACAGAGAGAGAGATCACAAGTAGAGAGAGAGAGAAGAGGAAGCAGGCTCCCCGCCTAGCAGAGAGCCCGATGTGGGACTCGATCCCAGGACCCCGAGATCACAGAGCTCCTTAACTTAAGGCAAAAATAAGGAAAGAAAGAAAAAGAAGAAAGGGAGGGGGGGAGGGAAAATACAAAAAGGAAGAGAGACAAAGAACATGAAATTTAAAGTTTTTATAATACTATGCAAGTCAAACAAAACTTGGTGGTCGGTAACCATGGCCCACAGCCTAACAAATGCAAATCTTTGCTTTAAACTTTTTCTTTCCCCCTTGTAATTATATTTGGGTCCGGGGTCTATCTTAGAAAATATTAGGAGGGAGGAGGAGAAGTCCAAACATTAGACCCATGAGGGTCACTGGCATCAAAGTGATGAGGAAACAGAAGGCTGGCTGAAGAAAGCAGCAGCGATCCCCTGCAACCCCTCCCCACCCCCCATTCCTGGGTGGGACGGTTGTGACGTTCTTCCAGGACAATCTCCCAACTATCTAATGTTAATGCCTTGCTAGAGGGGAAAGACAAGCTTAACTTCACAACTGACAAGGAGTTTCGGTATCTTGAAGGTCCTCTTTAGCATATGAAAGTTCTTTTTTTTTTTTAAATATTTATTTGTTTGTTTATTTGACAGAGAGAGACACAGGGAGAGAGGGAACACAGGATGGGGGAGTGGGAAGGAGAAGCTGGCTTCCCGCGGAGCAGGAAGCCCGTTGTGGGGCTCGATCTCAGGACCCTGAGATCATGACCTGAGCTGAAGGCAGACGCTTAATGACTGAGCCAACCAGGCGCCATGAAAGTTCTTTTAAAACCTCCCCTTTTCCTTACCTCTCCCAACCCCACAGTATATAATCAGCCACAGCCTCACAGCCCCAATGCAGCAGGGCTTTCTGCCCCCCCGGGGTGCTGTCCCTGGGCTTTAATAAACCACCGTTTTGCCCCAGAGACGTCTCAAGAATTCTCTCTTGGTCACTGCTCTGGACTTCACCCCACTGAAACCCACCTATATTCCAAAGCCAAATAAAAAGGGAAAGGCCAGGGAAGGAAGGTGGCTTCCTCTAGTCCCTGTATTAGTGTTCTAGCTATCATAACAAATTACCAGACACTCACTGGCTTAAAACAAGACAATGTTACTATGTTACGGTGCCGTAGGTCAGAAGTCAGAGCTGGGACTCAATGGGTTAATGTCAGGTGTGCAGAACTGCATTCCTTTCTGGAGGCTCCAGGGGTGAACCCATCCTCCCGCTCTTTCAGGTGGTTGGCAGAGTTCAGGCCCTGCAGGTGTAGCACTGAGGTTTGATTCCTTGCTGGCTGTCAACCCTTCTTTGCCTGACTGAAAAAGCCCCAACTCCTTAGTAACATATAAGACCACTGTCGATTTGACCCCAGTCTGGGTTTCCATATTCATCTCTTGCCTCTCTTCCTCACGCATTTCATTCCCCAGCAACATTGTGTAAAATGTCCTCCCTCTTCCCCTCCACCTGGTGATGAGACATCACAACAGTGACACCTCCTGGTTGTCTCCTCTCTCTTCCCACCCTTTCTTCTCTTTCTGCAACACTTTTTCCCCTTCTTGAGATTCTTGTTTATATATATTCCTCACCTGCTAAACTATAAGCCTTTGTAAGACAGAGACCATGTCCTGTTTTTCTTTATGCCTCTAATAGGTAGCAGAGTGACATGCAGATAACAGTTGCCCTGTAAATACATGTTGAATGCATGAGTCAATGAACTGTGCTAGGTTTAGGAATGTAGTGGAAAAAACAGAACGTGCACTTTATGCCTGTCTGACCTTACAGTTAATTAGGCTCACTTCACAATTAGTGTAGACCACGATGTTCACCAGGAAAATCAAATCAGTCATCAAATCTGATTGCGACTAGCCCATTAAAGAAGAAATATATAATTTTCCTTACGAATTTTTTTTTATGTTCAATGACTCTTGATGCTTTAAGGGCTCTGTATTTTTTTTTTAGGAAGTTCTTACAGCCCATTCAGACTAAACAGTAACGAAAGCAGCAGGGAAAAGAGCAGGAGAGACAAAGGTCCACCTTCCACCTTCAGAAACCTTCCAGTTGCACGTCTGGAAATGACATAAAATCTTCCCTCTTTTTACAAAAGTGGTAAAGATGTCTGTCCTTCATTCTGAAAGCCTCCAATTGATCCAAGTGTTGCTGCAGACGAAGGGGCAGCTTGTGTGCAGCACTTCAGGGTGCCAGTCCCCACCCCTATACTTCAATCAGAGCTGCAGATCATTAACCAGAATAAAGGACGTCCATATTCACAATCGGAGGGCCTCCCATACCCTTCTTAAAGGAAAGGACACAGGAAAACAGTATGTCACTCCCCAGAGGCTCTTAAGGTCATTTTCAATTCAAGAAATTAATGGAAATATTACTACCCCTTCTGGATTAAGACCATGGACCAGCCAGGCTCATCCAGAAGCTTGACACATGGGCCCACCCCTGACCAAGAGTCCAGGCCAGGAGGCCCGGCTGCCATTCCTATTAGCTCATGTTTTTCCATGAGGCAGGCTGGTTTTAAATCCCATCTCCACTCCTTCGTACCTTGGCAATCATCAGCAAATTACTTAATCTTGTTGACTCCCAACAAGTGTAAAATAAAGATAGTAATGTCTGCCTCCTTGGGTTGTTTATAAACCATTTGGGATAATGTAGGCCAAGTGCATTGCATGGTGCCAGGCACAGAGCTGGCATTAAGGACATTAGTTGCTCCCCCTCTTTCTACCTTTTCCCTAAATTTCCTGGAACATGAAGGAAATGATTGACCCAGAGTGACATAGTTGAAGAGTTAAATCCTGAAAAAATTCCAAATGCTCTTCTTCATGTTGTTTATTAGCATTGAATAGCCGGGACTTCCACAAACCCATTAATTTCTAATGCGTAATTTCTACATAGTCATTTGGAGGATTTCTTTATGTTCTATAAATCTACTATTTATAGGAAGCTTAAAAAAAATTTTGTTGTTGTTCCTCCCGAGCCCCTAACAGATACTTCAAAATATTCAAGACCCTTCATTGAGCATTTACTATGTGACAAGTAGGATAGGAATCACAAGATTTATTTTACAGGTGAGCTGATGGGGGTCTGCAGAGAAGTCTCTTTTTGCCTCTTGCTTGTGTGGTTACTGAGAAGTAAGATGTAACTCTTATCTTTGTTCCTTTATAGAGTAAGTGTTTTATTCCTCTCACTTTTTTCAAGATTTTTTCCTTTATCTTCGATATTCTATAGTTTGGGTAAATACGCTTAAGTGTAGTTTCTTTTGGTAGTTATTCTTCTTGGCATTCTTTAAACTTCCTGGATCTGTGGCTTGGCATCTAGCATTAATTTGGGGAAATTCTCAATCATTATTGCTTCAAATATTTATTTTTTTCCTTTCTTCTTTTTCTGGTTTTCCATTACATGAGTGTTACACCTTTTGTAATTGCCCCACAGTTATTGGATGTTCTCTTCCCTTTTTCCAGGGTTTTCTCTTTTTACCTTTCAGTTTTGGAGGTTTCAACTGACAAAACCTCAAGCTCAGATTTTTTTCTCAGCCATGTGCAATCTGCTAAGGTAGGTATCAAGGACATTCTTCATTTCTGTTAGCTTTTTTTTTTTTAATCTCTAGCATTTCCTTTTAATTTTTTTCTTAGAATTTTCATCTCTCTGCATACATTAGCCATCTGTTCTTGCTTGTTGGCCACTTTCTGCATTCAATCCCTTAGCATATTAAGCATAGTGGTTTTAAATTCGTGGTCTGATGATTCCAACATCCCTGCCATATCTTGGTCTGTTTCTGATACTTGCTCTGTCTTCAGACTGAGTTTTTTGCCTTTTAGTATGCCTTGTAATTTTTTGTTGAAAGCCAGACATGATGTACTTAGTAAAAAAACAACAACAAAACAAAACAAAACAAAACAAAAAACACCTGTGGTTGACAGGCCTTTTATAAGGTAGTGGTATGGTGTAAAAGAAGAACATTCTACAGACACACCTTGTTTTATTGCCCTTCACTTTACTGCACTTTGCAGACATTGCACTTTTTCAAAGTTGAGGTTTATGGCAACCTTGTGTTAAGTCTATTGGCACCATTTTTTCTGACAACATTTGTTCACTTCAGGTCTCTGTGTCATATTTTGGAATTCTTGAAATTCTTACACTATTTCAAATTATTCTGTTACTATTATATTTATTATAGTGCTCTGTGATCAAGTGATCTTTGATGTTATTATTATAACTGTTCTGGGGAGCCACAAACTGTGCCCATATATGACAGCAAACTTAATACTAAGTATCATGTGTATTTTGATAGAACAGCTCTACCAATTAGCTGTTCCCCTGCCTCTCTATCCTCAGGTCTCCCCATTCCCTGAGACACAACAATATTGAAATTAGGCCAATTAACAACCCTACAATGGCCTCTAAATATTCAAGTGGGAGGAAGAGTCACATGTCACTCACTGTAAATCAGAAGCTAGAAATGATTAACCTTACTGAGGAAGGCATGTCAAAAGCTGAGGCAGTCTGAAAGCTAGGCCTCTTGTGGCAAAGAATTACTCAGATAGGTTGTGAACAAGAAGGAAAAGTTCTTTTTTTTTTTATGACATTTTGCACTTTATTAATTTTTTTTTCAGCATAACAGTATTCATTATTTTTGCACCACACCCAGTGCTCCATGCAATCCGTGCCCTCTACAATACCCACCACCTGGTGCCCCCAACCTCCCACCCCCCACCCCTTCAAAATTCTCAGATCGTTTTTCAGAGTCCATAGTCTCTCATGGTTCACCTCCCCTTCCAATTTCCCTCAACTCCCTTCTCCTCTCCATCTCCCCTTGTCCTCCATGCTATTTGTTATGCACCACAAATAAGTGAAACCATATGATAATTGACTCTCTCTGCTTGACTTATTTCACTCGGCATAATCTCTTCCAGTCCCGTCCATGTTGCTACAAAACTTGGGTATTCATCCTTTCTTTTTTCGTTTCTTTTTTTTTTTTTACAGCTTTATAATCATATATTTTTATCCCCAGGGGTACAGGTCTGCGATTCGCCAGGTTTACACACTTCACAGCACTCACCATAGCACATACCCTCCCCAATATCCATAACCCCACCCCCTCTCCCAACCCCCTCCCCCCATCAACCCTCAGATTGTTTTGTGAGATTAAGAGTCACTTATTGTTTGTCTCCCTCCCAATCCCATCTTGTTTCATTTACTCTTCTCCTACCCCCTCAACCCCCCATGTTGCATCTCCTCTCCCTCATATCAGGGAGATCATATGATAGTTGTCTTTCTCCGATTGACTTATTTCGCTAAGCATGATACCCTCTAGTTCCATCCACGTCGTCGCAAATGGCAAGATTTCATTTCTTTTGATGGCTGCATAGTATTCCATTGTGTATATATACCACATCTTCTTTATCCATTCATCTGTTGATGGACATCTAGGTTCTTTCCATAGTTTGGCTATTGTAGACATTGCTGCTATAAACATTCGGGTGCACGTGCCCAAGAAGGAAAAGTTCTTGTAGGAAATTAAAAGTACTATCCCAGTGAATACACAAATGGCCTTTTTACTGATATGGGGAAAGACTCAGTAGTCTGGAGAGAAGATCAAACCAGCCACAACATTCCATTAAGCCAAAGTCTAATCAGAGCACAGCCCTGACTGTCTTCAATTTTATGAAGGCTGAGAAGGGTGAGGTGACTGCAGAAGAAAAGTGTGAACCCAGCAGAGGTTGGTTCATGAGGTTTAAGGAAAGAAGCCATCTCCATAATACACCAGTGCAAAGTGAGCCTGCAAATGCTGATGTAAAAGCTGCCACAAGTCATCCAGAAAATCTAGCTATGATAATCAATGAAGGTACCCACACTAAACAGATTTTTATTATAGATAAAACAGTCTTATATTAAAAGATGCCATCTAAAACTTCCATAGCTAGAGAGAAGTCAAAGCCTAGCTACAAAGCTCATTTGTTAGAGACTAATGTACCTAGTGAATTTAAGTTGAAATCAATATTCATTTCCACTCCAAAAATTCTAGGGCCTTCAAGAATTATGCTAAGTTTTCTCTGCCTATGCTCCATAAATGGAACAACAAAGTATAGATGATAGTCTATCTTTTTATAACATAGTTTACTGAATATTAAACCCACTGAGACCTACTGCTCGGGCAGGGGGCGGGGGGGAAGATTCCTTTTAAAAGATTCCTGCTCACTGACAATACACCTGGCCACCCAAGAGTCCATGGAGATGTATAATGACATTAATGTTGTTGTCATGCCTGTTAACACAACATTCTGCAGCCCATAGATTAAAGACTAATTTTGACTTTCAAGTCTTATTATTTAAGAAATACATTTCTTAAGGCTATAGCTGCCATACATAGTGATTCCACTGCTGGATCTGAGCAAAGTAAATTGAAAACCCTCAGGAAATTGTTCACAAATGAACTTTAAGAACAGTCGTGATTCATGGGAAGAAGTCCAAATATCAACCTTAGCAGGAGTTTGGAAGAAGTTGATTTCAACCGTCATGGATGACTTTGAAGTTCAAGACTTCAGTGGAGGAGATAACTGCAGGTGTGGTAGAAATAGCAAGAGAACTAGAATTGGAAGTGGAGCCCAAATATGTAACTGAATTACTTCAATCTCATGGTCAAACTTGAATGGATGAGGAGATCTTTCTTATGGGCGAACAAAGTGGTTTCTTCAGATGGAAACTACTCCCAGGGAAGATGCTGTGAAGGATGTTGAAATGTCAACCCAGGACTTAGAATATTATATAAACTTAGTTGAAAAAGCAAGAGCACATTTTTGAGAGGATCAACTCCCAATTTTGAAAGAAGTTCTCCTGTGCGTAAAATGCTATCCAACAGTATTGATGCTACAGAGAAATCATGTGTGAAATAGTCAATCGATGTGACAAACCTCATTTTTGTCTTATTTCAAGAAATTGCTTCCGCCACTCCAGCCTTCAGCAGCCACCAACATGATCAGTCAGCAGCCATCAACATGGAGGCAAAACCCTCTATCGGCAAAAAAGATTATGAATCTATGAAGATTTCAATCACAGTTAGCATTTTTAGCAATAATTTATTTTTTAAATTAAGGTATGGATATTTGTTATTTAGACACAATGTTACTGCATACTTACAGACTACAGTATAGTGCAAACATAAATTTTATATGCACTGGGAACAAAAAAATTCCCTTGACTCACTTTATTCACTTTATTATGGTGGTCTAGCACTGAATCTACAGTATAGCCTAGGTATGCTTGCACAGTCTTAAACCATTCCATCCTAGGCTTTTAAGTGAGGCTGTGCTGCTGAGATGTCAAAAATTTTGCAAATGCTTCGCAGTTTTTCTTTCTTTCTCCTTCTTCTTCTTTTTTTTTTTCTTTAACCATTTACATGGTCCAGGATGGCCAGAGGGGGTCCGATTTGTGTATTGCCTTCCACTTGGAAGGCTTGAGTAGCTGGAGTTGGCTATTTGCCTTTCACCTGGGTTGGTTAGACTCTGATAAAACCCCAATATGTTAGGTCTGGTAAAATAGTTTCTCTTGTGGGCCTGCCTTTCTCGGAATGCGCTGGTGTGTTTCAAAATGCTTACTTTTTGCCTCCCTCTCCTGAAAGCCCAAAGGTATTTTTCTCTGATCTTTACTGTGAGAACCTGGTAAAGCTCCTGGAGGCAAAATGCACAAAGTGTGAATCTTGCCCCTGTGATTGAGTCTTCCTGGGTTTTGCTTTGTTTTGTTTTGTTTTGTTTTGTTTTGTTTTATCTCCCCGACTTATCCATACAGAACCCCCAGCAATTTATCAGTTACAGCTTAGATTTCTTCCCCCATTTTTGGTCTCACTGAGGTGGGTTTCTGCTCTGGTAAGCTGAAATTCTCTCTAGTTCAAGGAGCAGCAGTTTGCCCTGTGATTTTGCTCCTTTGATAGATCTAAGAAAGTTTATTGATTTTTTTTTTAAGTTTGTTCATTTTTTTCCTTATTGATAGAATGAGATGATGGCTTCTAAGTTCCTTACATGCTGGATCAGAAACCTGAAGTCCTGAGGGAGATTTTTTAAAAGATTGAACCTGGGGCCCAGACTTAATTGGTCTGGGATGGGGCCCAAGTGATTCTAACACAGAGCCAGGGTTGAGAACTACTGACAGGTGCCACATACCCTTTTCTACTGAAGGAGAGAAATGGGCAGTGAGAATGCGAACAGACAGCTTTGTCTTCTCGGTCACTCTAGTCAGTCTTCTCTGGGCTAGATCCAGTTCTTTGGGTATTATCAAAGGAAATAGCTACATGACATTTGTGGAATTTTACACTTTTTAAAATATATTCACAGGGTCGGGCAGTCATCAACACAAACTAATTTTAGGACATCTTTTGTTGATCTGCAGTTCAACTTGGGGAGTACTGCCATCTTAATATTAAGTCATCCAATCCATGAACATGAAGCATCTTTCCATTTAGCATAATAAGACTGAGACTTATATAATCCTAAAAATTAGCATTGTAGGTATGTCTTGCTTTCTATAACAGCTGAATTTGGTAATAGTTGAATAAAAATCCATCTTTATATCAAATTACTTTCTTAATTAGGACTATTTTTAGAGCAGTTTTAACTTCACAGTAAAATTGAGGGAAAGGTACAAAGATTTCTCATATACTCCTACCCCACACACATGCATAACTTCTCTATTATCAGCACCCCTTCCCAACAGAGTGGTACATTTATTACAACTGATGAACCTACATTAACACATAACTGCCCAAAGTCCGTAGTTTACATTAGAGTTCACTCTTGGTGTTGTACATCTAAAGGGTTTGGACTAATGTATAATGACATGCCATCATTATGGTATCATACAGAGTATTCTTACTGCCCTAAAAAGCCTCTGCTCTGCCTATGTATCTCTTCTCCCCTGATAGCCCCTGGCAACCAATGATTTTTTTTACTGTCTCCATAGTTTTGCCTTTTCCAGAATGTCATATAATTGAAATCATGCAGTATGTAGCCTTTTTATATTGGCTTCTTTCACTTAGTAATATGCATTTGAGGATCCTCCTTGTCTTTTCATGACTTGATAAATCGTTTAATTCTAGCATTGAATAATAGTTAATTGTCTGGATGTCCCATTCACCTACTGAAATACGTCTTGGCTATTTCCAAGTTTTCGTAATTATGAGTAAAGCTGATGTAAATATCCACGTGCAGGTTTTTGGGTAGTCATGTTTTCAGTTCCTCTGGGCAAATACCAAGCAGCGTGACTGCTGGATCATATAGTAAGAATATGTTTGGTTTTGTCATCCAAAATGGCTGTACCAGTTTGCATTCCAGTCAGCAATGAATAAGAATTCCTATTGCAACACACCCTCCCTCACCAGCATTTAGTGTCATCAGTGATCTAGATTTTAGCCATTCTAGTAGGTGTGTAGTGATACCTTGTTCTTGTTTTAATTTTTATTTCCCTGATGACATATAATATGGAACATCTATTCATATGCTTTTTGTCTATCTGTATATCTTCTTTGATAAGGTGCCCATTAAAGTTTTAGCCTATTTTAATTAATTATTTGTTTTCTTTTCTTTTTTTTGTTTCTTTAAGATTTTATTTATTAGTTTGACAGAGACACAGCGAGAGAGGGAACACAAGAAGGGAGAGTGGGGGGGCGCCTGGGTGGCTCAGAGGATTAAGCCTCTCCCTTCAGCTTGGGTCATGATCTCAGGGTCCTGGGACCGAGCCCCACGTCAGGCTCTCTGCTCGGCAGGGAGCCTGCTTCCCTTTCTCTCTCTGCCTGCCTCTCTGCCTACTTGTGATCTCTCCCTGTGTCAAATAAATAAATAAAATCTTTTAAAAAAAAGGGGGGGGGGGGGGCTGGGAGCAGAAGAAGAAGGCTCCCTGCTCCCCGGGAGCAGGGAGCCTGATGCAGGGCTCCATCCAGGACCCTGGAATCATGACCTGAGCTTAAGGCAGATGCTTAACCACTGAGCCACCCAGGAGCCCCAAATTATTTGTTTTCTTATTTTTGAATCAAGAGTTCTTTGTACAATTTTAGAGAACATCCTTTATCATGTATGTCTTTTCCAAATTTTTTTTTTCTGGTCTGTGACTTCTCTTCCCATTCTCATGATACTGTCTTTCACAGAGCAGAAGTGTTTAATTTGAATGAGGACCAGCTTATCATGGTTGATATCTTTCTTTCATGGTTGATATCTTTGGTTTTATATCTAAAATATCTAAAAAGTCATTGTCATACCCAAGGTCATCTAGGTTTTCCCCTGTGTTTTTCTTCTAGGACTTTTATCTTTTTTAACTTTAAATTTAGATCTGTGGTATATTCCAAGTTAATTTTTGTGAAGGGTGAAAGGTCTGTGCTTACATTCATTTTTTTTTTTTTTGCATGTGGATTCCAGTTGTTCCGGCACCTTTTATTGAAAAGACTACCTTTGCTCTATTTTATTACCTTTGCTCCTTTGTCCTTCATGGGGGTCTAATTTTGGGCTCTCTGTTCTAAAAATTGATCTATTTGTCTGTTTTAGCTACTGATAACTTTGTCTGTTCTGCTGATCTATTTGTTCTTTGCCAATATCACATTGTCTTGATTAGTGTTGCTTTACTATAAGTCTTGAAGTTAGGTGCTCTGACTTTGTTCTTCTCCTTATATATTATATTGCCAATTCTGGGTCTTTTACTCTCTATGTATAAACTTTAGAATAAGTTTGTTGGTATCCACAAAATAACTTGCTGGAATTTTTTTTTTTAATTTTTTTTTTTAAGATTTATTTATTTATTTGACAGACAGAAATCACAAGGAGGCAGAGAGGCAGGCAGAGAGAGAGGAGGAAGCAGGCTCCCCGCGGAGCAGAGAGCCCGATGTGGGGCTCGATCCCAGGACCCTGAGATCATGACCTGAGCCGAAGGCAGAGGCTTTAACCCACTGAGCCACCCAGGCGCCCCACTTGCTGGAATTTTTAATGAGTTTATCTTTAACACAGAGGTCAAGTTGGGAATTGACATCTTGATAATATTGAGTCTTCCTCTACAGAAACATAGAATATCTCTCTACTTACTTTCTTCTTTGATTTAATTCAACAGATATTTATAGTTTTCCTGATATAGATCCTGCACGTATTTTGTTAGATTTATATCTAAGCATTTCATTTTGGAGGGTGCTAATGTAAATGATATTGTGCTTTTAATTTCAAATTCCACTTGTTCATTGCTGGTATATAGGAAAATAATTGGTGCTTGTATATTAACTTTGTACCCTGCAACTTTGCTATAACTATTATTTCCAGTAGATTTTTTGTTGATTCTTTCAGTCGTCCACATAGATAATTATGTCATCTGCAAACAAAACAGCTTTATTTCTTCTTTCCCAAAATGTATGTATTTTTTAATTTTTTATTAACATATAATGTATTACTAGCCTCAGGGGTACAGGAATCGATTCACAGGAATCACCAGGTTTACACACTTCACAACACTCACCATAGCACATACCCTCCCCAGTGTCCATAACCCAACCACCCTCTCCCTACCCGCTTCCCCCCAGCAACCCTCTGTTTTGTGAGATTAAGAGTCTCTTATGGGGGGCGCCTGGGTGGCTCAGTGGGTTAAGCCGCTGCCTTCGGCTCAGGTCATGATCTCAGGGTCCTGGGATCGAGTCCCGCATCGGGCTCTTTGCTCAGCAGGGAGCCTGCTTCCCTCTCTCTCTCTCTCTCTCTGCCTGCCTCTCCATCTACTTGTGATCTCTCTCTGTCAAATAAATAAATAAAATCTTAAAAAAAAAAAAAGAGTCTCTTATGGTTTGTCTCCCTCCTGATCCCATCTTGTTTCATTATTTCCTTCCCTATGCCCCACACTCCCCATGTTGCTTCTCGAATTCTTCATATCAGGGAGATCATATGATAATTGTCTTTCTCTGATTGACTTACTTTGCTCAGCATAATACCCTCTAGTTCCATCCACGTCATTGCAAATGGCAAGATTTCATTTCTTTTGTTGGCTGCATAGTATTCCATTGTGTATATATATACACACCACATCTTCTTTATCCATTCATCTGTTGATGGACATTTAGGTTCTTTCCATAGTTCGGCTATTGTGGACATTGTTGCTATAAACATTGGGGTGCACATGCCCCTTCAGATCACTACATTTGTATCTTTAGGGTAAATACCCAGTAGTGCGATTGCTGGGTTGTAGGGTAGCTCTATTTTCAACTTTTTGAGGAAACTCCATGCTGTTCTCCAGAGTGGCTGCACCAGCTTGCATTCCCACCAACAGTGTAAGAGGGTTCCCCCAAAATGTATACTTTTTATTTCTTGTTCTTCTCTTACTGCATTAGCTAGAACTTATAGTATGGTGCTGAAAAGGACTGGTGAGAGGGAACATCCTTGCTTTGTTTCTAATCCTAGTGAGAAAGTTTAAGTTTCTCACTACTAAGATATGAGCTATAGCATTTTTGTGGATATTAGGTTGGAAAAGTTCTCTATTCCTAGTTTACTGAGGATTTTTATCATGAATGGTACTGGACTTTTAAAATAGTTTTGATATTATTGATCTTTTCAAAGAATCAGCTTTTGATTTTATTGATTTTCTCTATTAATCTCCTGTTTTCAATTTCATTGATTCTGTTCTGGTTCTTGTTTCTTTTTTTTCATGCCTACTTTGGATTTAATTTGTTTTTCTTTTTCCAGTTTCCTAATGTGGAAACTTAGATTATTAATTTTAGGTCTTTCTTATTTTTTAACATATCCACTCAATGGCATAAATTTCCCTCTAAGTGGTGCTTTTTAAAGTACCTCATAGGTTTAAAAAGTTGTATTTTTTATTTAGTTAAAAATATCTTAAATATCTTAAATATCTTAAAATATTTTCTGATATGTCTTCTTTGACCTGTGTCTTGTTAGAAGTATGTTGTTTAATCTCCAAGTATTGGGGGATGTTCCAGGTACCTTTCCATTACTGGTCTCTAGTTTCAAATGCACAAATGCATTGTGGCCTGAAAGCAGATATTGTATGATTTCTATTCTTTTAAATTTGTTAAGGTGTATTTTATGACCCAAAATGTGGTCTATATTGCTAAATGTTCCATGTAAACTTGGGCATAAGGAGTGTTCTGCCACTGTTGGATGAAGTAGTCTACAGATGTCAATTATACCCAGTTGATTGACAGTATTACTGAGTTCAATGATGAAGTAGTCTACAGATGTCAATTATACCCAGTTGATTGACAGTATTACTGAGTTCAACGATGAAGTAGTCTACAGATGTCAATTATACCCAGTTGATTGACAGTATTACTGAGTTCAACGATGCTCTTTTTTTCCCCCATTCATTCATTTATTCACTCAGCAACTTTCTATAGGGTAGTTCTCATATAGATTGGGCTTTGTCTAAGCACAATGTGAGGTAGAAGAAGAAGAAAGATATTATATATTATATATTATATATTATATATTATATATTATATCCTGGCCTTCTGTTCTTCTCAACTCCTACTATCCTTGGTACTTCCCTTGATTTCCAGTGGTTACTCGAAAATCCTCAGCTGAAAACAACTTCCAAGGGTTCATGCATTCAGTCCAACCCCTTCTCTCCTGCCTCCATGCAGAATGTCATTTGATGCAAGTTTGTGTGAGTACACATTATTAATTAATGTTAAGTTACAACAATGACCGTCTTTCAACAAGTTTGGCGCTCAGACCACAAAAAAGCTGTATCTTCTGCCTCAAAGTGAGAAACATCTCTATGGTGATCTCTGACATCAGAAAGGCAGGAATACTTCTTTAGATTTTGTTCCCCAATGTGAACAGTCCTGGGAATACTTGCTTCATTTCTTAAAAGAACCTAGAGCTGTGGATGCCTAAGGGAGTCGTTCCAACAGAGACTAGAATTTCAAGAGAGAGAAAATGTATCCAGCTGCCTTATCTGGTGCTTTGTCTTTTTTTTTTTTTTTCACTGTTCCCAAATTCATTGTTTATGCACCACACCCAGTGCTTCATGCAATAGTGCCCTCCTTAATACCCACCACCAGGCTCACCCAATCCCCACCCCTCTCCCTTCCAAAACCCTCAGTTTGTTTCTCAGAGTCCACAGTCTCTCATGGTTTGTCTCCGCCTCCAATTTCCCCCAACTCACTTCTCCTCTCCCATCTCCCAATGTCCTCCATGTTATTCCTTATGCTCCACAGGTAAAACCATATGATAATTGACTCTCTCTGCTTGACTTATTTCTTTCAGCACAATCTCTTCCAGTCCCATCCATGTTGAAGCAAAAGTTGGGTATTCATCCTTTCTGATGGAGGCATCATACTCCATTGTATATATGGACCACATCTTCTTTATTCATTCGTCTGTTGAAGGGCATCTTGGTTCTTTCCACAGTTTGGCGACTGTCGCCATTGCCACTATGAACACTGGGGAGAGGAGAAGTGAGTTGGAGGAGATTGGAGGGGGAGACAAACCATGAGGGACTGTGATGGCCCTTCTTTTCACTACATCCGTATCTTTGGGGTAAATACCCAGTACTGCAATTGCAGGGTCATAGGGTAGCTCTATAAAGAATCTCCACACTGTTTTCCAAAGTGGCTGCACCAGCTTGCATTCCCATCAACAGTGTAAGAGGGTTCCCCTTTCTCCACATCCTCTCCAACATTTGTTTCCTGTCTTATTGATTTTGGCCATTCTAACTAGCGTAAGGTGTATCTCAATGTGGTTTTGATTTGAATCTCCCTAATGGCTAATGATTATGAACATTTTTTTCATGTGTCTGTTAGCCATCTGTATGTCTTCTTTGTAGAATTGTCTATTAATGTCTTCTGCCCTTTTTTTGATGTGATTACCTGTTTTGTGTATGTTGAGTTTGAGGAGTTCTTTATAGATCTTGGATATCAGCCCTTTGTAGTGTCATTTGCGAATATCTTCTCCCATTCCATGGGTTGCCTCTTTGTTTTGTTGACTGTTTCCTGAAATCCAAAATTATACAGGAGAGTGTATTTTTTAACTAACAAATTAACAGGGCAATGGGGGCCGGGGGGGGGCGTTTCTTCTTTTTTTTTAATGAAGAAACTGCTGCTTGCCAGCATGAGGGAAAAAAGAAACCCTCATATACAGAAAGGAGAAGTTTACCTGATACAACTCTTCTGGAAAGCAATATGGTAATATAAAACAAAAATATGAAAATCCTTAAATCAGTTATTCCAATTCTAGAAGTTTAATTCTAAGGAACCAATTATAAGTGTTTACAAAGGCTAATTTCAAAGTAATTGTAGTATCATTAACTATAGAGAATTAAAATAAAACCACTAAGTGTCCAACAAGAAGGATGCAATTAAATAAATCATGATGCAAGATACAAACAAATATTTAATAAAATGAGAAAACATTCATGAATGGAAGCAGATGCAGAAGCAGTATTATGCTATGACTCAAACTGTTACTGATTTTATATATCTATATCTATATATATCCCAAATATTATTTGATAACTATATAAAGAATGTGCATCTTTATAATACCAGAAGTTTCTACGTGTTGGGATTACAAGGTGGTATCTATTGTGTTCTTTCTTCTTTCCTAAAATTAACTTTCCTAGAACTCCAGGGTGGCTTAGTCCATTAAGCATCTGCCTTCAGCTCAGGTCATGGGTCCTGGGATTGAGTCCCACATCTAGCTCCTTGCTCAGCGGGGAGCCTGTTTCTCCCTCTGCCTGCAGCTCCCCCTGCTTATTCTCTCTCTCTCTGACAAATAAATAGATAAAATCTTAAAAAAAAAAATTAAATTAACTTTCCTTCAATGAACTAAAATTAAACATACACATTTAGACACATATTTCATATATTTCAAGTGACAACTACAGTTTTTTTATTTGCAAAAGGATGAAATTATGTGCTTAGAGTAGCTTCTTGGAGTGTTATTCATATTAATAAGAGGAAGCAAATAAAAATAAGTCAAAAGATGATGTTTAAACAATCTTTGATAACATACTTGATAGAATATTATAGCCAGTTTAAGTAATTATTATAAATCAATGTAATGTGCTTGTAGTATATTAAGTTTTTTTCAAAAGCAGCATCACAGTGGAGCAATACAATAGAATATCAATTATGCAAAACTCTCTTATGCATGTAAATAAAGTCTGAGGTAGAATATGGAATATTAAAATAGTTTGTTACCATAATGAGAGTGTTTTTTTTTAATTGCTGATGCTTTTGTGGTATTATTTATCAAATAATATGAATTATAATATAAATATGACTTATCATAAGATACAACTATTAATCTTTTTATAATAAACTTGACTACTCTTTTTAAAAATTAATTTGTTTCTTAAAACTCGAGTTTATTTCCATTCTGGTTATTTTTGACTCACCTTAGTTATTTAAAAAAAAAAAAGAAACCTTATACCCAACAAGCCTTGTCTTGCTTTTAATTCCCTTCCCATCCAAGAACATCCAAGGAACTGAGCTGAAGTCTGGAAGGACCCTGGCCTTGACCTGCCTTGGCACTGGCTGTGTGGCATTGGGCAAATTATTGAGCATATCTGAATCTGTGTTACATCCATTGAATGGGCATTACACCACCTAACTTGGGAAAGAGGCAGGATGGTTGCTATTCATACCTTGGGTCCAGTAGAACTTTACCATGGAGGACCATGATTTATTCCTTACCTTGGGTCACCAAAGTGGAGAAGCAAACTGAAGACACAGTCCAAGGACAATGGCAAATAAGCTCTGCCCTCTGGAGGCTCTTTTCCACCATGTGTAAAAGACACACCAGCATATAAGACCAATGTTTTTTTGGCGGGGGGTGGGGAGCGTGGGGGGAGGGTGGTTTGCATTATTTCCCACTCGCTAGTCTTTCATGTTGCTCTAAATGGCATAGGAGAAACGCCAGTCAGTCAAGAAGACTGATTTGTAATTCTGGAATGGGGAAGGAAGCTACTTTTAAGGGCACTGGCTTGCCAAGACATACATAGAGGAGACCTTGGGGAGGTGGCATCCAGTCTAGAGCAGAAGTGAAGAGAAGTGTAATACTGTGAAACAATATATTCCATATATCAGTGACTTCAGAACCGTGGGTACAGCCACCATCTTCAAGTGGACGGGGTGGTGATGTCACACACCCCTTTGGAATTGCTGTCTTCTTTATAGACTAATTCAAACCTTCTAATAAATACCTTTATACTTCTAAGTGAGGTCACTTAATTAAAGTCAATAAACAAAATCTTATAAGAACTAAAAGAGGGAGCCAGCTTGGCATTATGTTGACAAGGATGATTCCATGAAAGAATGCAAGTATTCTAGGCTGGAGAGCATATGCAAAAATAATTCTCAGCCAGATAATTACTTTATATAACTTCTAATCTAGTGAGAGGGGGACATGTATACAGAGGAAAGACCATAGGCGTCTGAGCCAGATAGAGTTCCATTTCTGTGTCTTAATAGCCATGTGATCCTGGACAGAGCATTTACTCTCTCTGTACCTCATTTCCTCACCTGTAGAATGGAGAAATAAAACTATCTTTCAGGATGATCATGTCAACATAGAAAATATGTAACAGCCTAATAAAATAGGAGACTTACAGCATATGTTGAATAAATGTTTATCCCAGCCCACGACCACACCACCCCGCACCACCATTCTTGTGGGTTGTCTCCTTATTTTCGCAAGACCAGAAGGAGACATGATAAAGCATGTCAGTCAGCCATGTCTTGGGACCTCTGGGAGGAAAAATTAAGTTCTTAACGAGGTCCTGAGTCATACACAACACAAAAAAGACATTTCCTTTGGACATTTTGAGGCCATGTCATGCTCAGTTTTAGCTGAGATTTCTACAAAATGAATCTTTGCATTTGTGACCATATACAGGACAAGCTTTGCCCATGCCTGCCTGACTAAATGAGATGTCCTTATAGCATTTCCAGACTCAACATTTTCTATGCCAACACTCCCTTTATTTATCCATGTTAGGACTTTATGGTCAAAAGTCATTCTCCTCTGTCAAGGGTCTCCTTTATTTGTTTCAGAATAGGCTGTTGAGTTTAAGTGTAATTAGCTTATTTTCTGTTAGTGGCTCTGTATTTTGTAGGATCTTATTGAGTGCCCAGGGCAGACTTTCAAATGACTGGTATCTGTTCTTAGACCATGGGTACTTAGCCCAAAAGGGTCCTGCGTGTTTTTATCCTCAGACACCATTTGCAATCCTCTGTGAATATAGGTTATTTCATTTATATTAGGAGTCCTCATTAGCTGGTACCAATGTATTAAAATTTCTGACAGCATTTCTAAGTTAAGGTTGCCTCTTGAGTTTCTGTCCTTCTGAATTCCCTACTTAAACAATACCACCCCCTACTTTTCCTAGTTATTTTATAAATGTGTTTTGATATGGTCTTCTTATGTGGTAGGTGCTCTTTCCAATATTGAAATAGTCCTATCAGTTTGTGACCTGCTGCTTTTGTGATAGGAGTTTATGCACTATCTTCTTTATAACTGGGTCAGTTCTTTCTCTGCCTTCAGAGGACCAAATTATACTTAGAAATTCTACTGTAGTGTGGGGTCCTTGGACATTATTTGAGTCATTTGTCCATCTTCTGAGTGTAAGGGATTCCATTAACTATAATGGGACTCTAGTCTGTTGTTCAAGTTATCTCTATAAATAGGGATGTCATAGGTAGAAGAAATGATGGTTTGTGTGCGTGTTGTGGTTTCCTGGAAGACCTGGATGTCTTGTGTTAGAATGTTGTGGGCTATTACTGGGTTGTTAATGTATGTTGTTGATCAGACCTAATGTATTTGATATCACAGGAATGTAGTCATGGGTTGGCTCTCCTTATCAACCGGAATAGCAAAAAACATGTCGGATAAGCCTATCCCCATGTGATCAGTTTCAGATCCAGTGGTGGTGTTGCTGATGATAGCACCTATATCTGGGTTCCCCACCACCACCAATCTGGAGAGGTTGTTTAAATTCCTGTAATCTATAACACTCGTCCAGCTTTTTAATAGGCTGGATTGGATTATTATAACATGAAACAGTAGGCACAATAATTTATTCCTTTAGGAGTTCCTGAATGTGTTTCCCTCAAATTTTGTGTTATTACCTCCTTCCAAGAATGTTTTCTAAATTGGGATTTATAAAGCATGTAGCCATAATGCACAGTCTATCCTCAATTGTTAGACTCTATATACCCATGTGCCCCTGGTGTTAATTTTCATCCTAATCATTCAATTAGTCCATTTGTTTGTTTGTTTGTTTGTTTGTTTGTTTAAATTTCCTAAATAGGAAACCCTGTGTGTCTCAGTCAGTTGATGGGCCAACTTTTGGTTTCAGCTCAGGTTGTGATCTCAGGGCCCTGGGATTGAGCCCTGCATGGGGCTTCTCTCTCCCTCTCCCTCCCTCTTCACCCCTCTCCCTTTGCTCCTCCCCTGGCACAGGTGCTAACCACCCCCTCAAATAAATAAATAAAATCTTTAAAATTTTCTAAACGAGTAGGATAGCCCTGTGTCATTGTTACTTGGGCCTCTGTATCTAACAACATAGTGCTATATGCAGTATTTCTGCTTGCAAAATAGGTTTCTATTGATATGACCTGTGTAATATATGGGCAATTATCTCTGGCCTAGGCCAAGAGACAGTGACCACAGAGTCTTGGGGTACAGGGGTGGCTCATGGGGTTTACTTTCCTTTGACTATCAGCGGCTTGTCTATTAATGGAATTAGGTTTGATAAAGCAGTTAGTATTTATAGTAAATGGGGTAGTGGATATATGTGGGCTTATTTTCTGTAGGTCTATCTACCATAAAAGTGTGGCTGTTTCCATTTCTTTGCCACTGTACATGCTTTCTTGGGTTCTTATTTGAGTTTCTGTTTTTAAAATTTGTGTTCAAGGGTGGTGGTCTAAATGGTTTAGGAAGCCCAAACGGCCAAAACAAAAAAGCCAGAAACTTAAGTCTAGATAGTCTGTTTTGACTTGGTTTATTTTCATTAGGTATAAGCCTGTTTTGTCTATAGACAGGAGGTTTAACCTTTATCTTCAGTTAATTCCTCAGTTGGTCTTATCAAGTCAATCAGTTCTGTTTTTCTGGCTTATGCAAATACTGTAAATAATGATGTTCTATCCTGCAGGGTACAGATTTTTTTTTTTTAAGATTTTATTTATTTGGGGTGCCTGGGTGGCTCAGTGGGTTAAGCCGCTGCCTTAGGCTCAGGTCATGATCTCAGGGTCCTGGGATCGAGTCCCACATCGGGCTCTCTGCTCAGCAGGGAGCCTGCTTCCCTCTCTCTCTCTGCCTGCCTCTCTGTCTGCTTGTGATCTCTGTCAGATAAATAAATAAAATCTTTAAAAAAAATAAAAGATTTTATTTATTTATTTGGCAGAGAGAGCCCAAGCAGAGGGAGTGGCAAGCAGAGGGAGAGGGAGAAGCAGTCTCCCTGATCAGCAGGAAGCCCACTGCTGGCTCCATCCCAGGACCCTGGGATCATGACCTGAGTGGAAGGCAGACACTTAACCAACTGAGTCACCCAGGCACCCCAGGGTACAGCTTTTAAGCTGACTTTTTAATTTGTTCTGTTGCTTTCACACGTATCAGTGAGGATCTATGTTCTCTATCACAGATCACTATCACAAATAGTCCTAATTTCATAATATGAAATATAATAGTGAAATGAAATATATTAGTAGTTTCCTCTGCAGTTTTCCATGGAGATGTTTTAAGGGATAATATATCAGGAGTTGGTCATCTTAATCTCCAGTTTGCCGCTACCCAAAGATCTTTGTAAGTTAATATTATTTTTTCCAGATATTCTGGGGTATTGATTCATTTTAGCATCAGTGTTAATGGGTTTGAAGTGCATGATCTCTACTCTGGCGGGATCAGGTTTTGTCCTCCTCGGGCCATCGGTGTCCAAATGAGGTTGTTGTAATTACATTCTAATTTTTGTCATTTCTTGTCCAGTATTAGCGTTCTTGTCATTGACTCTGATTTGGTTTCATATTAATCATTTGTTGTAGTTTTGTCTATTATAATGGGCTTTTAGCTTCTAGTTAATGTTACTGTTGCAGACTTCTTTTCCTTTGGTGCCCACTGTTCTTGGTCACGCCATTTTGGGGAATGAAGAGGTAGACCAGAGAAAGAGTGGTGGGCAACAAAGCAAAGTTTATTGAGTGGTAGTACCACACTCCTAAAGAGGGAGGGGACCAGAGAGGGTTGCCAATTTGGCATTTATATGTAGAAATTTTTATGGGCTCTTTATTATGGGCTGTTTTAATCTGATTAACCCTCCCTGCACCTGTCACCAATCAAGTTTTTGACCATGAGCTCATCTACCTCCCAGGCAGTTGTGGGAAAGGGTGGAGGGCTCCTTCCAGTGTGGTGTTTCCTAGCCTCAGGGATCAAGAGGGTGGCCCCAAGGCAGGCCGGCCCACTCGGGCCACCAGATCAAGCTCTTTATTTAAATATCCCACTGGCTGCTGAGCTGGCCCCCAGGCCTGAGTTAGGACACCCAAGGCCATTCATTTCCTTTCTTCCTACCCTGGGGAAACTTTTTGTGATCGCACTTTTCCATTCTGCCTGTTGGCATCTGTGTTAACGAATGCTTGTTACAGTAGCATTGGATTATCTTCCTTGGTTGCTCTTTTAGGGACTGGATCTGGTGACCAGGCCAATATCTGGAGGTTTCTTGATTTTAAGTTTTTCCCAAAGTCTTCAATAGGTCTCTAGGGATCCTCAGACATTAATAAATAATCCATTCTACCCATAAACCATCTCTTGAATAATTTTGGTAAGGTTAGTAAGTGAAGTGTATATCTGCTATTGTTCTGCTGCCTTTAACAACTGTGTTCAATGTATGTTTCATCATAGAGATTGCATAATAGGATTCCAGATCATTTATAATACGGTAAAGCAGAGTCAGATAATTGTTGTGGCGAACACTAGCATCCAAATTGTAGTAGCTCTATCAATTTTATCTATTCAAAGGCTGGTTATAATCTCAGTAGGATGCCATAGATAGTAAACCGTATATTAAGTTTAAATTTTGTCAAGCCATTAATGGGCTTTATCAGATTCTGGCTAATTATACATGTATTATAATTTATCACCTGTTTTTAATTTACACGGAATACGACATTTCACAGCAATGACCAATGTTCATTACTATTACTTTGGTTCCAGTTGCAGATTATACCATTTGTTTTGTTTGAGGATGTGAGTTAAAGCTCAGATACTGAGTTTGTCTTTGCCAAAAATTTACTCAATGTAGGTGATGTGGGAAGCAAAGGCAGAAGAAAAATTGTTAAATTTCCTTACTTCCTACAGACCATTAACAAGTCCTTGAAATGGGCAGAGTTACTTTCCTCTAGGGACTCAACTGCTTTGATGTTGATATTTTGCAAAAGACAATCTTAACCCAACCTCCAGGCCCCTGTGAATCTACTTAACAGATAAAAATTCTTTTGGAAACTTCCTTTATTTCTAACCCCCCCCCCCCCACTGCAAGATGCATGTTGGCATTCATCCCCCAAGCATATCGGCCACCAGTATACATTGGAAGGAAGGGTCTCAAGACTAAGGTTTTATTAGATGGTAAAAAATGACTTTTTCCCAACAATAGCTAGCCCCTTCAAGGTCCGGAAACCTTGCTTCCAAAATCCCTTTAGAGACTTACTCTATCCCTAATCCTCTCCCAACTTGAGAAGTGTAGAATCAACCAATCCTCACAACCCTGGAGCAGCAGCTTTTTCTGCCCATGGGTCCTGTCCCTGTGCTTTAATAAAATCACCTTTTTGCACCAAAGACGTCTCAAGAATTCCTTCTTGGCCATCAGCTTCAAACCCTAATGTCTTTCCTACATCTGTGAAATTTTCCACTGTGAAATTTTACAAGTCAACTGCACACAGGATAATGTGGTTTACTAAACCAATAAAGAAATACCATAGTCCAAACCAATGATAGATGAATCACACTATTGTTCCAGGAAAGGGGAGATGAAAGGAATAAAGTCCAAATTTAGTTTTGTACTTTTATTAAAAAAATATATTTTTAAAAGATTTTATTTATTTATTTGACAGACAGAGACCACAAGCAGGCAGAGAAGCAGGTAGAGAGAGAGAGGGAAGCAGTCTCCCTGCTGAGCTGAGAGCCCGATGTGGGGCTCGATCCCAGGACCCTGGGATCATGACCCAAGCTGAAGGCAGAGGCTTTAACCCACTGAGCCACCCAGGCGCCCCCCCCCCCAAAATTATTTTTTTAAAGATTTTATTTATTTATTTGAGAGAGAGAGAGATCACAAGTAGGCAGAGAGGCAGTCAGCGGGTGGGGGGTGGGGGAAGCAGGCCCCCTGCTGAGCAGAGAGCCCGATGCGGGGCTCCATCCCAGGACCCTGGGATCATGACCTGAGCCTAAGGCAGAGGCTTAACCCACTGAGCCACCCAGGTGCCCCTGTTAAAAAAAATATTTAACCTAGTGAATATATAATTGACTTTATTAAGCAATTTATGAATCAACTGTTGAAGAAAGTAGAGAGATGTTCTGAGGAGTTGTACAAAATGGACAGGTTTTAATCGGAAGGAGGGTAGGGTAACAAAGCTATAAGCAAAAGAAAAGAAAGGATTGTTTCAGGCCAGGGCATCTTTTTTTTTTTTTTTTTAAAGATTTTATTTTATTTATTTATTTGGGAGAGAGACAGAGAGGAGAGAGGTCAGAGGGAGAAGCAGACTCCCCGCTAAGCAGGGAGCCTGATGCGGGACTGGATCCTGGGATTGCAGGATCATGACCTGAGCCAAAGGCAGTTGCCCAACCAATTAAGCCACCCAGGTGCCCCAGGGCATCTTCTTTTAAGGGGAGAGGGACCAGCAGGGTTTGTTATCATGCAGATGACCTCACCTGAAGCTGATCGGGATATTTCAGATTGACTTCTTTTTTAAAAAAAAAATATCTTATTTATTTATTTGTCAGAGAGAGAGAGACAGAGCACACAAGCAGGTGGAGTGGCAGGCAGAGGCAGAGAGAGAAGCAGACTCCCCACTGAGCAAGGAGCCCGATGCGGGACTCGATCCAATGACTCAGGGATCATGACCTGAGCTGAAGGCAGTGGTTTAACCGATGGAGCCATCCAAATGTCCCTCAGATTGACTTCAAAGGTCGCACTGTGGGGCACCTGGGTGGCTTAGGTTAAGCATCTGCCTTCAGCTCAAGTCATTGAGGTCAATCCCTGAATTGGGCTCCCTGCTCAGCAGGGACCCTGCTTCTCACTCTACCTCTGCCTGCCACTCCACCTGCTTGTGCACTCTCTCTCTCTCTCTGTCAAGTAAATTAAAAATTTTTTAAAATAATAAATAAAAGGTCACATTGCTGGGCGCCTGGGTGGCTCAGTGGAAGAATGTGCAACTCTTGGTCTCAGGATCCTGAGTTAAAGCAAAGGACTCCATTTTGGATTTCTCTTTAAAATAACAATTAAAAAAAAAAAAAAACTTACTTTTAGAGAGAGAGAGAGAACGTGCACAAGTGGGAGGGGCAGAGGGAGCAGAAGAGAGAAAATCCCAAGCATACTCCATGCAGACCTCAAATCTCTGCAGCCCTGGTTTGATCTCATCACCCTGAGATCATGCCCTGAACAGAAACAAGACCCACACACTTGAGGGTGCCACCCAGGCACCCTGGATTTCTCTTTCTAAACACTTCAGAGGAGTTGAAATCAAGAGAGTCTTAGCCAAGTAAGAGCTGACATCTTGCAGCCAGCGCAAAAAAAAAAAAAAAAAAAAAAAAAGTCCTCTGTTGCTATAGTGTGTTGCTAGGCAACAAGGGCACAGGTGTTGTTTGGCAAGACGGTCTTCACAAGGAGGATACCTGGCTCTGCCCCTGCTTAAAAGAGACTTGCCTTTACTGGGGCAGAAGCTAATTGTCCTAAGGTCTTTGAGAGCTATTTTAAATCAGCCCAAGTTTTGATTCCTCAGAGCAAGCATTCTCCAGGAGCCCCTACAGCTCTCATTTGTATTTGTATTCTGACGTCTCCATGCCAGTTCCGTCACGTTTTCACCCATAAGCCGCCAGCCAGGTGCCGCCAGCTGCTGAGTTCTCATGGGCGAGAACAGATGAGATGATGATGATGATGTCCTGAAACGACTTACTTCATTGTCATACCGAAAAAACTCTACCTCTAAAAACAGTTTGTCTTTGTCATAAACAAGTGGACTTGGAATCATATCAAACCAATAGTCGACATAGGCTGAACTGGAGGAATGTGGACTGCCTGGCCATCCGCGCGGGGAGGGTTGTCATTGTATTCTTGGATAAGAGACACCTGAGAGGCCCCACTGCTGGAGAAGTCCAGGATCCCTACCAGGCAGCCAATCCAAATGAGGACAACCTGTCACCAATTTAAAGCTGCTCTGCCCCCGTCCCCCCCAACCAAAGATTTTCTAGCAGTGGTTTCCCTACAGCCCGCGGCAATTTTGGCCACTGGGTTCTGACCAGAATTTCACGGGCTTGGAGTGTCCCCTGCAGCCCTAGTCCCGCTAACAAGGCGTGGACTGCACGTCCCCCTGCGCAGGTCAGGATAGCCAGGGCCCTGGAGCAAAGCGATGTTGAAGGAGGCCAGGTCACAAGGCGGGGCTGTTAGGAGGACAAGTCAACAGCCTACACGTGCAAGGCCTACCTACCCATTGTGGAGTTCTCCCCAAAAGGCAAAGCTGGAGGTTTCCTGCTTTGCCAGGGAGGGGCCACGCTGGCAGTACAGGGGAGCCTCCATTTAGACCCATTTGGAAGTCCTCGTCCCTAGAGAAGCCTAGGACTCCACTGACTGCAAGTTCACATGGTGGCTATTCCCAATTTGCAGCTTTCGGGGCAGAGTGATTTTCAGATGGGCTCCCTCCACTGCTGAAGGCTACCTAGGTGATTAGGGCCCATCAGGAAGTTGACAAGTTTAAAGGGCGGGGTCTGCCCAAGTCCGGGTTCTGGGTGCATATTGCGCATGTGCAGGCCACACTGGTCCGGGCGATGTTGGACAAGGCCCTGAGGGGGCATTCGGAGGTACCCAACATCTGCCTAATCCCAGACCTTCACCTACGCAAATAAACATATTCCCACTGCAAGCGGACTTGGAGTAATCTGGAGTGAGTGCCTTGCCAGAGTTCGATCGGCGGGCTGGCTGGGGCTTCCTCCAATAAGGACATCTGGGAACTTTGATTGCTGTAGAAGTTCCGGGCCCAGCTGACGGTAAGTCTCCGTGGGGTCTGAACGGTTCGTAGCAATGGTTGTTTCACAGTGATTTTCAGAGTGTTGGGTCCCTGCAACCTCGAGGCTGTGCAGGTGTTTGGGGTTGAGTTCTACCTCCGAAGGCATGGTGGCCTCAGCTGCCAAAAGGATGGCTAACGGGAAACATACCTCTGGCACGCAACGTGGACCTGAGACAAGGTGTCCTGTGAGGCCAGGTCACAAGAGCAGGCTACTGGAAGTACCAGGCATCTGCCTAATTCTAAGGCTTAACCTACCCAAAAGTGTGTCTTCCCCCCCAAGCAGAGTCGGAGAAATCTGGACTGCCTTGCTAAAACCAGGTGGGATGCCCTCTTATAGGACACACCTGGAATCCTTAATTACTGGAGGAGCTGGGACCCTATCAGAGAGCCAGTTCAAATGAGGACTAACAGGTCCCAATGTAACCTAGAGCCTCAGAAAGATTTTTGGAATTTTGGCTCTCTTTCCTCTTGTTAGGTCTCTAATCAAAGGAGTGAGACTGATGCAAAGTGAAGGTCAAGCAAAGCTTTATTTCGCACCAAGCATTGAAAATCAAACCGACCAGCCGGGGTCCCCTCTTACAGAGAGGGCGACCCCACCTGCCTTGCCGACTAACTTTTAAAGGGCTAAAGCCATGTGGTTGGGCCTGGCCACACACAGGTGGCCAGTGAGATTGTAACACACAGAAAGGTTGCACCGTCCTGCTAGGTCACACACGGGTGGTCAATTGAATTACAACTTACCCTAGTAGCTATTTGAACTAGCCTATCACCTTGGTCAGAATTGGTGCCCAAAAGGCGGGGCCCACACTCCTTGGTAGCTAGGGAGACAGTATGCGGGCCCCACTGATCAGATATCTCCACCTGGCCTGACCCGCCCTTGTGTTTGGGCTTTGTTACCTGGGACTAGTTTCCCAGACTTGCTTTTAAGTAAGTCCCCTGGGGGGGGGGGGGGGGGGGGGGTAGGGTCAGTTTAAGTTTTACTGCCTAAACAACAAAATCACTGTTTAACTGGATGGAATCGCTCTGGCTCAATAGGACCTTACACTCTGAGGGCTAGCAGGTAATGGGCAACTGTGCTGCTCCTCACAGGCCTGAGGGAATCCCACGGCCATAAGCTGGCAGGGTGCAGAACATCCATTGCAGGTCACCGGTCATGATTGGCAGGATCCTGGAACAGGCAAGTGTGACCGGGTTCCAGGAGGGGGTATCGGGGCTACAAGGCATTGACCGAATGCACAAGGCCTGCCTATGCTCTGTGGGAATTTTTCCCTCTGGAAGGTAGAACTGGATGTTTTTCAACTGCTTTGCCAGGGCGGGCACCTGCCTGCAAGACAGCTTATCCTCCATTTGGGGGCCCCTAGAGGTCCTGGTTCCCTAGAGAAGCCCAGGATCCCATCAGGCAGCCAGCCCACGAAGGAACGGATTGTGACCCATTTGCAACTTTTGGCTCAGAGCAATTTTGGGGAGATAGGCTCCCTCCATGCCAAAGGCCATGTAGGTGATAGGGGCCTGGCCAGAATTTCACAAGCCGAGAGGGTCTCATCTGCTCAGAGCTAGATTAGGGTTGGGACTGTGGCTGTGTGGGTCACTGGGTGAGGGTAGCCAGGGACCTGTAAAAGGGTGAATGTCACGTGAAAGCGGCCTGGTCACAAGAGCAAGCTATGGCAGGTACCTGGCATGCGCCTCATGCAAACCTTAACCCACACAAATGCACATTTCCCAGCCGAAGACAGAGCTAGTGGAACCAGGACTGCCTTGCCAGGGTGGGACCCAGGGGGATGGCTAAGGTAGCCTCCAGTAAGTGACACCTAGAAGCCTTGATTCCTAGAGAAGCCCAGGACCCCAGCAGGCAGCCAGTCAGGTCCATGGAGCCAGAGATCTGGGATGGGGCAATGTCGGGGGAGGTCCGTTCACAGGAGGGGGTATTGGGGATACAGGGTATTGCCGGGTGATTTTCACAAGGCCAGCTCCTCCACACTGGAGCCTGTGCAGGTGTTCGGGGCCTAGCCAGACTCCCATAAGCTTGGAGCATTGGGTCTGCTCAAGGCTAGTTTCAGGGGGTGTACGGCCTGTGCAGACCACACAGGTCAGGACAGCCAGAGTCACGGGGCAGGCCAATGTTGGGCAAATTCCAGACACCCAGGGAGGCTTCTGAGGGTGCCTGGCATCTGACTGATTCTAGGACTTTGCCCACCCAAACACACATGCCCCACTAAAGGCAGACCTGGAGGAATCTGGACTGCCTTGCCAGGCTTGGATCGGTGGGCTGACTGCGATAGCTTCCTGCCAGACACCTGGGAGCTTAGGCTGCTGCAGGAGCCCAGCACCCACGCTGGTAGGAAGTCTGTGTGGAGTTTGACTCCCCTGTTTCCGAGGGCCGGCTGCCTAAAGCTGGCTTAGGAGGTGGGTCCTGCCATGGGCGGGCCTCCGCAGTCAGAGTAGCCAGTACTTGGAATGGGGCAAGCACCTGGAGAGGCCCCGTCAAAGGACACGGATGATGTGGTACCTGGCATCTGTCTCGTTTCAAGGCTTAACCTACGTAAGGGCTCCTTGTCCCCCTGAGGGCAGAGCTGGAGGAATCTGGACTGCCTTGACATGGAAGGCTTGGGCGGGATGGCCTGAGTACCGTTCAGTAAGAGTTTCTTTGAGCTTTGATCAGGGGAGAAACCCCAGACCCCAGTAGCTAGCCGGTTCAAATGCAGACAGACGGTTGCTGGCTTAAGCAAGAGTCTCTGAAAAACGTTCCTTGTGGGGTCTCCCCACCTGGAAGTGACCGGCGTGAGCTCCCGAAGCCCAGGCAGCCGGACGGGGTGGCTACTGTGCACATGTGGGCTGTGCAGCTCGGGCTAGCCAGGCACCTGGAACAGGGCAATGTCAGGGGAGGCCGAGTCACAGGTAGGCCTTATTGGGCAAACTGGCATCTGCCTAATTCCACAGCTGAACCTACAAGAATGCGTATAGTCTCCAGGGAAGCAGAGCAGGAGGAATCCTGAAAGCCTTGCTAGGGCAGGACCTGGAGGCCTGGCCCCCGCAGTCTCCTATAGGAGCATTGGGCAGCCCGTTCACCTGGGGACTGACTGTGGTCAGATGAAAGCTGTTGCCTCAGAAAGAATTTTGGGGTGGGTTCCCTTTACTCTGAGGCCATTCAAGTATTTTCGGCTTAGCCTGCACTCTGTAGGCCTGGAGGGCGCTGTGTAGTTCAGAGTCAGGGGATCCTGTGCAGACTATGCATGCCAAAAACAGCCAGATGCCTTGATTGCTAGGGAATCCCAGGACCCCATCAGGCAGACAGTCCAGGTGGGGCAGACTGTTGAGAGATAAAGCTGTTGCCTCAGCTGGGAAGGGGGAGTAGGGGGGTGGAAGGCTCTGGGAGGTGTTGGGCTTCTTCACCCTGAGTCCATTCAGTTGTTTTGCTCAGGCCAGAGCTCCAGAGGCCTGGAGTGCCCTCTGCAGTCCAAGACGGGTGACAGGGTGGGGACTGAGCGTGAACGGGGTGACAGGCCAGAGCAGCCCAGGACCTGGAACAGGGCGATATCCAACACAGCAGGAGTTACAGGAGAAGGCTGTTCAGGGTGTCGACCTAAAAATAAAACTGCCAGTTATTTTTACTAATGAAGTGAGGTTTTGGGGGGAATAACAGAGGAATTGTGAGTCAGGGCAAGCAAACCATGGCAAATCATAGGCAAGCTGGAAGAAAAAAAGGGAAGGTTGGCTTTTATCAGGTTTCAGGAGGAAACTGGGGAGGGTTTCTGTACCAAAGTCCATTGGAGGAAAGTGTGAGGTTGTGGTGGTTTCTCACTGGCTGTGCGGAGTGGTCAGTGAGTGGTGCTGGGGCAGGGAGAGCTCCTCCTTCCTTAAAAGCGGGGGTGGGGGGGGTAGATTCCTGTATGAAAAGGGTCTTCCCTTGTCAAGATAAGAATTCTCTTCCGCTAGCGGGATACGCAGGCTGCCAGGAGCGTAGGAGTATGACCGCTCCCTCTTCGGGGCTTCCCCCCTTCAATTTTTTATTTTATTTTATTTTATTCTTTTAGATTTTATTTATTTGACAGAGAGCAATCACAAGTAGGCAGAGAGGCAGGCAGAGGGAGAGGAGGAAGCAGGCTCCCCGCCCAGCACACAGCCCGATGTGGGACTTGATCCCAGGACTCTGAGATCATGACCTGAGCTGAAGGCAGAGGCTTAACCCACTAAGCCGCCCAGGCGCCCCCCCCCCCCCCTTCAATTTTTAATAAGGCTGCCGGTACTCTGTTTCATGGGGGAAGCTGGATTCCGCCTAATTCCAAGCCTTAACTTCCTCAAATGCAAATAATTCTCCAAAGGCAGAGCTGGAGGAATCTTGAGTGTTGTGACAGGTTGGATGGGGGTGGAGGGGCTGCTGGCTGGGGTGTCCTCCCATAAGACTAGGAGGTCTGGTTGCTGCAGAAGCCCAGGATCCCAGCAGACATTAAGTCTGTACAGGGTCTGACTGTCGCCCATTTGAGCAGTCGCCTCAGAGTGATTTGGGAGTGGTGGGCCGCCTCCTCCCGAAAGCAGTGCAGGTGGTGAGAGATGGCTCCAAGCTCCACAGGCCTGGAGAGCCCTGGTTGCACAAAGGGGACATTCTGGGCTTATGGCACTTGTGGAACCCCCCCAGCCAGGGACCTGTCACTGGGCAAGTGTCAGGGGGAGTCTGGGTCCCATGAGCTGGGTGGGGGTACCTGGATTCCACCTTATTCCTGTAAGGGCCTATTCAGCCAGAGCGGCCCCACCCCAGTTGAACAGCCATTTTATTGTTTATGCAGTAAAACTTAAACTGACCCTGCCCCCGCCCCCCCCAAGGGGAATTTACTTAAAAGCAAGTCCGGGGAAACCAGTCCCAGGTAACAAAGCCCAAATACAAGGGTGGGTCAGGTCAGGTGGAGATAACAGCCCGGATGCAGGGATGAGTCGGGTCAGGTGGAGACCGTGGAGACATCCAATCAGTAAAGCGCAAATACCGTCTCCCTAGCTACCAAGGAGTGTGGGTGGTGTCTTTTGGGCGCCAATTCTGACCAAGGTGATAGGCTAGTTCAAATAGCTACTATGGGTGAATTGTAATTCATTTGGCCACCCGTGTGTGACCTAGCATGACTGTGCAGCTTTCTCCGTGTGTTACAATCTCATTGGCCACCTGTGTGTGGCCAGGCCCAACCACATGGCCTTTGCTCTATAAAAGTTAGTCTGTGAGGCAGGGAAGGGTCCCCTCTCTGTAGGAGATGCGGCCCCAGCTGGTCAGTTTGATTCTTGATGCTTGGCGCGAAATAAAATTTTGCTTGACCTTCGCTTTGTATCATTCTCACGCCTTTGACCATGGACCCATTATTGGGGGACCCAACAATTCCAAAGTTCAACCAACACAGATGTACACAGTGGCCCTGAAGGCACAGCTGGAGAAATCTGGACTGCCTCGCCAGGGCATGGCTGGTTGGGATGGCCCGGAGTCTTGGTTGCTGGAGAAGCCTGGGACTTCATCAGGAAGCCAGTCCAAATAGGGACAGACTGTGGCATAGCTTAAACCACACCCAAGCCATTCAGGTAGTTGAGTCATGGCAGAAGCTCCACAGGCCTGGGGTACTTCCTGCATGCCAAGGCCAGGAGACAAGGTATGAAGTGCACTGACACGAGCCCCACAAACTAAAATAGCCAGGGACCTAGAACTAGGCAGTAACAGCAAGGCTGGCTCGTAGAAGGGGTGCTATTGGGGGTACAAGGCTAATGCACCAGGCCCACCTACCCCTTGTTTCCTAGTCCTCCTGAAGGCAGAGCCGGGGCTTTTCTAGCTACCTTGCTGGGGAAGGGCCATGCCTGCAGGAAAGGGTAGCCTCTATTGGGAGCCAGCTGGGAGTCCTGCTTCCTAGAGAAGCCTGGGGGTCCCATCAGGCAGCAGGTCCACATGGGGACAGACCATCCCCAGGTTAAAGCTGCCACTTCCGGCAGATTTCCAAGGCTCCTTCCATCCTGAGGCCATTCGGGTGGTTGCACTCCAGCCAGAGTTCCCTAGGCCTGGAGAGCCCTTTACAGCCCAAAGTTCACAGACAGGGTATGAAGGTCACTGGCTGTGCAAGTCAGGGTAGCCAGCTACCCGAACTGGGCAGTGTCAGGAGAGGCTGGGTCACCAGAGGAGGCATTTAGGGTGACAAGGAGTAGGCCTGATGAGCAATGACAACCTGCCCATTCTGGAATACTCCTCCTGAAGGCAGGGCTGGAAGTTTTCCAGCTGCCTTGCCACCAGGACAGGGTCCCCTCCTTTGGGAGACACCTGGGAGTCCCTCTTCCTAGAGAAGCCCTGAATCCAACAGGCAGCAAGTCAGCACGGGGACTGACTGCCACCTATTTGCAGCTTTCTAATTAAAGTGATTTTCGAAAGGTGGGTTCCCTCCAGTCTGCATAGGTGGCTGGGGATGGCCAGAGTTTCACAAGCTTGGAGAGTCCGGTGTGCCCAAGGCTGACTTACAGGGCACAACTGTGCGTGTGTGCATCTCCAGGTCAGGGTAGTCAGGTATCTGGAACAGGGTGAGAATCCAGAGAGGGCAGCTCGTGAGTTCAGACTCTTGGGTTACGTGGCACCTGCCTAGTTACCAGCCCTGACCCACATGCTCCCACTGCGGGCCAGGCTGGAGTCATCTGGATCCCCTTGCCGAGGCTGGATATGGCTAGCTAGCTGGGGTATCCTCTGATAAGACCCCTCTGAGAGGCATGATTGCTGTAAACATCTGGGACCTCAGCCAACAGTAAGGCTAAATGGGGACTGAACTCACCGTTGCAATGTTTGGAAATGAACTTTAGTTCAACAGGCCCAGAGGGCCAGGACTAACTAAGGGTGACTTTCAGGGCATGTACTGTGCAGGTGCGGACCAGGAAGGTCATGGCAGCCAGGAACCTGAAGGAGGGCAAGATTTGGGACAGGGCAGGTCACAAGAACATGCTCTTGGGGTCTGGTATCTGCCTAATTTTAAACCCCAGCCTACTCAAATGTGCGTATTCACACTGAAGACTGATGAGGAATCTAGCCTGCCTTGCCAGGGGAGAACCAAGTCAGGTTACTGTAGGGTACCCGCCAATGAAAGATACCCAGGAGCCTTGTCGGTGCAGAAACCTGGGACCCCTGCAGACATTAAGTCCACATGGGAAATCACCACCTCTGATTTTAGCAGCCGCCTCGGTGATTTTCATGAAATGGGTCCCCTCCAGTACTGAGGCTATGGAGACAGTCCGGGGGGGGGGGGGGGGGCTAGCTCCGCAGGTCTGGAGGGCCTGGCTTGCCCATGGGCAGCTGACAGGATGCATACTGCACATGCCTGGGACACACAGGTCAGGCTTGTCAGGGACCTGAAACAGGGCAAGGATCTGGGGATGCTGGGTCATGTGGGTTACTGGGAGTTCCTGGCATCTCTCTAATGCCAAGCATTAAGCTACACGAAAGTGCATCTTGACACTGAAGGCAGAGCTGGAGGAATCAGGTGGGATTCCTGGGGTGCTGTCTGGAAAGATATACCTGGGAGCCTTGACCGTTGGAGCCGCTCAGGATCCCATCTGGTAGCCAGTCCAAATGGGGGTGACAATTGCCAGGTTAGGATGGAGCCTCAGAAATACTTTTGGCGGGGTGGGCTCTCACCACACTGAATGGCAGCTTGTGGGACACTGACCGAAACTCCACGGGTCTGGAGGGTTCTGGCTAACCAAGGCTAGATGACAGGAGGCATGCTGAGCGTACATGGAACACTCAGCTCAGGGAAGCCAAGGACCAGGACCTGGGCAATGTCAGAGGATCCAGTTCCCAGGAATGGGCTTTGGAAGTCCACAGCATCTGCCTAATTGCTAATATGACCCTACACAGGTTTGCCTGTCTTCCTTGAAGATAAAACCATTAACCTGGCCAGGTGGCCTGGCTGGAAAACCTTTACAAATGACACTTGAGCCTGGGTTATCGGTATGCCCAGGTTCCCATCAGGTAGCTGGTCCAAATGGGAGCTCTTTCTACCCTGAAGCTAATGCCTTAGAAATATTTGGGGGGATTCTGCCCCCCTGTATCCTGTGGATATGTGGATGGAGGAGGGCCGGTTGGAGCTGCAGAGGTCCACAGTGGTCTAGCTGCCCAAGACTGGTGGGTGCATGGTGCGCATGTGCAGGCTGTACATGTCAGGTTAGACAGGACCTGTGACAGGAAGAATGTCAGCAGAAGTCTGGTCACATGACGGGGCTGCTCCAGGTACAAGGCATCTGGCTGTTTCTGAGCTCTTAACTGAAACAGACGTTCCTATTTCCCATGAAGGCAGATCTGAAGAAGGATGTACTGCCTTGCCAGGGTGGGGTCTGGAGATGGCCCGATAGCCTCTAGTAGGAGACACCTGTTAGCTTAGATTGCCAGAGAAACCTGGAACCTCATCAGGCAGCCAGCCCAAGTGTGGACTGACTGGTCTGTCTAAAGCAGCCTCCTCAGAAAGATTTTTGGGTAAGGGATCCTCCTACCCAGGAAGCTAGGCAGGTGGTTGGAGACTAGCCTGAGCTCCACATGCCTGTGGGCCCTGGCCGCCTGTGGCTGGATGTTGGGGGGCATACAGCATATGTGTAGGCCGTGCAGGTCAGGGCAGCCAGAGACCTGGAATAGACCATCACCTGGAAGATGCCGTGTTACTGGTATGCGCTTCTGTGGGTCAGAAGCATCTGCCTAAGTCCAAGACCAGACTTTCGTTAATGTGCATATTTCGCCTGAAGTTATGCTTGGAGGAAACTGGATGCCTTTCCAGGGGAAGCTGGGCAGTCTAGCAGGGTATCCCTCAGTAAGAGACACCTGGTACCACGACTCCTGAAAAACCTGGGTCCTCATCAGGCTGCTAGTCAGAGGTAGAATGACCGTTTAAAGTTGATGCCTCAGAAAGAGTGTGACGGGAGGTTTCCTCTGCCCTAGAGGCTATGCCAGTGGGTGTAGACTGGTCCCGGCTCCCAAAGGATGGCTGTTAAAGGGCATACTCTGCACACGCGTGCTGCACAGGTCTGAGAAGCCAAAAACCCGGGCAAGGTCTGGAATATCCTGGTTTCAAGAGACTGCTCTCGAGGGTTCATGGCATCTGCCTCATTCCAAGCCCTAACCTCCACTAATGTGCATGTGGGGTCATGTAGTCTGCCCCAAAATGTGCCAATTCGGCATACTGACTATTTTGAATTAGAAGCTATTTAGTAAATAGCCAATGCAAGAACAACACCCAGACCCCCATTTGCCTTGAGAAAGCAGGAAATAGATCTCTCCTACGAAAGGTACCCTTTCTGTACAGCAGTTTGAAAGACCTCTTTACCGCCAGAAAGAGAATTGAGTGCAGAGAAGGCTATTTAAATAAATATGGTTATTTTTACTCCTCTACTACCCTACTGCAGATTCCATTTAGAATTCTTTATTTTTTTCTATTATTTTTATTTTTTTATAAATATGTAATGTCTTATTAGACCCAGGGGTACAGGTCTGTGAATTGCCAGGTTTACACACTTCACAGCACTCACCATAGCCCATACCCTCCCCAATGTCCATAACCCCACCACCCTCTCCCTACCCCCCACCCCCATAGAATTCGCTATTAATTGAAGCTCTCAAACATTAGTTTTCTTTTTACTGTCAATTCCTTACAAGTTTATGGTTTCATTGTCTAAAAAGTATGAAAGTTTCCTGCCCTGATCATTTCTTTGGGTCTCAATTTTAACATTGGGCCTATCACAGTTAAATTTTGTTTTTCTCCTTTTAATAGGTCTCATGTCCATTTACTTCTTAGGCCAGCTAGAAGAATTTTGAATGATAGAGAAAATTTTTTCCTCCCTGACAGCTGGCATAGTTAGCAGGATAAACTTCTCTGGCTGGACATGGTTGCAGCTGAGAGATCCTGGGACAGCTGACAAAAGCCAGCACAAGGAGTTCTTATCACATCAGCCCTGGGGAGAGTCCTCTTTCTCTAAATTTAGATCAGTAGGAGAAAATATTTGTGAACTCGTTTCTTGGGTTTAGCAATTCTGGTAAATTTGGTGGCATACTCTTGGTCCGACTGATCCATTTTCTCCCAGCGATAGTCACGGTTTTTCTTTTTCCATTTGTGTCATACGCCATAAAGAGGAATTGCCATAGAGAAAGGCAGGTGTAGGATTCATCAGCCTGCTGTTTGAGTCAGCTTCACAAAGTACAGAGTTCTTGATTCTCATGAAACTGGCTGGCATCTGCTTAGACAAATTTTGCTGTGGGTCTTGTATGTAAAAACTGGATGAGGTTTTTCATTTCACCTGGTTCTATGTCCTAAGAGCCTGGATATCTGACCAGTGACATAATCTCTCTGGTCTCTACCATGTGGAGTGGTTACTTACTTGCATAGACCTTACCAGCCAGTGAAATTGGCTAGCGTTTCAAGACACAGAGTTGCAAGCAGTACTATTTGCTATCTGGCTATTTCCGAGCCCTAACTCAGAAGAGTTTGTTATAGGAAGTTCCAGCCCCTAAGGGACCTTTATCTTAATCTGTGTTGCTTGTCGATGCTGGAAAAGTCTCATTTCAGTAGCATATGCCCAGTGCCACAAGTTAGCAGGTCTGCGATTAGAGGTGTCTCAAGTTTTCCTGGGACCAGAAATACCATGTTTACTACACCACCCTTACTGCCTGTGCAACAAAGGCTTTTGCTTTCTTAAACTATTTTTGAGAGCAAACTTCTGGATCATTGGGCTACATCATCTCTGCCCTCTCTAGGGATGCCTCTTGCGTCTATGATCTAAGCCTGGAAAATTGTCTCCAGGTCATTCCATAGAAAGGCTTATCGGTTTGATTGGCTGTTGAGGATTAGCAAGATTCTACTTGTCAATGGCCAGACGATGGATCCTTTAAAATGGCTATATTTGAAAGAAAAGAAAAAAAATCTTACAGAGCTCTTGAAATTGTCTTATGAGTATTAACAACTAGCCTTAGGGACTCCCTTGATAAGATGACAGAACAGAAATTAGTCTTAAGACCAAATCTAATGTCCATATCCAGCTTAAATCCCCCTTTTCACAATCTGGTGCATCTACCTGTTTTAACATTCTTTTCCCTATATGACTTACAGAGAGCACTCTGGCCTAATCTCTAGGTTCAAAGTACACAGATTACTCATGTACATGCTGAGAGCTAGGAAATGAATTTCACACACGCTCCGGAGACTGGCAGTAAGTAGGGCTGTGCTCCTACTCTCCAGGGCTCTGTAATCGGGCTCTGCCAGCTTCAGGCTTTCCTATGCAGTGTCCTTTGCGGATGGATCCTAGATCCTCCACCAAAATGAAATTCATGTCCCCTGAACATCAGCAGATCTTTTAAATTATAAAGGCCTTTTACCTCCACTTTCAGAAGATCCTACCGAATCAGAGAGGGATTAGAAAAGTTAGTGGCCATTCACAACATTCTGCTCACAGATAAAACAGGTGACCAGAATCTCTCCTAGGCCCTCCTACAAAAGATCAGCAGAAGGAATGTTTAGGGACTAATAGAAGCCAATGTTGAATCATGTACTCAGAAACAAGGCTTTTGTTAAAATGCTTTATGCAGATTTCCTATTTTAGTTAAAAATCTTTCTGATATAAAGTGGAAAATTTGAAAAGATAGTCCTTAACACTTAGGCTATAATCCAGTTCTTTGGGGGGAGTTAAAAATAATTTTATCTTTCAAATATCTATGAAACCAGAAATGCCTGTCTAGAAACAAGTCAAAGTCCACCTATCTTTACCAACCTCCAAAGCTTGCCTATTTCTGTCAAAATGGTGAAGTTTTAGAATATAAGTGAGGTTCGGTGGGGTGAGGTCTGGAGCCAACGACCAAGAAAGAATTCTTGAGACATCTTTAGTGCAAAATGGTGGTTTTTAATTTTTTAAAATTTTTAAAAGATTTTATTTATTTATTTGACACAGAGAGATCACAAGTAGGCAGAGAGAGAGGGGAAAGCCGGCTCCCCGCCGAGCAGGGATCCCAATGCGGGGCTCCATCCCAGGACCCTGAGACCATGACCTGAGCCGAAGGCAGAGGCTTTAACCACTGGGCCACCCAGGTGCCCCCAAAATGGTGGTTTTTTAAAGCCCGGGGATAGGACCCGTGAGCAGGAAGAGCTACTGCCCCGTGATCCCGAGGATTGGCTGATTATATACTCAGGAGCTGGGGAGGTGAGGACAGACGGGGTGTTCAGAAGGGCTGACATATGGTAAAGACTTTCAGAATACTGGAGGCCTAGTTATTGTCAAGCCAAGCTGTGTTTTGTTTGTTTTCTCTAATGAGGTACCAATTGGGAGCTTCCTGGTGGGATGTCACATTTCTCACATCACACATCCTTGTCAGTGAGTTTTAGGTTTAGAAGAAATTCAGCTTGATTTACATTTCCTTTCACCTCGGCCTCCTTCAGTTTCATGGAGGGGAGGGCAATGTTAGGGCTTCCAGAACTGCCTTGTGGGTCTTTGGAAGTTAGGCTCTTGGTAAGAAAGCCTCTTCCTTATAAATCACTGGGACATTTGTAAACAGAGAGAGGGAGACTCCGCTCTTGCAGGATTGTGGTCTCTGGAAGCTGTTTGTTTTTCCTTGAGGGAATGTTTTTCCTGAGGAATGTCACACATGTCACAAGGTTGGGGGGTAGGGTGTAGGGTGCCAGCTCCTGCTTTGTCCTTAGCTAGCCTTTTGCTCCCTCATCAAAAATGCTTGTAGATAAAGACCAGGATATTGAAACAAAATTGCCCTATATTTCAAAAGATATATTACATATTACCCTAGAACTCTTAGGGGGAAAAAAATTGCATTTCTTCTCTATTCCTTAAAGTTACAAATCTTACGTCTTTCAAATGTAAACACAGGCCACCATCATGTGAGACTGAAGGAGGAAAAAAAGGAAAGAGGCCTTTTTAAAATACAGACACCTAACTGCCCCTTGGGCCCAAACTCAAGCACAGCTTAAGATCACTTCCAGGGACAAATACAAATCTTAAAAGTCCTCTCCATATGTGTATGTATGTCCACGAAATATATGATATTTTTCTACCTTCCGTTTGTAAACCAACTATTGAATTGGCTTAAATTTAAGCACATAAAATTCTCAGAAATAAAACACTACAGATGAATTTCAGGTTTATATGATCTGGAGAAATATTTGGTATTAAAACTATTTAAGTTTGTTGGTTTAATTAAAATAGACCGTCTCAAAAAAAAGGGGGGGGGGGGGTTGGGTGTAAGGTTTTACAGGCGAGATAAACACGACACCAGGCAAAGTGGGCACAAGGCAAGATGTATTAAAGGCGCTCTCCGGCAAAGTTTCAGGGCCCAGGAGAAGGGGAGCCAGGAAAGTTGCACCGCAAGGAGGTGGTAGGGTATTTGGTGATCCGGAGGGTCTGGGGTGGGGGGTCCTGATACTTCTGTTTCCTGCATAGGTATCAGGTTACCTATGGAGACGTGACCTGGGCGTACATCCTTTTGGCGGGAGAGTCAAGGGTTAAGGAAAGGGGGGGGGAGGAGGCTGGAAGATGGTGGACCCCGGGGGGTCATTTCCATTGTTCCTCCTGCATTCCCGGAGCCACCAACCCAACATTGGGGTGCCTGGGTGGCTCAGTCCCTTAAGCTCTGACTCCTAAAGTTAGCTCCCATCTTGATCTCAGGCTCTTGAGTTCACAGCCCACTTTTGGGTGTGGAGCCAATTGGGGAAAAAAGTAGACATGTCTTTAGAGTTACCAGCATTAATATACTTCTGTCTAGGTATATTAATCAAATAAGTTCTTGCTATCCCTGTTACAAAATTTGTGAGCAAATATCTGAGACTAGTAATGAACTTTAATGTCTCATGAATTTTTTTGTGGGTAATCTAAACGTAATTCTTTTTTTTTTTTTTTTAAGATTTTATTATTTATTTGACAGAGAGAGATCACAAGTAGGCAGAGAGGCAGGCAGAGAGAGGAGAAAGCAGGCTCCTGCTGAGCAGAGAGCCCGATGCTGGGCTTGATCCCAGGACCCTGAGATCATGACCTGAGCCGAAGGCAGAGGCTTAACCCACTGAGCCACCCAGGTGCCCCTCTAAACATAATTCTTGAGAGCAAAGGCTAAAGATAGATGAAAGTAAAATATTTATAGATTAACTTTTAGCAATAACAGTTAAACTTGATGGTATGCGTACTTAAAAATAGCTTCCAAAAATTTTTGGTTACCTAAAACTTCACAATTTTGCTAAGTTAGGTGATGAGTTCATTTAAATTCACTGAATATCTATATTATTTCCAAATAAGACAAAATAATGAAACATTAATGACTGAATATATGTTTATCTACTTTTGCTTCCCGGTTAAACTAATGATAAAGTTTGGGTTTGTGAGTAGACATGTTTTGTGTTTATTTAAACAGTTGTACTATGAAGACACACACACGTATGTCCAGAATAACATGTATTCACAAATTTATCTAAAAAAAAAAAACAGGTCTAACAGTTCACAGTTGCTTACTACTTAGATCTCACTAGACATTAGTTTCTAAGGGTTAAAATGCTAATTAACCTATATGTTTAAAGCTACTAGAAATAAGAAAGGAAACATCTCCATATAAAAAAAAAAAAGAATGTATGCTTTCAGTTAAAAGAAGGTATGAGAAATGGGAATGCATTTTTGTTAAGGGAAAAAGAAAATAATTTTGTTCAAACAGAGGCTGGGAAAGAGGGACAGCATAAGATAAAATCGGAGTGTAAAAAAGTTTTAAAAGGTGTACAGAGGGGCACCTGGTAGCTCAGTCTCTTGAGCATCCGATTCTTGGTTTCCACTCGGGTCATGAGCCCATGGATTGTGGCATGGAGCCCACACCTATGTCTGTCTGTCTCTCTCAAATAAATCAATCTTGAAAGGTTTATGGAAAAAGAATCTTTAAAAAGGAAATTGATCTCTGGCCTATACTGGCTAAGATGGGAGTAAATTTAAATGAATTTTAATATCAAAAGTATACTGTTATAAAATAAAATTGGAGTTTCTCTGTTAAAGACCAAGTTTTCTTGGTCTTTCAGTCTAGCCGACTATCAGTCTGCTCTTGATAAGAGATTATGAAAGTTTTTTTTTTTTATTTTTTATTACTGGAGTGTAATTGGCATACAATGCTATATTGGTTTCAGGTGTACAACGTAATGATTCATTAATTCTGTACCCTGCTCCCTGTAATGAGTATAGTCACCATCTCTCACATGCAACATTATTACAGTGTTACTGACTATATTCCGTGTTGTATTTTTCATCTCCATGTCTATTTATTTTATAACTGCAAGTTTGTACCTGTTAATTACCCTTATTTTATCCTCCTCCTCCATCGCCACCTCTCTGGTAACCATGAGTTTGGTTCTTGTATCTAAGAGTCTGTTTTGTTTTTTAGATATTTTTTTTAAGATTTTATTTACTTATTTAACAGAGATCACAAGTAAGCAGAGAGGCAGGCAGAGAGCAAGCAAGAGGGAAACAGGATCCCTGATGCAGGGCTCAATCCCAGGACCCTGAGATCATGACCTGAGCTGAAGGCAGAGGCTTAACCCACTGAGCCACCCAGGCGCACTGTTTTTTAGATTCTATGTATAAATGAAATTCTATGATATTTGTCTTTCTCTATCTGACTTCTTTCACTTGCTTTTTTTTTTTTTTAAAGATTTTATTTATTTATTTGACAGAGAGATAGTGAGTGAGGGAGTACAAGCAGGAGGAGTGGGAGAAGGAGAAGCAGACTTCCCACAGAGCAGGGAACCTGACGGATGTGGGGCTCGATCCCAGGACCTTGGGATCATGACCTGAGCCAAAGACAGACGCTTAACAACTGAGCACCCAGGCGCCCCCCAACTTATTTCACTTAGCATAATACCCTCTAGGTCCATCCATGTTGTCTCAAATAGCAAGACCTCATTTTTTTTTTGGCTGAGTAATACTGTAATACTCATACACACACACATGCACACACATCTTCTTTATCCATTCATCTATGGATGGACACTTGGACTTCCATCTCCTGACTATTGTGGATAATGCTGCAACAAACATAGGAGTGCATATATCTTTTTGAATTAGTGTTTTTGCTTTCTTTGGGGAAAATACTTAGAAATGAAATTATTGGATCATATGGTATTTCTTTCTGTCTTTTAATTTCTTGAAGAAACTCCATACTGTTTTCCATAGTGGCTGCACCAATTTACATTCCCTTTGCTTCACATCCTTGCCAACACTAGTTTTTTTTTTTTTTTTTTGATACTTGCCATTCTGACCGATATGATGTAGTATCTCATTATGGTTTCGATTGATAGTTCCCTGATAATGAGTAATGTTGAACATATTTTCAAGTGTTTGTTGCCCATTTGTATGTCTGTCTTTGGAAAAATATCTATTTGGGTCTTCTGTCGACTTTTTAATTGTATTGGCTTTTGGTTGTTGACTTATAGAAATTCTTTATACATTTTGGATATTACCCTTTATCATATACGTCACTTGTAAGTATCTTCTATTTAATAGGTGGCCTTTTCATTTCGTTAGTGGTTTTCTTCACTGTGCAAAATATTTTTATTTTGGTATGGTCCCAATAGTTTGTTTTTGATTCCCTTGCCTAAGGAGACCTAGCCATAAATATGTTGCTAAGGCTAATGTCAGAGATTACTGCCTATGTTTTCTTTTAGGATTTTTATGGTTTTAAGTCTTACCTTTAGATCTTTATTCCATTTTCAATTTATTTTTGTGTATGGTATAAGAAAGTAGTCCAGTTTCACTCTTTTGCATGTAGCTGTCCAGTTTTACCAACATTTATTGAAAAGACTGTAAGCTTCTAGGAATTTATCCACTTTTTTCCAGTTCAGTTTGTTGGCATATGATTTTTTTCATTGGTGGCCTCTCATAACCCTTTGTATTTCTGTGGTATCAGTTATTATCTCTCCTCTTTTATCTCTTATCTTGAGTCTTCTCTTTTTTTCTTGGTGAGTAAAACTAACATTTATCAATTTTGTTTATCTTTTCAAAGAGCGAGCTCTTGATCTTTTCTGTTGATTTTTTTTTCTATCATTTTCTTTGTCTCTATTTCACTTATTTCTGCTCTAATTTTTGTTATTTCCTTATTCTACTAGCCTTGGGTTTAATTTGTTCTTTTTTGAGTTCCTTTAGGTGTAAGATTAGGCTGTTCGTTTGAGATTTTTCTTATATCTTGAGTTGGGCCTATATATCATAAACTTCCCTATCGGCACTATTTTTGCTACATATTAAAGATTTTGGACCATTTTGTCTCCATGTGTCTTTTAATTTCCTCTTTGATTTTTTTCACTATTTGGTTATTCGATAACATGTTTCCCCTCCACATGTTTGCGGGTTTTTTTCTGTTTTTTTTTTTTCTCATAATTGTTTTCTAATTTCATACTATTGTGGTTGGAAAGGGTGGTTGATAGGATTCCAGTCTTCTTCAATTTATTGAAAACTTTCTTTATGCTCTAACATGTGGTAATATGTGGTTTGACCCTGGAGAATGTTCAATGTGCACTTGAAAATAATGTGTATCCAGCTGTTTTGGGATGAAAAGTTCTTCATACACCTGTTAGTATCATTTGGTCTAATGTGTTGTTCAAAGTCAATATTTCCTTGGTGATTTTCTTAAATAACATATAATGTATTATTTGCTTTGGGGATACGGGTCTGTGGATCATCAGTCTTACACAATTCACAGCACTCACCATAGCACATACCATCACCCAGCCACCCTATCCCTTCCACCCCCAGAAATCCTCAGTTTGTTTCCTGAGATTAAGAGTCTCTTATGGTTTGTCTGAGTGATAATCTTTCTGGGTAGAGTACTCTTGGTTATATTTTCTCTTTTTTAGCACTTTAAATATATCATGCCACTTTTTTCTGGTCTGCAAAGTTTATGCTGAAAAGTCAGCTAATAGCCTTCTGGGGTTTCCATTGTGTGTAACTGTTTTCTTTTCTCTTGGTACTTATAAAATTATTTTTTTTAAGATTTTATTTATTTATTTTGAGAGAATGAAAGAGAGCGAGCATGAGAGGGGGAAGATCAAGGGAGAAGCAGACCTCTTGCTGAGCAGAGAGCCTGATAAGGGACTCAGTCCTGGGACTCCAGGATCATAACCTGAGCTGAAGGCAGTCACTCAACTGAGCCATCAAGGCACCCTAAAATTCTTTATCTTTACATTTTGCTATTTTAATTATTATGTGTCTTGTTGTGGTCCTCCTTGGGTTCATTTTGTTAGAAACTCTGATTTCTGGACCTGGGTGTCTGTTTCATCCCACAGATTAGAAGAATTTTCAGCTATTACTTCTTCAAATAAGTTTTATGTCCCATTCTCTCTTCTACTTCTAGTATCCCTATAAAGTGAATTTATTATGCTTGATGATGTCACCAAGTTCCCTTAACCTATTCTCATTTTTATTATTGTTTTCCTTCTGCTGTTCGGCTTCTTTGCTTTCCACTACCCTGTCTTCCAGATCACTGATCTGTTCTTCTGTGTCCCCTGATCTACTGTTGATTCCCTCTAATAGATTTTTCATTTCAATTATTGAATTCTTCAGCTCTGACTGGTCCTTTTTTTTTTCCTGTCTCTTTGTTGAAGTTCTTACTGAGTTATCCACTTTTTTCTCAATCAAGTGAGTATCTTTATGACAACTACTTCAAATTCTTTCTCAGACATATTATCTCCATTTCATTTAGTTCTTTTTCTGTGATCTTGCCTTGTTCATTCATTTTGGATGTATTACTCTGTCTCCTCACTTGTCTAGTTCTGTGTTTGTTCCTGTGTATTAGATAGATCAGCTATGTCTTCTAGTCTTGAAAATACTGGCCTTATGTAAAAGAACTCCTGTGGGGCCCTATAGCACAATTCTCCTCATCTCCAGCTCACCAGCTCCAGGCACACCAGGGTGTCCCCGGTTTGGGGTGGGTAAGTCTTCTTGTTGTGAATGAGCCTCAATTTCCTTCAGTCCAGCAAGCTGTAATAACCCACTCTGCCTTCTGTGGGCACACTGGACAGGGTTTACTCCCCATTCCATTAGGAGGCCTGGCTGTGGCCATTGCAAGCTTATTGGTGGATGGGGCCAGCAGTCAGCCTAGCTGTCTTACAGTTAGCCTGTCTGCCACAGCTGCAGGCACACCAAAGGGGAGGGCTTGCTCCCTGTGCAGCCACCTAAGACATCTGGCCACAGACACTGTGTGTGTGCTGGCATGTGTGGTTACTTCCCACCACCCCTCTACTCCCAGGGCAAGAGTCACTTTGCAGTGCTACCTATCCAGGCTAGGGCTGCCTGCCAGGGATGGGGCAGGAGCCACTTTGTAGGGCCATATATTGATTTGCATAAGGTTAAAAAGAATATACTCTCCTTGTAACAGGATATAATTGGAAGCATTGTTCACATCTCCAAGGCTTTGACTAGAATATCATATTTGAGAAAAAAGCAATGCAGACTCTGATAATAACAGACAGTTATAAGCATAAGGAACCAACGTTGACTTTAGGGAGCCAATAAAGACCTGTAGAAAACAGCTGATAATTTTACATGGTTCTTAGCAGCCTTACTAGGTAAGTAAATAAGATGACTTCCAAGCAAGTGCAAAAATATTTATCTCTGGATATTTTGAGAACCTTGAGAAGAGAGGAAGTAACCCAAATCTGTGTGTATTACAGGCAAATCTGATGGCAAATATTTGGCTTTTTACCCTTGAGAGGTAGTTAAAAGTTCAATCTGCAGATTGCTTATGAAAAGTTCCAGCAAAGCAGATATAAAAGAGCCTATATCATCAATTGTTACTTTGTACTTCTGTGATGGATCAGGTGTGGTTTCGTAAAACTAAATTTATTTTACAAACAAATTAAGGCTAATTTGGCCCACTTTAAAAATGTGGTCTCTTCAGAGAAAAAATACATATTTCAGTAACACACCTTTGTGGATATTAGATTCTGTTTCTACTAATCATCTTTGAGGTTTTGTTTTTCATCTGTAAATCAGACCAGATTCTGAATTCTGTTTTCCTCCTATGTTTGGCTACATCTCTCAGAAATCACATTTTCAATTTTCTCCATCCGCTCAGCAAGTTTCTCTATCATTGAGAACGAAAACAGCCTTTTTCTCTGAAGCCCTGCAAACGGAGTATGAATGTCTTGGTATAAACTTCAGGGAAGTCTCCCCAGTAGCTCATATATAGATCATCTTCATACTTGTTGTTCTGTGAGCCCTCAAAGAGAGCACCAGAGACATTGAAACTACAGGGCAATCTGTAAGATTGAGAGTATCTGCCCTCACTCTATCTGGAACTGCTTTGAGCCTGACTTCTATGCTGTTATTTCTGGAGAAACCCAAGTCCCACAGGCCTAGAGGGCCCTGGCCAGCCAGGGGCACAGCGCACACATGCAGGCCATGCCGGTCAGGCTTGGCAGAGACCTGGAATAGGGCAAGTATCAGGCATCTTCCACATCTCCACTAACAGACCCCTTGAAGCTGTGACTGCTGGAGATGTTCTGGACCTCATAAGGCAGCCAGAACAAAAGGGGACTAATTGCCACCAGTGTAAAGCTCCTGCCTCAGAAAGATGTTGAGGTTACCCTGAGGTCATGTAGGAGCCTGGAGTTTAGCCAGTGCCCCACAGGCCTGGTGTTCCCCTTGAATCCCAGAGCCAGGGGACATGGGAATGACTGTGCATGTGCACAGCGTGCAGGTTGGGGCAGCTGGGTCCCAGGAACAGGGCAGCACTGGGTGAGGTCAGGTCACAGAGCATGCTAGTGGGGCAACATGGCACCTCCCTTCCAAGCTCGCATCTGCACAAATGTGTGTATTCACACTAAAGCAGAGCTGGAGGAGGACTGCTTTGCAAGGTATCCCCCAGTAACAGACTCTGGGGAAACTTGATGTCTTGAGAAATCTGGACCCTATCAAGAAAGCAGTCCAAAACGGAGATTGACGGTCACGAATTTAAGCCTGCTCCCTCAAATTTGGGGGATTGGGTTCTTTCTACTGTGGAGGGCAAGTAGGTAGTCGTGAATGGTCTGAGGCCCATAGGCCCGCTGGGCTCCTGCAACCAGAGGCTTCCTGACAAGGTGTGAACTGTCTGTGAGTGGAAGGCACAAGTCAGGGTGGACAGGGATACGGAACAGGGCGACGCACGGTGAAGCCAGGTCATAGGGGGAGGATTTGGGGGATTAACTCCAGCCCAAACCTATACAAATGTATCTATGCCCCCTGAAGGCAGAGCAGAGGAATCTGGACCACCTTGCTGGGGCTGCATTAGGTAGGCTGCCTACATACTTTCCAGTGAGAGACTGCCGGGAGCCTGCATTGCTGTGGGAGGCTGGGACCCAGGAAATGGTGACGTACACATGGGGACTGACTGTTGGCCATTCAGTGGGCACCTCAGTGATTTTCAGGAGACGGATTTTCCCCACCCTTGAGGCAGTGCAGTTAGTTGGGGACTTCTCTGAGCTCCACAGTCCTGGATGGCCCCAGCTGGCTCTGGGCAGCTGACAAAGTGTGGACTGCTCCTGCAGGGTGAGGCGGGTCAGGGCGGCCAGGGACCAGGGACAGGGCAATGTTGGTTGAGGCTGTGGCAAAGAAGTAGGCTTTGAGGGTACCAAGCATCTGCCTAATCTCAAGACCCAACCTACAGAAATGCACATAATTTCTCCAAAGGCTATTTTGTTTACGGAAGCAAATAATGCTCGGAAGACTGATTTTTGTCTTTGCTAACAAAGTATTTAACACTGATTCACTGCAGATCTCACATGCCAATAGCATACAGAATAACGTCTTAATAAGCTAATCAAGAGGGCAGCTGGGTGGCTCCGTCGCTTGGGCGTCTGCCTTCAGCTCGGGTCATGATCCTGGGGTCCTGGGACCGAGTCCCACATCAGACTCCCTGCTCAGTGGGGAGTCTGCTTCTCTCTCTGCCCCTCCCCCTGCTCATGCTCTCCTCTCTCTCTCCCCCCTCCAAAATAAATAAAAAATAAATAAGCCAATAAAGAAATGCATTCCAAACCAAGGTTAGATGAATCACACTATTGTTCTCGGTAAGGAGAGATCATAATAGTAAAGTGGAAGTTTAGCTGAGGTGTATCTTTATCAGAGTTGGTATCTGGGAGAGCCGGCTGAGCCCCCGAGAGCTGAAGTCCAGCCGCCAGTACAAAAGTAAGATTTCCTGTGTTGCTAGAGCAGACTGCTGGCCAACCACCACAATGGTGTTAATAGGCAAGGTGATCTTCTTTGTGAGTTTCTGTGGAACTTTCTCCACTGCCTGTGAGAGTGGCTTTCACTGCTGGAGCTAATTGCCCTGAGGTCTTTAAGAGCTGTCAGTTCAGCAAAGTGTCGCCCTGCACTGACCAGGCACTCCGAGATCATCCTCACAAACTCTTCGTGTTTATAGTCTTCGTGCCCCCCTTGCCATAATTACTGCTTTATATGTTTTTAGAAACTCTGGGCCCCTCAGCAGCTGAACTATTGAGCTCATCAGCGAGAACAGATGAGATGATGACATCTTGACACAACATGCTTTTATTCTTTTGGGTTTTTTTAAGATTTTATTTATTTGACAGAGAAATCACAAGTAGGCAGAGAGAGAGAGAGAGCAAGTAGGATCCCTGCTGAGCAGAGAGACCGATGTGGGGCTCAATCCCAGGACCCTGATTCCGTGACCTGAGCTGAAGGCAGAGGCTTAACCCACTGAGCCACCCAGGTGCCCCAACATACGTTATTCTTCTATGGAAACAACTTTGCTTCTAAAAAGACCTTTTTTTTTGGTCTTTGTCATAAAGTGTATATGAAGTCATATACACAATACTGCATCCTGTGATTCCAAATCACTCCACACTAATTAATACTAGGGGTTTAATGCCCAGTACAAGTCTAAGCTCAGAAAAATACCAATCCACCCTGTGATTCTGTACCACTTATAATCTTAATCACAAACAATCATATTTTGGGAGTATTTTTCCTTTGATTCACATTCTTTTAGATCATAGTTTAATGACCAGTTTAAGCAACCATATTCCTAATACTATCAATATAAACATCATAAAGAACTCTTTAGCATGGTACCATATTGAAAGACCAAAGAACAAAAACTTAACCTTCTTTTGGGCGCCTGGGTGGCTCAATCATTAAGCATCTGCCTTCGGTTCAGGTCATGATCCCAGGGTCCTGGAATCAAGCCCCACATGGGGCTCCCCACTTTGCGGGAAGACGGGCTTCTTCTTCTCCCACTCCCCCTGCTTGTGTTCCCTCTTTTGCTGTGTCTCTGTCAAATAAATAAAATCTTAAAAAAAAAAAAATTAAAGGACCCATACTTATGGGAAGACCATTTCTTAAAACAACAACAACAAAACAAAACTTTCTTAAACCACTCAGTTGAACTTCCTTGACAAATATGTACCCAGATGGAGACCATTTTTACTGAGTTCCAGGGATAAAGCCTGCAGAACACTACTGAACACGTCTTCAGTTGTCACAACGTCAGGATTCAAGCCCATCCTTATTTTAGGGATGTATGTTTTTGTTCCCTCTTCAAGTCCTGCAAAGTTATTTTGACTTTATTAGTCTCCTCTTCTAAATGTGCCTTTCCTGATCCTAAGTTTTCTAATATATTTACATTTTTCTAATATATTTACATTAGATTAACATGAGGAGGTCTAATGTGAACTATTTCTCCAGTTATTTTAATAGTTGTTTCATCTTCTACTGATCTGGAATAACTTTTTTCTTTCTGTTGTAGGGTTCATTACCTGTTACAGTTTTACGTATCCCAACATGTTGTGTTCCTTATTTCTCCCCTTGAACTCCAGTAGGTTAGGGCGAGGGCTGGCGTAGAGCTTACTGTCCTCGTCCAGTTTTCCATATTATACATAATTGGTTGAGAAAGCTTTAAGGCCATAGTCCTAGGTGACTTATACCATAGGTATATCCACAGTCTAGCAGTAATAAAGGTACTATGGTTCCCTTCCAACAACATGTACTTAGGAACTTGTTTTCCTTTTACCATAAGGGAGCTTTCTCTGCCCTGTAGGCTCTGTTGTCCCTGTTGATATTGGGAAATGGCAAAACTGTAGACCCCAATATCATGTCTTTTTCTTTAAGTGCCAATATTTTAATTTTTAGTTCCCCGAAAAATCACAGCCATTAGGGTATGTGGTATCATGGGACTTCTGGTTGGGTTGTCTATTATCTCAGACAACCAGTACTGCCCCAAGATTATAGCTGTTCCAAGAGTATTCCACACCTCAACACGTCTTAATTTTAACAACTGATAATCTATAGTTAAACCTATTTTATGTGTTTATTGAAGTATGGTTGGCATACAATTTTATATTAACTTCAGGTATACAACAGTGATTTAAGAATCCTATACGTTATGTTATGCTTATCAGTGTAGCTGTAATCTGTTATGTAATGTTGTTACAATATTATTGACTATATTCCCTATCCTGCACTTTCCATCTCTATGCCTTATTTAATAACTGGAAGTTTGTACCTATTAATCTCCTTCACCTATTTTTTTCCATCCCCAGTTTATTCTCTGTATTTATGATTCTATTTGTTTTGTTTGTTCATTTGTATTTTGATTCCACATAAAAGTGAAATGAAATTTTTTATTTCTTTTTCAATTTTCCTTAGCATCATACCCTCTAGGTCCCTCCATGTTGTCACAAACGGCAAGATCTCATTTTTTATAGCTGAGTAGTAGTCCATCATTATGTACATTTAACAACTCTTTTTTTAAGATTTTGTTTATTTATTTGACAGATAAAACATAAGTAGGCAGAGCATCAGACAGAGGGAGACAGAGAAGCAGGCTCTCTACTGAGCAGGGAGCCCAGTATGGGGCTTGATCCCAGGACCCTGGGATCATGACCTGAGCCGAAGGCAGCCGCTTAACCGACTGAGCCACTCAGATGGCTCTTATATACGAACCTTTTTATACATTCATCTATCAACAGACCCTTAGGTTACTTCCATATTTGGTTATTATAAATAATGCTGCAATATACATAGGGGTGCGTATATCTTCTCAAATTATTGTTTTTATGTTCTTTGGGTAAATACCCACTAGTGAAATTACTTACCATTTGGTATTTCTATTTTCATTTTTTTAGGAAACTATATACTGTTTTCCATAGTGGTTGTACCAATTTATATCCTACCAACAGTGCACGTGTTCCCTTTTTTCCATATCCTTACTAATTCTTGTTGTTTCTTGTCTTTTGGATATTAGACATTCTGACCAGTATAAGGTGATACCTCATTGTGGTTTTGATTTGCATTTTTTTTAAATTGGCTCTATGCCCAGCATGGGTCTTCAACTCATGACCCTGAGGTCAAGAATCACATGTTGTATGGACTGAGCCAGCCAGGCACCACTGATTTGCATTTTCTAGATGATTAGTGATGTTGAGCACCTTTTCATGTGTCTGTTGATCATCTGTATGACTTAAAATTTTTTTTAAGACTTTATTTATTTATTTGACAGAGAGATAGCACAAGTAGGCAGAGTGGCGGGCAGAGGGAGAGGGAGAAGCAGGCTCCCCTCTGAGCAGACAGCCCGATGAGGGACACTATCCCAGGACCCTGGAATCATGACCTGAGCCAAAGGCAGAGGCTTAACCGACTGAGACACGCAGGCACCCTGACTTAAGATTTTTTAATGAAAAAAAAAAAAAAATTTTTTTTTTTATATAGAGTTGCCTAAGTTCTCTATTTTGGCTACTAAGCCCTTATTAGATATATCACTAGCAAATATCTTCTCCCATTCAGTAAGTTGCTTTTAGTTTTGTTGATGTTTTCCTTTGCTATGCAGAGATTTTATTCTTGTATAGTTCTAATAGTTTATTTTTGCTTTCTTTCCATTGCCTGAGGAGACATACCTAGAAAAATGTTGCTAAGGCTGATGCCCAAGAAATTACTGCTTATGTTTTCTCTTAGGATTTTTATGGTTTCAGGTCTCACATTTAAGTCTTTAATCCATTTTTAGTTTATTTTCATGTATACTGTAAGAAAGCAGCGTCATTCTTCTGCATGTAGCTGCCCAGTGTTCCCAACACCATTTATTAAAGAAACTATATTTACCCATTGTGTATTCTTGCCTTCTTTCTCATAGATTAATTAATCATACAGCATGGGTTTATTTCTCAAGTCTCCATCCTGTTCCACCGATGTGTCTGTTTTTGTGCCAAGACCACACTGTTTTGATTACCATAGCTTTGTAGTGTATCTTGAAATCTGGGATTGCGATACCTTCAGTTTTGTCATTTCTCGAGATTGCTTTGGCTATTTGAGTATTTTGTGGTTCCATACAAATTTTTAGGATTATTTATAAAAAATGCAATTGGTATTTTGATAGGTCAGTATTGAATCTATAGATTTTGCCTTGGGTAATACAAACATTTTAACAAAACTAATTCTTCCAGGATGTGAACATGATATACCTTTCCATTTGTTTGCAGCTTCAATTTTTTTTGTCAGTGTTTTATAGTTTTAGACTGTAGGTCTTTTATCTTCTTGGTTAAATTTATTTCTAGGTATTTTATTCTATTTGGCATAATTGTAAACGAAATTGTTTTCTTAATTTCTGTTTCTTCTACCTTGCTTTTGGTGCATAGAAATGTAACAGGTTTCCGTGTGTTCATTTTTTATCTTGCAACTTTAGAGAATTCATTCTAATAATTTTTTGTTGGACTCTTTAGGATTTTCTATATATAGAACCATGTCATTTGCAAATATTGACAGTTTTCTTTTCCCTTACCAATGTGTGTGCCCTTTATTTCTTTTTCATGCCTGGTTGGTGCAGCAGGACTTCCAGCACTATGTTGAGTAAAATTAGAGAGAGTGGACCTCCTTGTCTTATTCCTGATCTTAACAGAAAAGTATTCATCTTTTCACCATTAAGTGTGATGTTAGTAAAACCTAGTTAAACATCCTACAAGTCCAACAAGGAACTGCAGGAGTTTCCTTCCTTTAGTGACTTTGTTTCTGGCAAAGGTTATAAATCAGGCATAATCAAATACGGATAAAACTGAACAAAATTTGAGGATCTATATCTGGCTTAAAAGTTCTGCATACTAAATATCAAAACATAGCCTACTATGTTCCCATAGCCTACTGGATATGACCAGGATAGGTTTTACTAACCTCGTTTCCATGTTCTTGACGGCAGAAACCTGGTGGTATGAGAAAGAAGCCTGATGTACACCATGAAGGATAATGATGTGTGTTAAATATTACGTTTTCTATGTGTTGCTATACATGTGACAGGTTGTCCCTATTCTTAAAAAAGACTGAACTCGGTATCCACGGATTGATTGTTTATTTTCTAATAGGTCAATATGTATTGAGTTGAGTACAGTAATTGATCAGTTTCTGACCTATTAATATAGATACAGTTGCCCATTCTGCATATTAGCAGCTGCTCTTGTACAAAATACGAGCACACAAAGTATCTCAGAAATGAAACTGAGGTTTTTTTCACAGTCTGCCATATGTCTAATGCGACATTCCATTCAGTAAGCTATGATAAGGAAGGTAGAAAAGTCTATACCTGTTTGTCTCGGTATATAAGCGGGGTTAGAACAAGGGCCAGTTAGTGGTTTAGGCCAGTCTTCATCCTTCAAGACCTCATCTAGTAGAGATCATTTAAGAGATTCTTTGAAGGCTTCCTCTGCTTCATCAGATTCCCTGAGTCTTTGGTTTTTCCATTGATTCAAGTTTTCTCAGCAAGCACAAACGGATACTGTGCTGACACTGATACCGACAGGTGAGATGGAGAGGTTGGGCTTAGAGGTATAGATGATGCCGGTGATGCTGTTGAGTCCTTAGTCACAACAAGGTAACCCAGGATGGTGATCTGTGAAGGAGGTAGAGGATATCACAGACAGTGGAATTGTATCTGGATCAGCAGGTGCATACAATTTTGGAATGGTAGCATAGCCACTCTTGCTGAAACTGTTAGACAGTTTCATACATATAGTAAGTGTGCTATCTGCTAGTAAGAAATAGGTAAAATAGTATGTCCAGCAAGCAGCATGCTGCACTGATCGACTTCATAATAGAGTTAGAGTTGAAGATGTATAGTGGCTTTTATTTTGTAGGCATAAAGTTCTAAGGAATGTGTGTGTAATATAAATCTATTTACATTTGGTAGTTTTTCCATTCTTCCTATATCTGTGCTTTAGAGATCTTGTCACCTCCCAGATTGTTTTAGTCCAGGCTTTCATATCCAGAGTGTTAGGAAGCAACGTAAGCTTTTGCTTGAACAAATCATTGTATTTTTCAGTTCACCCAAAAGCAGTAGGGCTATAGGGCAAGTGGAAGTTTCACATATACCTTCTTTGCCCAGCCTTATATTCACATTCCTACAAAGTGGTGCTCTGATCTGAGTTCATGATGGTTGGGATACCATAGCAAGTATCCATATTTCAAATGCTTAGATTATAGATTTATTTAGTTTTCCTGCAAGAATAGGGTAATCCGGGGCGCCTGGGTGGCTCAGTGGGTTAAGCCACTGCCTTTGGCTCAGGTCATGATCTCAGGGTCCTGGGATCGAGTCCCGCATCAGGCTCTCTGCTCAGCAGGGAGCCTGCTTCCCTTCCTCTCTCTCTGCCTGCCTCTCTGCCTACTTGTGATCTCTCTCTGTCAAATAAATAAACAAAATCTTTAAAAAAAAAAAAAAAAGAATAGGGTAATCCTATTCCTGACCATGTGTCTACAATGATGCATGCATACAGTTTTTTCTCTAATATAGGCAGGTGTTCTGTATAATCATTTGTATAATTTTGAATGGTCTGTCTGCTTTATCTGAACTATTCACTAATGACCTCCATGCTTTTTTTTTTATTATGTTATGTTAGTCACCATACAGTATATCATTAGTTTTTGATGTAGTGTTCCAGGATTCACTGTTTGCATATAACACCCAGTGCTCCATGCAATACGTGCCCATCTTAATAGCCCCCACTAGGCTCACCCATCCCCCACCCTCACCTCCCTTCTAAAACCCTCAATTTGTTTCCCAGAGTCCATGGTCTCTCATGGTTTGTCTCCCAATCTGATTTCCACCCACCTCCTTCATTTTTTCCTTCCTTCTCCTAATGTCCTCCATGCTATTCCTTATGTTACACAAATAAGTGAAACCACATAACTGACTTTCTCTGCTTGACTTATTTCCCTTAGCATAATCTCCTCCAGTCCCATCCATGTCGATGCAAAAGTTGGGTATTCATCCTTTCTGATGACTGAGTAATATTACATTGTATATATGGACCACATCTTCTTTATCCATTCTTCTGTTGAAGGGCATCTTGGCTCTTTCCACAGTTTGGCTCTTGTGGACATTAATGCTATGAACATTGGGGTACATATGTCCCTTCTTTTCACTACATCTGCATCTTTGGGGTAAATACCCACTAAGGCAATTGCTGGGTCATAGGGTAGCTCCATTCTCGAAATTTTCAGTAATTCTCATCATTCATTTGAAATTGGAGGTATTTAATGGGTACATACATGTCTTTTCATCTAATGTGTGCCGGCATGACCTGTTTGATGCTGTGCCCATAGCATGATTCGGTTATTTGGCCTCTCTGTGTGTTCAGGTTGTAAGCTCACTGTCCTTCTTGTTTACATATAGTTATGCTTTGGTTTCCTCACTAGCCATAAATTGTTGGGTTAATTAAGTTAAATTTTATATATATCCACCTCTTTACTTACTAAGTTTGTCTACCTTGTTATTAAATTTCGTTACTTCAGAGTTCTCCTGAGGTGCAGGGACATCTGTAGAAAGTATGGAGAGAGATGTCAGTCAGTGCTATTTTCTTCCCTATGTCCTTAACTCATTATGTTCTTATTTGGTATTTTTCAGTAATTCCCGCCATGGTCATGTCCAAAACTCCTATTCCATCAGTTACTGTCCATGAGTCTGAGAAAAGATATACCTCATTCTCACTTCCCTTAACTGATTATTCACTCACCAGTTTATGGCTGTTTGTTCATCATCTTGTGTTCTCCAGAACCGGATTCTACAAGTTAAGACCGTCATAGTTCTCAACGCCCCCATGTGTCAGCATTCTCTAGATGGTGTCACAGAAACTGATCCACCTAAAAACCATGCACTGTTGAGTGCCATGCACCAGAGTGGCCCCCACTGCCTAACTGCGTGAGCTTAAGAACCTTCTTCCCAGCATAACAAATAGCATGGAGGACAAGGGGAGATGGAGAGGAGAAGGGAGTTGAGGGAAATTGGAAGGGGAGGTGAACCATGAGAGACTATGGACTCTGAAAAACGATCTGAGAATTTTGAAGGGGTGGGGGGTGGGAGGTTGGGGGCACCAGGTGGTGGGTATTGTAGAGGGCACGGATTGCATGGAGCACTGGGTGTGGTGCAAAAATAATGAATACTGTTATGCTGAAAAAAATAAAAAAATTATTTAAAAAAAAAAAAAAAAACCTTCTTCCCTCAGAAAGTGTAAAGTCCACTTTGGCATTGTGGAGATTTCCTCAGTTCAGGTGGAGACTGACCATCATTCAGTCCTGCTTGGAAAAAGACATTCTCCATGTTAGGACTTTATGGTCAGGAATAACTCTTCTCTGTTTGTCAGGGCTCTGCTTTACTCCAGATTAGGCTACTGGAATTTAAGTATAATTAGCTTATTTTCAATTAGTGGCTCTGTAGTTTTTAGGGCCTAATGCTGTGCCCAGTTGATTTTTGCCATATGTTGGTATCTGTTCTTGGGCCATGGGAAAATCTCAGTCCAAAATGCCATCGGGTGAAAGTCAAGTTCCCACAGTGTTTTAGTCCACAGACACCATGTTGCCAACCCTTATGAATATAGGCACTTTAGTTCGGGTTTTTTTTTTTTTTTAAGATTTTATTTCTTTACTTGAGAGACCATGAGCGAGCATGAGCTGGGGGGAGGGAGGAAGGAGGAGAAGCAGACTACCCACTAAGCAGGGAGCCCAAGAGGGGGCTCCATCCCAGGACCCTGAGATCATGACTTGAGCCAAATTCAGATGCTCACTGAGCTACCCAGGCACCCCTAGGCACTTTAGTTTATATTAGGAGTCCTCAATAGTTGATAACCAATGTATTAAGAGTTTGAGAACACATTGAAATAAGTTAAGGCTGCCTCTTGAGTCTGTCCCTCTGAATTCCCTGTCTTCTTTGCTATTTTATAAATGTATTTTGATATTCTCCCCATTTAGTGGCATGTGCTATTTCTAGCATGCAAACAGTCCTATCCGTTTCTGAGCTGCTTCTTTTGTGGTAGGAACTGGGATGCAATGTATCTTGTTTATGACTAGGTCTGTTATTTTTCTGCCTTCAGAGAACCAAATTATACCTGGAAATTTTCCTACAGTTTGGGGTCTTTGGACATTACTTAGGTCAGTTATCCATCCTCTGAGTGTAAAGAATTAACTCTTGTAACTCAGGTATTTCAAGGTATCACCATAAATAAGCACATCATCAGGACAAGAAATGCTGGTTGCTATGTTTGTTGTGTTTTCCTGAAAGGCTTGGAGTTCTTACGTTAGAAGGTTGTGGGCTATTGCTGGGTTGCTAAGGTATCCTGTTGGTAACCTAGAAAACCAGTATCACCTGCCTTCCCAGGTGAATGCGGTGGTGGGCTGGCTCTCCTTATCAGCTGGAATAGCAGAGAACATGCCAGATAAGTCTGTCCTCTGCCATCAGTTCCAGATCCAATGGTGGTGGTGCTGATGATAGCACCTAGATTTGGGGGTGTTCCCTCAGCTTGGGGAGATTATCTGTTTCAATTTTTAGGAATTGAATCTCTATGAACTGTCTGGCTTTTCGATGGGCCAGATAAAGTTATTTATTTGGTGAAAGAGTAGACACAGGAATTTGTTCCTTTAGAAGTTCCTGAATGTTTCCTTATTATTTTTGTGTCTATTCTATCCATTCAAGAATGTTTTCTAAATTGGGATTTATAAGGCATTTAGGTTTGTTTTGTTTTTAAAGATTTTATTTATTTATTTGACAGACAAAGATCACAAGTAGGCAAAGAGGCAGGTAGAGAGAGGGGGAAGCAGGCTCCCCGCTGAGCAGCGAGCCTGATGCAGAGCTCAATCCCAGGACCCCAAGACCATGACCTGAGCCGAAGGCAGAGGCTTAACCCCCTGAGCCACCCAGGCGCCCCAAGGCCTTTAAAGTCTGTCCTCATTACTAGGAATCTATGTACCCATGTGTGGGATTAATTTTCCTTCTCATCCTCCAATCAGTCCCTTTTTATTGCTTAAGTTTTCTAAATTAGTAGGATATCCTTGTGTCTTTTGTTATTAGGATCCTGTATCTGATGACATAGTGGTTTATGTAGTGTTTTATTTGCAAAACAGGTTTCTGTTGATATGAACGATGGTCTCTGGCTTGAGCCAAGAGGAGAGACTGCTGAATCCCTAGGGAGAGCTCAGAGGGTTTGTTCTCTGGCTAGCAGTGATTTGTCTGTTAATGGGGTTAGGTTTTACAAAGGGATAGTACTTGCAGCAAATGGATGAGTGGGTTTATTTTCTCTAGGTCTGTTTACTGTACCAGGTGGTGGTTTCTGTTTGTCTGCTGCTCCTATGTAGTTTCTGGGATATCTGTTTGAGCTTCTACTTTTATGATTTGTTTTCAAGCGTGGTGGTCTAAATGGTGTAGGTGGCCAGAAAGGCCTTGTAGATTTGGGTCTCGATGGTCTATTGTGCTTTGGTCTATTTTTATTAGGTGTAGGTCTGTTTTGTCTACGTACATGAATGTTAAAGCTACAGCCCTTATTTTTTGCTTTAACGTTTATTTTTCTTAGCAATCTCTACATCCAAAGTGGGGCTCAAACTTCCAACCCCGAAATCAAAAGCTGCACACTCTTCCAACTGAGCCAGCCAGGCACCCCTCTGGCCTTTATCTTGATCTTCTTCCTCGGCTAATCTGTCCTATAGGGGTGTAGCTTAGAAGATGACCTCTTAATCTGTTCTGTTGCTTCGACCTATAGCAGAGTAGGTGTCTGTCCCTTAACATAAATCATAGTTAATAGTCCTAATTTCATTATAATATTAGCTTCCCCTGCTGTTTTCCATAGAGATGCTTTAAGGGATCATAGGTATAGGCCATCCTAATCTCCAGGTTGCTGCTACTCCATCAAATGAAGATATTTGTAGATTAATATTATCTTCTCCAGATGCTCTAAGGGATTCAGTGTAGCATCAGTGGTAATGGGCTTGAGGCATGCAACCTCTATTTCCGTGAGGCTCAAGTTTTGTCCTCCTTTATAACATAAGTCCAACAGCCACTGGATTTCTATGACCAAATCAGCTTGTTGGAATTGTTTGTCACCATTTCTTGCCTGGTGTAAGCTCTCCAGTGACTCTGATTGGTTCCATATTATCACATTTGTCATTCTGTCTATTACCATGGGCTTAGCTTCTAGTTCGTTAATGTCCTGGTGTCAAAAGAGTTAAAATGATTATCATCCTCACCATGTGGAGCAGTGCCCTTAGAGGCAAAAGGATCTGTGTTTCTTTCTACTCTGGAGATGATTTTTTTGTGCCAGCGATGGCTGCACACAGGATAGAATTAAAATGTGAGCCACAGGAGGTGAAAACAGAGTAAACCAAAGGCATCTACAGAATAAAGATACAGACAGAATATCTGGGAGTCTGAGGTTTTTACCAGGGATTGCGGGTTTGTTGTATGTGTCCTCTCAGGCATCCAGGAACTGGTGAGAACAAAGGCGAGGGTATGGTGTTATTCCTTGGAGCCAGGTCTTGGCATTGAGATGTCTAGTGCTGGTGTTCTAGAATGTGCATACCAGGGCTTTATCTGGTCCTTCCTTAGATGTCCTCTGTTATAGAGAAATCATTAACTGCTTATCCCTTAGAAAGAAGACATATAGTAACTGCATTATGTGGGCGGGTGTTAAGTGGGGGGTACGTGTTCTAGCAAAAACAGAAGCAGGAGAAGGAGAAAAACAGATTTTTATAGCATTCTTCAGTTTCCCATCTCCCTAGCACTCTTCTGCCTGTAGGCCTCTGTGTATCTGAGCTCTGTACTGTCTTCCTTAGTTGCTCTTTTTAATACAGGATATAAGTGGGTTGGATCATCAGACCAACACCTGGAATTTCCTTAATTTTAAGTTTTGCCCAGACTAAGTCTTCAGTAGCTCTTTAGGGATCTTCAGAAGTTAATACACAACCCATTCTACCCCTAAACCACCTCTTGAGTAATTTTGTCATGGTTTTTTAGTATGACACATTTATTATTTCCTCCTGCCAGTCACAAAGATCTATGATATTTTATCATCAAGATGCTTACTAGAGCATTCCATATGGTTTATAATATGGTTAATCAGTAGTAAGATAACTGTTGCATGGCGGTGCCTGAGTGGCTAGTGGGTTAAGGGGCCAAACCTTGATTTCAGCTCAGGTCATGATCTCAGGGTCCTGGGATCCAGCCTCATGTCAAGCTCTGTGCTCAGGGGAGTCTCCCTGAGGATTCTCTCTCTTCTTCCTCTGTCCCTCCCCCACTCTCTCTCTCTCTCAGATAAATCTTTTTTTTTTTTTAAAGGAACTATTGTGGGCAACATTAGCACCAAATTATCAGAGTTCTATATTTCAATGTGGAATTTTATAAGCCAATAGCATATACAATAATGCCTTTTAATAAGCCAACAAAGAAACCTCATATTCCAAATTAATGATCGATTAATCTAATATTGTTTCCAGCAAATGGCAATGAAAGGAATAAAGTCTAAATTTTAGGTGAGGTGACCATTTTGTTAAAAAATGAAATTCACCCTAGTAAGTTAGAATAGCTAATTAGCTTTATTAAGCAATTCATGAATAAGGTGTCATCTCATCTAGCAAAGACCCACTCTAAGGAGTTGTACAGAATGAAAGATTTTTATAAGAGGGAGGTAGAGCAAGGAAACTATTAGCAAAAGAAAGGATTGTGTTTTAGGCCAGGACATCTTCTTTTTTTTTTTTTAAAGATTTTTTTTTTTTTTTTTTTTTTTTTTTTTTTTTTTTTTTTTTTGTCAGAGAGAGAGGGAGAGAGAGCAAGCACAGGCAGACAGAATGGCAGGCAGAGGCAGAGGGAGAAGTAGGCTCCCCACCAAGGAAGGAGTCCGATGTGGGACTCGATCCCAGGACACTGGGACCATGACCTGAGCCGAAGGCAGCTGCTTAACCAACTGAGCCACCCAGGCGCAGGACATCTTCTTTTAAGGGGAAAGGGACCAGTATGGTTTGTGATCATGTCACTTCATTGGTGCTAATCAGAAAATTTCAGATTGAAGATCACACTCCTGGAATAGGGTGAAACTTCATTAAGTCTTGGTTTGCTGTGGTTGAGGGCTAAGGACTCCATTTTGGACGACTTGTTTCTTTTTTTTTTTAACATATAGCGTATTATTTGCCCCAGGGGTACAGGTCTGTGAATCGCCAGGTTTATACACTTCACAGCACTCACCATAGCACATACCTTCCCCAGTGTCCATAACCCCACCACCCTCTCCCTACCTCCCTCACCCTGGCAACCCTCAGTTTGTTTTGTGAGATTAAGAGTCTCTTATGGTTTGTCTCCCTCCTGATCCCATCTTGTTTCATTTTTTCCTTCTCTACTCCCCCACATCCCCCTGCCCTGCCTCTCACATTCCTCATATCAGGGAGATCATATGATAATTGTCTTCCTCTGATTGACTTATTTCGCTTAGCATAATACCCTCTAGTTCCATCCACATGGTTGCAAATGGCAAGATTTCAGTGGGTTTTTTTTGTTTTTGTTTTTGTTTTAAAGATTTTATTTATTTATTTGACAGAGACCACAAGTAGGCAGAGAGGAGGCAGAGAGAGAGGAGGAAACAGGCTCCCTGCTGAGCAGAGAGCCCGAGGCGGGGCTCGATCCCAGGACCCTGGGATCATGACCTGAGCCGAAGGCAGAGGCCTAACCCACTGAGCCACCCAGGCACCCCGATTTCAGTGGGTTTTGATGGCTGCATAGTATTCCATTGTATATATATACTACTTCTTCTTTATCAATTCATCTGTTGATGGTCATCTAGGTTCTTTCCATGGTTTGGTTATTGTGGACATTGCTGGTATAAACATTGGAGTGTACGTGCCCCTTCAGATCACTATGTTTGTATCTTTAGGGTAAATATCCAGTAGTGCGATTGCTGGGTCATAGGGTAGCTCTATTTTCAACTTTTTGAGGAACCTCCATACTGTTTTCTAGAGTGGCTATACCAGCTTGCATTCCCAATAACAGTGTAGGAGGGTTCCTCTTTCTCCTCATCCTCTCCCAACATTTGTCATTTCCTGACTTGTTAATTTTCACCATTCAGACTGGTGTGAGGTGGTCTCTCATTGTAGTTTTGATTTGTATTTCCCTATTGCCAAGTGATGTGGAGTACTTTTGCATGTGTCTGTTGACCATCTGGATGTCTTCTTTGCAGAAATGTCTGTTCATGTTTCCTGCCCATTTCTTGACTGGATTATTTGTTCTTTGGGTGTTGAGTTTGATAAGTTCTTTATAGATTCTGGATACTAGCCCTTTTATCTGATATGTCATTTGCGAATATCTTCTCCCATTCTGTCAGTTGTCTTTGGTTTTGTTGACTGTTTCCTTTGCTGTGCAAAAGCTTTTTATCTTGATGAAGTCCCATTAGTTCATTTTTGCCCTTGCTTCCCTTGCCTTTGACAATGTTTCTAGGAAAAAGTTGCTGCGGCTGAGGTTGAAGAGGTTGCCTCAAGGATTTTGAAGGATTCCTGTCTTACATTGAGGTCTTTCATCCATTTTGAGACTATTTTTGCATGTGGTATAAGGAAATGGTCCAATTTCATTCTTCTGCATGTGGCTGTCCAATTTTCCCAACACCATTTGTTGGAGAGACTGTCTTTTGTCCATTGGACATTCTTTCCTGCTTTGTTGAAGATGAGTTGACCATAGAGTTGAGGGTCTATTTCTGGGCTCTATTCTGTTCCATTGAGCTATGTGTCTGTTTTTGTGCCAGTACCATACTGTCTTGATGATGACAGCTTTGTAATAGAGCTTGAAGTCTGGAATGGTGATGCCACCAGCTTTGGCTTTCTTTTTCAGCATTCCTCTGGCTATTGGGGATCTTTTCTGGTTCCATATAAATTTTAGGATTATTTCTTCCATTTCTTTGAAAAAAATTGATGGTATTTTGATAGGGATTGCGTTAAATGTGTAGATTGCTTTAGGTAGCATAGACATTTTCACAATATTTGTTCTTCCAATCCATGAGCATAGAACACTTTTCCACTTCTTTGTGTCTTCCTCAATTTCTTTCATGAGTACTTTATAGTTTTCTGAGTACAGATGCTTTGCCTCTTTGGTTAGGTTTATTTCTAGGTATCTTGTGGTTTTCAGTGCAACTGTAAATGGGATTGACTCTTTCTCTTTCTTCTGTCTTGCTGTTGGTGTATAGAAATGCAACTGATTTCTGTGCACTGATTTTATATCCTGACACTTTACTGAATTCCTGTGTGAGTTCTAGCAGTTTTGGAGTGGAGTCTTTTGGGTTTTCCACATAAAGTATCATATCATCTCCAAAGAGTGACAGTTTGATGACTTCTTTGCCGATTCGGATGCCTTTTATATCTTTTTGCTGTCTGATTGCTGAGGCTAGGACTTCTAGTACTATGTTGAATAGCAGCGGTGATAGTGGACATCCCTGCCATGTTCCTGATCTTAGGGGAAAAGCTCTGTTTTTCCCCATTGAGAATGATATTCACTGTGGGTGTTTCATAGATGTCTTTTATGATATTGAGGTATGTACCCTCTATCCCTACACTTTGAAGAGGACTTGTTTCTTTTTTTTAACACTTTATATGAGTTGATACTGGGAAGAGACAGGTTAGCCAACAGAGAGCTGACGTCCAGTGGCCAGTGCAACAGTGGGAGTCCTGTGTTACAAGAGCAGGTTGCTAGGGATTGATGGCCAGAGTGTTGATAGGCAAGATGGTGGTCTTAGCCAGGCCTCTGCATGGTTTTTGCCACCATCACTAGAGGAAGCACCTTCATCATGATGAGAACTTATTGCCCCAATGTTTTCTGAAAGAAATTTTAGATCAGTGAAGTGTAGCCATATGCAGATCAACCTCACAAACTCTCAGCATTCATGGTCTAATGTACCCTTGCTGTACTTACTTCTTCATGTGTTTTTTTGATAAGCCCTCAGGGGGGCCCCTCAGGTGCTGAGCTACTGGTTCTTATCAGTGAGAACAGATAAGATGTTGACTTCCTGACACAATTTATTCTTACAACAAAACAACTTACCTCTGCAAACACTTGTTGTCTGTCATAAGTAGATTTGAAATCCTATCAGACCAATATGCAGCAACAGAAGAATCTGACTGCCTTTCTAGGATGAGGCCAGATTGGCTCGCTGGCCAGGGGATCGTTCACCTCAGTGGTAAACCCAGAACTTCATTGGGTAACCAATCCAAATGGAAATTGGTTGCTATCTCAAAAAAGATTTATGAGCAGGGGTCTTCCTCTACCCTGGAGACTATACAGGTGGCCAGGTACTGGCCTTAGCTCCACAGGCCTGGAGGGCCTCAGCTTCCCAAGTCTGGCCAGTAGGCTTTGCATTGAGATGTGGTGCAGCTCACTTCAGAGTAGACAATGAAGTGGAACAGGGCACAGGACTTGAGAGGCCAGGTCACTGAAAAGGGCTTTTGGGGTAAAAGGCATCACCTCAGGAATTCCCCTAAAGACAGAACCAATGAAAACTGGACTGCCTTGCCAGGATGAGGCTGAGCAGACAGGACCAGGTACCCTCCAGTAAAAGACACCTGGGACCCTGTCAGGCAACCAGTCCAAATATGTACTGATTGTAGCCATTTTAAAGCTGCCACCTCCAAAAGATTTTTCCGGAAGCTATGAAAGTAGTAGGATACCGGCCCCTGCTCCACAGGCCTGGGGGCCTGGCTACCTATGGCTGGCTGGCAGGGTACATACTGCACACATCCTAGCCACACAGGCCAGGGAAGCCAGGGACCTGGAACTGGACAAGTGTTGAGAGAGTCTAGTTGTCAGGAGCAGGCCCTTGGAGGACCACGGCATCTGCCTGATTCCAAGTTCTGACCTGAGCAAATGCCCGTATTCTTCCTGAAGGCACCACTGAGCAGACCAGACTGCCTGGCCAGAATGGAACCAGTTACCAAGGTTCCCCGTAATCTCTTGTTGGCAGATACTCCAGCAGTCTGCCAGGCCACTGGCAAGGTGGGCCAGTTTCCCACAGCTCTGCTGTTGAGAGAATATGCGTCTTTGTGTAGCTCAGAGTTTGGAATGAGGAAGATTCTTTATAACCCCCGTAACTCACTGTGGTTGCCATTGCTTGACACCTTGACAGATCCATGCAGCCGATGCTTGCCAAGTACCTACCTCTGAGCTGGCACTGGGCAGCCTTGGGGCTCTGTAGCTGCAGCCTTCCCAAACCCCTGCAGAGCCTCCAGCGTAGAGAAAATCCACACCCAGAAAACCTTTCTGGGAAGGCAGCTTTAAACTAGACAGTCTTCATTTGATCTGCTGCCTGGTGGGGTCACAGGTTTGCCAGTGCAGGGTTCCAAGGCAGCCCACCCCAAAATGTTCACCAACTGCGTATTAACAGTTTTGATTTAAAGTTACTTAAGAAATAGGGGCACCTGGGTGGCTTAGTGGTTAAATCCTCTGCCTTCGGCTCAGGTCATGATCCCCGGGTCCTGGGATCGAGCCCCGCATTGGGCTTTCTGCTTGGCGGAGAGCCTGCTTCCTCCTCTCTCTCTGCCTGCCTCTCTGCCTACTTGTAATCTGTCTGTCAAATAAATAAATAAAATCTTTTAAAATAAATAAATAAATAAATAAAGTTACTTAAGAAATAGCCAGTACTGTAGGAAGAACCCTGATTCTCCTTTTCTCCAGAAACCAATGAGTAAATCTCTCACAATCAGCACCATCTACCTGTTTTAATGTCCTTTTCCCTATATGACTTACAGAGAGCACTCTGGCCTGATCTCTAGGTTCGTACACAGATTACTCATGTAAGTGCTGAGAGCTAGGAAATGAATTTCATACACGCTCTGGAGACTGGCAGTAAGTGGGGCTGTGCTCCTACTCTCCAGGGCTCTGTAATCAGGCACTGCCGGCTTCGGGCTTTCCTATGCAGTGTCCTTTGCAGATGGATCCTAGATCCCCAACCAAAAAGAAATGCACGTCCCCTGGGTAACAGCAGGGTAACCGCAGAGCTTTCCAATCATAAAGACTTTCTACCTCCATCCACCTCCTTCCCGAATTTAGAGAAGAATTAGAAAGGTAAGTGCCCATTCACAACACTACCTCTGCACACACACACACAGAAAACAGGGGACCAGAATATCTCCTAGGTCTGCCTACAAATGAACAGCAGAATATGGATGTTCAGGGACTAATAGAAGCCAAAGTCGAACCGTGTACTCAGAAGGCTTTTGTTAAAATACTTTATACACACCTTACAAAGTCCTAAGTCTTTTGATTCCCATTTTAGGTAAAATCTCCCTGATACAAAGTAGCTAGTTGAATTTAAAAAGGTGACTCAGGCTCTTAGTATTCAGGCTGTACTCCAGGTCTTCAGAGGGAATTAAAAACAACTGCCTTGCCTTGCGAATCTCCACACCAGAAATACAGCTCTAGAAACAAGTCAAAGCCCCCTGGTCTTTACTAATCCCCGGACTCTATTTCTCTCAAAATGCTTGCAGATGTTCAAAACATCAGGATATCAGAAGAAAATTACGCTGTGCTTCAAAAAGATAAATAACAATTACACTGAATCTCTTTAAAACGACAACTTGCATTATTTCGCTATCCCTTGAAGTTATGAACCTTAGGTCTTTGAAATGTAAACACAGCCCCCAGTCACCTGAGACTGAAGGGAAAAAAAGGGAAGAGGACTTTTTAAAATACAAGCTGCTGAAATAGCTTGTGTGCCCAACTCCAGCACAGCTCTGTAAGATTAATTCAAATTAATTCAGGACAAATACAAATCTTAAAAGCCTTTTCCACAAATAGTAAAACATCTGAGCAAGTAAACTGTATTGCAACTGTTTATAAACTAGTGAGTTTTATATTGTGTATGCATGTGCATTATAAATACGGTATTTTTCTATCAATGTTATTTCCAGAGTTCATTTGTAAAGAGCTCTGTTTATTTATTTATTTTTAAAGATTTTATTTATTTATTTGACAGAGAGAGATCACAAGTAGACGGAGAGGCAGGCAGAGCGAGAGAGAGAGGGAAGCAGGCTCCCTGCTGAGCAGAGAGCCCGATGCGGGACTCGATCCCAGGACCCTGAGATCATGACCCGAGCCGAAGGCAGCGGCTTAACCCACTGAGCCACCCAGGCGCCCAAGAGCTCTGTTTAATTGGCTTAAAAATCAAATGCTTATAAAAATTTGGTATTATGAAAATTCTCAAAATAGAAACAGTCCAAATGAATTTCAGGTTCACATGATCGAGGAAAATATTCATATGAAAACTAATATACCAGGTTTAAAACGAAAACTCTTATTCTGCTTGGGTTTACTGGAAGTCAGATAAGTTCATATTATGTAGGTTACAAAATTTTTCAACAAGAACAGAATAGCTTGGAAGGATGGCTGACTTTGTGTGGTATCTCATGAAGTGTTTGTGGGTAATCTAACCATAATTGCTAAAAACAAAACTGGGGGCGCCTGGGTGGCTCAGTGGGTTAAGCCTCTGCCTTTGGCTCAGGTCATGATCTCAGGGTCCTGGGATCAAGCCCCGCATTGGGCTCTCTGCTCAGCAGGGAGCCTGCTTCTTCCTCTCTCTCTGCCTGCCTCTCTGCCTACTTGTGATCTCTGTCTGTCAAATAAATAAAATCTTAAAAAAAAAACAAAACCTATTTTTGAACACAGTTGTGAAGGGCAAGAGGAAACACAAAATATGCCTTGCTCACTAACCCCACCAAAATTACCCAAGAGGCGGTTTAGAGGTAGAATAGATTAGATATAAACTTCAGAGGATTTCTAGAGACCTATTGAAAACAGGCTGGAAAAAACTTAAGGAGACTGCAGATGTTGGCTCGATCATTCAACCCAATGAGTATCCTATATTAGAACAACTAAAGCCATTACCGTACTCTTATGAGGAGCATTAAGTCACACAGATGCCTATAGGCAGAAAGAAGTATTGGCACAAAAAGTGATCTCCAGGGGAGGGAGAAATCCGGACCCTTTTGCTCCTTAGGGCACCAGCTTAGACGCGAGCTAACAATTATTTTAACCCCTTTGACCCTGTTTAACTAACTAGAAGCTAGGCTCATGAAAACAGATAAAACAAATGATAATATAGAACCAATCATTCACTGAAGAGAAAGCTTATACCAGAGAAGAAATAACAAAAATTAAAATGGGATCCCAACATACTGATTGTGACACATAACCTCAGTGACTGTTAGATTTATGGCCCAAAGGAGAACAAAACCTGCTCACAGGAGTGGACACTGCACCTCAAACCCATTACTGGCGATGCTAACACCGCAACGGCCCCTTCGAGCATCTGGAGAAAATAGTAATTTACAAAATCTTTGGTAGCAGCAACCTGGAGATTAAGATGGCCTATTCCAACATCTCCATGAAAAACAGCAAGGGAAGCTACTAATGTGATGAAAGTCAAACTATTAACTATGATTTATGGTAGGACTAGATGTCCACACTGCTAGATGTGGAAGCAACAGCACAAATTTAAAAGTGTAAAAGCTGCACCCTCACAAGACAGAACAACATTATTTGTGTTCTTTGCCGGCATCAGAAACACGGGAGAACTGATTGATAAGAACAGCTGAGGAAGTCAGATAATGGGCTGGAGGGGTGCCTGGCGGGCTCAGTTGGGAGAGTGTGCAACTCTTGATCTCAGGGTTGTGAGTCTGAGACCCACTTTGGGTGTAGAGATTGCAAATAAATAAATAAATAACCTTTAAAAGCAAAAGATAAAGGCTGTAGCTTTCCCATTCATGTATGTAGACAAAACAGACCTACATCCAATAAAAATAGACCAAACCAAAATAGACTATCTAGACCCAAATCTACAAGGCCTTTCTGGCCACCTACACCATCACCACCCTTGAAAACAAATCATAAAAGTAGAAGCTCAAACAGATAGCCCAGAAACTACATAGGAAAGGCAGAGAAACAGAAACCACCACCTGGTACAGTAAACAGACCTACAGAAAATAAACCCACATAATACCACTCATCCATTTGCTGTAAATACGGTCCCTTTATAAAACCTAACCCCATTAATAGACAAATCACTGCTAACCAGACAGCAAACCCTCTGAGCTCCCCCTAGGGATTCAGCAGTCTCTCCTCTTAACTCAAGCCAGAGACCATTGCTCATATCAATAGAAATCTGTTTTGCAAATAAAAACACTAAGTAAACCACTATGTCATCAGATACAGGATCCAAAAACAATGACACAAGGATATCCTACTAATTTAGAAAACTTAAGCAATAAAAAGGGACTGATTGAAGGATAAGAAAGAATATTAACCCCACACACGAGTACATAGATTCCTAATAATGAGGACAGACTTTAAAACGAAATGCCTTATAAGTCCCAATTTAGAAAACGTTCTTGAATGGATGGAATAGGACACAAATAATACGAAAACATTCAGGAACTTCTAAAGGAACGAATTCCTATGTCTACTCTTTCACCATATAAATAACTTAATCTGGCCCATCGAAAAGCCGGTCAGTTCAGAGAGATTTACAGATTTTTAGGAATTGAAACAGATAATCTCCCCAAGCTGAGGGAGCACCCCCAAATCTAGGTGCTATCATCAGCAACACCACCATTGGATCTGGAACTGACGGCAGGGGGACAGACTTATCTGGCATGTTCTTTGCTATTCCAGCTGCTAAGGAGAGCCAGCCCACCACCGCATTCACCTGGGAAGGCAGATACATTTACTAGGTTAGCAAGAGGATCCCGGAACAACTCGTTCATATGGGTGGGTGCCTCCGTGATTTGTCCTGCATAATTGATCATCTGAACTTGCAGGCATGCTAGCAGGCTAAGAAGTGTTTGTGACCTTCACGCTATGTGAATAACCTTGGCAGCCTGGTTATTTAAAATATATTATCTGGCCTCCAGGTCAGAATTGGCCCTTCTAATTCTGGATGCCTAAAGTCCGACATCTTGCCTCCCCTCCCCTCCTGCTCCAGGCTGGGCTGTCCCCCTCCCCCGAGAATGAAATCTGGGAGGGGAGGCAGACACACAGCAGAGGCTCCTTAAAAATATAATGACATGAGGGGCGCCTGGGTGGCTCAGTGGGTTAAGCCTCTGCCTTCAGCTCGGGTCATGATCCCAGGGTCCTGGGGTCGAGCTCGGCATCAGGCTCTGTGCTCAGCAGGGAGCCTGCTTCTTCCTCTCTCTCTCTCTCTGCCTCTCTGACTACTTGTGATCTCTGTCTGTCAAATAAATAAAAATCTTTAAAATATATATATATATATAATGACATGATAGCAAAGAAATGCAGCTTGCTCCATACTGCACATAGGCAAACGAATGTTTAACTTCAAATCCTGCTGTTTGGCCTATGAATATGGCCCTATGGGGAGGGGCAGTTGGAAGTGTCACCTGAGGGGAGGACACTGCCCAGGCCACCCAGGGACTCCAGCCTGGCAGTTTCTACCAGGCTTTCCCAGCTGAGGAGACCGGATGTTGTAAGTACCTGATTTGATGTGACTTTGCCTTCTTCTCATTGCTTGCCTACTATTACCTTCATCTGCGGCAGATTCCTTTCCTCTTTTTCTATTAGGTTTCTATAATAAATATTCCCTTTTCAAAAAAGAAACACAGCTGTTGTGAATCTTTTCAGAGAACAAACTCGTACTAGCCCACAACCTTCTAACACAAGAATTCCAGGCCTTTCAGGAAAACACAACAGACATACAAACCAGCATTTCTTGTATTGATGAAATGCTTATTTCATCAGAAAGAGCAGACTAGTGTTACAACAGAGTAAGTATTGTGCAAGTAATGTTCAAGGCCCCCACACTATAGGAAAATTTTTAGGTACAGTTTAGTCCACTGAAGGCAGAAAATTAACAGAGGAGGTCATAAAATAGATTGCATCCCAATCCCTACCACGAAAGTGGCTCAGAAACTGATAGGGCTGTTCAGATATTAGAAACAGTCCATGCCACTAAATGAGGATAATATCAAAACACTTGTAAAATAACAAGGAAGAAATATATTTTACAATTCCTTTTAAAATAACAAGGAATTCAGAAGGACAGAGACTCAAGAGGCAGCCTTAACTTACTTCAGAAAGTTCTCAAACTTTTAACACGTTGGCATCAGCCAGTGAAGACTCCTTCTATAAGCTAAATGGCCCATAATCACACGGGTTTGCATCATGGTGTCTGTGGACTAAAACATTGCAAGACCTCACATCCTACCAGATTGCATTTAGGACTAAGAAGTTCCCACAGTCCAAGACCAGATACTAATCAATTGAAATGCTCCCTTAGACAACCTATGAGACCCTACAAAACACAGAGCCACTAACAGAAAATAAATTATCCTGAAATCCAACAGCCTATTCTGGAGTGGATGAAGCAGACCTCTGACAGATAGGAACCGCTCCTGACCATAAAATCCTAACATGGGAATTGGGTATTTCCAAACAGGACTAACGGATGGAGTTTTTACCACCTGCATGAACTGAAGAAAAGTCTACAATACCAGTAGTAGAATTGCTGGAATTTCCAAGGGGTGAGCTTAGCCAAGCTTGAGCACTTGGACAATGGGGAGTGCCCTGATCCTTGGCACTCAACAATGTGTGCTTTACAGACGGATCAGCCTCTTGATGTTGTCTGAATTATTCTAGCAGGCTGTTACCTTGAGGATAGTCATGGTCTAATCCTGGCATAATCAGGCTTTGGAAAATCAGCACAAAACACTGAACGAATCATCAAATCGATGATTGGACACTCAGGGAAAATCAGAATGAGACATCTGTTTTATCAGACCCATGGGCAGTAGCTAATAGAGCTAACGGTAGCTCTTTGGTCAAGAACATGGCAGGAAAATGACTAGAAAATGGGAAGTAAGATATGTGGTAAGGACAGATGGCAGAAAATACACTGGCTGCCATCTCCCTATTCATCATTCATGTCTCTGCATGGCGGAAAACTCTGAAGTAGCGAGATTTAATAACCAGGCAGACAGACTCTCCCAGAGAATAATAAAGAAGTTTAAATTTATCTTAAAGCAGAAAAACAATGCCTCGTGGTTAAGGAGGTAACCAATTCAAAACATAACCATATATAAACAGGACAGACATTGGAATGTAAAATACAAATGAAGGGGTCCTTGCACGGGCACATCACCAAAGAAGTCATGCTGGCACACATGGCGTTAGAACGTGGTTAGAGAAAAGAAACCTACTACTACGTATCTCCCATTTCAAATTAAGAAATACGAGACTTGCTGAAAGTTTAAAGCTTGGGGTCATTAATGAATCCTCCAGATAAGGTTAAAGCAGACAGACCCTTCAAAATCATACAAATGGATTATATAGGACTCTCGCCTACATCGAAGAGTGAACTATATGCATACACCATTGTAGATAGATACGTGGTCCTGAACAGGAACATCCTATCCTTGCAGGAAAATTATTTCTTAAAAATTCACCATCAGGTATTAAGGAGGGCATGTGTTGCATGGAGCACTGGGTGTGGTGCATAAACAATGAATTTTGGAACACTGAAAAAATATATAACTTGAAAAAAATCCACCATCAGGATAGAAATATCAATCCTTTCTATGGTGTTCCAACCATCCATCCATCATAAAATCTGATTACAGCATCACTTCACAGGAAAGTGAGTACAAGAATGAGTTAAGGAAGTTGGAACTTCGACTTACCCTACAATTATCTCAGGATCAACTGACACATATAATGGCTTATTCAAGCAAAAGCTTACAGAGTGCTTACTAACAATCCAGACACGAAAGCTTGGACTAAAACAATGGGGCAGCAGCCAGATCTCTAAATCATAATTATAGAAAGGATGGAAAAACTATTGAATGAATATGGCTGTTATCCACAGAGGTAAGAATTAGCAAGAACACCCCAGAATCTGAATTAAAAGTATTCATTAAAGGGGCACCCGGGTGGCTCAGTGGGTTAAAGCCTCTGCCTTCGGCCCAGGTCATGATCTTCATCATCATGGCAAGACCTTCATCAGCAGGGAGCTTGCTTCCCCCCACTGTCTCTCTCTGCCTGCCTCTCTGCCTACTTGTGATCTCTGTCAAATAAATAAATAAAAATCTTTAAAAAAAGGTATAACAAACCATTGCCTAAACCAAAAACAAACAAAAAAAAAACAAAAATAAAAAAAAAAAACCTCACATTTTACTGGAAAACAAATTTACTAGGAAACAAATGTCAATCCTCATGCTTTAACAGAGCAATCTTTTCATGGCATGCTCCAGGGAGATGAAGCTCTTAAACACCTCGCCTTGCAACCCAACAACTTCATCTGTTGGAAAAGATGTCTCCAGAAAGACTCTCCTCAACCCCACTGGCAAGACCTTCATCAGGTACTATTAAACCAGCCCCTGTGCCACCGAACCCACCAAGACTAGACTCTTGGATTCATGTGCCACATCTAAAGAAAGCACCAAACTCTGACTAGACCTGCACACCAGCTGGTGACCTCAAAGTAAAGATCTCCAGAAACTGAAGCAGAGAGCTTTCCCAGGATGATCTAGAACAAGCCCGTATGCACTTTTTTTTTTTTTAAAGAGTTTGTTTATTTTAGAGAGAGCGAAAGCCACCACAGAGGGAGAGGGATCACAGAGGCAGAGGGAGAAGCAGACTCGCTGCTGAGCAGACAGCCTGATGCAGGGCTCGATCCCAGGACACTGAGATGGTGACCTGAGCCAAAGGCAGCTGCTTAACTGACTGAGCCACCCAGGCGCCCCAGTATGTTCTCTTCTTATCACTCCTTCTTACCCGGTTTTTCCCTCCTCTTTCACTTTGAGAGATAATACCCTTCTCTGCATTTCTCAGTCTGTTGCAAAAAGGAAAAAATCTGAGTGCTAGATCTATCACCAGAAACTCCAATTTATTCACAATGTCAGAGAACCCTTGGGCTTATAACTAATTTCTCTGTAGTCCCAAATGCCATGGCTGAAAAAATATATGTATATATGTGTGTGTGTGTATATTTACATTTATATATATATATGTATTTATATATGCCTATGGATGTTACCTATCAGGTTAGGTTGTTATGAGCAGGTATTCCCATAACTTATTTCGACGTGACTGGGGAACTAGACACCTCCAGCTTTGTCAGCTGTATGACCCTTGTTCCCACATGTTCTTTTTCTTCCCTAAATACCGTCTGCTCCCCTGCACCCAAGGGAAATAGAAATGGGTTTATAGCTCTTTACAAGGATTTTAGGAAAGACCCTCTAGGAAGGGATAGCTTCTTAAAGAATGTCCTGCCAACTCTTCTGACCCGCGGCTTGAATGGGTCAACAGAAAATTCCAGCTAATTTCAGCATCGATCCAATAACAGTATGAGACCATCTACCAGCTAATGTCAACAAGCAGACCTTAGCGGGAATCTGTGCTCCACCTGCTTTAATTTTGTCTGCAGTGGATGGCACTCCCCATGGATATGTGAGTATTTAGACAGCTGCTAACTTAGGGGGCAATGCCTATAGGGATGTTTAACTACCCCTATCAATATCCATAATAAATCAGTAGCCCCCCCTTGATCCCCATTATTGAGTCTCTGTTGATGCCTTACATAGGAACTTCCAGGAGACATACATGATTCTGGGTTTGCCTCCATGGGGAGAGCATTTCTCTCATGGACTGGAGTAAATGCCAACAAACCAGAAATGGGCGATCAGAAATCTCCAACATTCCAAGAGCTAGCCAGCTCCACAGATGAAGCAAAACAGCCCAAAAATGATTACTTGATTCACTGGCTAAATAATAATTGTACAGCCCTTGATTATCTACTTGCTGGACTATAAGGCATTTATGTGATACCGAACACCACCTGTTACACATGGTGTGAATTCCTCTGGATAAGTAGAAACCCAATTACATAAAGTTAGAGAAAAAGCATGTTGCCTACAGAAATTCTACCCAGCGATTCATGATCTGTTGATCAATTTGCTGGTTGCTTTCAGGTAGGGGCTCTTGGTTGAGGGCTATTATACAAACTGAGGTCATTATTCTGCTCCTTGTCTTATTTTGTATAATCAATTTTAAACTTCATACTTGTTCATTGCCTGTCACATCTCTGCAGAAGGGACTCACCAAATAGGATGAGGCAGGCTCATGATTCCAAGATGGTGTCCAATGCTTACAACCCAGAGAAGGCATAGACTTTGGGTGGAAGATGTCGGAGAGTTCTCCCTCCTACCCTTCCTTTTTACTCAAACGTGGCTTTGATGGTTTCCTATCTGGTACACGTTCTCTCCAACATGGAACATGACAACCAGGAAAGAACCCTCTGAGGGACAAAACCACCGAATGTAGAAAGCCTGACTCTTGATCAAGAATGCTTTTGAGGAACATTCTAGATGAAAGGGGATAATGTGGAAATGAGTAAAGAAAACCTCATTTAAAATGGAGTCAGAAGGGGTGCCTGAGTGGCTGGGTAAGGGTCTGCCTTCAACTCAGGTCATAATCCTAGAGTCCCAGGTGGAGTCCCAGGATCCAGCCCCTTATCAGGCTCCCTGCTTCTCCCCCTCCCTGTGCTCCTCCCCCACTAGTGCACTCTCTCTCTCTCTCTCAGATAAATAAATAAAATCTTTAAAAAATGAAAATAAAAAAATAAAATGGAGTCAGAGCCCCGAAAGGGAAGCACTTGCTACTCATTTGGCCCACATAACCCAGACAGAGAAGGAAGTTAATTCTTGACAAGGGACCCTTTTCACATAAAATTGATCCCCCACCCTTAAGGAAAAGGAGGAGGCTCTCTCCCTGCCCCAGCAACAATGCCACCAGCCACCAAGGAGACACTGCCGTAACCTCAAACTCCTTTTCTATTCCAACAAACTTCTGTTCAATGCCTCCTCGTTTCCTATTAAAAACCTAATAAAAGCTAACCTTCCCTTTGTCTCTTTAGACTTGCCTAGGTATTTCCATGGTTGATTTGTCCTGAATTACAGTTCTGCTGCTATTCTCAAATAAACTCATTTTGCTGATAAAATAACTAACCATTTTTAAGGTCGACACCTGTAATGTACATATATACACATATATAGGACAAACACAGAGGTCTTATAGCTTCTGGTTTTTTTTTTTTAAAGATTTTTATTTATTTATTTGACAGAGAGAAATCACAAGTAGGCAGAGAGGCAGGCAGAGAGAGAGGAGGAAGCAGGCTCCCTGCTGAGCAGAAAGCCCGATGCGGGGCTCGAACCCAGGACCTGGGATCATGACCTGAGCCGAAGGCAGCGGCTTAACCCACTGAGCCACCCAGGTGCCCCTAGCTTCTGTTTTAAAACACCATAAAACTCACTAGTTTATACATAATAGCTGGAATAAATTGTTTACTCAGATGACTAAAGTCTTTTACTCCCTGTGGGGAAGATATCTGCGATTTGCCTCTTTCCCTAGCAGCAACCTTAAGGAGGCTGTGCTGGCGTGTGGGTACAAGACTCATTTTAGCAGTTGGTATTTTTAAAATGCCTCTTTCCTTTTTTCTTTTTTTCTTTAGTCTCAGGTTACTGTGGGCTGTATTTATATTTCAAAGACATGATAAGATTTATAACTTTGGGTTTGTTTTTTTTTTAAGATCTTACTTAGAGAGAGTATGGGTGTGTCCACGCACACTAGTTTGAGCAGGGACAGGAACAGGGGTAGGGAATCCCCAAAGGGACACCCCCGCTGGGCACAGAGCCTGATGACAACACAGGGCTGGATCCCAGGACCCCCAGATCATGACCTGAGCCAAAACCAAGAGTTGGTGCTTAACCAACTAGGCCATTCAGACACCCCAGATTTATAACTTTAAGGAACAGGGGAAAAAATGCAAATTTTTTCCCTAAGAGATATGGGGTAATTGTAATGGACCCTTTTTAAGTACAGGACAATTCTTCCCCAATATCCTGATCTTTATAAGTATTCTGAGAGGAACAGGGGAGCTTTGGAGGTAGTGAGGATAGTTGGGCTTTGACTTCTTTCCGGATTTGCATTTCTGGAGATTTTTACAAGAAAAAGGCAGTTGTTTTTAATGCCCCCCAACGAACTGGATAACTGGATTACAGCCTAAGTATTAAGGGACTGACCCACCTTTTTAATTAAACTTGCTACTTTATATCCAGGAGATTTTAACTTGAGTAAGAATCAAAAGACTTACGCCTTTGTAAAGTCTGTATAAAGCATTTTAGCAAAGTCTCGTTTGTGAGTATGCAATTCAACACTGGCTTCTGTTAGTCTCTAAACATCAGTCTTCTGCTGCCTTCATTTGTAGGCAGGTCTTGGAGATATTTTGGCCACCTATATATAGCCCAAGTCCCTCTGTGAGGTGGTGTTGTGAATGGCCACTGATCTAATTTCTCCCTAAATTTGGGAAGATCTTCTGAAAAGGAATATAAAATAGCTTTATGACTGAAAAGACCTGCTGGTGTTCAGGGGACAAGAATTTCCTTTTGGTGGTGGTGGTCTAGGATCCATCTGCAAAGGACACTGCATAGGAAAGCCCGAAGCTGGCAGAGCCTGATGACAGAGCCCTGGAGAGTAGGAGCACAGCCCTACTTACTACCAGTCTCAGGAGCTTGTTTGAAATTCATTTCCTAGCTCTCAGCCCTTACATGAGTAATCCGTGTACTTTGAACCTAGAGATTAGGCCAGAGTGCTCTCTGTAAGTCATATAGAGAAAAGGACATTAAAACAGGTAGATGGTGCCAGATTGTGAGAAGAGGTATTTAAGTTGGATGTGAACATCAGATTTGGTCTTTTTTTTTTTAAGATTTTATTTATTTATTTGACAGAGAGAGATCACAAGAAGGCAGAGAGGCAGGCAGAGAGAGGGGGGAAGCAGGCTCCCTGCCAAGGAGAGAGCCCGATGCGGGGCTCAATCCCAGGACCCTGAGATCATGACCTGAGCCAAAGGCAGAGGCTTAACCTGCTAAGCCGCCCAGGTGCCCCCAGATTTGGTCTTAAGAATAATTTCTGTTCAAGGGAGTCCCTAAGGCTAGCTGTTAATACTAATAAGACAATTGAGAGCTCTCTACAAAGAATTTTCTTTTCTTTCAAATATAACATATTTAAAGGATCCATCGTCTAGCCATGAACAAGTAGGAGGTTATTAATTTCCATGGCTACTCAAACTAACACACGTTTTAATGGAAAGATCCAAAGTCAAGGTTCCAGGCTTAGACCGTGTGTGCAAGAGGCATGCTTAGAGAGGGTATCCACGGTGTAACCCCATGATCCAAAAGTTTACTCCCAAAGCAAAGGTGTTCATTGCGCAGGCAGTAAGGATGATGTGGTGAAGACAGTGTCTCTGTTCGCCCATGAAAATGTGAGACACCTCCAGTCACAGACCTCTAATCTGTGATACCAGACAGGCACTACTAGAATGGGACTTTCCAGTTTTAACAAGCAAGGAAGGTTGAGAGACAAATGTCCCTTACGGGCTGGGACCTCTTCTGACAAACTTCACTGACAATCGGCATGGCTGGACAGAGGGTGCTGCTGGTAGACTTGTGTTCCAGAACCACACTCTATGCCACTAGTCACCTGGCGCACCCCCGTAAGTATATCAGAGAACACAGAGACCAGAGAGGATATTCTCACTGGTCACAAAGCCAACCTCTTAGGACACAGAACAAGATGAAAGGGAAAACTTCATCTTGTTTTTACAGAGAGAACCCACAGCTAAGTTAATCTAGACACTAGTGTTCTGAGAACTATGAACTCACCTGTCCATGAGGCTGGCTTGGATAGCAGGCTTATAAGGGCTCTGACCTGTGTTCTTTCCCTGCGGTAATTCCTTTTTATGACAAATGACACGAAAGACAAAGAAAAATAGTAACCATCTATGGAAATGGACCAGTCACACCAGGAGTACTCTACCAAATTTAATAGTCATTAAGCCCAAGAAACTAGTTCCACAAATGATTTATCTTACTAATCTAGATTTAGAAAATGAGAGAAAATGGACTCCTCCCCCTCTCACTCCATTAGACCCAGCAGGCAGAGAGCCAGGTGCTACCTCTGCCAGCAACTTCTCAAATGTTCCAGGATTTTTCAGCTGTGCAACCTCAAAGCAAACAACATCCAGCCACGGAAGTTTATCCTGCTGACTATGTCAGCTGTTGAGGAGGAAAAATTTTCCTCCACCCTCAAAGTTCCTCTAAGTTACCTAAGAATTAAAGTGACAGGAGGCAGGTTCACAGGAGAAGAAAACAAATTTTCACGGCACACAATAAAATTGAGACCCAAAGAAATAACCAAGGCAGGCAGCTTTTATACTTTTTAGACAAAACCATAGATCTGTGAGAAGTTGACAGAACAAAGAATACTTATGTTTGGGACCTTCAATTAGCAAGGAATTCTAAATAGAATTTGGGCTGAAGTAGTAAATTTGTAAAAGTAACAAGATTTGTGTATACAGCCTTCTCAACTCTGAATTCCCCACCTCTGGTGATAAGGATGTTCTCTTAGATCTTGGTTCAGGGAGGATACCTTTCACACGTGAGACTTATTTCCTGCCTTCTGGAGACAAAGGACGGTCTGGGTGACCTTCTTGTACTGGCTGCTTCTTAAGTTAATGTTCAATCCAAAATGATATACCAAAGTGGCACATGTTAGGGTAACCTCTCCCTGGCCCCCATGGGTGCATCTTTTATTAGTTAGGACTTAGAATAAGGCAGATGCCATGAACCCCGGGAGACTACACTTGAGACCTGGATTCTCCAGATACTGCGCAGTTCCAGGTCCCTGATTTCCCAGAGCTGGGCAGCCACACCAGGACAGCCAGACTTTGGCAGCTAGGGCCCTCCAGACCTGTGCACCTTGAGCCAGTTGGCAACATGATGTACCTTCCAGGGTAGAAGGAGCCCACTCCCAAAATCTGAGGCATCAACTTTAAACTTGGAATTTTCAGTCCCCATGTGACTGGCTGCCTGATGGGGTCCTGGACTTCCGAAGCAACCAAGTGTCCCAGGTATCCTGTACTGAAAGCCACCCCTGCCCACCTGTGCAGCCCTCTCCTGGCAAGGCATCCCATTTCCTCCAGCCCTGACTTCAGGGGAAATGTGTGTATTTGTAAAGGTTAGGCTTGGAATTAGGCAGTTTTTTTTTTTTCTGGGTTAAATGCCTCTTTCTTTTTTTCCCCCCCATTTTATTTTATTTCTTTTCAGTTTTCCAGGATTCCTTGTTTATGCACCACACCCAGTGCTCCATGCAATATGTGCCCTCCACAATACCCACCACCAGGCTCACCCAAACCCCCATTCCCCTGCCCTCCAAAACCCTCAGTTGTTTCTCAGAGTCCACAGTCTCTCATGGCTTGTCTCCCCCTCCAATTCCCCCAATTCACTTCTTGTGGAGCATAAGGAATAACACAAAGGACATTGGGAGATGGTGAGGAGAAATGAGACAGATATTTTTGACCCACAAAAGCCTTCACCAAGGATACAGCCTCTCTGGACACTCGCCCTGTTCCCTGGCTACACTGACCCACATGGCCCACACAAGCACCATGTGCACCCCATCAGCTGGCCACAGGCAGCTAGGGCCCTCCAGTTCAAGCCAGTACCTAAGTACTTACATAGCCTCCTTCGGGGAGGGATTCCTTCCCTTTCCCAAGGTGGCAGCTTCACACAGGTCAGAGTCAGACCACACTTGGACTGGCTGGCCAGTGATATCCTGGGCTTCTCCAGCAATCAAGGTTCCCAAGTGTCTCTTACAGGAGGCCACCCTACCATTCTGCCTAGTACCACCCTGCCAGCTTCTGCTGACATTTTTCCTATAATAGTCCCAGGTTATGCTGCCTGTGTGGACTGCACGTGTACGTACCCCGAAGCCATCCCTGTGCAGGCCCATCCCTCCAAACTTAGGGATCTCTAGCCAGGCCCCAACCACCTACAGATCCTCTGGGGTAGAGGAAGCCCACCTACTGGAAAGAGCTCTGAGGAATGTGCAACAGTTCGTCATCTTGTGGGTTTGCTGTCGGAGGGGGTCGTAGCCTGAACAAGGAATCAGGACTCCCAGGTGTCTCCTCATGGAGGGATAACCCTGTCCTCACCCTACCTCTCCTTGGCAAAGCAGCTGAAAAACCTTCAGCTGTGCCTTTAGGGAGAGTATTACATAATGAGTACATATGTGTCCCACCAGGAACCCGCACCACTGACATGGCCTCTCCCAATCCTTGCCCTGTTCCAGGTCCCTGACTAACCGGACCTCACTGCCCAGGCATGGGCAGTAAGTACTGCCCCAGCCACCTTGGGCTGCCCTCCCAACCTGTGGAGCTGGAGCCCATCCCCAGTCACCTGCATTGCCTCAAAGTTAGAGGGAGCCCACACTCCAAAAATTACAATGAGGCAACAATTGAAACAGGTGACAGTCAGTCCCCATGTGGACTTACTGTGGCTGATTTCACAGGCTTACTGAAGGATACCCTAGCCAGTAGGTCCTGATTCCTCCAGCTCTGCCTTCAGAAGACAGGAGTGCATTTGCATAGGTTAGGCCTTGAACTTGAGCATATGCTGGGCTCCCCGAATATTCCAGTGTTGAGATCTAGTTTCTCCCATGTCCTGAGAAGTCCCAACTTCCTGTCCATCCAGAGCTGCACTGCCAGGGTTCACACAGTTGGAAGCCCTGCACGGGCTAGAGCGTACCACCAAAAATCACCATGCGCCTACGCCTGCAAACTGGCTACTTTTGTCCCGATTTGGACTTGCTGCCTGACAGAGTTTGGGTCTTCTCTAGCAACCAGGTTCCCAAATGTCACTTACTGGATGACCCCAGCCAGCACGCCCGCCCCGCCCCAGCAAAGCAGACCAGTATCCTCCAGTTCTGTCATCAAAGCGAGTATGTACAAATGCATAGGTTAGAGCTTGAATTGAGGCAGATGCCTTTTGTCCCAAAGATCTTGTTCCAGGACTCAACCTCCTAGATTTGTGCCTTTTTCCAGATTCCTACTACTCTGAACTGCTCCGACCATCCATGGTTAGCACCCCTTCAGCTGGCCTGAGGCCTCACAATCCCTCAGAGCTGGTGGAGCAGCGCCTGGCCCCAAAAGCCTGCATGAACTGTGGTGTGGAGGAGGACCACTCCCCAAAATCACCCTGAAGCTACAAGTTGGCCACCATCAGTCCTGGTTTGGACTTACTGCCTAAAGGAGTCCTGGAATTCTGCATCAACCAGACTTATTAGATACGTTCATAAGCACCCCAGTAGGCCCTCTTGGCCCTGCTCTGGCAAAAGAGATATACGACTCCTCTCCTTCCTTTTTCTTTTTTTTTTTAAAGATTTGATTTATTTACCTGACAGAGCTATCACAAGTAGGCAGAGAGGCAGGCAGTGGGGGGGGCGGTGTGGGGGAGCAAGCTCCCCGCCTAGGAGAGAGCCCGATTCGGGGCTCGATCCCAGGATCCTGAGACCACAACCTGAGCCCAAGGCAGAGGCTCAACCCACTGAGCCACCCAGGTGCCCCCCCTTCTCCTCTTTTGAGTGCTCACTCTAGTCTAATCTTTTGTCCACTCTGAAAGACTACACAGCCATAAACAAATGTCTTCCAAGTTAATGCCCTTACAGAGAACCCCATATTTACCTTCAAGGAGAGTCCTCATATGGCCAGAATTGATGACACTGAGGGATTTTTTGGTAAACTTAATAGCCCCTTAAATAGCCAAGGGGCAACTCTGGTAGATACCAGAGCCTACAGTGGGGATCCTAGAAAAACGGACAGAAGCCAGCAAAGGGTAGAAATTCTTACCAGAATCAATTCTTCTGAATCTCTGCCTGTAGCCCCCAGGCAAGAGGTAAAAATAAAAGTTTACACTGCCCTTTCCTTTCCAAATCCAAACCCACTGGTTAATTATAATCCTTTCTCAGAGATAGTCATTGCCTTCTTGCTTGTCTCATTCTACATAACTGGGCTTGGCTTTCTGCCTGTATGTAAAAGTTGTTGGTTCTTTCTTTTGGCTGGCATTGGGAGTGACTCTGGAGCTTGGAAGGCAATATCTTTTGCACCTTTGGTATGGACCCATCCTAACCCAAGGTAGGGGTAGTTATTCAATATTGTCAAAAATTGTTTAGAGGGGTGCCTGGGTGGCTCAGTGGGTTAAAGCCTCTGCCTTCAGCTCTGGTCGTGATCCCAGGGTACTGGGATCGAGCCCCGCGTGGGGCTCTCTGCTCCGCGGAGAGCCTGCTTCCTCCTGTCTCTCTGCCTGCCTCTGCCTACTTGTGATCTCTGTCAAATAAATAAATAAAATCTTTAAAAAAAATTTTTTTTTAGAAAGAAGTACATTAAGAATAATGTAGTTAGGAAAACAGTATGGAGGTTCCTCAGAAAGTTGAAAATAGAGCTAACCCACGACCCAGCAATCGCACTACTGGGTATTTACCCTAAAGATACAAATGTAGTAATCCAAAGGGGCACCTGCACCCCAATGTTTATAGCAGCAATGTCCACAATAGCCAAACTATGGAAAGAGCCTAGATGTCCATCAACAGATGAATGGATAAAGAAGATGTGGTATATATATAGAATGGAATACTATGCAGCTATCAAAAAAACAACAAAATCTTGCTATTTGCAACTACGTGGATGGAACTAGAGGGTATTATGCTAAGCGAAATAAATCAATCAGAGAAAGACAATTATCATATGATCCCTCCGATATGAGGAATTTGAGAAGCAGGGTTGGGAGGTCGTGGGGGGAAGGGAGGGGGAAAATGAAACAAGATGGGACCGGGGATGGAGACAAATTATAAGAGACTTAATCTCAGGAAACAAACTGAGGTTTGCTGGAGGGTAGAGGGGGGAGGGATAGGGTGGCTGGGTTATGGACATTGGGGAGGGTATGTGCTATGGTGAGTGCTGTGAATTGTGTAAAGCTGATGATTCACAGACCTGTACCCCTGAAGCAAATAATACATTATATGTTAATAAAATAAAAAATTTTTAAAAGACTGTAAAAGAAAAAAACAATAATGTAGCTAGATAGGGGGATCAACTTATGATATAATTTAAGTTACAACTCAAGTTTGAGAAATTGAGAGCAACTGTCCTTTTCTTACAAATCTTTTGCAAAACAAAAGTCAGTTCTGGAGCCAATTCAAACTTCACCTATTCCCTTACCAATCACAAAACTTCCACTGTTTATCTCAAAAGGCTTGTAAGTTTTTGGACTTAGAAAACCAAAGTCCTTCTTAGAACTTACATTCTTTCCCTCTCTGTTGAAGTTATACATCTTATCATGCCACTGGAATGTAAACACAGCCCACAGTCACCTGAGACTAAAAGGGTAAAAAAGAAAAGAAGCCTCTTTAAAATACAAACTGCTAGACAGGAACAAGTTCCATTGCTGAAGCCAGCATGGACACCCTGGGTAAAGGGGGAAAAAAAAAAAAAAAAACGAACAGCTAGAATATAAAAAGACCCAACCCTAGAACTTCACCAAGTGGCAGGGGAGCTACTGGAATGATTTCCAGGTCAGAGAGCCTGGTGGGCACAATTTATGTTCCCCCTCCACCTTGACAGCATGGATAGGAGCAGGGTCCTATTCTAGCTGACCTACTGCCACCATGAGCTCTGGGCCCCTAGGTTACACCTACCCAAGCTCTCCCACCAAGGAAGCCCCAACACAGCACACAAGGAGACACTCCTGTTCAGCATTCACTACAGCTCCAGGCATGTCAACAAGGTGACACAGGTGCAAAGCACCCCAGTATACTCTAGGCCTATACCACTTCAGCCCCAGACAGCTTACTAGGGCACCCCAGCAGAGAGCACTCTGGTACCTCTCAGCTCATGCCCACTTTGGCTCCCATCACCCCTCCAAAGCAACTGCAACACCTGGCTCGTGACCGCCTTGGCTTCAACCTCCCCACCCAGTTACCTCCTCTATGGAGTACCCAGGACACACTGGCTTGCACCCACTTCAGCTTTAGCTGTACTGCTTGGGAGCCCTCTGTATAGAAAGCCACAGGATGACCCCAGCCCACACCCATTTCAGGTTCAGCTGTCCAGCCACTGTACCCTATGCATGGAGAGTTCTGAGATCATCCCAGCCCATGCTCACTTTAGCTCTGGCCATTGCATCAGAGCAACTCCAGCATGTAGTACCCCAGGACCCCCAGCCTACCCCAAACACAGTTCCAGCCAGCCAGCCAGCCAAAGTCACCAGCCACACACAGACTACACAGGAAATGAACATACACAAGACCATTCTTTCAAGTTTAGGAGAAGCAGGTGTTCTGCCGGATTCTTAGAAATAAACACAGAAACACAGAAAGTAAAGCTAAATTAGGAGATAGAGAAATATGATCCAAGCAAAAGAACAAGCCAAAAATCTCAGAAAAAGAACTAAATGAAACAGAGATAACCAATCTTCCTGATAAAGAGTTCAAATTAATGGTCATAAAGATATTTACTGCACTGGAGAGAGGAAGAGATGAATTTGGGACTTTGACAAAGAGAAAATTTAAAGAAATTTAAATTGAAGAAAACAATAACTGAAATGAAAAATACACTAGTAGGAATCAACAGCAGATTAGAGGATGCCAAACAGATCAGTGACCTGGAGGACAGGTAATGTGAACACCCAAGCTGAACAGCAGGGAAAAAATAAACAATTTAAAAAAAGAATAAAACAAAAGGAAGTTAGGTTAAGGGATCCTTGGTCAACATTAAGCAGACAACCATTTGCATTATAAGGGTCCCAAAAGGAGAAGTGAGAGAGAGAAAGGAGCAGAAAACTTAGTTGAAGAAATAATATCTGAAAATTTCCCTAATCTGGAAAAGGAAACAGATATCAAGGCTCAGGAAGCACAGAGAGTTCCAAACAACATGAATGCAAGGAGAGCCACACCACAGACACATAATAAAAATGTCAAAGATTAAAGATAAGGACAGAATTTTTAAAAGCAGCAAGAAGCAACTAGTAATGTACAGAAGAAACCCCATAAGTCTATCAGCTGATTTTTCAGCAGAAAGTTTGCAGGTCAGAAGAAAGTGCCATGATATATTCAAAGTATTGAAAATAAAAAACCTACAACAAAAAATACTCTACCCCTGGGGCGCCTGGGTGGCTCAGTGGGTTGAAGCCTCTGCCTTCGGCTCAGGTCATGATCCCAGGGTCCTGGGATCGAGCCCCAAGTCAGGCTCTCTGCTCAGCAGGGAGCCTGCTTTCTCCTCTCTCTCTCTCTGCCTGCCTCTCTGCCTACTTGTGATCTCTGTCTTTCAAATAGATGGATGAAATCTTAAAAAAAAAAAATACTCTACCCACAAGATTATCATTCAGAATAGGAGAGATAGTTTCCCAGACAAACAAGAGTTAGAGTTCATCATCATTAAACTGGCCTTACAAGAAATGTTAAAAGAATTTTTCCAAGTGGAAAAGAAAAGTCCATAATTAGAAGGAAGTTATAAAAGGAAAAAAAAAATTCATGAGTAAAAGCAAACATCTAGTAAAGGTAGTAGAGCAATTATTTATTCAACTACTATGAAGGTTAAAAGGCATAAGTAGTAAAATCAATTATATCTTTAAATTAGATAAGGGGACTCAAAAAAAGATATAAAATATGAAAACATACACATCAAACATGGAGTAAAAATGAAGTTCTTCTAGAACGTATTTGAAATTTGGTTATCATCAACTTAATATGGACTGCCATATACTGAGGATGTTATATATAACTTCATGGTAACCACAAACAAAAAACCTACACAAGGAAGGAGATTACAAGAAGAAGAAAGGAACAGAGAACTACAAACACAAATGGAAAACAATTAAAATGGCACTACATACATACTTACCAATAATTGCTTTAAGTGTAAATTGTCTAAATGTTCTGATCAAAAGACACAGGGTGGTTGAATGAATTAAAAGATTAAAACAAAAGACTCACTTCAGACCTAAAGATACATACTAAAAGTGAAATATCCCACATAAGTGAAAGCAAAAAAACAAACTGGGGTGGTAATACTTCTATCAGACAAAATAAATTTTAAAGCAAAGACTGTAATAAAAGACAAAGAAGGGCATTACATAATGAGAAAAGTGTCAATCCAACAAGAGAATGTAAAAATTGTAAATATCTATGCACCCAACATTAGAGCAAATATTAACTGACATAAAGGGAGAATTTGACAGTAACACAATAATAGTAGGAGACTTTAACACCTCACATACATTAATGTAAAGATCTCCAGGCAGAAAATCAACAAGCAAACAGTGTCTTTGAATCACACATTAGACCAGATGGACTTAACAGATATATACAGAGCATTCCATTCAAACACAGCAAAATACACATTCTTTTCAAGAGCACATAAAACATTCTCCAGGGTAGATTGCCTGTTAAGCCGCAAAACAAGTCTTGATAAATTTAAGAAGACTGAAGATCATATCATGCATCTTTTCTGGCCACAATACTACAAAACTAGAAATCAATTACAAGAAAGAAAAACTGAATAAAACACAGATGCACAGAGGCTAAACTACATGCTACTAAGCAACAAGTGAGTCAACCGAGAAATCAAAAAAGAAGTTTAAAAAAAAAAAAAAAAAAAAGACAAACAAAAATGAAAACACAATGGTCCAAAATCTGGAGATACAGCAAAAGTAGTTCAAAGAGGGAAGTTTATAGGGATATAGGTCTACCTCAAAAAAAAACAAGAAAAATCTCAAGTAAGCAATTTAACCTTACAGCTAATGGAACTAGAAAAAGAAGAACAAAACCTAAAGCTCATAGAATGGAGGAAATAATAAAGGCCACAGAGTAGGAATAAATGAAATAGAGACTTAAAAAAAAAAAACACAAGGAAACTAAGAGCTAATTCTTTAAAAAGATAAACAAAATAGGTAAAACTTTAGCCAGACTTAGATCATCTGGCTGGCTCAGTAGGAATAACATGCAACTCTTCAGGGTTATAAGTTCAAGCCCCACATTGGGTGTAGAGATTACTTTAAAATAAATAAATAGGGCGCCTGGGTGGCCCAGTGGGTTAAGCGGCTCAGGTCATGATCTCAGGGTCCTGGGATCGAGTCCCACATCGGGCTCTCTGCTCAGCAAGAAGCCTGCTTCCCTCTCTCTCTCTCTCTGCCTGCCTCTCCGTCTACTTGTGATCTCTCTCTGTCAAATAAATAAATAAAATCTTAAAAAAATAAAATAAAAAAAAATAAAAAATAAATAAATAAATAAAATAAAATAAACTTTAGCAAGACTCATAAAAAAAAAAAAAAAAAAAGACAGAGGAGCCAAATAAATAACATCAGAAATGAAAGGAGAAATAACAGATACCATAGAATTACAACGTAGTATAACATACTACTGTGAAAAATTATATCCCAACAAATGGTCAACACAGAAGAAACAGAAGAATTCCTAGAAACATACAATCTTCCAAAAATGAATCCAGAATAGAAAACCTCAACAGACTAATTACTAGTAACAAAATTGAATCTGTAATCAAAAACTCCCAACAAACAAAAGGTCAGGACCAGGTAAATTGTACCAAATATATAAGGAAGAGTTAATACTTATTCTCAAACTATTCCAAAAAACAGAAGAGGAAGAAAAACTTCTACATACATTCTATGAAGCTTGTATTTCCTTGATACCTAAACCAAAAACTGTACAATAAATAAATAAATAAATAAAATAAAAAATAAATAAAAACCTACAGCTCAATAGCCTTGAGAAACATAGAGGTAAGAATCCTCACAAAATATTAGCAAACCTCATTCAACAATATACTAAAAGCCTCATTCACCATGATCAAGTTAGGAATTTATTCCAGGGATGCAAGGATGGTTTGATATTCACAAATCAATCCATGTGATACATTAACAAAAGGAAAGATAAAAATCATAAGATCATCTTAATACATGCAGAAAAAGCATTTGACATAATTTAACAGCCATTTATGATTAAAAACTCTCCTCAAAGGAGTTTAGAGGGAACGTACTTCAACATAATAAAGGCCATATATAGCAAACCCACACATAACATTGTATTCGGTGGTGACAAACTCGGAGCTTTCCCTCTAAGTTGAGAAACAGGAAAGGAAGATCCACTCTCTTCCCTTTTATTCAACATAGTGCTGGAAATCCTAGCCATAGCAATCAGACTAACTAACTAAATAAATGGTATCCAAATTTGTGAGGAAGTAGTAAAACTGTCACTATTTGCATATGACATAATATTATACATAGAAAACCCTTAAGATTCCACCAAAAACTACTAGAAGTAATAAATGAATTCAGTAAAGTTCCAGGATCTAAAATTAATATGCAAAAATCTGTTGTGATCCTATAAACTAATAACAAAGTACCAGAAAGAGAAATTAGGAAAGCAGTGTCATTTACAATGGCATCAAAATGAATAAAATACCTAGAAATAAATCAAAGAGGTAAAAGATCTGTACTCTGAAAACAAACTATTGATGAAAGATACTGAAGATGATACAGATGGAAAGACATACCATGTTAATGGATTGGAAGAATTAATATTGTTAGAAGGGCAAAGGATATACAGATTCAGTGTAATCCTTCTCAAAATACCAACAGTATTATTCACAGAGCTAGAACAAATAATCCTAACATTTGTATGAAACCCCCAAAAAAAAAAACACAAATAGCCAAAGAAATCTTGAGAAAGAAGAACAAAGCTAGCAGTATCACAATCCCAGATTTCAAGACATAAACAAAGCTACAGCATGGTACTTGCACAAAAATTAAAACATAGATCAATGGAGGGGCACCTGGGCAGCTCAGTTGGTTAAATGTCTGACTTCTGCTTAGGTTATGATCTCAGGGTCCTGGGATTGAGCCCTGCATTGGGCTCCCCACTCAGCAGGGAGTCTACTTGTCCCTCCATCCCTCCCTCCACTCATGCTCACACCCTGTCACATGCACATTCTCTCTCTCAAATAAATAGATAAAATATTTCTTTAAAAAAGCATAGAGCAATGGGATAGGACAGCCCAGAATAAACCCAGACTTACATGGTCAATTAATAAATGACAAAGGAGGCAAGAATATACAGTGGGGGAAAAAATCTCTTCAATAAATGGTGTTAGGAAAACTGGACAGCTACAAATGTTTTTCAAGTATACTTTGGGAAAATATTTAATATTAAGGCTAATTTAATGTTCTTGGCTTAATTAAACAGGTCTTTAGATTTATCGATATTAAATCTGACACTCTTATTCTTGAGCTTACTAGCCAAATAAGTTTATGTTACCTCTTATAAGATCTGTCAACAAAAAAAGAATAGCTTGGAAGAATGGTTGACATTATCTGATAGTTCATAAAATTTTCATGGGTAATTGAAACATAATTATTGAGAGCAAAATGATTTACACATAAGTAAAACAAGAGTTTGTGGATACATGTTTTTAAGATTTTATTTATTTATTTGGCAGAGAGAGAGAGATAGCAAGAGAGGGAACACAAGCAGGGGGAGTGGGAGAGGGAGAAGCAGGCCTCCCGCCTAGGAGGGAGCCCAACATGGGGCTCAATCCCAGAACCCCAGGATCATGACCTGAGCCCAAGGCAGCCCTTAATGACTGAGCCACCCAGGCACCACTATGGATATATTTTTTCAACTATTACATCTTATGGTATATGTAGTTAAAAACGGTTTCCCCAAATCTTTGTGGTAACCTGAATCGAAGTTTTACTAAATCAACTCATGAGTTAAATTCACTAAATAACTAGATTATTTCCACATAAGATAAGCTACTAAACATTAATTAATGAACATAGGTTTATGTACTTTTGGCTTCCATTACAGAGAAACTAAAAATAAATTCGAAAAATTAGAAAACATATTTTGTGACTTACTGAAAGCTACTAAACATTAATTAATGAACATAGGTTTATGTACTTTTGGCTTCCATTACAGAGAAACTAAAAATAAATTCAAAAAATTAGAAAACATATTTTGTGACTTATTGAAAGATTGTACTATGAAGAAGGATGTTTCTAGAAATTATAAAATGTGTACATAAATTTATGAATCTAAAGAATACTGGTCTAACAGTTCACAATTGCTTACTACTTAGTTTTACTGAGTTAAGGCTTCTAATGGTTAAAAATTCCAATTAATGTACATAACTAAAACTACTAAAAATAATAAGGGAAACATCTCCATATGCCAGGAAAGTACCATGTGTTTTCAGTACCAGAAAGTATAAGAAATGGAGATGCAAAACAAAGAGGCAACGCACGGAATGGGAGAAGTTATTTGCAAATGACACTACAGATAAAGGGCTGGTATCCAAGATCTATAAAGAACTCTCAAACTCGATACCCAAAAAAACAATTAATCAAGTCAAAAAATGGGCAAAAGACACAAGTAGACACTTCTACAAAGAAGATACACAAATGGCTAAAAGACACATAAAAAAAATGTTCATCATCATTAGCCATCAGGGAAATTTAAATCAAAACTACACTGAGATACCATCTTACACCAGTCAGAATGGCAAAAATTGACAAGGCAAGAAACAACAAATGCTGGAGAGGTTGTGGAGAAAGGGGAACCCTCTTGCACTGTTGGTGGGAATGCAAGCTGGTGCAGCCACTTTGGAAAACAGTGTGGAGTTTCCTCAAAATGTTAAAAATAGAGCTACTCTATGACCCAGAAATTGTACTACTGGGCATTTACCCCAAAGATACAGATGTAGTGAAAAAAGGAGCCACAGGCACCTCAATGTTCATAGCAGCAATGTCCACAAGAGCCAAACTCTGGAAAGAGCCAAGATGCCCTTCAACAGATGAATGGATAAAGAAGATGTGGTCCATATATACAATGGAATATTACTCAGCCATCAGAAAGGATGAATACCCAAATTTTGCATCAACATGGACAGAACTGGAAGAGATTAGGCTGAGTGAAATAAGGCAAGCAGAGAAATTCAGTTATATGGTTTCACTTATGCGTAGAATATAAGGAATAGCATGGAGGATATTAGAAAAATGAAGCAGGGAAAATCAGAGTGGGGAGATGAACCATGAGAGACTATGGACTCTGGAAATCAAAATGAGGTTTTAGAGGGGAGTGGGGTATAGGGATGGGTTAGCCCAGTGATGGGTATTAAGGAGGGCACGGATTGCATGGAGCACTGGGTGTTAAACGCAAACAATGAATCATGGAACACTACATCAAAAACTAGTGATGTACTGTATGGTGACTAATATAATATCATCATCATCATTATCATAATAAAAAGAAATGGAGATGCATTTTTTTGTAAGCGTAAGAGTGGAATTTTGTTCCAGGGGGAGGCTTGTCATTTTTTAAAAAAGAACAAAATCAGAATGTAAAAAAGAAAGTTACAAAAGTTTTGTGGAAAATAAATCTTTAAAAAGAAAAGTTAATATGTCATCAGCTGGTTTTCACGTAAAGACAGCAAAAACAGCATCTATAAAGATTGTAGCATATTTAAAGTCCACTCTGCATCTAGAAAAAAAAACGGGCCCTCACTGCCAGACTTTTGCCATCCTTATAGCAACACTGTGCTCCTGAATCAGAGAAATTAAGGTGCATTAAAAATGGCCGTAAATTAAAGTCCAGCCTATGGAAAAACCAAAACAGTCACCTGGTTCTTCCCAGCTCCCTAACAAACCCCATTGTTTGATGTTTACATCCCTTCACCCCTTTAAGTGCACTTAAGAGGACTCAAATTATATATACACATTAGTGGAGAAACTTCCATAAAACACAAAAACATTCTACAAACAACATCTGACTGCTCAGGTCCATAATCCTGGAAAAAACAGCTTTTGTCCCCAGGAAGCATCAGACCTCCTCCCTCTGGGCCCTTTGTACATCTACATTGAGACTTCTTTCAACTGCCATTTCGTTTGCATTACTAATATATTTTTATTATTGTGTGTATGTTTTTCTGGAGGGGTTAAAGCCTTTCCTGGCCATAAGGCTGATGCCTTATGTGGGGCGGGGGGGTGGGGGTGGGTAGGGATGGTAAACTGTTCAAAAATATGTTTCCCATTTAGGATATATGTATCTTTAATCTCCAGTAACTGAGGCAGCAACTTCACTGGGCAAATCACACAAGCCTTAACAAAACCTTACAAACTTAGAATTGTCCCATGCTGGTATGACCAGCTCCTTAAGTCTCTCACGTGTTATGTTCACACCTATCATCCGAAGGCTAAAGAAACCTTGCAGATTACAATTCAGTGGCTCCCACTGGCCACAGTTTAGAGCCTGGTGATTTCGATATTTTATAAAGTTCAACAGAGGAAAAAAGAGCTCTTGAGCCCCAAAGGAAGGGACTTTACCAAGTGCTCCTGATCGCTGACACTGTGGCCAAATTAGATGGTATTGAGCCTTGGTTACACATCACATGCCCCAAAAAGGCTCCAACTACCTCCTGGTCCTGTACAGACACTAAAGGCCTCCAGATCAAATTAACGAGGAAGAAATGTCCCTGACATTGAGGCAGACTATTTCTACCCAAGACAACGAATCAAAATTTCATACTCTAACTGAACATAAAACCCCTTCTCCTCCTCCTTCTTTCCTTAAGTCTGGCATTAGCCTGGAAAGATAATACCCTCATCTTTATCCCCCAGGCCCATGCTAAAGGGGGTAACCTCTGGAACTTAATAAAACCTTTTATTTCAAGCTAGGAAAAGAGCAAGATAAGACTTCTCATTGGCCAACTCCCCTGACTTTACCTTGTTGAGTTACAAAGACCAAGCAGGAGGTTTTCACAGGATTCACTCCTTTGGGCAGGTTCCCACCTTCCTGGTTAGGGATAAATATAAATGAGGCTAAAATTTAAAAACAAAAAAACAAACAAAAAAAAAAAACTTCTCAATTCTTAAAATTATTGCAGAAACTGCAAAGAAAAAAAGCTGCTCAACAAAGATCTTTAGATTGGCCAAAGTTGTTCTGGATAATAGGATGGATCTTGATTATTTTCTAACGAGCAAGCAGGTGTCTGTGTTGTGGCCAACAGCACCTGCTAGGCCTGCCTGCATTAACACTGCTGGGGAAATGAAAACCCAATGACATCAGGTCAGAAAACAAGCCACTTGGCTTCAGGAGGGGACTCCTTCCACAAGGGGTTTTACTTTGACTTGTTTAATTTTAATTGGCTTCCATGGCTTCAAACTGCTCTCCAAACATTGGGAATTATGGTTATAGTAACCCTAATAACCCATCAAAAGCTTTAAATACATCTGTAGAGCCACTAACCACCAAGCAAACGATCACACTAAACCTGCAATGTCAAAAAGAAGGAAGAAGAGGGTGGCCAAATTAAAGAAAGTAAACCTCAAGTCTTAACCTGTAAATATCACAGAGTTTAAGCCAGAAAGTCACGACCCCTGCATACCACGCAAAGGAACCACAGAAACATCAAGAACTGTAAGGCCGAGGCTGAGAGCGGCGCTAAAGCCTGAAAGTTTGATCACAGCTCTCAGTTAACCTGGGGCTGATCAAAAGGGGAAATTTTTTAAAAAGAAAACCGCAGGCCCAAAATACCATCACCTGGGTCAAGGCACCAAGTCAGTAAACCAAGACTTAATAGGCAACCTAACTGCAGCTCCAACCCCCCACCCCCACCCCCACCCCAGGAATGTGACCTTAAACCAGCCAACACGGAATTTCCTTGTCAATATCAGGAAATTGACCCATAAACCTCTTCCACTCCCTACAGAAAAGCAACCTTACCTAAACATAGCATTCCTTGCTAATAAATTCCTTTCTCTCTCTTTTTTTAATGCCTTCTCTCTGCCTTTAAAAGCCTTTTTCTTGTTTAGCTCAATGGAGATCTCCTCTGCTTGCTAGACGGGTTGCTGCCCAATTCACAAATCATTTAATAAGGCCAAGTGGAGCTTCAGATTTACCAAAAAACATTTGACACTGGCAAGGCAGTGTGGTTTCCTGCAGCCTTGCCTTCTGTGGGTACATGCACATTTGTGTAGGTTAGAGCTTTGACTATGCAGGTGCTTTATACCCCACCAACCATCCCTTGTGACCAGGCTTCTCCTGACACTTCCCCTGCATGAAGGCCGGGGCTATCCTAAATGCTCAATCCCAGCATGCACAGAAGGCACTCCATCATCCCTCAATCAGCCCTGGGCAGCCAGGAGACTTTAGGCCTCTGCACCTCTGGTTGGTCCTCAGCCACCTGCATATCCTCTAGGATGGAGGGTGCACACCCCCTGAGAATAACTTCTGAGGCATTCTAGAAAGAACCAGCCCCCGTTTGGACCGGCTGCCTGATGGGGTCCCAGGTTACCAACAATCAAGACTCCCAGGTGTTTCAGTGGAGGATAGCCCCGGACAGGCCACCTGCCCCCCTTTTGGCAAGGCTATCCAGATGATTCCAGCTTTTACTAACTTCATGTGAATTTGTGTACATTAAGGCTTAAAATTAGGTCGATGCCATGGATCCCCCAAAGAGCCCACTCATGAGACCTGAATCCCCCAGTTTTGCCGAGGTGCATGTCCCTGGCTGTTATGAGATGTCAATCCCTTGCATGAACATTATGCACCCTGTGCCCCAGACTTGTTGAGCCGTGGTCCTCCTGGCCTATGGAGCTCAGGGTAAAGAGCCCACATGGAGAAATCATTCTGAAGTGGCAGCTTTAAACTGGTGACTGTCAGTCCAGGTGTGGACCGATTGACCAGCTTTCTGCTGGTGTCCTGGGCTTTTAAGGCTTCAGCTGTCCCTTACTGGAGCATACCCTGGGCAAGGCAGTCCAGTCCTCCAGCTCTGCCTTCAGCATGAATATGTCCATTTGTGTAGGCACCTGCTTACAATTAGGCAGAAGCCTTGTAAGTACAAGAGCCCAATCCTGCCACCTTCCTTCTGACAGGTTTCTGACTAACCTGACCTGGGAGGCCCGCACATGCCCGCAGACAGGCCTTGGGGAGTCATGGCCATCCAAGTCTTTGAAACTGGCAGGGCCCCAACCACCTGCATGCAGGCTTCCGAAAATCACTCTGAGCCCAGAGCTGCAAATGGGTGATAGTTAGTCCCCATGTGGACTGGTAGCCAATAGCCCCCTACAGTGACCCGGCCTTACCTGCTCCAGAAGCCTGGCTGCCCGAACCTGCTCAGTCGGCCCACTGTCAGCCAAACTCGGGCTGCAGGGGCGCTCCAAGTCTGGGTACTGTTGGCCAGAAGCTGACCACCTTAATGGCCTCAGGATGGAAGGAGCCCACTGCCCCAAATCCTTCTGAGGTGGCAGGTTGAAACTGGCAATAGGCAGTCCCCACTGGGACTCGAGGCCTGATGGAGTCCCCCGCTTCTCCAGCAGTTAAGTCTCCCAGGGGTGTCTTACTGAAGGATGCACCAGATAGCCTTCCCAGCCCATAATGGCAAAGCAGTCCAGATCCTCCCACTCTGCCCTCAGCGGGAACATGCCCATTCGTGCGGGTGAAGGCTTAGAATCAGGCAGATGCCTGGTACTTCCACCTAGCCTCTCTCCCTCTCTCCAGGCTCCCTGAGCAACGCATCTCACACCAGTGTATTTCCTAGCCCATCAGCCATCCTCGGGAGGCGGAGGCCCTCCAGGCCTGTGCAGCGAGGGCCCATCCCTAGGCCCGTGTGGACTTACTGCGTGCTGGGGTCCCAAGCTTCTGCAGCAATCAGGGCTCCCAGGTGTCTCTTATTCACGATACCCAGCCAGCCCGTGGGATCCAGCCCTGGCGAGGCAGTCCTGATGATTCTGGCTTGGCCTTTGGCGGGAATATACACACTTAGGTAGGTGAAGCTCATCACCAGGCCGTTGCCTTGTAACCCCGAAAGCCCGCTCCGGGGACCCAGCGGCTCTGGAGGCTGGCGCTCCAGAGGTTTGGCTACCCCAGCCAGCACAGCCCACACATGCGCAGTAGACACTCATAAGCCAGCCTCGGGCCAATCCGAAGCTCCAGCCAGGCCGTAACCACCAGCAGAGCCTCAGGCATGGAGGGAACCAACATTCTGAAAATCGCCCTGAGACTGCAGCTGCAAATGGGTGACTGACTCCGTGCTTGCCGGATGGGGTCCAGGGCTTCTCCGGGAACGAGGACTCCCGGGTGTCTCCAAAACCAGGATGCCCTTTCATGCCTGCCTGGCCCCTCCCTCATAAGGCCGTTGAAAAACCTCCCGCTTTGCATTAGAGTAAATATTCCACATTGTTAGACTGGCCTTGAGATTAGGCCCACGTTTCGGACCTCCAGCAGCTCTCTGCTGGTCCCGAGCCTGTCCTGATGCTTGCCCTGTTCCCGGTCCCTGGCGAGCCTCATTGCGCCTCCCACGTGCCATATATAAATACATATATGTACATATATGTACACACACACACACGGTGTGTGTGTGTGTGTGTGTTTGTGTGTGTGTGTGTGTGTGTGTGTATTTTCCCCCCCATCAGCTGCACTTGGGCCGCTGGGACCCTCAGGCCTTTGAAACTGGGGCTCATCCCCCAAACACCTGCATTGTCTTGAGGGTGGAGGGAGCCCACCCCTCTGCCCTTCCCCCGCCAAACTGCTCTGAGGCGGCCGCTGAAGTGGGTAACAATCAGGCCCCAGGTGAACTGTTTACCTGATAGGGTCCCAGCTTCTGGTGCCAGTCAGTTCTCCCAGGAGTCTCTTACTGGAGGTTACCCCAGCCAGCCCGCCATATCTAGCCCTGGTAAAGCGGTGAGGCCTCCGCCTTCAGGGTACGATGCGCGTGTGTGTAGGTTAAGGCTTAGAATTAGGCAGATGCTTTGTACTCCTAATAGGCCCCTCCTGTGACCGCGCCTCTCAGACCTTGCCCGGATCCGGGTACCCGGTTATTCCCCATCCGCAAAGCCAAGGCCTGGGCAGTCGCGGGCTGTCAGCCAGTTTTGGCCTGCAGGGGGCACTCCAGGCCTGTGAAACTCAGGACTCACCCCAAGCACTTGATTGGCCTCAGGGTAGAGAGCCCTGCCCGTGGAAATCGTTCCAAGGTGCTGACTTTTAACGGGTGAACTTGTACACCAACCCCCAACCTTCGCCTGGACTTCCTACCTGATGCAGTCGCAGGCTTCAGCAACCAGCGCTCCCTGGTGTCTCCTGCTCGCACGTAGCCCAGCAACCCAACCCTGCCCACCTTGGTAAGAAATCCAAACACGCCCAGCTCTGCCTTTCAGGGGAAATATGTCCACTTGTGTAGGTTAAGCTATGGAATTAGGTAGATGCCAGGTTATTTCCTGATAAGATTTTCCTGATTTCCTTCACGATGTGGAAGAAGTTGTTTTCTAAGTGTGAACAAATATGTTTGATAATTTCCGGTAATGATTAGTGCTATGTCTTCAAAAATAATGACAGTTGTGAACAACTCTGGAGAAGGAAGTCCTGTTAGAGGACAGTAGTTGAGGCCTAGCATAGGAAAAGGAATTACCACGCCAAGATCAGCAGGATAAAACTCCAGGCAGAGGGGACCACAAAAGCCACGGCCTTTGAGAAGGCAATGGTGTCGGCATTCTTGAGGAACAGAGATAAAGTCAGGATGGGAGGAGGTGAGCCTGCAGGACAGGAGAATGAAAGCAATGGGTCGTGCATGTGATGGTGACTGTTTGGTTTTATCCTAACTGCAATGAAAAGTCATTGAAAGATTTTAAGCAGGAAAGTAACCTGATCTGATTTCCTTCTTTTTTTCTTTTCTTTTCTTTTTTTTTTTTTTTTAGAGGAAATACTTGTTAGGGAACAAGTATGGAAACCCAATAATCAGTTTGAGGCTTATGCTTCAGTCCAATTAAAAAAAATCATGGCAGCTTGACCCAGCCAGTGGACACTAAATGTTGTGAGCAGATTTGGGATTTATTGTAGATGGGGAACCAACTGGACTTAATAGATTGGATGTTCAGAGGTTGGAAAAAAGAAACAAAACTAATAATTTGGGGGCAATTAGGCAGAGGATGGTAGGAACAGTCATAGATAAACCTGCATTTCCAAACATGGATATCATCTGCCAGTTTGTGATGATATCTGTCAGTCACGGTATTTGAAGAGGTCATCTAAGGAGAAAGGGAAAAAGGTGAGTTGTTCAGAGATTAAGTCAGGGACACTCAATGTTTAGGGATGAGCAGAGAAGGAGCTGGCAAAAAAGGACACTGTGGAGGAGCAATCAATGGAGAGAAAAAGCAGGTGAGCATGGTGCTAAGGACAGGTGACAACGCAGAAGAGTAGCCAGCTGTTAGATGAAAACAGAGACGTGCCTTTGGATTTGGTGCTATGAAGGTCATGGGTAACTTTGACCATCTCGGCTTCACTGGGGGAACAGATAAAAGCCCCAATAACCACTACTCACAGTGATCATCCAACCCGTCCGAACTCACTGTGTCTGGCACTCCAGCAAGCCCACACCCTATGGGCTTGCAGACCTGGGTTTTGCATCCTGGCTCTTCCATTTACCACGTACATGAACTCGGGCAACTTATCAATTCTTTCTGCACAGTAGTTGCCTATTCTGTAAAATGGGAATAATTGCATCTCATAGCATTGCCCTGGGTGTTGCCAGATGTCATGTATGAAAGCAAGGCATTCGGCACTGGAAACCAGCAGGTGCTCAAGAAGTGGAGATTGTGACCTTACTGTAATTTTCTCCCCTTTGGGGCTTGTCCAGTACATTCCAGGCAGGCAGCCTCCCCTCAACTCTATGTAACTGATGCTTCTGCCTGACAAGCTCAGGCATAGAATCACCTTGCCTAACAGAGCACCTAACACGAGCCACATACTCAATTAAATGTTTGTGATAATGACGACTGCATGAGAAATATTTGCAGAGTGTCCACAGAAACCTTCAGAGAATTAAAGCAAAGGTTAAAACGTTGAGTTCCTTCCTTCCCTCTCTACAAAGACACCCAAGCTGCCTCTTGTTACAGAATTACTGGAGGGCTGAAAATAGGCTCCTTTTCCCATTACTAAAGAGCAAGATGCCCCTTCTTAAAACTTACCGAGGCATTACTCATTGAACATTTTCTATTATAGCTATCACTACTCTTTCTAGTGAAAATATCACGTTGAGAAAATCAGACTTAATTAGATGATTCCAAGTTTTATTAAATATGCTTTACAAATGGGCATTTTGATTGATGTATCCAGAGATTTACAACAAATTGGAAAACCAAAACGTAATTTTAAAACCTAAAGCAATATTCCTGCTCCTAAAACCTTACAGAACAGCCTAAAATTTCTTTCTTCCAGTACTTCCCTTTTTTTAGCAAGGAGAGAATGACCCATACAGTTACGGATGAGCGGAAGACATCAACGTCAATTTTGTTTACTTTAATTCCAGCACTTCTCGACTTTAAATGAAGTCAATGAAGTCTGGTTCAGGCCACCATCTCTTCAGAAAGAACCTATGATACCGTGTTTGTTTCGTTTTGTTTTCCTTGATCTTCCCATTACAAAGTTCCACCTTGACCACCACAACAAGAATGAGTGGAAAATACATCAGACTTAATGCCAAAAATATGCTCAAATCAAGACACTGGTACTTCCTAGCTATGTATTAGAGTAAATCAACATGTCTCTATCCTTACCTGCAAAACGAGGATAACAGGACCTACCTCACAGGATTGTTTTGAAAACTGAGAGAAAATATGTGGGTGTAATTTATAAATTATCAAGCACTATTAAAATGTAAGGTAGCATTATTATTCATGTATGAAGATGGTTCATTCATTTTTCAATGAATATGTATGTGGCAGACTTTTGCTAGGCATTAATGATACAAATAAATTATAGATATGTCTCATTTTCTATATCTATATATCTATATAGTTATATGTCTCATTTTCTATATCTATATAGTTATCTATATAGATATATAGATATATAGTTATCGATATATCTATATATCTGCTATATCGGCCCTTAAGATCTTACATTCCAGTAGGGAAGAAGCATGCGAAGGTGGAGAGAAGCATGCTCTGGTGTGGCTATGGGTGCTAGGGAGCCAGAGAGAGCCCCTGGAGTAGGGTGTGGAAAGTGAGAGTGTTCAGGGGACTTCTTGGGAGGTGACACTGGAATTGTTTCACTACAAATTCAGAAGCAAGAAAACAAATCCAAGTCACTCCTGTGTGAGGTGGTCCACATAATCCATGGTCCTGGGCCCCAAGTCAGTTCCAAGGTGTCCCAATCCCTTAAGGCAGAGTTTCTCAGTCTTGGCACCACTGATATTTTAGGCTTCCGGATAATTCCATGCTGTGGGGGGCTATCCTGAGCATTGTAAAATATTTGGCATTATCCCTGACCTCCACCTGCCAGATGCCAGTAACACCCCCTTATCTCCCAGATTTGAAACCAAAAGCATCCCCGGACACTGCCAAATGGCCCCTCAGGGGCAAAACTGCCCCTAGTTGAGAACTACTGCCATAAGGTCATGGAAAAACCAGTGTAGGTGGTTCTAGAAGGAATGCAGTTCACACAATGCAGTTCATACAGTTCCTAGGCTTATTCTTGGTGATCAAGAAAGAGTGAATGAATGAATAAGTGGACTCAGTGAATGAATGAGCTTCCTGGAAGCCCCTTGACATATTCCTTTTGGGATCCACCCAGAAGATCCCTGGGCTAGTAATTAAGTTCAAAAGTACCCATGTGAGAGATAACAATAACACGACATGCATTTGTATAGGGCTCTGTGCACGTTGTATGATCTTGGGCAAGTAGGTCCAATTCTCTGAGTCTCAGGTCTGCCAGTTCTTGTGGGTTTTTTGGTGTTTTGGTTTTTTTAAAGATTTTATTTTTTAAGTAATCTCCACACCCAACATGGGGCTCAAACTCACAACCCCAAGACCAAGAGTCGCATGCTCTACTGACTGAGCCAGCCAGGTGCCCCAGGTGTGCTAGTTCTTCAGTGGAGATGACAAACCCTAGCTTGCAAGGCCATTGGGAGAACCGAATGAGATAATCCAGCCCTAGAGGTCTAGGCACTGGTTCCTTTGGTTCCACTGACAGAAGAAGTCTTAGCAGGGTACCCCACCCCCCATCTCCTGCCAGTAAGCTTTACCTGTGAGAAGGTCCCGGAAGGTAGTTTGAGCGTATTCTTGTCTGGTCATAAACATGTGGGGAATACTGAACACTGTGCCAGGACCTGTCACATCCTCACCAGCAATCAGGTTAATTAAGAGGCCCAGAGAATTGTGACGTGCCCAGGATCACACAGCTAAATAAGGGCCTCCCTGAACTCGAAAACCTCAACCACCATGCAGGGGCTGACCTGCATCACGCCAGTGCTTTTTCGGATTGTGAGTTTTTGGGGAAATGCTTTGTGTATTCCGTGTTCTGTAGTTTTTTATAGACATACATGACCAAATCAGGAAATCTCTTTTGCAAATACTGGAAAGGTTCTCCAATTATCAACTTCATGCTGAAATGAAACATAAATATATTCACGTGATTGCCCCCCAGATCGTCTTCCCCCTTTATAGCATCTGGGCCCGGAGATTTCTTTGCTCCCTCCATTTCTAGAGCAGAGCAAGTAAGGATTTTGGAATCCAACAGAACAAGATTCATGTCCTAACAACTCTTCAGCTAACTAGCAACTTAATTTTTGTGAACCCCAGTTTTATCATCCAGAACATGAAGATGATACAGTTCCACAATCTCTTACCTACAGTTCCAAAATCCAAAAGAGCCATAAAAACTGCAAGTTTTTTTGTGAGTTTGCAGCTACCATTTTGGGTCGCAAAATCTGATTTCACTAACACAGGTCTACTTTTTAGATGTTTACAGCACTACATTCACCTTACGCAGCTGCCTGGTCCCCAACATTGCTCCCCACAAGGGAGTTACCACCCTTCTGTTCAAGAGGGCTCAGCAAAAGCTAAGAAGGAAGAGGAGAGCTTGCTGGGCACGTCCATTCATTGTAAGACCCTTGTGTTGGCCCTTTTCCAAATAGGGGAAAGGAATTACTTTTCATTTCATCAAAATAAATCTTCTTCCTTCTAACAAATAGCAGATATCAATTTAGAATGGGATTTTTTAATCATCCTCGTGTCATATATGACTTCCAGGAACAGAAATAATACTCACTCTTTATTTCTATCTTCATTAATATGTTCTCCCAAATTCCGGATGAACTTTAACAGATCACTCAGAGTGTTCTTATAAGTAGGCTTTTTGTTAGTTCTATAAAACTCATTCATTTTATGCATAACATATCTGTCAATCTAAAAAACAAAACATTACACAAAAATGTGGTAGCACCACAGAATAAATCCTCATGGGACGTTAATACAAAGAGGCAAATTGCAAATTTGGATATATGCCCAAATTACCACTAACTAATAATGCAAATTAATAGAAAGAAACAAATGGAAGTAAATATCATACACCAAAATGCTATCCGTAGTTTTGTCTGGATGAAGGATCATAAGTAACTCTACATTCCAGTCTCTATTTTCCATGAGAAATTAAATGTATTGAAACATGGTTTAGGAATTCTTTGGCTACGATACTGAGAAATTTGTTCATCATACTGCGCAGTATTTTTATCCTTGTGGCCACCCACCCGAGTTGGTAATTGGTTACGTTTCCCCTTTGAAGAGGATTCATTCAGACTAACATCAGACCTGGCAGCCATTGCCAAAACGAGTGTCCTTGTTTTTGTTTGGCTTTGTTTTGAATTCTATTTCCAAAGGTGTCATGTTTCTCCTTGCCTCTAAGTGTCCCAGAGCAGCTTCTCTCAAGTCAATGCCTCTCTCTTTGTGCATGCACCTGTGTCGATAGCTGTCATACTTAGAAAGCGTGTCTGTGTGGCAGGATGGGGCGGCCTCTGGAGAGGAGGCAGCAGTAAACACGGGAAAACTTGGCTTCTCCATGCAGTCGCAAAACTGAACAACCAACAATGAAAATGGGCAAGTCACAAAAAGCAAATCAAAATCTCACAGGGGAACTAAGAGATAAGACTTGAAGTCCTCAGAATTCAACATAAGTCAGTGAAGCTTAGGGGAAAAAACTGATGAATTGGGAAAAGAAAGAATGGGTTTTCCATCCCGATTGTGCCAACCTCCACCTCTCCAGCCCTGCCTATTTCAAGTCACATGTCTGAGTCTCCAGGAGCTCAGCCGTGAAATGCACTGGTGGACTTGATGGCATCACAGCGTCCTGCAGTGAGCAGCTTTAGCACACGGCCCCAGCAGCCAGACTGCCTGGCAGCAGATCCTGGGGTTGGTTCTGGACCTTTGGAAAAATGCTTTGTCTATGCCTCCGTGGACCCACCTGTGACATGAAGGTAATTAGCTCAAAGGCTGTTATAAGGATTAACTGTGGAAACTCTCAGAAAGTCCTGGGAACTATAACCACCGTCTAGTCAGCACCACAGAATTGTCAGCTGTTACTGTTATCTGCTTTGGTTTCCAACATCTCTGTTCCTACAAGTTTACATTCCAGCTGAAGTTTTTCTTCAAAAAAAAAAAATTTATTTATTTATTTATTTATTTGAGAGCGAGAGAGAGAAAGCATGGGGAAGGGGCAGAGGGAGAGGGTGAAGCAGACTCCCCACTGAGCAGACAGCCCCCACATGGGGCTCGATCCCAGGACTCTGGGATCCGGAACTATGCTGAAAGCAGATGCTTAACTGACTGAGCCACTTAGTCACCCCTTTGCTGAAGTTTTATAGACATTCATTAGCAGAGTTATGGCACTTTTACTCCATGCCAGGAATTCAGCAGTGGACAAGACAATGGATAGTCTCTTCCCTTGTGGAATTTAAAAGGGAGCAGGAAAGATGGACACCAAAGCAGCAATTATGAGTGTGATGTATCATCTAGAGGTAAGTGAGGGAAGGAAAGCAAAATGAGACCCAAAAACAAAGAGGTGTGGGAGAAGCCGTCCTAGATCAGGCATAGGATAGAGCTATGGGTCTCAGTCAAAGACCTGAGGATTATGGATTTTCCCATAGTGCTTTGCACAGTCTCTGAGCTCCCCAGCGTGCATCACACAGGCAGTGCTTCTGTGGGTCTCTCAGCCCCCCATGGACCATTCTGTATTCTGCTTCACATGCACATGGGCTCGCGTAGGTTCAGCAAGTAACCGGTACTTGATAGATGTCTGCTAAGTAATAATAATGAAAATTCTGGGGGGCGCCTGGGTGACACAGTTGGTTAAGCATCCAACTCTTGGTTTTGGCTCAGGTCCTGATCTCAGAGATGCAGCCCTGCCTTGGGCTCCATGCTCAGCATATAGTCTGCTTAAGATTCTCTCTCTCTCTCTCTCTCCATCTCCCTCTCCCTCTCCCCCTCCTACCTCCCTGCTCTCTCTCTCACACACACACACACTCACTCTCTCTCTCTCTCTGAAAATAAATAAGTAAATCTTAAAAAAAAAAAAAAATGAGGGGCGCCTGGGTGGCTCAGTGGGTTGGGGCCTCTGCCTTCGGCTCAGGTCATGGTCCCAGAGTCCTGGGATCGAGCCCCACATCAGGCTCTCTGTTCCGCGGGGAGCGTGCTCCCCCCGCCCCTCTCTCTGGCTGCCTCTCTGCCTGCTTGTGATCTCTGCCTGTCAAGTAAATAAATAAATATATTTTTTTAAAAAATGAAAGTTCTGATAGCACTGACTGGATCGAGATGATGACTGATTTGTTATGTTTTAATATTTAGTTCATTAGATGGACCCTTTCCTGAAGAGGAGGAATTTGAAAGATCCCCTTTTCTTCATGGTGTGTTTTCTCAGGCGGAAGGGAGGTGTGTGCAGCTGCTCAGAACTGGGTTGTATATAGTGGCGGCCGCCAGGCTCTCCCTGGATGAGAAGCCTCACGGTGGGGCAGCTCCTTGGGGATAACCTCACTTAATCAGCTACTCTTGTCCCAACCGTAATAGGATCATTAGCCAGGCCCCTCTCAGAACCAGCGCTGGAGGGAAAGAGCCCTAAGAAAGGAAAAAGTCTCCTGGCCTGGGATAAGGGAATCCTAAGGAGGAGTCTAGGTGAGAGTCTGTCTGTCAGGAAGGCCTGGCCTCTGACCCAACAGGGCAGAGGGGGACTGGGCTGGAGAGGAAGGCAGGGAAATCACCTTTTCCACTCCTTGGTTGAGCCAGGCCTACAATATAAAAAAAAGTTAGAAAAACTAACATAACACATTACATAGATCCTTATTCCTGGAATAATTTCCAGACCATAGGAACGGTTCATACCTTAGAAGTCCACTTGGCAAAACTTCTAGAACATTCAGATTCTTCAGGTTGCAGTAGTTGGACAATCTTGCTTTTAACCACACCCTTTTTAATGTCAGATTCATTTCCCACATCTCTCAGGGTCCTATAGCGGCTGAGGATGACAGAATTATCATGGTCATTCCATTCTGCCCTCTCTTTTCAGAAAGAAAACAATGTTACATTTTGGTGTTTGATGAAAGTAGTAAAACCACTCTCTAAAAATTCTCTAAAAATTCTGCGTGATGGGAGAGGCAGGCGGGCGTCTTTCTCCCTCTTTCTCTCTCTCCCTCTCTTTTTCAGAAAACAAAACCAGAATTCAGAGAGGTTAAGTCTCTGTTCCAAAGATACACAGTTAGGAAAGGCCAAGTTAAGAGGAGAGCCTGGGTCTGTTGACTCCCAGCCTGACTCCTTCCCATACCACCCTACCACTACAGTTAATACTAGGTGTTAAATTGTCTGGCCACAGGGGACCCAGATTAAATACTATTCTAGGTGTATCTGTGAGCTGTTTCTAGACGAGATTCACATCTGAACTGCTGAACTCAGTAAGGCAGATCACCATCCCCAATGTGAATGGGCCTCATCCAACTCACAAAAGATGGAATTGACCCCTGCTTATCTGATTTCTTCAGCTGGGCCATTAGTCTTCTCCTGGCCTCAGCCCTTCCAGGTCTCAGGCCTTCAAACTCTTACTGGAACCCACATTCAGTGCCCCTGACCTTCAGGCCTTTGGATTTGGACTCAGTTACACTGTGGGCTCTCCTGGGTCTCCAGCTTACAGAGGCAGATGGTGAGAATTCTCAGCCTTCATACTGTATGAGCCATTTCCTTATTAAAAAAAAAAAAAAAAAAAAAAAAAAAAAATATATATATATATATATATATATATATATATATATATATAGGCACCTGAGTGGCTCAGTTGATTAAAGGGCCTGACTCTTGATTTCAGCTCAGGTCATGATCTCAGCGTCCTGAGACAGCACCCCACATCAGGCTCCCTCCTCAGCACAGCATCTACTTATGACTTTCTAAATAAGTAAATAAATAAAATATTTTTAAATAAATCTATATTTATATTTATCATTTGGATATAGATAGATATCATGACTAATACACTCACTGTCTCCCTTCTGGAGGAGGCCTGGAATATGCAATAAACTTTTACTTACTTCTCCCAACTCCAAAAGAAGGGATGACCCAGCAGGCAGTTCAGGTGCCCCTGCACATTGTCTCCTGCGTTAAACAGGCAACGAATGAGATCCCGAGTTTCCTCATCTGGAGAAAGTCGAATCACCTCTTCATTACTTTTAGTCTTCAGTGTCTCAAAAGGGAATTCTCCCTTCCTTACCACATACAGGACCAGCCATCCAAGGGCCTGCAGGAAAACCACAAATCAAGTCACAATTCACAAAGTTATCTGTGAATCATCACTTTGTATGGAGGTGTAATGCCGGTTATGACCAAATGGAAAGTGAGAGAAATCTCGAGGAGTCCACAGGCTTGGTAGGGACAGAAGACACAGGTTCAGCATGGAGAACCCTTCAAGACAGTATATAGTCCCCATGGTTTAGGATTATAAGGAGCAAAAGATAATCCTAGGTCAGAGTGGTCAGGGAAAACTGCTTAGAGGAAGAGGAATTTGAGCTGGACCTTAAAGTTTGGATCGAATGTCAATAAACAGAGGAGAGGAAAACTGTTTTCAACAAGGGAAATGCCAGGACTCTGGCTGGAAACTGGGACTTTGGGTTGGGACTATGTCAAGTGGCAGAAAAAGGAGCCAGTCCAGGTCCATGGGACAGGATGACAGCCCCAAGAGTTTGGGCCATGACAGGGAAAAAAGGCCAAGGAGGGGGCCAGCATAGGCACTTCCTATAGCAGAGAAGGCACCACTCAAGGAAGGAGCTAAAATCCTTTTAGCAGCAAGGGCCAGAGGTGGCTGGAGAGCTCTTGCCCCAGGGTTGAACGTTCTGCATCCTGGACAAGCCCCCAGGACCAAGTTGCCTGGACAGTGTCAGAGTCAATCTGGGAGCTTTGGTCCCCAGGGGTCAGGCTGTTTCTGCTGTCTCCTCCCAGGAAAAACAGCTATTTCAGGCTCTTCACCTCTGTGGCCAAGATTAGTCTCTTTCAAGCGGGAGATCAATCCCATCCCTCCCATGGGTTTCAGAAGGCCTCCGTATCTGGCCCTCCTAGGAGTTCAGCATACAAGTTCGAAGTAGTGGGGAGGAAAAATCCCATTTGCTTTGTCTTCAGGCAGGAAATACCTCCTGCAGGAACTCTGGAGGTCATCTGGACATATCTCCTGGAGGTAATTTTAGAAGCGGTGTGGCATGCTCAATTCATTTACTATCTCGCAGTGGAGGAAGAGAGGGAACCAAAGAGATAAGAAAGGAGCCTCTGCAGCCCAGAGAGATGCCATTGTCTGCAAGGGCGTGAAGGCAGTGAACCCTGAGGGAACACCTTGAAAGTCAGTTAGAAGAGTTAAAATAGAAATGATGTCTAATTGACCATAGGCAATAAGGGAAGGAACGAAACAAATAAGGAAGCAGAGAGATGGGAAAGTAAACCAATTGTAGAAATTACCTGTAGATCTCTCTTGATTTCCTGCGGCTCTCCAGCCCACTTGACACTTTCATCGAAATCTGCCAGGCAAGTAGCATTCTTGGAATCTAAGGAACAGTTTGTAGAGATACCATGAATATCCTCTCTCTTCACCTTGTAATTAACTTAATAAATATGTACCACGATGTGCTATCCTCTCTGAAGAAGGCAATAATAAAGCTTATATCTGCATGGCTGTTTACTCCTCAAAAGAGTCATGTACACTGTGTCAGTTGACCTGTTAGGTATCTGCCAAGGGCAGGATTTAAATTTCATTTTTTTCTAGACCTGGGGGTGGGGAAGGTTGAGGATAAATTTAACCAGTTCCCCACTCGGGCAATTCCTGGGGGCAGTGAGCACAGATTTATAAAGGAACTGCTGGCAGGAGATACGGCTGACTTCCTGAAGCTAAATAACAACTAACCAACGAGACTCCAAATCCAAGAGCAGCTCACCACAGCCCCCCACTCAGTCAAGCCCACCAACCACAGCCCCTGTGACACTGTCTTCAGTTATCACGGATTAACCATGTGCTTGGAATGAGCCACTGCCTATTTGCCCTCTTCAGAATCGTTCTCCCTTGAAGGAAGCCACTGAGTCCTCCGGAAGAAGGATGCATGGATGGGCGAGGTCGGGAACAAGACGAGAGGAGAGCAAGTCAGTGATCTGTCCTTGAAGGAGGGGCTCCTGCTTCTGGCTTGAAGGTGTCTAAGAAAGCCGCTGGGTAACTCTGGGCGGTAGGATGGTCAGCACAATTGTGTGCTTCTCAAACCCCTTTGGTTCTGAACTTAGATATCAAAGTTGGGTGGAAACTCACAATCTAGCGAAAACAAACCCATTAAATTATTCAACAAGGGTCCAGAGAGGGGAAGAATGACAGTGAAGGAGGAGAACACAGCACAGGCCCTTTGGAGTTCTGAGTCTCTGAGCAAGGAGACAAATGCCAAGTGAATGTAAAATTACTTGCAACTTTATTTTTTTTTAAAGATTTATTTATTGACTTCCGAAAGAGAGAGAGCAAGGAGGGAGAGGGGCAGAGAGAGACAAGCAGACTCTGCATGAGAAGCATAGAGACCCATGTAGGGCTCGATCCCAGGACCAGGGGATCATGACCTGAGCCAAAGGCAGACCCTTAACTGACAGAGCCACCCAGGTGCCCCAGTTGCAACTTTAAAAATGCTAGTCAAGGCACCCGGGTGGCTCAGTGGGTTAAAGCCTCTGCCTTCAGCTCAGGTCATGATCCCAGGGTCCTGGATCGAGCCCTGCATCGGGCTCTCTGCTCCGTGGGGAGCCTGTTTCTTACTCTCTCTGTCTGCCTCCCTGCCTACTTGTGATCTCTGTCTGTCAAATAAATAAATAAAATATTTTTTTTAAATAAATAAATAATTAAAAATAATAATAATAAAAATACTAGCCAAAAGTGCAGAATGCTCGGAAACTATATCACAAGAGCCACATGGCTGTGTGTGGGAGAGAAGTTTCCTTAAGGAATGACGCTCGGACAGAGATCAGTAGAATTCACGTGGATGAGTGGAACAGGGAAGAGAGAATTCTAGATAGCATTTCCCAAGGCAGAAAGGAAACTGAGGAATTCCACTCTCCCAGAAAGGAGACCCGAGAGCCTGGAGAGGAGGGATGAAGTTGGAAGTGGCCTGCAATGAGGTTCAAGTGGTAGAGGGTGCACCTTGGAAACCTGGGACTGGTTTCACCTACTGGAACTGTATCCCCTTCACTATTTAAGCCACTGTGAGTTCTCTTACTTAAATTTCAAGTGTCTAATGGAACACTTCACATCTCTTCTAACACTTAATTTTTTTTTAAGAAGCCCCAGGTTTTTTTTTTAATTTTTAGATTCAATCGACTGTTAGAGTGCTATAAAAATTTTTAACTCTTACACTTAGTTTCTGCACTTACAGAATCACAGACTGCTAGGAGTTGACGGGCAGAGTTAGGATAAGATTTGCACGGCCCACCCCACTGTCAGTGAATCAAGAACCCCTTCCTCCTCATTCCCACCGGAGGGATACCATCTAAGATTATATTTTTTTCACCAAAAATGTTAATTAAAAAAATAATTTTTATTAAATAAATTTTCAAATAACACATAATTAGGTTACTTAAACAATTTGTTTGTTTGTTTGTTTATTCTGTGCTGCTTATAAGTCACTGTTTTCTTCCAGGCTCTTTCTCTCCTTCCTTATGCGCATCCTCTAGCAGTTCTTTCATATGTAGTCTGTGGGTAGAAAGTCTTCCTGGATCCTTTAATGTTTTTTTTTGTTTGTTTGTTTTTGTTGTTTTTTTTTTTTTTAAGATTTTATTTATTTATTTGACAGAGAGAGATCACAAGTAGGCAGAGAGGCAGGCAGAGAGAGAGAGGGAAGCAGGCTCCCCGCTGAGCGGAAAGCCCGATGCGGGGCTCGAACCCAGGACCTGGGATCATGACCTGAGCCGAAGGCAGCGGCTTAACCCACTGAGCCACCCAGGCGCCCCCCTTAAATGTTTAAAAAAAAATCTATTTCAACAAATGGTGCTTAGGAAAACTGGACAGCTACAGACAAAAGAATGAAACTGGACCACTTTCTTACACCATACGCAAAAATAAACTCAAAATGGATTAAAGACCTAAATGTGAGAACTGAAACCATAAGACTACCCCAGGGAAAAAAAAAACAGGCAGTAATTCTTTTGACATTGGCCATAGAAACATTTTTCCAGATATGTCTTCTTAGGCAAAGAAACAAAAGCAAAACTGAACCAAAATAAAAAGCTTCTACACAGCAAAGGAAACTATCAGCAAAACGACAAGACAGCCTACTGAATGGGAGAAGATATTTGTGAATGACATATCCGATTACAGGTTAATATCAAAAGTGTATAAAGAACACATGCAACTCAACACCAAAACAAACAAACAAACAATTTGATTAAAAATGGGCAGAGGTCCTGAATAGACATTTATCCAAAGAAGACATACAAACAGCCAACAGACACATAAAAAGATTCTCGACATCATTCATCATCAGGGAAGTGCAAATCAAAACCAGGAAGAGATATCACCTTACACTTGTCAGAAAGGCTAGAATCAAAAAGACAAGAAATAATAAGTGTTGGCAATAATGTGGAGAGAAAGGAACCTTTATGCACACTGTTGGTGGGAATGTAAATTGGTGCAGCCACCGTGGAAAACAGTATAGATGTTCCCCAAAGAGTTAAAAATAGAGCTACCCTGTGATCCAGCCATCCCACCACTGGGTATTTACCCAAAGAAAACAAAACCACTAATTTTAGTTAACCACTAAGGTTAACAAAACCCTTATGTGCTGCAGCATTATTTACAATAACCAAGATATGGAAGTATCCCAAGTGTGTATTAATAGATGAGTGGGTAAAAGAGATGTGGCATATATATATATAAATATATAATTACTCAGCAATCAAAAAATAAGATCTTCCCTTTTGTGATAACATGGATGTTCTTGGAGAATATAATGCTAAGTGTAGTAAGTCGGTTAGAGAAAGCCAAACACCATATAATTTCACTCATAATGTGGAATTTAAGCAATAAACAAACAAAGGGGGGAAAAGGACAAACAAAAAAACCAGACTTTTTTTTTTTTTTAAGATTTTATTTATTTGACAGACAGAGATCACAAGTAGGCAGAGAGGCAGGCAGAGAGAGAGAGGAGGAAGCAGGCTCCCTGGGGAGCAGACAGCCTGATGCAGGGCTCAATCCCAAGACCCTGGGATCATGACCTGAGCCGAAGGCAGAGGCTTTAACCCACTGAGCCACCCAGGTGCCCCAAAAAACCAGACTTTTAAATACAGAGAACAAACGGGTGGTTTCCAGAGGGGAGATCAGTGGGGGAATGGGAGAAATAAAGGGAATTAAAGTACACTTTACATGATGAACACTGAGCAATGTATAGAATTGTTGACTCATTATACTGTATACCTGAAACTAATGTAACACTGCATGTTAAAAATATCAAAATATTGTATTTATTTTGAATCATGTGTGAACAATAATAATTTGATAGTTGTCTTAGTCAATTCTGTATCCTATAACAAATTACAGTAGATGGGTGTGGCTTAAACAACAGAAATTTATTTCACACAGCTCTGAACATTGGAAATCTGAGCTCAGGTTGTCAACAGCATTGGCTTCATGGTGAGGGCCCTCATACTGGTGTATAGACAGCCACCTTCTTTGCTGTATCCTCACATGGTAAAAAGACAACTAGCTGGCTCTTTTTATAATGGCACTAATCCATCCAAAGCAATTTTGAGAAAGAACAAAACCGGAGGCATCACACTTCCTGATTTGAAACTACATTACAAAGACCAAGTAATCAAAATAGTACAGTACTGGTATAAAACCAGACACACAGATGAGTGAAACAGAATAAAGAGCCCAAAAATAAACCCACCACACATATACAGTCAACTAATATTTGACAAGGGAGCCAAGAATGCTCAATGGGGAGAAGAAAATCTCTTCAAATAATGATGTAGGATAAACTGGATAGTTACATGCAAAAGAATGAAAGTAGACCCCTATCTTATGCCACTCACAAAAACGAATTTGAAATGGATTAAAGACTTACATGCAAAACCTGAAACCATAAAACTCCTAGAAGAAAACATAGGGGAAAAGCACCTTGATATTGTTCTTGGCAAGGATATTTTAGATATGACAGCAAAAACACAAGCAACAAAGGCAAAAACAAACCAGTAAGACTACATCACACTAAAAGCTTCTGCACAGCAAAAGAAACCATCAACAAAATGAAAAGACAATGTATAGCATGGAAAAAAAAAATTTATGAATCGTGTATCTGATATGGAGAATAAATTCCTACTGTTTTAAGCCACCACGTTTGTGATAATCTATTCCAGCAGCCATAGGAAACTAACATACTCAGTTAGCTTTGTTTCTTTGGGTCTAAGTACTTCTTTTTCATGCACCTCTTTTATGGTATCAGCACATCATAAATATCTTCAGTGATTTTTGACCGTAAGCCTTACTTTGCAGTTGAGAATCCCTGATGCCCTTTGAACTGCTTCTGTTAATGCCGCCCAACACAGCGCAGAGATGGAGGCAGTTGTCAGAACTTCTGCTTTGCGTTTTACTCAGTGAAACTTGGAGGTAAGCAGGACGTGCCACTTAGTAGGGTATTTTGGCAGAAATCTTGTGGATTTAACTGCTCTTTGTCTCTCTTGAGATCATCAACCTCTAGTGTCTCAAGTAGTAGCCCAGTCTGCAGACAGGCCGGGCACAGATGCTTGGTGTGTGGGGAATGCACAGGGTGTGATCTTCCTAGTTTTTACTGATGCAGCAATCTGCCTGTTAGCTGGTCTTGTGTCCTCTCCTGCTTCTGGCTTCCATTACTCCTGAGTGGCATTTCTTTGCACGACTCCCACTTTCATGAGTAATATTTAGTTGTGGCATCCTGCATCTGTCCTGGGCTCCTGTGTCCTTCTCTCATCCCATCCTATCATGTTCAGTCTCTATATAATTCCTCAAAGATTTTGTCCTATAAAACTTCTTTCATTATTTTGACCCCAGCTAGGAATTCATTTAACAATCTTCTCCTGTCGTTTTAGGGATTTAATACAAGGAATAAATTGTGGTATGTGTTAGGTTCACCACCTGGAGGCAGAAATATAACCAATTCTCAATTCTCTATTGTTCAAGGTTAAGAATAGAAGAGGTGGGGTGCCTGGGTGACTCAGTGGTTTAAAGCCTCTGCCTTTGGCTCAGGTCATGAACCCAGGGTCCTGGGATCAAGCCCTGCATCGGGGCTTTCTGCTCAGCGGGAAGCCTGCTTCCTCCTCTCTCTCTCTGCCTGCCTCTCTGCCTACTTGTGATCTCTGTCAAATAAATGAATAAAATCTTTTAAAAAAAAAAAAAAAGAAAGAAAGAAAGAACAGAAGACGTGGTATCAGAAATGCCAAAGAAGAGGTAGTGATATGTGGCTGTGAACTTGATATGTGAACATATGTGATTCTTCTGTATCAAGATGAGCGGTTAGAACTGAAAAGGACCCTGCCCTTGGCTGCATCTTGAGGACTCTGCCTCACTTTGTAGAGCTGCACATATTTCTGGCCTTTGTCAGTCTCCCCAGCAAAGTTGCTTAAAACCAGGAAGGAGTACCGCTAACCCTTGTCCTCAAACTAAAAGCCAGATTCCAGTTGTATTCTGATGTCCACATACTTCTTTCCAGGTCTCATCCAGGACCTTAAATACTGTTCTCTGCTCTCAATACCTGAACCCTCTTTTTGTCTTGTTCCCTTACACCTACCTTAAATCTCAGTGCATGCCTGTAGACTAGGTATCTGTTTCTGCTTAGCCCTCTGGGCAAGTACCTGGCCTGTGCTGAGCACCTACAACATACAGGTAACTTGTCTAACACGCTGCACCTCATAGCGACCTTATGATGGACGTATGGTCCATCTTACGTGAGGAAACTAAGGCTCACAGAACTAAGTGACTTGTTGGAGGGTGCAAAGCTACAAAGCAGCAGGACTAGGCTGCAAGCCTCCCTACACGTGCCCAGACTGTTTCTGTTGCACCACATGGCCTGGGACTGGACACTCAGCTCCGCTTCTTTCCGTTAATGCTGCTTTCATTGATTTTGGTTTTGGCTGAGGCCAGTGGGTGCTGACTCGTCTGCCCACTTGCTGTATCTTATCCTGGCACGCCCAATTTTGACCTTGGTTTTGCCATTAAATGTGCCTGTGTGGCTCAATTAGTTAATCATCTGCCTTCAGCTCCGGTCATAATCCCAGGGTCCTGGGATCGAGTCCCACGTTGGGCTCCTTACTCAGTGGGGAGCCTGCTTCTCCCTTTGCCTGCTCTGCCTGCCACTTCCCCTGCTTATGTGCCCTCTCTCACTCTCTCTGACAAATAAATAAAGAAAATCTTAAAAAAAAAAAAAAGTTCACAATGGCTACCATCTTAGCTGAAGGAATACACCTTCAGGATTCTCTGATTTGCAGGCTACTTTAGGAACTCAAAATTCTGGAGCTGACTCCATCCAAGACATAACCTTCATACTTGTATTTGCCAAAGGAAATCTGAAGTTAGCCTGGTATCATTGGCATCTGCAACCTCCATATGGGGTAAGGTTCTACCTGGTAGCAGGAGAGACAGCACTATAATCCTGAATCTGTTGCGTTGAACCTCACACTGAATGATCCACATTTACTCTACTCCTTTCCGACCTGTAATGAATATCCTTTCTTTCTGTAAATAAGACCCCACGATTTGTAGGAGAAGACTGGGTACTCACCTATTAAGATGTTTTGTGGGCTTAGATCCTGGTGTGTGTATCCACACAGCAGATGGAGATTCTCAACAGCCTTAAATACAGATGAGAGGACGTTTCGGGCAAACACGTCTTCCTCATTTTCCACAGCCTCCCCCCTGCATGTAGCGAAGTGTTCCTCCAGGGTCTGCTCACAGAGGGCAAGACACACATACAGACAGTCTTTGTAGTTCTCACTCCCATAAAATGTCACCAAGTCACTGTTTGCTCGGCTGCTCTGCAGACAGGACACTTCCTGTTGTCCATGTGTGCTGCCTTCAGAGAATCGTTTCACAGCTACTTCCTGCCCTTCGTAGAACCCAAGGTAGATGCCCCCTTCAGAAGTGTCAGCGATTTTATATTCTTCATCAATAAAGATCTTGAGATTGCCAATCATAGGGCGGTATATTCTGCGGAGATGTTCCAAGGCCTCCCCCCAGCGTGAGCTCTGAGGCTTCCAGTCTTCCACAGGAGGGCGACTATCTTCTCTGGCCCCATAAGAGAGAAGAAGCTTTACAAGGGGAGCGTCATAATTGCGTCTCGCTATCATCACAAGATCCCCACAGTCCGTGCTGGCTCCTTTGGTGCATAAGAGTTGAGCAATTTTCTTCAGTTTGAGTTCGACAGCCAACAGAAGTGCTGTTTTGCCCTCACTGTCTGTGTCATCAATCTCTATATGTTCTTGTTCCAAAAGCATCTGCACTACATCCGAGTGCCTCCTTTCCACTGCCAGGATCAGGGGTGTCTTCCCTTTCTCTCCCCTCACATTGACATCAGCTCCGTGGTACAGCAGAAGGCGAGTGATGTCCTCCAAGTTTCTATCATCAGAGTTCCTAAATGCATAGATCAAAGCATTTCTGCCCATATTGTCACGGGCTTTGACATCTGCCCCCATCTCATCAAGGAGGATCTTCAAGATGTCTGTGTGTCCATTTTCAGCAGCATCCATTAGAGCTGTGGCCCCTCCTTTTCTAAGCCTCTTCTGATTCTCCTTTGTCTTTCGACTCAAATTCACCTCTGCCCCATTCTCATACAGGAATTTTAAGGCTTCCTCCTCACCATGCACAGCAGCTTCCATGAAAGCTGTGAAGCCATTAGCATCACACTCATTGACATCTGCTCCTTTAGAAAGGAAAAGTTTGAGCAGCTCCACATTTCCCACAATCCCAGCAATGATGAAGGGAGTGGCCTCATTCTTCTTCTTTAGACAAGGGTCTGCACCATAGTGAAGCAGAAGATTCACCATGTCCTCCCGGCAACATTGTACTGCGTTATGCAAAGCTGACCAGCCCCATTCATCCTGGAAGTTCACCTCAGACCCTCCTTCCAGCAATTGCTGGAGCAGCTCGATGTTTCCTTCTTTAACAGCTTTGAGTAACTGAATGCCATCCCCTAATGTCCTCTCAGTGCCGGAGGGTGTGGGACTCTCCTGAAGGCTGTTAGGGCTCTTGGTCTCCATGCCAGTAATTACCACTGGCTACAATTCTGTGCCTTTTCTTTGAGAAAATGAAAACTTCTCTCCTTGGGACTTGATCAAAAAGACATGGAGCTCTTTGAACCATCAGGATAAATAGGGACTATCTGGCTGTGGACCAGCAATATGAGGAAGGAAATATTCTTGGAAGTCTTCTGACATTCCACCAGGAGATGAGCCATTTTGTAATTTTATAAAAGTGAGAAAGCATTTGAATCAGAAAAGTTAATTTTACTAGCGACTTCTTCAAAATACATCTACTGATTTATATAGAACTTTTTACTATAGAATATTATGAACATATATAAATTAAAAACAAGAAAATTATGACACTGTAGTCCCACCACCCAGAAATAGGTGTTAAGATTTCAGAGGATGCCTGGGTGGCCCAGTCAGTTAAGTGTCTACCTTTGGCTCAAGTCATGGTTTCAGAGTCCTGGGATTGAGTCTTGTGTTGGGGGGTCCTTGCTCTGTGAGGAGCCTGCTTCTCCCTCTGCCCGCTGCTCCCCCTGCTTGTGCTCTGACAAATTAAAAATAAATTTTTTTTAAGACTTTAGTATATTTCTTGGGACGCCTGGGTGGCTCACTTGGTTAAGCGGCTGCCTCCGGCTCAGGTCATGATCCCAGCGTCCTGGGATCGAGTCCCATATCGGGCTCCTTGCTCGGCAGGGAACCTGCTTCTCCCTCTGTCTCTGCCTGCCTCTCTGCCTACTTGTGATCTCTTTCTCTCTCTCTCTGACAAATAATAAATAAAATCTTAAAAAAAAAAAAAAAGACTTTAGTATATTTCTTTATTTTTTAAGATTTTTTTTAAAACTTATTTAAAGAGAGAGAGTGTGCAAGCAGGGGAGGAACAGAGGGAGAGGGAGGGGGAATCTCAAGTAGACTCTGCACTATGCATAGAGCCCGCCACAGGGCTCAGTCTCACAACCCTGAGATCATGACCTGAACCGATATCTAAAGTTGGGTACCCAACCAACTGAACCACCCTATTTTAGTATATTTCTATAAATTTTTTAAAAATAGCTGAGATCGGGGCGCCTGGGTGGCTCAGTGGGTTAAAGCCTCTGCCTTCAGCTTGGGTCATGATCCCAGGGTCCTGGGATTGTGCCCCACATCGGGCTCTCTGCTCAGCGGGGAGCCTGCTTCCTCCTCTCTCTCTCTCTCTCTCTGCCTGCCTCTCCACTTACTTGTTCACCTAATCTCTGTCTGTCAACTAAATAAATAAATGTTTTTAAAAAAAAAATAGTTGAGATCATGTTATGTGAGGATACTGTATAAATACCCTGCTTTCTTTCATTTAATGCCATTGTATAAATAATTTCCTATTTATCACAAGTCTTTGCAAACACTTTTAATGGCTCTGCAATGCGCCACCAATCACTTGTTTCATTTCCCTATTACTGAACAGTTTTTAAAAACAATTTTGGAACAAGACTTTTAAAGTTAGGATTTTTTAACAATTCTAAATAACGTTGCAGTAAATTTCATGTTTTAAAGCTTGTTTTAGGCTAAAATCTTATTATAGATTTCTTACGATAGATTTCCAAGAACTGGATGACTGGTCAAAGTGTAACAGCGCGCCAACAGGTCTGAAGTGTTAATTGACTTCAAGCTTATCCGCTCTTTGCTTGCCGACCTAAGTTCCCTGACCTGTGGCAGAACTAACGTACTTTCCTCGAGATTTGCAGATCACTGGCCTTGAGGAGTGAAGGACCAGAATTTCCCAGAAGATAAGTCCTGACTACATTCCCAAACAGCTGCCAGAGATGCCAGACTGCCTGTTTAGGGTCATGCTGACAGGACTGACTGGCCACCTGCCACTCCTGCTCACAGCTTCCACCCACCCCCACCATCTTTCCCATCCCTTGCCCCCTAAAGCCCTCCTGCTTCCCCTAGGATGGCCTTTTTTTTTTATATATATATATAAGATTTTATTTATTTATTTGGCAGAGAGAAAGAGAGATCACAAGTAGGCAGAAAGACAGTCAGAGAGAGAGAGGGGGAAGCGGGCTCCCAGCTGAGCAGAGAACCCGATGCAGGGTTCTCAGAGACCTCAGAGAACCCAGAGACCCTGGGATCATGACCTGAGTGGAAGGCAGAGGCCCAACCCACTGAGCCACCCAGGTGCCCAGGGAGGGTGGCCTTTGAGACATGAGTCTGCCACCTTCCCAGGCTGCCACTATCCTGAATAAAGCAGCCTTTCCTTTCCCACCATCACCAGCCTCTCCGGTACAGATTCGTGAGCAGCCAACAACCAAACCTGAGTCTAGAACCCATTCTCTGTGCCGGTAACAAAACAATACCATTGTTTCAAAAATGCTCAGGCTATGTTAATAAATATCTTCCATATTAACATACTCTCACTAGAAACAGATGGTCTCTTAAAAGAAAAAGTACCCTCATATATAGGGGGAAAAATATGTTTTGTGTCAATTTGCATTTCTTACACCTATTTGCATGTCTTAGAGCTCTCGGTGAATTTGCTGGCTCTGGGCCTGTCTTCTTTAGGCATGTGGGCTTCTTTTCAAAGTAGTAGAGAGAACTGGAAAGAGCTTAGACTCCAACCTCCCAAGATTGAAGTTTTGAACCGCTGCTCATTTAACTTCAGACCGTTACTTCCTAATTGTGTAACATTAGGTTATTCTCAATTTTCCGCTCCCTCTTGCTGTCACGTAAGGCGAAAATCAGGCATTCAATAAATGATAGACTGAACCACGTCCCTTCAGGAAAAACAAAATTCAGCGATTCCTACTCTCGCCCTCCGAGCGCACACACACGCTGCCCAGATGGAGGGGCTGGTGGTGCGGAGTCCAGCTGCCCTCGGTCCCTTGGGGGCAACAGAGCTGCCGTTCAGCCATCGGTCAGCACCCACCCCCTGCTGCCCGCGGATCTGTAAGACTCCACCGGCTCCGGAGCCCGGAAGCGCCCGTGTTCCTGCCACCCGGCCGCGGGGACGGTCGCCAAGCCCTCGCCGGCAGAGACCGAGATCGATGGTGCTGCAAAAGCGCCATCGCCCGGCAATGAAAACTCGGAGACGCCGGTTTGTGCTCCAAGCTCCGGCTACCACAGGTGTGAGGCAGGCAGGCGGGAATGAGCGAGCCGCGCAGGGGAGGAAGCCGAGGACTCCCGCTTCCTCCCCGCGCCCCGCGGGAGCGCGGAGACCCCGCCTCGAGGAAGGGGCCGCTTCCGGTTCCGTTTTCTCGCTTCCGCAGCGGGGTTTCCCGGAGGGGGGGCCGATGGGGCGCGCCGCGGGGGCTGCGGCCGAACCTGGCACTCCCCGGGGTGCTCCGTTAGTGAAGCGTCTACTTTTGGCTCAAGTCATGGTTTCAGGGTCCTGGGATCGAGTCTTGTGTCGGGGTCCTTGCTCGGTGGGGAGCCGCACACCCGCTGCCCGCCCCGGAGCCCAAGGAATCCCTCCGAGAAAACCACCTCCGGAGCCGCCCGGCTGCCCTCCTGGGGCCCCTCTTACCTCCTGAACTGGGATGCCGGGCCCTCGGCTCTTCCGCGGAGAGCCCTCGGTCGCCGAAGGCGGAGGCCCGCGGGAAAGCACCTCCTCCGGCTGTCGCCGGGCCAGCGGGGCGGGGCTGAGAGTGAGTGAGTGAGGAAGGAGCCGGGGCACATTTAACCCTTGGCAGGACGGCGGAGGGCCTGAGTGTCCGACTCCTGGCCCATCGCCTTCCAGCCCTTGAGGCTTCCAGGCCACAGCTTCCCGCGTCATCTGGACCTTATTCCAAGTCCCCTACCTGCTTGAGGGAAATGAGTGGTAAAGAAACATTTCCTGCCCATTGCTTTGCAAGTGACATGACCCCCGTTAACCTCTGACAGTCCTGATCATGACACACCTGAGGCTCAGAGAAGCTCAATAAACTCAGAGCCCAAGCTCGCTCACTCATCTGGGCACACGCAACGCTCTCACTGCCCAGAAGGCCACCAGCCTGGCAGTCTAGAGAGCTGGTCCTGTAGCCAGCACTTCTAGGGGAGTGACTTCAGGTGGGTGGATGGCTTAACCATGTGGAGTCTCAGGTCTCTCATGCATCATGGTTTTTTAACATTCCTTCTGCTCTAGAAGTTCTGTTCTTGCCACTTTCTTAGCGCGGAGATGCGTACTGTGTACTGAAGGCCGCCGTGGGAAATATTCCGGTCCTCAAGGAATAGCCAGTCTTGATGGGGAGACCAACTCCTGACCATCTTGAGCCAGGAGAATCCAGGAGGGGTGGCCCAAGAGACATGTGGGCAGTGACACCTGTTCTGGTAGGAGGAGACTTGAGATTGCCCAGAGACCCCAGCCACAGGGCTGGGTCCAGAGCTCCAGACCGAAGAAGGAGCCACCTCCAAGAGTAGAAGCAAGCAGACCCAGGAGCCGGTGGGAAACCAAGGGGGAGAACATGCAGAGAAGCCTAGGCCAAGGCTATAAATGTAAGGCTGTCCCCCGCCATCCCTTTGGCGTCCCCTTTCCACACACAACATGTTGATATGTGGACACAGTGTCCTCACCCTCCCCTTCTTTGGTCCAGAAAGATCCCTCAGGCTGCAAGGATGTGCTCTAAGAGTGAGAGAAAACTGCATTTGGCTCACCAGAAGCTCTTCTTCAATCTTGGCCAGGAGACAATGGGGTCAAATTGAATCAGACGTATTACTGACGTTCTCACAGCTTCATCATAATTTTGCTAATTAAATCCAGATTTTCCCACTTCCCTGTGACTGCAGTAAACATTCATCTTACGTATTCTGTGACGTGTTCAAAATAAAAAGACGAGGAAGTAGAGGTGCAGCTAAGATAGGAAACTAACAATTGCAAGCAAAACAAACAAAACCAGAATTGCTCAGGATCCAAGTAATCATAAAGCAGAACTCCAAAGGAATAAACAAAGGATTAGCAAGAAATGTAGGCAAAGCAAAACAGCTGGCACAGCTAGAATCTCTAGCACTTGCCGGTGCATGGAGGCTGTTGACAGGGCATTCCATGCCCATGGGTAGGAGCAGGAAATGGTGAGACTCTTGCTAGCAGAGGTCAAGGCATTAAGTCTCCAGAATGCTTCAGAGCAAGGACTCTGGCACCAGACTACCCCGCTTCAAATCCAGACTCTCCCACTATGATAGAATAATTACAAAAAATAGCCACATTTCTTTCAACCATCTCTATACCCATGCCCTCCACAATTTAACTTCATGCTTTTTCTCACTAAGTACTCTCATTACTCCCCCTCTTTGAATCTGAGCTGGGGACCCTGCCACCATAGAATGAAGCCTGGTCTAGCCTGCTGGGTGATAGGAAATACATGGCCCAGACACCACCATTGCCCAAGCCAACAACCAGCCAATCCTTAGATATATGACGAAGGCCATCCTAGACCAGCCCACTCCCATCAACTCTCACCAACCCTCCAGTGGGTCACAGACACAAGAACAAGCCAGTAGAGATCAGCTGAGCCTGGCCCAGATAAGCAGAGGTGCCTAGCTGACCCACAGAGTCACGAGAATAATAAATGCTTATTATTTGAAACCACAGAGTTGTGGAAGGGTTTTTCATGCAGCAATAGCTCATCAATACAGCCACCGGCTAACTCTTTGAATTTGGGCAATTTTCTTAAACCTTCCAGGCCTTGATTTCTACATCTGCAATATGGTGATATTAAACAATAACATAATTTACCTCACGGGACTATGGTACAGAATGCAGAAATGGACCTACGTGAGGCACTTGGAATAGTGCCCATCACACATACATAGCTACAATTTGTGCTGAGTATTTCCCGTAAATTTCCTCCTTCTGTCATCACAAAAGTCCTATGAAGCCAGTCCTATTCTTATTCACAGGTTACAGGAAAAAGTGAGTCTCTGAGAAATCCAATAATGTGCTGAGATCATTTGGCTAATAAGGAGCAGATATGGGACTGAATTCAGGGCCTGCTGTCTAAAGCTTGATACTACCTTGTCTGTGGAACCACCTCTGGGAACTGGCAAGATGGAGTAAGTTAAGGCAATGATACTGTCCAGCACAGAACTCTCTCTTAAGTGGGGGCCCAAATTATAATCCAAATAAAGGATTAATCCACACATTATTGCTTTTCTTGAAGTTTAAATCAAATCCTTGTCTAGATTGGTGACCAAAGCTTGGGAATCACCAAAACTGTAAGTCAAGAGGTATCGTTTCTAAATGATGGAGATTCAAACTTCATTATCTAGCCGCTAACGGCATTACATCCCTCACCCTTGGGATTTCTTCTCCGTTATTTAAATTTCAAATCTTTCTTTTCTTCCCTAAAGCAATTTGAAAAGCTGGACCAATTTAAAAGTTTCAGTGAAAGGGAATTACCTTGAGATCAGCCCTTAATATGCCCCGAACACCTTTCTCTCTTTACCTAAAAGCTTCAGTTTCTAAAGTTAATTTTGCCCTATTGACTAAAGAACTCTTGTTTTAAACCTTGTACCCACTGGTTCTTAACAGTTATTCTAATTATTCACATTTATATTAAACGTTCACATATTTACTAAAATGCGTCAGTAAACAAAACTATAAATTATATCTCTTGGATATCATTCCAGAGGAAGGAGCCAAACAAAATAGGACAAAAGTCAAGCAATACCAAGGAAAACGCTTGCATTGCCTGATATGGCCACAGGGAGGCAGCAGAGGGTTGAGGGATGGGCCAGAGTTGGGGGCCCTTCCCCTCAGGTGGGAGCCACAGCCTGAATTTGGAAAGAGTGCTGGCTGACCCGGGTTTGAAGGAGCTGATGAATGGCTCAACCCTTGATTTCCTCATTTGAAAAATCTGATGTGATGCTCTGCATGTCAGATGATATACGATATGAAACAGCTGTACTATTCTTGAAAGAAACGTAGACTTGGAATCTGGTTCTTCCATTCTATTCAAGAAGTCAATAAAAGATGACTGTCAGATGCCTGTGTGTACAAGGCACTGTGCTGAGTACTAGGAATCAGGTGATAATAATAATAACTAATATTCATGGGACAACATTGTGCCAAACACTTACTTCATTCAATGTCCCCTCGGAGGGGTTCACTCTTCTATTTTCATTTTACTGATGAGGGAATGACCCTAGTAACTTCCCAAGGTCGTAGAGCAAATGAGCCAGGATTCCAACCATTTTGATTCCACGGCCAGGCCTGTGAACTGCTTTGCTGCAGTCTGTTCTGTGCCATCTTATCTAGGTGAATAATATGGCTTCTGGTCTTAAAGAGACCAGTTTAGGGGAAGGAAAACATGTGAAGTGCTCCATGCAGAATGGGCAGCAAAGTCAAGAGTGTGTCCTAGAATCACAGATGTAGGGGAGATTAACTTGGCGCAGTAGACATCTGGGAGGGCTTCACAGAGGAGGTGATGCTTTTGTTGCATTTAGAGGTGGGCATTCCCTCCATATCACTCCCAGTTAAAAAAAAAAATAAGAGAGGAAGAGGGCATTCCAAGCAGAGAGAACAGGATGTGCATAGAGGCCATCTGGGCAGGAGACAGATCAGGAGAGGGACTTGGGTCAGCTCAGGGTGAGCCTCAGATGCTGTGGTCAGATCCAGACTTTCTTTTGGAGTCAAAGAGGAGCCATTGAAGGGGTTTGAGTGCAGCCACGATGTGGTCAGATCTGTGCTTTGGGGATAAAGACGGGTAGCATGGGCAATGGGTGGGAGAGGCCAGGGGCGGGAGACCAGGTGGAAAGCTGTCTTTATGGCTCAGACTGGAGAGGAAAAATGCTCCTCAAACGACGTCTCGGTGAGCCCGGAGAGGAGAAGCTGGACACGACCCGTTTCCAAAACGGGATGAGCTGACATGCAGAAGAGATGGCGCAGCCTGAATTTGGGTGGCCAGCACCTCTGTGTACGTATCAGGGTTAGAGAAACGGAAGGCAGTGTGCATCTGCGGGGGACGACGGTGACCTTGGTTTCAAATGTGTTATGTGTAAAGAACCTGTTGGGACATCCAGGGACAGGTCTGAAGCTCAAAGTTGTAATCTGAACTTTCCTCCTGCTGGATTTAAAACCAATCAGTAACTTAAGAGACATTTGCTGAACGCTTATTTGCGAGGCTCTGGGGAGAAAGAGACCTGCCTCGTCCCAGGAGCTCACCACAGGGGCAGAAAGGCAGAAAGCAGGGATCTAAGTGCTCCAGTTCAGGTGAGCATTGGCAGTGGTGGGACATGGAGAGGCATCCGTAATCAGACCCAAAGGCTCAGGCAAGTCTCCCCAGAAAGACCCTTGAGATGGCTTTTGGAAGATGCCTCCTTAGCTGATTAAGGAGGTAGAGGACAGCAATGAGGAAACGAGGGGACCCAGCAGCGGGGTGGTCCAGGATAAGAAGAAGAAATGTGAGACAGTAACAGCAAATCTGGGAACTGGGACAGATTTGTTTTCAAGGGACAGGGTCGAGAGCAGCAAGTGAGGTCTCGGAGGCCAGCCACAGCCTCCTTAGGAAATGCTTTCCCTGCTGAGCCAAAGCCTAGAGTGTTCTGGGGAAGGGGGCCGAGGTCTAATGACATCAGAGCCACTTGCTAACAGTTTGATCTTCAGGAAATCCCTTAAACCCTCAGTGAAGCATTACAGCCTGGGACTGCTTTGAACCTGGTACCTGGGACATGTAAAAAGGTCAGCAAAGGACTGTTCTCTCTAATGTGGACCTGCCACCTTCAGCCACAGCACAGAAGCCAAGACCACTTTTTATGTGAGAGGGAGGGTTAGGGGGATGGGGACGGCCCTTGAGGATGGTCTCACTGGACTGTGTGGCCTGCTAGAACACACACACACACACCCTGCCACTGGTTGTCCATCATCCCCGTTCTTTCTCTATCACTCACTGACTACACCTGCCTTTTCCTCCTGGCTGACCACACTGTTTCAAAAGGCCCACATCTGTGCCCTTGTCTCACCATATTCAGGATCCCCTACCCACTACTGAATAAAAGTAGTTACTGCTTTTGGTTTTCTGCCAGGCACGTGGGATGCACTCGAAGGTATGTAAAACGGCGAAAAGATGGAAGGAAGAGAGGACATGTGAATGCCTCCCTGCCTCCCTGGGTACCCAGCTTTCTTCTTCCCCCATCAATCACCTTCCCACACCCATCTCTTGCACACCGGATGACCCCTGATGCTGTAACTGGGTTCCCATCACTCCCATCCAACCCCACTGCTCTCTCCAGCCAGCTGCCCGGGGTCCGTTCCTTGCCCCATGAGCCCCAGTTCCTCGAATCACAGGCTAACAAACCTCACGGAGCTGGTGGAAAGACTCCCTGAGATCGGGGCCCATCCGTAGCCTCTGACCGTGTCTTCCTTCTCGGGCCCCTCAATTCTGAGTCCCTCCTGGAGATGCCCACAGAAACATTCCTTAGACCTGGTTTTCCAGCCGACATTCCTGGAGTCTGGTCACTTACTCAGACAAACAATAGGGGAGAAATAAAAGCCAAGAGAAGGTCCAGATCTGTGGATAAACAGGTAATTCAAGCAAAGGGCTTGGGAGGATTACAGTAGGAAGACCCTGGGCTCACCCCGTCCCACATGGTCAACTAGATATCATCCTCCTGCAAGTGGATAAACCAGAGAGTACAGACAGATAATTCGATAGAAAAGGATTTTCTAAATAGTGGTAATGGGGTGGGGGAGAGGATCAGTGGGCTAAGAAGAGAGAGAACAAATAGGCTATTGGCGAAGGAAGAGCTGATACGATCCTTGCAAACCCACCCCCAGATCCTCTCAGGCCCAGCTCAACGCTCTGGCATCCTCAGCCCATGGGATGGAACAGTGTCATGTACAGAGTGGCTTCCCACAGCGCATCTTAGAGCTGTCTATGAAATTATTTGCAAAATACTAATGCTTTGAATTTCTGTGAAATCCTAATGCAAATTAAAAATGGGCAAAAGTGAGTATGCCCTGAAAGCTACCTTGTCTAACTTGTCACCTGTGGCTACTGGACCAAGGGCAGCCTTCCCTCGTGTTGTGAGAGGCCAAGTTGGGAATGGTTAGCTCTGGGTGAAGGACATGGGCTCTCCAATGACAGCAGGCTGACTGAGTCCCTTTGACACAACACAACAGCCCGACGCAAGTTGGGACTATCATCGGCTAAAGGAAGTTACCAATCTCGGGGGGCCACCCTTAGCACCTGGGCCCTTCTCATCAACTCTGCCAGTCACCAGACAAACATGGGTCTTCCCCTTAGGCCTTTGCCTGTGACCCGAGAGCTCTGGCATGTGCGGGGAGGGCTCTCCAGAGGCCAGCTCCTGCCCCAGGCTTCCCCTCCCTCTTCCCACCTGCACAGAACTTGCAGCCAAGATCTCGTATTTGGGTTTTATTTTTATTTTACAAGAATATAACATGCTAAAACAGGGAAACAAGGGTAAAGTACATCCTCCTTATCTAGGAAACCAGCTCCATTGTCAACAATAAATAAATAGTTAAACAGTGAGGAGTCCCTGACAGGCGCTAAGAGGTTCCCAGCTCGTTCAGAGGTAGAGTCTGGTGGAGAGGGAGACAGGCTGCCAGCTCCCGCTGAGATTCTCCAACAGAGGCAAAACTGAAATTACAATAATAAATAACAACACCAACAACACAACAGTAATAAAAATAATATGCTATGACAATTGTCACAAAACCAACAACACATTATACTTAAATAATTTTCTCCTGGAGGAGCTCAGAGCGTAGAGAGAACAGTGTTGCTTTTCCTGGGGTCGAAGGGGGCCGCCTGGTTCATTCAGTTCCTGGGCCCGGGCTCCACCAGGAAAATGCGTGTTTGGGGTTGCCCTGAGGTGACAAACAGGTCCTCATTCCCCGCCCCCACCCCAGTCGGGTTCTTCCAAGCAGCCTCTCTCTCCAGCTGCACCCCTGGCTTCTGTCTTCCAAGGGCCACCGTGGTCCCTGGTCCAACTTCCCCCAACACTCCAGTAAGTGCACCTCACATCCACAGGAAGGAAACATAAGGTTCCCCTTCCATTCTGGGCATCTCTCTTTCCCTGTTCTCTCACCCAGAAAAAATGCTGGCTTGATTTCAACGGAACTTTTGGGAACTGCGAAGAGATTTCTTAGGATCCTTTTCTTTCTCATTCCATACTGCAGAGCCCAAGAGCTGAACTAGCCGCTCACTGAGAGGCCCCACACCTTCCGCCTCATGGGCTCTATGGTCTAGGGCAGCATGGGGCCAGGCGAGGGCACACCGCCCCCCCACATCAGGCCCTACTCACAGATGGATCTTGCTTCAAGCACAGGGCCAGGGACCGCCTGCAAAGGTCACCAAGAGCACCAAGATTAATTTCACAGGAGCACAATGGCCCCTTTTCCAGGCTCTCTACTGATGTGGAAAGGGGCTCAAAAGGCCAGTTTTCAAGGTATTAAAAAAAAAAAATCTAATTTTGGGCAAGTGTCAAATTGTTCTCTGGCCTTGCAAAGACCATGAGGCTGGACACAAATGTGGGGAAGGGCAAGCTAAGGGAGCCCCAGGCAGCCTGGAGGCAGGTGAGGAGGGCAGAGTGGGAAGGCACCGCATCCGCAGCTCCCTCCTGGGCCCGGGCACCCGGCAACTAGGAAAACAGGATGTAGCCGGAGTCAGCTCCTCCCCGAAGGAAGAGCTGGTCTGGCTGTCCTGCTCTCCTTTTCAAGTTTCCTTTATCCGTGTTTCCCAGTCCACCCTGGAATAATTCTTGCCCGGTGGAGAACGACAAGAGCAAGGATAACTCCTACGCCGCCTTTCCTTTCCCCAGAGAGCCCCACGAGACCCTCATCTTCGGCCCTTATCCGCTGGTCCTGGAAGTGGGGGTGGAGGGGGCCCTCTCGTGCACGGAGCCCAGTCCCACAGTATCTGGAGGAGAGGCCGCTTCCAAAACAGGCTGCCAATGGGCTTTTTTCTTCACTGTCCTCTAGCTTGCTTGGTGGAATCTGCCTTAGGGACGGGTGACTCCACCTCTCCCCCTGGGCTGGCTCCCTCCCTCCCCACCATGAGACTCAGGTGTGCAGGGGCTCTGCGTGGCTGCTGCTGGCCAGAGAGGCAGAGGTGGCCGAGGCTTGGGCCACCAGGTCCCGGTAAGCAGGGGACTTCAGGAAGCGTGGATAGGAGTCCTTCTCCATCAGGGTGCGAGTCTTCCCCTGAGCCACGTCAAAGCACGTGGCCGTGGCAGCCTGCAGGTTCATCCTGGTCAGCTCCCTGGTCTCGTGGTCTATGTTCACCTGTGGGAAGGAAGGCAAGCATGTGGGTGAGGGGAAGGTGGGCCAGGCAAGGGGTCCAGAGGGCCACGGGGTTGGGGAGGGGGGAGGGTGATGGGCCTGAACCAGGAATCTGGGGTCTCCTGAGTTGACCATTAACTGGCTTTTCAACTCTGGGCCCGTCCGTGCAATTGGACGCAGGATCCGCCCTCCGATCTTCCAAAGTTATCAAGGATGTATGAAGAATGTATACAGAGCTAACGCCTTTTCCTCCCTGCCTTCGGACAGTCCTGGCTCAGTTCTCCGTCGCCTCTCTCCTCAGGTTAATGCCAGAGCCTGCTAACTGGTCTCTCTCCTCCACCCTCATGCCTGTGGCCGGTTCCCTAGCCAGCGGTTAGAGTAAACCTCGGAAAACTCAAGTCAGGTTGCCAGCAGCAGGGCTGTCCTCCTGTGTCATTCAGAGGAAAAGCCAGCGTGTGTGCTGGGCCCACATCTGGCCCCCTGCCCCCTGGTCTGACCTCTCCTACTCTGTCTCCCTCACTCTCTGAGCTCCACTCGGGCCCCCTTCCTGCTGGCTTTTGCATTTGCCATTTCCTGTGTTGCAATGTTCTTCCCTCCCTTCTTCTGTGCATCTGTTCCTTTGTCACCTAATGGGCTGGCCCACCCCTCACTTCCCTTTGTAAAACAAAAAGACCTCACATCCGGCCACCCTGTACTCCAGGGCTCCCTTTCAAATCCTGTTTGCTTGGGTCAGAACACGTGCCGTCACCTGACATGTTATTTACTCATTTAATCGGTTATTGTCATCTTCTCTCAATAGTAGAGACTTCTTGTCCCGGCTATGTCCCCAGTGACTATAACCGTGCCTTGCATGTAATTGGTGCTCAATAAGTCTTTATGGAATAACGAGAAAAAAATTAAAAGTGCTCAGAAAAATACAGAGAAGGCTACAAAAGCAAGGCATTTCTAGTCTCTCTCCACAAGGTGGCCCCACGCGCTTTGCCAAACGCTGGTGGCAGGCAGCCAAGACCGGGGGGACGGGCAAAAATTCACCACCCACGGACCAGCCAGCCAGAGGCAGGTTCAGTCAGGAGACGGAACCGGGTCACACGAGGTCCCCAGGTTGACCCGTCTCTCCGCTCGTGTGTTTTGAGCCTCTCTGCAAAAGTGGGTATGGACAGAAGCCAGAACCCCTCCCTGCCAAGCCCTCCAGCCCCGCTCAGCGAGTCTGAGGGTGACAGCAGCCAGGAGTCGCAGGGCGCCTGGCTCTCCTAGTCTCCGGCCACGGAAGACCATTCAGCCCTGTGCCACATAAGATCGCTCTCTAAAGTCAACCCTTCCCCCACCAGACCGCCCCCAGCCCCAGTCCTCGGCGGGGAAGGGGCAGCCAGGGTCTGGAGGAGCCCCGAAACCTGCTGAGGCTCTGACCTCCTTAGGAGCTTCGCTGCGGATGAACTCCTCAAAGATCCTGTGAGCCCGGGAGGCCAGCTTGGTGGCCGACCGGAGCTTCTTAAACTCCTCGCAGGCCAGCCAGAACTCCAGGTTCTCCTCGCTGAACTCCGTCTTCAGGAAGGCGTGGAAAGCGGCCACTCCATCTGGGGTTGAGGGGAGAGAGGGAGAGACAGGTCAGACAGCGGGACAGCAGGGAATAAAAGAAGAAAGACGGCAATTGTGGTTAATGGTTCTATTTTTAGGATGTAATTTTCTTGAACAAGGACCTGCCTTTGTGTTCTGAACAGAGGCTGGCACACTAGGGGATCATTATTATTATTACTACGACTATTATTTTGCCCACGCTTTTCAGCATCCCTCAGGCTGGCTCCAAAGCACATGGGTACACATGTGCCATCCACAGACAGACACAACAGGGTCCTACTCACTTTTACTGCTCAGTAGCAAGTCAAATGACTCTTTCCACCCCAGCACATCTTCTGAGAAGTTTCTGCTAAAAAAGAAAAAGAGAAAAAAGAAAAGCCAAGATTTTCATTTTGAAAAAAACCAGCACAGTAATGCATAGCATAAATCCTATCCGGAACTCCGATGGAAGTTGTAGGATTCACATCGCCGGGTGATTATTGGAGCTGACTTCTCGAACTCTTAATTGAGGCTATAGGTATTTTTCTAGAGCACAGTTCAGTAACAAGAAACCAAATTCAAGGACCTTCTGCCCCTCAGTAAATAACTCTAAGATGGTCTCTTTGCTGTCCAAAAATTTTTCTCTTCCTCTGACTCTGAACTTTGTTTTCTACGCTTCCCTCATGAAAAGCAGGGCCTCAGGGAGAGAGATGAACTCTACCCATAACGCCAGAGACCAGAGCAGCACCTGGCGATTGAACACTGGTGTTCATGTGAAAGGGCTTGTAGGCAGAGTGCACACTAATGGAGGAAGAGTCATTGACTGAAAAGCCTCAAGTGTTCGCAGACCCTGTCCTAGCCCTGGCTGCATGGACAATGACATCTCCAGGTGGGGGAGTCTGGTAACTAGATATTCCGACCCTGTCTGGAAACTAGACAGCCCTGGTCTGTCGGTGACCTCAGAACCCAGGCGCCCCCTATCCAGTCACCCATGCCAGACCAGCAGGAATCTTCACTAAAATCTCCTGGAAGGGGTCACCAAGGCCCACCATTCATGTCCTAATTTCTCCTTGTATTTTCTTTCTTGTGGCTCTTTCCCGAAATCTGGCTCCCTCCCCTCCAGGGCCCTAGGCCGGCTAGTGGGGCTTACCCCTCTTTGCTGTGTTTGCTGCTCCACTCAAACTTGCCAACGCTCCCAGTATCAGAGCCCAGCTCTGATTTGTGAAGAAAGATCCCCAGCCGTGTCTTGAACTCTTTGGCTCTGGAAGACAAAGCAGGAACATGCAGGATCCTACACTGATTCAGCCAGGGCAAAAAGGTGTATGGGGTCCCAAAGACTTTAGGCTGGTGTCCCCTCATTCCAGCCTCAAGGGTCCCTGGGAAACTTCAGCTGTTTCCAGGGCTTAAACTCTGCTTCTCTCTTAATATCACCAACCCAGAACAATGAAAGTAATCCTTTAGCTGTTTCTCAGTAGGACTTAAACTTTAGGAGTTTAGAGCACAGCACACGTGGGCTTTTCCCCACTTAAGCCACACTGCTCTATCTTTGTGGCTGTTGGTGAGCAGAAGGCAGTTCCGCACCCTCTAGGCTTATCATGAATATCTTGGGAACTGTGTGGAAATTGATTCCTGCTTTCACCTTCTTCATCTTTTCCTTCCCAGCCACCAGCTCCAGCAAGGACCAGACGTGGTTCAGTAGCTCCTTGGGAAGTGGGCGCATTCCTCACCGGGTCCCCCCGCCGCCGCCACCCTCCCCCCCGCCAAAAAAAACACCCCCCTGCCTTCTCAGGGCCCAGACAGACCTCGCTCCTAGACCTGAGCTGTGAATGGGATTCCCGGCACACAAATAGAATGAAAACCGAGTGCTGAAGAAACTAGAAAAGGGAGTTCCGCCTGCCGGTGCCACTGAGCTCTTCTGCAGCCCCGTCTTCGGCAGGTCAGCTGAGGACTGCCACTCCTCAGAAGACGGGGAATGACAGAGAGCAGTGATTCCTTTGCTTCCCGCGGTTCTTCCTTCTCCCTTCTCTTGGCCCGTCGCAGCTCTAAGACTCTAAAGGAGGCATCTGAAAACCTGGAACCAAGGTGACCTCTGCCTCTCCACTCAAGTCACTAGAGTCCCATTCTCCTGCCCGCCCGGTCCCCAAGCCTGTCCCTCTACTCCCTAAGGACTGGTGGGACTTGGACTTGCTGCCGGCAGCTGGAAGACCCACGGACAAGCTCCTCTTACCTCTCCAGGCAGGTGGTGGGGAAGGCGGCCAAGGTCCGGCACATGGCTGCGGGTTCGGGGCAGCACGTCGCGGGGAGGATGGTGACGGGCTCCAGCGGTCACGGCGAACGAGGACCAGGGCCAGCGGCTGGCACTATCCAAGGCTTCTTAGCTTTATCGGGTTGCACGCGCGGACTCACCGCTACCCCCGCGGCTTTTATTCCCTCGGCGGGAGCAGGGCGGGGCTGAGCGCTGCCGACCAATCGGAGAGCGGGACGGCGAGTGGGGATGTGGAGGCGGGGCCCGGGAGCTCGACGGGGCGGGGCGCCCGCAACTTGCCCCCAGCTGGGCGCACGCGGCTGCCCTCTCCTCCGGGCTGCACCGGCGCGCGGAAGGAGAAGCGGCGGGGAAGTCACACGGCCCGAGAAGCGCCCACTCAGTGTAGTAGGAAAAAAACCCGTCCGCCTCTAGTAAAATCAGAAAACCAGCTCAGCGGCAGCGGGCGGATTTGTGTAGGGGGTGGCGAGCCGGTGAGGCACGCACCGTGGGGATCGCAGCCTGCGCCCGAACCTGCCCGGGCCGCACCGACGGGAGCGGAAGGCGCAAGCCGCGCAAGGCGGCGTCGGGATCACACTGATTACTACCCTTTACTGTGCTCCTTCATGCTCGTGGGGCTGAGGAAGCCCTTTACCGCAGCTCGTCATCTCATCTCCTCCGTTTCGGAGAGGAAGAAACGCAGTCAGAAAGTTAGAGACTTACCCAAGATCAGAGGGTTAGAATTAGCAGACCAATGGCCGGGGGTGGGGTGGGGGCGGGGCCGGACGCTTTCTTGAGCATCTGTGTGCCAGGCATCTTTGCTAAGAGTCGGGTTAAATAATTTGCTCAGCGTTACGCAATTAGTGTTACACCAGAATTCAAATACGAATTTACTACGCTTTTTCCACTGCCCTCCCGGCCAAAATTAGAATCCCCACACCTCTGTAAACTGATGAATGATCCTGGGTTTAAGCAGCAGCTAGTTCAGTGTCGTTATCTCTGAGGTCAAGGTAAGAAATGCCCTCCCTCTCACACCTTCCCATAAAGGCCTTGCAGCTCCCCTCGCCTCCCACCGTTCCCCCTCAGTTCTCCCTTGGGATTACTATTAATGAAGTTGTCTGTGAGGTTTAGAGTGTGGAGTCCAGAGCTGGATTTCCAGGTTTCCAGTCATGGCTCCACCACCTACTGATAGGAGACCTTGGGCAAACTTCCTAATCTTTCTTTGCCTCGGTTTCCTTATCTCTAAGATGAACATATGATACACCTATTTCATAAAGATGTGAGGATTACGTTAATTCTTAGTTTGAGTTCCCCAGGAGATGGGAAAGAGTTGCCCTGAGGCAGAGTCTTGCTGGGGAGAGTTCTCAGACCAGAGAGAGAGTGAGAGAAACAGGGTTGCTCAGAGGGAAGAGTTAAATGCCAGGTTGCTGCAACAGAGAATGCAGTTGGCCCCAGGGCCTTTGTACGCATTGGCCATTCATTGGATGTGGTTGTCCCAAGAACGTGGCTTAATCTTAAGCAAGGCAACCCCCTCTGTTAAGGCCAGAGGGACTGTGCTGACAGCCTACAGCAGACAATAGGTTGGACAGTGAGGGCTGAGGTCCTGAACAGGGGATGATGGTCGTGTACCCCAACATCCCCAGTAAGATGCTTAGATCAGTGCCGAGCACATAGTTAGTACTCAATAAATGTTAGCTCTCAGACTTACTTGCTAGGGACACAAGAATTGCTAGACAATAAGGAAAAGTAGTATGTTTTTTGTATCTCTTGGAATTTAGGTTTTTATTTCATGAGGGCCATCTAGGAGTTGCAGTTCTCCAGCAAAGCCTTGAAATAAAGGGTCAGAATAGAGAAAGAGAGATAAGAGAAGAGATCCCCAGCTTAGACAGCTGGGTGAGACAGCCCAGAAAAGCTGGTCGGGGAAGGAAAGGTTGAAACCACAAAGGGGGAGGGGACAGGAAGGCCTGGAGATAGTAGTTGAGCAAAAGAGGCCCAAATCAGAGCAACGTGTGGGGTTATCTGTCAAGGCAGATTCTCTAGTTAACCCAGGGCCTGCAGAAGGTGACTCCGTTCATCAAAAACATAATGTACCCTGAAGAGGAGTGTCAAACCTTTCCCCAACCTGCCAGTGGGTTCATAGACAAGGCCGGTGCGGAGAAGCTCACACATTGGCAGCCCCATACCGGGTGCCAGTGATCCACCTCCCACCCCCACCCCCGTCTTCTTCCTTTCTCACGAGGCCACAACTAGGTTGGCCTAGAGCAGGGAGAGGGCAAGGGTTTTGGTGTGCAACCAGGCAATGGAAGGACGCCTTTTGAACATCTGTGTTTCTCAGCATAATCCTCCATCCACACAAGGAAGCAGCCCACTGCCCCACCAGCAGGATGTTCTCTGGAGGCATGGGTCCGCTGAGGAGAGACCTCCTGTGTCACCTGGGCTCCTCAGGGGCCGGGGCACGACTGTATTGTGCAGCTGCCAGGTGGAGACGTGGGTGGTGTCTGAGACAGCTTCTCTTCAAGCGACGAAAACAAGTTTATGGATGAAGCGAAGCGAATGCCGGTTCCTGCCCTCAGGAGTGTCATGTTGGAATCAGCCCAGACATGGCCACAGCACAACAAAAATCGTGATTATGCTCAGAATCTCCCTAAACCTTCCTGTTCCATCTGCATCCCTGTGAATAAGCCAGAGGAGCCTTTTAATTTCCATTTTGCAGACAACACAACAGCCAGTGCCTAAGGTACCCTCACTTAAGTGCCCTGGATCGGAAAAGAGCTGAATCAGGACCAGCTCTCCAGATTCCTGAGCTGGTGCTTTCTCCCACTGGACAAAGAAAGCAAAAGAGGCAAGAGAGACAAAGCACATCCAATCCAAGAGCACAAAGCTCTGGGCTCAAGAGGAAGAGCCCTTTCTGAGTTCAACCTGCCTCCCGGTTGCCATGGTTACTCCTTTGGTTTCCAGGCAGAAACTTTTTGAAGTTCACAATATATCCCAAATTCTCTCCCCAGCAGGTAGGCTGGTTCACATCTGCAATTTCGGTAATGACTCGACAGTTGCTGTGAATCCAGCAAATTGAGCCCACCTGTGAGCCGCACTGGCTTTGACATGAACCTGACCTCGTTTTTTTGCCCAGCACTCGCTGCACAGCTGTGCTGTGTTTCATGGAGGGTGTGGGGACACAGCTCCACAGCCTGGGTCATCTGAGATCAGGATTAACTATCCCATGACATCCCAGCCACACTGCCCTCCACCTGCCTCTGCTGCTCCATCCACCCCAGCCCCAGCCCCATGCTCTCCCCCGAGTGGAAGTCCAGGGAGGACCTTTAGCTCCTGAAAAGGGTCAGGGGAAATGGATACACTTTCTCGACTTCTGATTTGGCACGGATGGTCCCCCACAGGGGGTCTGGATGTTCCCAATTCAATCATCGATCCACTGATAAATATTTATTAAGAATTTATTATGTTCCCTAGCCGGTGGGGAAATCACACAGCTTTTAGGCTCTTTGCTGAGTTTAATGACCTTCTATTTCCTCCTCGCGGAGGAAACGGAGCTAGCATGACGGGGAAGGAGAGGTGAAAGGAAGTTATTGGCAGGAGTTGCAACGGAAGTCCTGGAAGGGGCGAGATCAGGGAGGGTCTGCCATGTCGAACGACAAGTGAGTGGGATTTGAGCAGGATGGAATACATCCGGAACATGCCGGACAGGTAGGAAGGAGGATGCTCCACGTGGGAGAAATAGCAACGAAAGCCAGTTGTAGTTTGGCGGTGCACAAAGACTTAGGAATTCCCTATATACAGCAGAGGCTCTCAGGCGTGTAGGTTGCACACCTGGATGTCACTGTTTGATAGAAGCAAAAAAAACAGCAGGAGCAACACATATCGTGAGGCAGCTCATGAAAGAGAGAGATCCCTCCTGAAGACGGGAAAGAGGGACCATCATCCTGGAGGGTCACGACAAAAACTCCAGGGACTGTCCCTCCTGGGCAGGGGGAGGAGTTGCAGGAATTCAGCCTGGATACAAGAAACAATTGCTTCCCTCACCCCTCACCCCCACCCCCATAATCCTTCAGCGCACTGGGTACATCTCACTGTGATGGCTGTTTTATGCTTCTCCCTATTCTCTTCCTCTTTCCTCCCTCCTGTTGGGAATGGGAGTTTGGGAGGCCTGCTTTTCTCTCCCTAGCCAGGCCACCAACCCCTAGCTTCCAAGACAGGGCAGCCTCAGCCACTTGGGGAGGAGGCTAAAAATTGTCAGTGGTACCCATGGCTTAGAGGAGCATGTCTAGACTCCTCTGTATGGCATAGATGGCTCTGATCACCTGATGTCATATCCATCATCTTTTTACCCTAAATCCCCACCAAACTTGGCAGTTGGCAGGCTCCACCCCGTCTTGCACATACAAAGCCCTGAGCCTGAGGTTCTCTTGGCCCAAATATCCCTTTCCTCTCTGTTTACTTGTTTACTACACTTGATCTTAGCCAAAAGGCCGAGAAGCGATTGTACTACTTGTTTAAAAGAAATGTCCTTCCTGCTCCTTCCAGCCCGTCCTCCCTAGCCCGTCCTCCCTAGCCCCCATCAGAGGCAACCCCTATTCTTATTCTTAGAACCATGGGACCAGTGTTGACTCTTCTTAACTTTTTAACTTAATTTTGAGGGCTAATTTTGATGTCCAGCCTGTTTGCTTAGGAGCTCCTGGAGGGTAGGGACCATTCCCTTGGTCACCTTTTCTTCTTCAGCCCGTAGCGTCACACGCAGTTCGGAGTGTGTTCTAAATAAATGTTGGCTAGACGGGAAGCTTGATTCAACGCAAATCGTAACAGCTAGCCCGCCTCCAACTCCTGAATTCTCCGTGACTGCCAGTGCCCAGTGTCCCCTGCACAGCACGCCTGTCCCCGGCCTGTCTGCACACTCGTCCCTTGCTGCCTCCGCTCTCAGCTACAAATGCTTCTGCCATCATTTTGATGCATTCCCGAAAATACCAACTAAATTCACGACAACGAATGAGCCCTGTCTCATCCTAAGACTGAAAATAGGAGTACTCAAGCACCCTGGATGTCTAAATGTCTTCCCCTTTCTCGCCCTCTCTCCTCATCCCTTTGTTCACTTCTGTCATGAATGTCCCTTCCTGAGAGCACTGCACTTCCACTCCCTGAGATATAGAAACACATTTATCGCAATGTGAATTTTTCTCATTTAATAATTTTTATTTTATTTTATTTTTAAGATTTTATTTATTTATTTGAAACAGAGAGAGAGAGATCACAAGCAGGCAGAGAGGCAGGCAGAGAGAGAGAGAGGAGAAATCAGGCTCCCCGCTGAGCAGAGAGCCCGATGCGGGCCTCGATCCCAAGACCCTGAGATCATGACCTGAGCCGAAGGCAGAGGCTTAACCCACTGAGCCACCCAGGCGCCCGTCATTTAATAATTTTTCAAGGCCCCAAGGAACCACTTAGGTTGAGAGAGCAGAGGCACAAAAAGGGAGGTCTGGGATCTGCACATCACTGAAAGGTGTTGTTTACAATTCCAGCTCCCTGCTCCTTCCCAGGCTGAGTGAGGACTTTTGGATTCCAGAACTAGAAAGTCTGGCAGGTGCTGCATGCTGGAATGGGTCTCTTTCCAGGCGGGAAACAAGCCCCCCGGGTTGGGGGGGACAGGGAAGGGGGAATTCTAACAGACGCCACCCCTTAGTTGGGGAGGAAAGGGGGATTCTGACCAACTCATTCTGCCATATTCCTCAACCAGGACAGCCACCTGTGTTTGAAATGAATAAGGAGAAGGCATACTGCTATCTGGGAAGACTCTGACAACAGCCTGATTGTTGATTCAAGGGGGAGAGGGGTACAGAGTAGGTGAAGAGGAAGCACTGTTTTGCTTTCACACTGAGTGAGTGTGAGTGTGTGTGTAGGGCAGGGGACTGGAAGCCCCCCACAGAGGGAAGCCTCGGCTGTATCAATTTCAGCCCCAACCCACCTCACTCCTACCCACCTCACTCCTTTCTCAGGAAACGTCGCACATCAGATGATCCCTGATTTCAGAGACACACAAAGATCGCCACCTTTGCGATCTGGATGCCCGCTTGGGCAGATCTAAACCGGCCTCAGGGAGGCTTGGGCCCCTGAATCTTGGTGCCCAGCCCAGTGCCCGGCACAGCACGGAGACTCATTAAATGGCAAATGAGGAAGGAAGGAAGGAAACGCATCCCGCTCTAGATGTGGCAAATGTCTTCAGGGACCTTGTCAACCCAGCTTCCCAGGATCTTGGGGATCACAGACATTCTTGGCTGAACTTCAACCAGACAGCTTTCTGGAAATGGGTCACACACAGGCCAGATCATGCAGGGAAACATGACGGAGCCCCTCCAAGTCATGCCTCCCCCGGTGGCTTCTGGAGTCCCCCAGTGCAGGCAAACTGGCACTGAGCCAGGGAAGGGTCGGGCCAGAATGAATGGCTCCAGAGCCCAGCTTAAGTTGGAAACAGGGCACCAAACAGGCATGGAATCTGTGCCACCTCGTCCTTCTTCTCTGAAGATCTTGAGCAAGGACACCCCAGCCCACCTGGTCCTCATCTCCCCCTCTCGTCAGCATTTCGGAGAGGCACGTGCTGGGAAGAAGCTGGGGGCTGGACGCAGTGGGAACAGACTTCAGTTGCTTGGCTGACACCTGGCCCTGCTCTAAACCCCACCTAGGAGGAAGGGTAACTGCCATCTGGAGGCCTCAGCTCGATCTAATGCTGAGCTCAGTGCCGTATAGACACGGCCACAGACAGGGAACCAGATGGCCCTGGCTAAGTAATCCAACCAAAGGGACACACCTAGTAAACAGAGGTGCTAGGACTGGGATCCCAGGTCCCAACGGGCTACTCTAGGCTTGTCCTCTTGCTTGTGAGTGGCTTTCCTACCACAGGCGGGTGCTACTTCAGGCCCTGTGTCCACATGCCCTAGTTAGGGATTTCTGGGTGCTTACGTAAGCTGCAGATGAGATGGCAGGCCCATGGAACAGCAGACCCAACACGTGAAATCACACACACGTGCAGAGATGTTAGGTTGGAGCCCTAGGAGGGCTTTAGCCCGTCTCCTGGGAGTTAAGGACCGGCTGTCCGTGCGGCCTCTCCCCATCCTTTGAGTCACCTTCCATGCACCCCCATGTCTGTAGAGAGGAGTGGGTGAGGGTGCGGAGGGCCATTGCAGGGAAGCAGAGGAGAAGCAGTTTCGTAGGAAACTCAGGAGGCTCGAGGAGCAGCGACACTGGCTGCGAGCGCCGGCCAAGTTGCAAGGAAACGTGCCTCTTACAGTGTGTCCGCAGCACCTGAGCAGAGGGAGAAACGTGCTGTGCTGTGTGAGCGGTTGGAGGCTGGCGCTGGCGCGGTTGGGGTGGGCGGGGAGGGGGCAGGGGCAGCCATGGGAACAGGTGGTCCTTTCACAAGCTCCCAGGCCATCAGCCCCTGACACAGCAGCTGTCCTAGAAACAGGCCCAGGTGGACAGAGGGAAGAGCACAGTGGGGGGTCCGTGATGTTTTGCAGAGAAAGAAATGAGCTCTCCCTAATGGGCCCCACACATCTGAGCATGGGGAGACACGCGGCGAGCTGTGTGACTGAGCCGGGCGGAGCCCCTCCTTCTCCACCAGCCGTCTGGCTGTGCTGCTCCAAGTGTGGCCCGAGGGGAGCTTGCCAGATCCAAATCCCTGGGGTTGCTGAACCCCCGGGCTGCAGTAAAAATGGTGATCATCGCTAGCCTTCAATGAGCATTTTCTGTGCTCTACGTTTACGGTGATTCTGGTCTTCATCTCGTTTAATCCTCGCACTAACTTCCGGAGAAGGTATTCTCCTGTTGTTTTACAGGTGGGGAAACTGAGGCACCGAGAGGTTAACTGAGGAAGGAACGGAAGGCAGAGCAATGGCTTGGGATGGGGTCATCTGACTCCAGCCCCTGTGCATTAGCCACTCACTCCACACACTGCCCCCGCCTCCTCCAGAGTTGCAGAAAGCTCTTTTCTGCCCTGGGTTTCAAAACGCTCATTTCTCCAGCTCCAGGAGGATTTGAGAGATGAAGATTTATCTTCTCTCATAGTTCAATCTGGTCTTCACCTTTTGGGGAGGGCAGAGGAGGCACAGGAAAAGAACGTTCTGCTTCCAAGACTCAGTTTGTAGAGGGCCAGCCTTGGGACCCCCAGCAGCTTTTGACCCTGGGGTCATGCTGTTCATCTAGAACGTCCCTCCACTCTAGAAATGGTTCTTCACTTACCGAGCAACTCACCTGGAGTTTGGAATTTCACACATATGAGCTCATGTAATGCTCACTGTGAACCTGCCAGGTGGGGTGGCCACGGTGGGCCATCTCCCAGCTCAGTGGCAGCTCCTCTCACTTTCTCTCTGTCCATCCGGTTCAGGTGCTGTCCAGGGCTGTGGCCTTGACCCGCCTCTCCTCTTGTATGATAGCCTCTTCCACACTAAGTTGTTATTGCTGTAACCAGGTCTTGTGTGCTGATGACCCCCCAAACCTATCTCTCTGGCCCCTGCTAGAGTTTAAGGCAAGTTAGGTGCCTTCATACTTAAATTGTCCAAGACGGATTCCGTATTATGTACATACCACTGCATTTGACTAGATTAATGACGTTAATTAATGGCAGTAAAGCATCTATTCAGTTGCCTTTGAAAGAAATCTCACTCACCATCAGTGATCCCTCTCCTCCATCCCTCCTAATTCCAGTCTCCAAATCCTGTCTACTCTGATCTGATCTCTGGAATCTTCTCCTTCCATCTTCACTACCTTTGTCCCCACCCTTTCAAGGGCTAACCAGTCTTCTCCATCCTACCCGTTCCTCCTACTCTGGTGCCAGACAAAGATAAATCAGAGCATGGCATCTCTCTCTTTCAAAGCCTTCAGTGTCTCCCACCTTCCCCAGAGTCACCCTGAAACTCCTTACCAGGACGTCCCAGTTCCTCCACAGTCTGGTTCCCATCAGTTGCTCCAACCTCCTCTTCTACCGGCTCCCACACCCCCTCAGCTCTGGTCACCCTCAACTTTCCTACCAGATACTACTCGGTGTGTGTGGCTCACCCACTTGCTTTCGCTTGCATCGTCATTGCTACCTGGAATGACATTCCTCATTTGTCTGAAAAACTCCTATTTAGGGGCGCCTGGGTGGCTCAGCGGGTTAAAGCCTCTGCCTTCGGCTCAGGTCATGATCCCAGGGTCCTGGGATCGAGCCCCGCATCGGCTCTCTGCTTGGTGGGGAGCCTGCTTCCTCCTCTCTCTGCCTGCCTCTCTGCCTACTCATTACCTCTGTCTATCAAATAAATAAATAAAATCTTTAAAAAAAAAAAAACTCCTATTTATCTGACAAGACCCAACTCAAAATTCACCTCTGTGAATGTCCTCATTCTTAGAAGATGCTTGCTGAACTGCTTGGGAGTGGATGTCACAACACCTCTTACTTACTGTCAAAGGAGTCAGCTATATGCCTCCGTCAACACCTAAGTATCCATGTGTCTGTGTCCAGTGATCTGTGTATTGAGAGACAAAGACAATATGGCAAACTGTGGTTGAATCTAGATGGTGGTGGTCGTCGTCTTTCAATTCCTCCATATGCTTGAAAAAATTCATGATTGTAAGTTGGAGGGGAAAAAAATGACCTCATCCCTGATAGTTTCCTCATTGCCTCTGACAAAATGAATTGGCCCTTTCTCTCTATTCCCATAACACTCTGTGTTCGCAACAGTACAGCATCTCACTACATTTTCCTATAATTTTCTCTTTGCATGGATTGTGAACCTGCAAAGCCACAGTTGCTGCACACAACGGACACTGTTTATTTGTGTAGTGACTGTCCTCTCCTGTAGGAGCTAGAAGCCATAGGAACAGGAAGTTACCATCCTCCAGCCGCCCTCCCATGCTCCGCTCTTCATCACGTGTTTGATCATGAGCACAGGGAAGGCACCTTGCTATGGAGAGAAGATAATAAAGGACCATTTATTGGGATTGACAGAATGTAATTTCAAACTCAGGAGAGCTAGCCCCTGTGACTGGTTCTATGACTAAGCGAGCTGTGTGACTGACCATGGGCAATCACCGACTTCTCTGTGTCTCAGTTTTCTCACTTGTAAACAGGGGGTAGTGATGTCTGTCTATCTTGCCCAACAAATGGGAGGAAAGTGTGTGAATGAGGTCTGAGAAATCTAAGATACATGCAAAGAATGCAGTGCTATCCTGATTTTTTGTTATTAAACTGAGCAAGACTTTGTCCTGACCTTGACCGGTGAAGAATTCTGAGTCACTGGGTTTTAGGGCAGGGGAGATGCTTTTTGTCTGTCAAGAATGGGAATTTCCACCCAGCTGGAAGTAATGAGCGACTATGGCTTGGGCCTCCTTTTCCCCACCCCACTCTCCCTTTCTTCTGACCAAGTGATGATTGCTGGGAAACAGACAGAACTGGGGACCTTAAAATAGAGCAGCAAATGTTTGAACTCTCTGCCCCAGGCTCGGTTGCACCATCACTCAACTTACACAGCACACACAGAGAGAAATCGGCTCACACGGCACCCAGCCCCCTGAGCCGGAAGACCGAGGCCATGGAAAAGTCACTCACTGATTCCAGAGAAAAGCGGTCATCCAGGAATGCAGTGTTTCGGGTGGCTGCCCAACCCCAGCTCCCTCCGTCCGGATGAGATGCTTTGCCCTGATGCTCCTGTATCCTCTAAGGCCAGGGGCTCCCCCAAGGACCAGCTCTTCGTGGAAGCAGTGGCAGTCTTGCTAGCCGTAGCAGTCTTGCTAGCCATAGCAGGGAAAGACAATGAGAGGCCTCTGGGGGAGAGGCTCCAGGACTCACGGGTTTCAGAAAAGCTTGACTTCCCAGGCTGTGAATGCTTAAGTTGGGGATGCTTATGTAACAAAACATGGGCAGACTCTGGTGTGGAGAGATGCCTCCAAGCCTAGACCCTCAGCTCTGTGACCCAACAGACCCAACAAACTCATCTGGTAAACTTTCAGCCTGATCCTAGGGAGAGGGTCCTTCCGGAGTGTGAAGGTTGAGGTGATGAGACAGGAGTCATAAAATCCTAAAAAGCAACTGTTATTCTAATTTAATTTCTCCTAAGTTCCATTCATTCATAAACGATCGGTGCCAGGCAACTGATCACATACATGCATTCATTTAATTGTCACAACTCTATGCAGGAACCGTCCTCACCCCTGCTTTACGGATGGGGAAGCTGAGAAACACAGAGGTCCACAATTGCCCAGCGGCAGCACCATGATTCAAACCCAGTGAGTCTGGTGCCAGGGCCCATGGGTATCACCGATACACTAGGCCAAGCAGCTGCTGGGCCCCTGGCAGTTGAGGGACCCCAGGGGAATATGGGGACAAGGTCCCTCAGGCAGCTGACTTTCAGGGAAGGAAAACAGGTCATGAACAAATATCAAATTGGTAAAAATCATTGCCAATAGTGATTAACACGATCAAGGAACTAGAAACAGGGGGAACTACTTTAAGTCAGGGGGTTTTGAAAGGCATACGAGTCAAGTTCCTGTTGCTAAGGACAGAAATGAACTTTCTCTGACTTAAAGAGAGAAAAAAATTTTGAAGGGTGTTTGGGGTAACCACAGAATTTTCAGGCAGTCTCAGAACACAAATCAGAACAAAGGGAGGCTCAGCAGCCAAAAATCCCTCCACAAAACCACTCTGATGAACGCCCAGCACGTACCCAGGGTTGAGGGTTACAAGCCTCAGTCTGCTCTGCACCACAGCTGGAACTCCCCAGACCCAGCCTGGAAACCGGATGCAGCCGCCACCGCGAACCCCGAAGTGGATTCTCCACCACCCCATGTCTTTGCATCACTGGCACCTGACTCAAGGTCCCAGAGGGGTGTGTCTAATTGGCACCATGCTGCTTCTGATGCAAAGTTCCAAGCTGTGCCTGCCAGGCATGGGCAGCTTCTGGCACTGGCCCCAGTGCTGCTGGATGTGCAGGCCTGCACTTAAGGCACGGGGAGGGGGAGATGCGAGGGGGTGCTGACTACGCATCCATTCTTTACTGAAGTTCCTCTCCCAACCCAGTGTGGCTGAGGCAGCCTTTCTGCACCACCTCCCCCCGCCGCCATGGGATTTCAGCCTCTCTTCCAAGAAAAGTAATAGCTACCAATTTTGAGGGCCTGTTCAATGCAAATCCTTCACAGACATCATCTCTACGGCATACCACCTCCTTGCAAGGTAGTTAATTATGCTCTCCGTTTTCAGATGCAGAATCGAAGGCTTGGGGAAGTGAGAAATCTCTTGGGCAAGTGGCTGAGCCCGTATTCGAACACTGGTCTGTTACGTTCTCAGGAGCACACGCTACCTCCCAAGGGGATTAAAATTCGGGCAAATTTTCAGCACTGAAGCGATCCTGCATTTCTGAATCCAAGACATCCTACATGGGGGGAAGGACCAGTAAACTCCATCTGGATTTAGGACCAGAAGCTTTACAGCCCTTTACCTGCCCATCACCTATGGCCATCTTGACACTCGAGGACTGCAGCTTTCCCAGCCTCTCAGGCAGCCAGGTTCTATAAGGCCGTTTGGCTAGGATCTCTGGTGTCTTCTTTATCAAGAGAGAACCCTCCACCTCGCTGAGCCTTACCCCACAAAGCCTCCAAACCCCTCTGGGGTTCCACACTTCTGGGTTTATACCGCTACAGTCAAGGCTCACTTTCATAAAATGCATATGGCCCTGAAACTGTACGTAAGTTGCATTTTTATGAATCAATTCTATATACTCATCGGCTTACACCATCATTTCAGAAATCGTTGCTAATCTCCAACTGCTCTCTGCTGCTCATTGACAACCAGGTACTTCAGCTTCAGATAGCATCCCCCTCTGCCTTCTCTACTTTTCTGTGAAAAGATCCAGCAGCCGATATTTAAATGTACCAGGGAAGCTTACCATTAATGGACTTCCAAGGGGAATCATCTTTTTTTTATTTTTAAGATTTTATTTTTATTTATTTGACAGAGAGAGACACAATGAGGGAGGGAACACAAGCAGCGGGAGTGGGAGAGGGAGAAGCAGGCTTCCTGCCGAGCAGAGAGCCTAATCCCGGGACCCTGGGATCATGATCTGAGCAGAAGGCAGATGCTTAATGACTGAGGCACCCAGGCGCCCCCAAGGGGAATCATCTTAAAGTGAAAAAATTGCTCCTTGATAAGAAAGATCATCCCCTAAGACATTCGTATTACGAATTGGGCGTTTTTCCCCCCTTGGTTTTAATGCATCAGATTCCATGTATATACTTAGTGGTCTAGTAATAAAACAGACTATTAAATGGATAATTTGCTCAAAGACAATGAAGAAAGAAAGAGAGAGGCAATGAGAATAAATATGGATTTCTGGGCCTTTTTGTTACAGGTTAATCGTGGGTCCCACAGCCAGTCATTCAAGACTCAGTTTCTCTCCTTGACACACGGAACACAGAATCTTTTGTATATTTCATGAGGCTGTCATGAGATTTTAATGAGGGTCTCTGGTCAAGTCCTTTGAAATAAGCAGAGTATTATTAGAATGCAATCGGTATGCATCTATTTGGAGAGCAGCATCTCACCTTATGGGGATGATGAAGAGGTTCCTGCCACTGCCTGCTAAGTGTCCCCCACCCCTGGCCAGGTTTCTACCTTCCCAAAGTGCTGGTGTCTGAATCGTTCCTAGAAAGGAGGGTTGGGACAACATCGTTCGCTTTTTTCTTCAAGGCCCCAACAACAAGACAAGCAAAATGGCTGGAAGGTTGAAGACTTAGTCTCTGGCTGCCGCTGGAAAGCAGCACAGCAGTGTTTCCCCTGACAGCAGACAGCTGCCGCGTTAGGTGTGAATCAAACATGTAAACCTCTGGAGATTTGTCTTTCACTTCTCCGAGACATAACTTAGCAGAATTGCTGAAAATATGGTGACACCTTGCCTCAGCATGAGGACTCTTGGGGAGATGGAGGGGAGGAGGGAAGGTTGCTCCGCACTAGTGCTCAGGAGCGATGCAGCCCCTATTAGCGTCCTCCCCTGTGCCTCCATGCCCTGATGCCATCTCTGCTCTCTAAGAAGCTCTAAGCTGAGCAGGCCCCCAGTTACCCCAGACACTTGGTGATGACATCTCTGGAGGCACGGGGGCTCTGCCTGGAGACCCCTGGGCCGGAATCAGGCTAGAAGTGAGCTTGGTTCCCCCATCTGTCCCCTGATTACCTGAGTTAGGAACCTAATCCATGTGTGTATACATGTGTACCTGTGTGCACACACATGTGTGATTCCTAAGCTAAAGGACCAAAATTCTCTCCAGAAATGTCAGCGGCTTCAGCTGCATTCATTTGTCTTCCCTTTGGAGGGCTGGCAAATCCCCTGATGACATGCAAGCAGGAAGACATGTTCTGCAGCCTCTTCCAGTGGTGGATGTAGAAGCTGGGGGCAGCCAGGGAGCCAACAGAAGCCTATCCAGAACTCCTGCACCCGAGGCCTGGGAATTTATTTTATGTCAATAGTATTTGGGACACTTGGCATTAGTTTATATGCAAATGTACATGTAGCAGCTATGAATCCCAGTCCATAAACTATTTTCTTTACTTCCTATAGCTTAACCTAATCTTTTCAGTTTGAGCATCTATTCCACAGACTGCTTGAGAAGCAAAAAAACAAAATAAGAATCAGATCCACCTAAGGTACCTCTCTGCAAAATGATATCAGTGTTATGAAACTTTCCGTAGCACCAAGACATGAAGCAGTGGGAATGAGTAGCCCTCTTTGAGCCTGTGTCCATTCAAGTTTCTGCTCAGACAGCTACAATCCCTATCTGTGATTAGGTCCAGCAGCCCCCTGCTACTGTGCTACTTTTCTTGCTGAACAAGAACCTTTTACAGTATTGTCTTATGGACTCCTTGCCCTCCCAGCCCTTCCTTTCTAGCATCTTGCTACTCCCTGGAAGCATCCCTGGAAAACAGATCACAGGCCCCCTCGGCTTTGATAACCAAGAAGCTGTTTACTCCTTCCTGCCCAAGCCCCAGGAGAATCTCTTTTGAATGGTAAGACCAAACTCCTCCAAAAAGGAGACTTACAGATGCCGGCATTTGAGGCTCCCCATGGAAAAAAAAAAAAAGAAACAAACAAACAAACAAAATTGTTCTAAAGCCCTGTTCATGCACATAGAGCCTCCAATGACACTCTTAGTGTTTTGCTCTTAAATATGAGTGAACAACTAAGGATTGCCAGACCTTAGAGCAAAATCTCAAACATGAAAGAGACCAAAACAATGGTAAAAAGGAACCTGGGAGAAACAGAAACAATGGAGGGAACAGAATAAAAAGTAAACAAACTAAAACAAAACAAAATCCATCATTAGTATCCTTAGAGAAGCAGGAGAAAATATTGCATTTGTGAAACAAGAACAGAGTTTTGTTTTGTAAAAAATAATCAGAGAAAAAGTACAAGCTCTTGGAAGTTAAAAATATGTTAGCAAAAAAGAAAATGAATTAGAGTATAAAGACTAGGGGCCTTATTTCTAACTAGTAGGAATGCAAGAAGGAAGTGGGGGGACAGAGAAAACAGTGGGAAAGAAATTATCAAAGAAATAATACAAGCAAATTTGCCCCAAAGTCAAGCATAAATCTCCAAACTGACAAGGCCTACCACGTGTTCATATAAAATGTAAAAAGCCCCACATGAAACCTTACATTCTTATAAATTCAGACTCTGAAACAAAAAGGGGATCCTAAAAGTTGAGAGAACATGGTGAGGGGGACCGGGGGACAGACCAAAAATGATGACTAGGGATCAGGATGACATCAGTTTTCTCAATCACAATATTGAAAATGGAAGACAATAGTAATGCCTCCAAAATTCTAAGTGTAGACCATTTCCAGCCTGGAATTCTATACCACCCAAGTCAAGAATAGGCAGAGAAATAGATTCTCAGTGAGCAAGGTCTCAAAAAAAATGATCTCCAATGTACTCTTTCTTAGAAAGCTACTTCTGGAAAATATGCTCTGTTGAAATAAAAACAGAGGACGGGTTGGAGAATTAGGAGACAAGAGAGAGGTGAAAGGAATTCTCAGGAAGTCAGCAAAGAAAAGGGTTACAACAGATAGACAGCCAGAAGATCAACCAACTTCTAATAAGGGAGTCAGAGAACTCCAGGAGAGCCTTCGGGATGTGGGATAACTGACAGTCTTAACAACGTGGAAATGTTATTGAGCAGAGTTTCACAGAGCTATGAGAGTATGTAAGAGAACTTAGTCAAGTGTTGACATAAAACTACAAAAAGGAAAATTAAAGGCAATTATTAGGGACGCCTGGGTGGCTCAGTTGGTTAAGCAGCTGCCTTCGGCTCAGGTCATGATCCCAGCGTCCTGGGATCGAGTCCCACATCGGGCTCCTTGCTCATCAGGGAGCCTGCTTCTCCCTCTGCCTCTGCCTGCCATTCTGTCTGCCTGTGCTTGCTCTCCCTCCCTCTCTCTCTCTGACAAATAAATAAATAAAATCTTTAAAAAAAAAAATAAATAAAATAAAGGCAATTATTAACCCCAGGAAAAACAAAAAAAAAGTGCTAGAATTGATATGTAATTAAATACATTAATTGGTTTAATAGTAAACAATATTTATACAATTATGATAACAAAAGCATTGTTAACCAGAAATAGGGGAGAGCTAGAAGAAGAGAAGGAGGGAATGTACATGAATTTAAAACCCTCATTACCATTATCAGAAATCTATAACTAATGTCTAAAATTGATAAGCAAACAGCAAACTCTGTGAGTTGGAAATATAGGGGACATAACAGATGAATAATTTGGAGTTGAAAGTGACTTTCTCTTTGGAAAAGGAAGCAGGACAGAGGGAGAGGAATAAGAAATCGCTAATTTTTATTATGGTTTTTTTCTTACATATATAACTTAAAACTAATTACCCAATAATGTTTTTATTTAAAATAAAAGTATATTAAGTAAATAATAAAAATTAACCCCACTGGTCATGTACACAAAACAGATGCATAAACAGATCAGTAGAGAAAAGAATTACAGGTCCTACCCATACACAAGGTGTATGGTGTGGACGTAAAAGAGAGAGAAGATCATTCCACCAAAGGGAGGAAGGCCAATTAAGTCCTGACTTCTGCTTTTCCATCTTATTCAGGGACACTGCTGCCTATGTGCATATACAGAGGTGGTTCACTCGAAAAAACCTGAGAAGCAAGGTAGAAACTCATCAAACGTTCCTGGAAAGGTGGAACGGTCTGAGGTTAATACTCCAAACCCGAGCCTCACACTGCCTGAGTTCGAATCCTGTCTCTACCACCTACTTGTTACATCGTTTTGGACAATCTACTTATGCTCCTCAGTCTCCTCAAGTGTTTCTACCCCACAGGATTATTTCAAGGGTTAAATGAGTTAATGTATAAGGGGCTCAGAACGATTATTGGTACATCTCAGTATTCTCTCAGCAGCCACCAGGTGAATCCGCTGAATGCGGGCACCGGATAAGCAGTGCGCGTGTGCGCGCGCATGCACGTGTGTTGGGGGTGTATGTCAAGGGTGTGTGGATTACAAAGAGCTCTAAGCCTATCCCTGCCCTCCAGGAGCTTAAGGAGGAGGTAGGATTTGGGGAAGAGGGAACACCTATAATTAAGCATATTATCAGCAATAATGACCAGTAGCACGATGCAGAATGGGGAGGCTTGTTTCCTAGAGACGTGGCTGTCGATATGTGCTCCACTCCATGGGAGGGTCTAGGAGACACTTTTTATTTTTTCCTTTTTTTTAAAAAAAAGACTTTATTTATTTATATGGGAGAGAGAGAGATCACAAGTAGTCAGAGAGGCAGGAAGAGAGAGAGGGGGGAGCAGGCTCCCTGCTGAGCAGAGAGCCCGATGTGGGGCTCGATTCCCGGACCCTGGGATCATGACCTGAGCCGAAGGCAGAGGCTTTAACCCACTGAGCCACCCAGGTGCCCCTAAGAGACACTTTTTAGATGCCTCTTCATACACTTTTCAGCAAGTACCCCCTTTCTCTAGGAATTTGCCTTCCCCTCTCGCTTTTCAGCAAGTACCCCTTTCTCTAGGAATTTGCCTTCCCCTCTCGCCTCCACGCAGTAGCAGCAGAAGCTGCTATGTCCTGCCTCCTTGCCTCCTTGACCCAGGATACACACCCAAATCAAGCTGAGCCAGTCAGGCTCTTACCTGAGAATTTTGGACCCAAGACTGAGGGATAGAATGTTTTCTCTCTTTATTTCTTTGTGTTAGGACTTATATGTAAACATGAAAGCTATTGCCCATTTTTTTGCCATGGGAACTGGGAACAAGGAAACAGAAAAACAGTCTGTAAGCAGAGAAAACAGTGTGGCAGATACACAGAGAGAAACCAAAGCGGGAAGAGAGACAGGGCTTCTGGATTCCTGAGGTTTTGCTCACTGTTTCTGATCCCAACCAGGTTACAGCCCTGTCTAGATTCCATGGGATGCCCCAGTACTCTGGCCAATGCCCCACCTCTTTTTAAAAATTTTATTTATTTGGGGCACCTGGGTGGCTCACTTGTTAAGCGTCTGCCTTCAGCTCAAGTCACGATCCCAGAGTCCTGGGATCAAGCCCCACATCAGGCTCTCTGCTCAGTGGGAGGCCTGCCTCTTCCTCTCCCACTCCCCCTGCTTGTGTTCCCTCTCTCGCTCACTGTATCTCTCTCTGTCAAATAATAAATAAAATCTTTTTTAAAAATTTATTTATTTATTTGATAGAGAAATCACAAGTAGGCAGAGAGGCAGGCAGAGAGAGAGGGGGAAGCAGGCTCCCCACCGAGCAGAGAGCCCGATGTGTGGCTCGATCCCAGGACTCTGAGATCATGACCCGAGCGGAAGGCAGAGGCTTAACCCACTGAGCCACCCATGGGCCCCCCAAAGCCCCCTTTTATTAATGTTTGTTTGAATTGAATTTATATTGCAAACCAAAATTTCTTTAGTAATAGAGGAGGTCTTCCCTCTCCTTGTTCCTGTACCGGCAGGGAAAAAAAAAAAAAAAGATATGACCATATTCCTTGGTCTGGTGAGACATTTGGTAAATCTAAACCTGGAAAAACCCAAAGGAGTCCTGAGGGTTTCACTGAGATAGAATCTGGCTCTGGGCCCAGGCCAGAGCAGCTCTGCTTCCTGGGATGGACTTGGACAATGGAATGGGCTCAAAACAAAGAGTGAACAGAGACTGTGGGCTGTGGGAGAAGTCAAGGCCATCTGGCTGAGGTTCGTTAGCACTTGAAGTCAGAGGCGGAGGTTGGAGGACTGACAGGGGAAGGCAAAGAGGACCAGTAACCACAGCAACAGAAAGGTGAGAAGGAGGGTCAGTAGCTACTAAGGCAAAGGTGAATTAGAGGAGGAGGTAACAAAGCAAGATTCAAGTGCAGACTGATAAGTGGTACCCTTGTCACCCATTAACTATTCCTCTTCTGCCCATTGTAAGCTAGGCAGCAAAATTTGGGGACAAAGGAATGAAAGACCAGCTTTTCAAGACTCTACTGTGGAGATGAGTCGTGGAATTATGGAGAGTTTCCTTTGTGTGTCCCTTGGTAGGCATGGCTGAGGAGTCACTGATGAGCAGTCAGAGGCACCACTCAAATCTACAATTCAAATACTCCAAAGAAGCTAAGATCAGAGATCATGCCTGACTGGAAAACCTGAGAAGCCTTCCTAAAGGAAGTGGACCTAGAAAGATCTATAAAATTTAGACATCAAAGACCAAGGTTTGCAATATCCAGTCGCCAGGTAGGATTCCTCTCTGCAGCTCCACCTCCTGAGGTCTTAACCCAGAAGATGCTCAAAAACTATGTACCTAATTAAGTTGGATTCCAGGCAAAAGGGATAACATAATAAAGGCAAGGGTTGGAGCTATATATATTGGAGCCATGAATAGTAGTCCTGTTTGTGGCCATATGAGGCCACAATGGATCTGTGGAAGACATATTAAAGAGGCGAGTTGAGGCCAAAGCTGTAAGTCAAGAATGACTGATCAGTCCTTGAACGCCTCAAGGACGAGGACCATGACATTTAGCTTAGCCTGTCTCATCATGGGCTCACCTATGCAGAATAGATGCACAGAAATTAGTCCATTTAATTTAGGACCTAGTGCACAGAAACTATTTTTGCACACAACTTTTAGCATGAAACCCACTGACATAGTAAATGCTTTGGAGTGTAGACCTATGTCTGAATCCCTCTTGACTGTTGGGGGTATACTTTCTTCTGATTCCTTGTGTTTTCTTGTGAAGGGACTGCCCTAAAGTTATTCTTACAGATTCTCCCCCCGAACTTGTTCCCCAACTTTACCCAGTCCTACCCATGGAAGTAGCAACTCACTGGTCCGTGAGTTTGGAAAAAGGAAATGGGCATGCCCAAAGTGGTTTGTCTCCAGGAAGCCTGCAAACCCTACTCTGTGCTAAGTTTAGTGGGGCCCCGGGGGGGAAGCTCGCAATTTCAGAGTTCAGTTCAGTTCAGGAGAGCCTATTAGCAGACCCATTTGGCAGCACCCCTCAGCCAAGCCTTCCAAACCAGCTTTTATCAGTAATAAAGTTGACATTTTCATCATTGTACGCCTGACTCCCTAGTCAGAGCTCAGAAGTCAGGAAGTGAGTGGAGAAAAGGACTGTTAGTTATTGTCTCCCTGAGACACCAACGATCACTGGCTTGAGCATTTCTTACCAATATGATGGATGTGATGGTAATGGCCATCACATAGGGCTCAATGAAAATTCTCAAAGATAATACATTAGATGTTTCTTAGTTCAGTCTGCTATTAACAAAGATATCATAGACCAGGTGGCTTAAACAACATTTATTTCTCACTATTCTGGAGACTGGGATGTCCAAGATCATGGTATGGATACTCTGCAGAGAGCCAGCCTCTTTTCTCTCTACAAGAGGGCCACCTTGGCCTCACGTGGTAGAGAGAGTGAGTACCCTGGTCTCTTCCTCTTCTCATAAGGACATGAACACCATCATAGGGGCTCTGCCCCCTTGAATCATCTTTACATATCATCTCCCAAAGCCCCCACCTTCTAATACCATCCCAGTAGGGGCTAGAGTTTCAACATATGAATTTGGGGGAGGGGACAAAAACAAGCTGTTTTTTACAGATGCTATGTAAATGTTGGTTCTCTTTTTGGACATCCTCTTCTATAGGCATATCCCTACAAAGGCAGAGTCTATATTATTCTGTAGGTCTAGCATGTTTTTTGATGTTTTGTAGAAGTTCGAAAAGTGGAAATGGTAAACGTAGGGCTTCCCTGCAACTGATTCATTTCTGGCCATATTGTTTCAAACAGCTTTATTGTGGATAATCAACACACAATAAAGTGTACATATTTAAAGTATAAAATCTGATGTTTTGACTTATGTAAACACCAGAGAAATCATCACAAAAGAGTGAGCAATCAGGGTGCCTGGGTGGTTCAGTCAGTTCAGTGTCTAACTTTGTTTCAGGTCATGATCTCAGGGTCCCAGGATGGAGCCCTTCTCCACGCTCAGCAGGGAGTCTGCTTGTCCCTCTGCACTTCCAGCCCTCGTGCTCTTGCTCTCTCTCTCTCTCTCAAATAAATACAATCTTTAAAAACAAAACAATACCAAAACAAAAAATCAGTGAGCAATCTATTACCCCCCCAAAATTCCTTCAAGTCCCTTTGTGATCTCTGCTTCCCACTTGGCCCTGCTCTCCTGTCCCCAGATAGCCACTGATCTGCCTTCTGTCTCTAAGAATTAGATTACATTTTCTAGGATTGAATATAAAGGGAATCACAGCATATTCTTCTTTTTGTCTGTCCACTCATATTTTTGAAGAGGGGTAGTAGTTATCAATGGTGGAGGAACACTGATCATAGAACCGAGGGACCAGGGCTCTTGTTCTGAGTAGATAGTAACAGGCTGTGTGACCTTGGACAGGTCATGTAACACTTCTGTGCCTCAATTTCCCTTACCAGTAATAGAGGGAATAATAGTGTCTGTACTACCTCACAGATTCATTTATGGTAGAAAGACTACATGAGGTACAATACTAGAAGATATATTCCGTACCCCGTGTATGTAGCTAGATGATATTTGACAGTATTAATTTGAGGGGTTTTTATCACTACTTAAAATCTCCTCTTCCCCTTCCTCTTTTCAAGCAAATAACTGACTCTGTACCTTCTTTTGTAAGGGAAGTAGTGTATAGAGTGGGAAAACAGAATCAGTCTACAGATCTACCTGGCTTTAGATTTCTGGACTCTCAGCCTTGAGAAGGGTATGGGTTTGCAGAAAAGTAAAAAAAGGGCTTTGTGGGTTCATAATGATGGTGGCTTAGGGAAGTAGTGGAGAGGGTGTAGAGAACCAGGTTCTCAAACAGTCCTTCTGCTACAGCATCCACCCCTCCTTCTCCCTCCTGATTCCTCTGGTACCCGAGCCCTTCTGGGATTCTGCAGGCCAATGAACTTGACTCTTGTCGGTCAACAACCCCATCCCTTCACCTTTTCCCCTTTGGGGTCAGGTTTGACTCCATCCTCTCATAAGTCATTCATCATTTCTCCATCTGCTGTCTCCACATATCGTTGTGGGTTATCCAGTTTCACCGAGCTAAAGTTTATTTTGAAGCTTCTTGTTCTCCTAGTTGTTTGTGAGCTATTCTCCAGAGAGGAAGGGTCCAGAAAGTTATTTACACTGCTTTCTTGACATTGAAAACTAATGAATTCTTTGCCTAACACTTTTTTATGGAAATATCATCTACATGCGCAGGTCTTACCTGTTTTAGTTCAAGGAGTTTTAACAAACATATCACCCATGTATCCCATGTCCCTAGTAAGATCTAGAATATTCTCATCACCCCCAGATAGTTTCCTCATATCTCTTCCCAGTTTCCTGCTACCATCCTACCCCATCTGTAACCAAGTACTTAACTTTTGTTTTTGCTCTTATTATTGTTTTAGCATAGATAAGTTTGCCTGTTGTAGAATTTCATGTAAGTGGAATTATAGAGAATGCAGTGTTTTGTACCTGGCTTCTTTTTTTAATTATGTTTATAAGTAATACATTTCTTTTCATTGCTGAGTAGTGTTTCCTACGATATGATAGACCATGATTTGCTTATCCATAGTCCTGTTTATCTGGGTCATTTCAAGTTTTTGCCTATTGTGAATACAGCTGTTATGAACATCTGTACTTGTCTTTTTGTGGACGTGTTTTGAGACCCGTGAGTGGAGCAGCCAGGCCAGAAAGTAGATCCATATTTAGCTTTAAAGAAACTGTCAGACTGCTTTCCGAAGTGCTTTGTACCATCTTGTGTTCCTACCAGCTCTGGATAAGAATTCCAGTAATTCCCCATCCTTGCCAAACCTTGTGATTAGAATTTTCATTTCACATATTCTAGTGGGTGCGCAATGAATCCTCACTGGTGGTTTTGGCATAATTTTTCCAAATGTTCCCTAGTCCCTAGGGGAGCCTCTTAGAGCTCTGGGCAGGGGTCTCCGAGCCCTCTTTTGGGTTGTCATTTGTCCTTCACAAGTGGGCCTGTTTATGGGCAAGAGAGAATCATTAGGATGGTATGCTAAAAGTCGCGTGGGTTTCTGTGTTCACAGAGGGCAGTAACTGCAGTCCATTGAGAGATCGTTCCTTGGCAAAGAGAAATATTCATATGTCATTTGCGAACTTAGAAAAAAGGTTTCATAGGCCACAAGTGAAAGATTACGTAACCATTGACATCTATTAAAAAAAATCTAGCTGTACCTTCATGGGTTCAGTGCTGTGGATAAAAATAATTTGGAGGCAGAGAAAGGATATAAGAAAAAGTTTTATAACTATGATTTGAAGAAACACTTGGGAGTCCATCCAAACTGTTAAGGACACAAAGCTGTCTCAAATGCTGGCACCACTGTTTACAAATTAGCTGTGGGCAAACCGTTGGATTTGCATTTCCCTAATGACTGATGGTGTCAACCAGTTTTTTCAATTTGGTTTATTGGACATTGATATACATCCTTTTGTGAAGTGTCTGTGTGAGTCTTTGACCAATTTTTAAAATTGTTCTTTGATTTGCATTGAGTTGTAGCAGTTCCTTACATATTCTGGCCACAAGTTTATTGTCTAATGTATGTATTGTAAATACATAGAATGCATGTGAATATCTTCTCTCAGCCTGGATTCCCTGTTTAACAATGTGATTTGATAAACAGAAGTTTTAAATTTTTATATAGTCTCATTTATCATTTTCCTCTTCTACGCTTAGCGCTTTTTTGTGTCCTAAGAAGCCCTTACCTATCTTCAAGTCAGAAAAGTATTCTCCTTTTTTCATCTAGAAAGTTTATGCTTTTTGAGCTGGCCTCTGAGAAGCCCTAGGAAGGCCTGGAGGGGAAAGGGTGAAGTGTAGCCAGCTTCACCCAGACATTCTACCTCCTTTGCTTCCTCTTTCCTCTGTCTCCACCTCAATCAAAGCAGGCTTCCCTCTGCATTTTATGTACTGGGTTTTGGGAGGGTTTTTTTGTTTTTGTTTTTGTTTTTTAAGATTTTATTTATTCATTTGAGAAAGAGAAAGAGAGCACAAGTGGGGGGGGCAGAGTGGGAGAGAGAGATGCGGACCACCCCCCCCCCCCCAACTAAGCACAGAGCCCAAGCTCAATCCCAGGACCCTGAGATCACGACCTGAGCCAAAGGCAGATGCTTAACCCACTGAGCCACCCAGGTGCCCCTGTACTGGGGTTTTAATTAAAATTTAATTTAACCAAAAGGTTTGTTCTCTTTCTCTCTTTTTCTTTCTTTCTTTCTTTCTTTCTTTCTTTCTTTCTTTCTTTCTTCCTTCCTTCCTTCCTTCCTTCCTTCCTTCCTTTCTTTCTCTTTCTGGCTACTCCACTGGACTGTAAATTCCTTGAGTACAGGAACTACACAATCTTTTGCTCTCTGTTATGTCTTCAATTATGCACAGTACTTGCGCACCTTGTGAACACTTAAAACAAATTTTTAATTGAAATAAATCTAACCAAACTTGAAATGGGAAGAGAGACTCTATTCATTTAGCCAAATCTTACATAATATGTACTCCTGGGCTTCAGATCTGGGCCAGGCTCCTATGAGGGGAGAAAGACTCCCAGTGGGAATGCGATCAGAGGCCTCTGCCTGCAGCAGTCTCCATAGGAAGCAGTAAGAAAAGCATTGCCTTACACTTATGTAACTTTTACTATTTATAAAACACCTTCATATACCTTACCTCCAAAAAAAGAAAGACCTTTCCCTATTTGTAAAGACAGGCAAATGGGGTGCCTGGGTGGCTCAGTGGGTTAAAGCCTCTGCCTTCGGCTCAGGTCATGATCCCAGGGTCCTGGGATGGAGCCTGCCTCTCTCCCTCTCTCTGCTTCTCTGCCTACTTGTGATCTCTGTCTCTGTCAAATAAATAAATAAAATCTTAAAAAAAACCCAAAAAACAAAAAAAAAAACTGGCAAATACCCCCAGAGTTTCAAATACATGGGAGAGTACAGGGAGAGAGGAGGCTGGCCACATTTACAAGTTGGACAGATTCTGACCCCTCAGAGTGATGAGGACTGAAAGGGCCCTTTTTAAGCAGCCCCCCCTTCCCCAAAATTCCAAATGATGCTCAAGATCTCCCAGAGTTTTATCCCGTCAGGCGAAGGCCTTTATCCCAGTCAAATTCTAGTCACCCTCCAGTTTCGATGTGTTGAGGCAGGATGGGTGGTGTGAGAAGGTCAGTAATGGCTATAGGGGGACATATTTCCAGTGGGGATGCTGAAGGCCTCCAGGGTCTCCCTTCTGGGCCTCATAACTGTGTTCTGGCCGAAACCCACAGCCCCCACCCCCACCTCTAGACAGGCAGGTGTGACCTAAAAAACAGGATGCCTTTACTTCCTGTCTGTGGCAGCCTCCCCCACCCCAATGCCTGGTTTCTGCCCCCACATTTTCACTATTGATCTTGGGGTAACCCCATCTGACCTAAGAAACTGTCCCAATCTGTTTCACACCTAGAAAATGAGTACTTGGAGACATTCTGATGGTTAGATACTGTGAAGATTTTTTCTTAAGTATATAAAAAGCTCAGCACCAGACCTAGCACATCATGAGTGTTCAATACATCCTCTGAAAATAAGTACAGAGTTCACCCTGGGCTTCCGGTCTGTCTCACAGACCTAGACCTAATCATGCTGCTGGGTTGGGTTAAGTCACTTTTTTGGGGAAAAAGGAGGTAACTTTCTCAGGTCAAGCCCGATGACTTTTAAAAGACCCATGGGTTGTGAAATCACCCGTATCCCCAAACCATCTGTCCAACTTCCATCACCATTGGGGTTCTCCAGAATTGCTTTCCAGTGACTTCTTTTCCTTTCCAGGACCACTGTGGCTGTCTCCTTCCCTCGGTTCTATCAGACCCAAGAGCTGAGAGAAGAGGAGTACGTGTGATTGCCACATCTCCAGGCATCCTGTTCCGACAGATAGGAGGCTCGGGATGCGGGGATAGAAGTCAGGGGACTGCTTCCAACTCCATGACAGATGTCACCCCGCTCTTCCACCAAACTTAACAGCACTGAAACTCAAAATGACACTTTCTTGTCAAGTCTGAATCAGGTATTTTCGACTCTAACTGGAGTGAGTCTATCAATCCCTTGGAGGAAAGCTGGAGCTCTGGAGAGCTTTCAGATTCAGCAAACAGTTTTTGGATGTCTGCTGCGTGTCAGGTAAGCACTGTAGTGTGTGTGTGTGTGTGTGTGTGTGTGTGTGTGTGTGTGTGTGTGTGTGTTTAATTTCTATTCCCAGTTGCACAGTACAGATAAGGAAAGCAGGGCTCCGTGAGACTGAGGGACTTGCCTACCTACAGGCAGCAAGTGGAAAGGTCAGTTTTCTAACCAAAGTTTATAGCCCCAGGTCCAAATCCACTGTTCTTTCCATTAGATTGCTCCTGGTGCCGCTCCTGGTGCAAGCCCAGACCACCTCTCCTAGCATTCTCCTAGAATATTACAGACCACATCAGCCTCTCACCTCTCAGAACCAGCAGCATGGCCACATGTTCATTTTACCGGCAGAAGCTGCCCAGGCTCAGAGTTTTGTCTCGTTCTTTCTATCCACTGATAGGATGCAGGGCATGTAGGAAAGCAACCGTTTCCTGGGAGCACTTAACAGTCTCAAAGCCTTCTCATACATATTGCCTGCATTCCTCCGTACCACAGGATAGACAAGCTTCCTTTGCTCTGCTGGGGGAGAGGAGAGGAGTGGGAAGGAGGAAGGAAGCAGAAGGAAATTAATGAATGACTTAGGATCCATTCTTAAAGGACCAAAGCACTAAGGATACTGATTTATAGGGAGCAAGATCAGGTCCATGGTTGGCTGGAAACATTGAGATTAACTTGATTTCTTGAGTACCTACTGGATGCCAGACAGTGCATTAGTAGGTTGTTATGAACATTACCTCATTTAATGCAATCCTATAATCTCTGCAATCATATTTTTAAAGGATTTCAGGGCATAAAACTGAGCTAATCTTTATAATACTTTATTCATTCACACTATCCTTATTGGTCCATGCTTGGATCTTAATTATTTTTATTTCAATCATTTACTTTAGTGATCTGAAGAACACTCTTGAACCTACATCTAACCCAAAAATTAGAATACTAACGGTAATTTACCTCTACTCATGTGTTCCTTCCCTACATTGTCACAAATTAAAATAATGTACCAGCCCTCTCCTATAGTTAATTTTCATAAGAGACTAGTAAGACCGGCTTTCGACTATCTTGTCCATTATCTCTCGATAACAAAATAAATAAGTTTTTCTACATGATTAAGAAAAATCCTTCCCTATCTCCCCTTACAAGAGGCCAACCCCATCCCCCATCACTTCTTTGTTCTTTTTTAGTTTTATTGTATGTACAGGGGAACCTTAAAATATATTGTTTATTTTGATTATATTTAAATTTTAATAAAAGGACTTGCTTTTTAGCTTAACATTATTTTGCTAGGATTCACCCATATTGTTGTTACAGTACAACTGCAGGCCAATCCATTTTCACGGCTATATGAATTCCGTTGTGTGAATGTGCCACAATTTATCCATTCTTCTTTTGAGAGCCTTCTGTGTGGTGTCCAATCTTTTGCTATTGCTACTAAGTGCTACTGTTGCTACTTAGTGCTACTAAGAACACTCTTGGGCACTTCTTTTGATGTTCACATATTAAAATATTTCTGACGGTTATATATCTAGGAATGGAAATAGCTAGGCCCATTTTCCAGATGTGGAAACTGAGGCTCAGAGAGGTTCAGGAAACTGTTCAAGATCACACAACTGGCTGATAACCAGATCCAGGATCTGAATCCATGACTGCCATGAGGAACAGAAGCGAGGAAGCCCTGGGAGAGAGGGGATGTAGGGGGCAATTGGAATAACAAGGAAACTATGTTTTGTCATCGTGAGACTAGAACTTAGAGTTACTGAATGTTTTCAGCACTTTGCATACCCGTCCTCATGGCTTTGGCCTGTGCTGGGCTTGGGAGGCTCCAGAGGTTGGAGCGAGCCCTGGTTTTGGGTGAAGTCACTTGCCCTTTAATCCCCAGGGCTGAAAACTTGGTTACTAAAGTGGCAAACCCCTCTGGGTTTCAGAAGCCTCCTGTTCCCAGGGCACCTCCTCACTCCTACCACAGAAAGCGCTCCCATACTCTGCCCCTGCCCAGCACCACCCTCCCCTACGGCACTTAGACTCTGCCAGAGCCTCTCCTGTCCTTCCTCATGGGAAGCCTCAATCCTCAGCCGCCCTGGGCCGCCGGCCTGCTCCCTCCACCCTGAAACACACACTACAGAGTGAGGCCACCCACAGAGCCATTTAATCATCCTGAGTGCAAGGCCACACCGAGGGCACAGGGGCCAGGAAGGGAAAACAGGACCTGCAGCTGTGCTCTGATGTCAGTGATGGGGCAGATGGGTATTCAAATAAAAATGAAAATTACCAGGCAAATATACCCTTGGCAGAGCAGCTGTCCGCCGGCCTCAGGCTTACAGGATTCCCAGATCTGCGTGTATTTAAGTAATGGCAGGGCCTATAAAATCCCTCCCCAGAGGGCCCCCAGGCACAGATCCTGTTCTGGACAGAGGCCTCACTCTTTCCCAAGCCCACAGACTTGCCCTCACCCACGCCTTCAACTTCTAATGGAATTTGCAATCTGTTTTAAGGAAGATTCGAATTTGAAAAATTCCTATCGAAGTCCTATAGATAGAGGGTCAGGGACATCTGTGCGCCGGGAGGACAGCCCCGTGTCACCTTGGATCATCAGGGAGCATCCAGGCATTCACTGTGTGTCCTTTAAGAGGCCTGGACAGCAGAGGCTGCCTTCCAAGAAGGTTCGAACTTGACTCTTGCCCTTGCTTATACTCTGGGTTAAAAGAGGAAGAAAATGAATGACAGATGAAAAGTTAAATAAATAGCTTAGCTCTCCTGTAGAAGAAGTGATCTAGAGAGGTCTCTGCTTCAGGAAGGCAAAGCACAGCCCCGGGGAGCAGCAGAAGGCCGTGGCCAGGAGCTCGGTGCTCATCCGACGCGTTCAGTCTGCAGTCCCATCCCGCCATTCACCTGGGGTAGTGGCAATACCCCTCAGAGCCACATGTGCCTTTCTATAAAATGGGACAATAATGCCTGCTCCCTGGGGTAGCTGTAAGGATTGAACAATAAGATGTTTTTAAGTGCCAGCTATTAAAAAAAGTAAGTCCCGGGGTTGGCCTGTGTGGCAGGGTGACTGTAATTAACAAAACGGTGTCTCTGAGAGTCAATCTTAAAAGTTCTCATTGCAAGGGGGCACCTGGGTGGCTCAGTGGGTTAAGCCTCTGCCTTCAGCTCAGGTCATGATCCCGGGGTCCTGGGATGGAGCCCCGCATTGGGCTCTCTGCTCAGCGGTGAGCCTGCTTCCTCCTCTCTCTGCCTGCCTCTCTGCCTACTTGTGATCTCTCTCTCTTTTTCTGTCAGATAGATGAATAAAATCTTTTAAAAAAAAATGTTCTCATTGCAAGAAGAGAAACGTGTTGCTATGTGAGGTGATGCGTGTTAACTAGACTCCTTTCATGCCCATTTTGCAATATATACAAAGAGCAAATCATGAGGGTGTACACCTGCAGCTAATAAAATATTAGATGCCAATAATATCTCAATTAAAAAAAAAAACAAACAAAAGCCAAAACAAGGATAGCCCTGTCTCATCATGATGAGGGGGAAAAAGAAAGTGTTCATAGGACACGGGCTTATAGTACTCCATGAATAGCACTGATCCCTCCATAAAGAACTGAGGGCCCATACCAAGTTCTCCGCTCCAGCCGGGCGATTATCGGACACGTTCTATTTCCTCACCTTGTCTGTCTCTTTCCTCTCTTCCTTGATTGGTTGTGGATGTGTACAGATAGCATTTTTCCTTACACCTTTAAAGAATATCTCCCTGCTCCCCTGTCCCCGCCAAGCACCCCCTCCTCAAGCACTGACTCCCCACTCCCCAGCCCTGGCACCCCCAAAGATGGGCCTTGGAGGGGAAGCTGGACTGGTCCCTGTTCAAGGGCAAGGGCAGGAAGCCAAAGGTCCTGAATGTCTCCACAGCAGCCTGGCATGGCTGGCCTCTGCCTGGCCCACTGCTGGACTGTCTGGCTCCGGGACAGATGCTTCCCCGGAGACAGGGAAGTGGAAGCAGGGGCAGGTGCTACCAAGACAAAAAGGCTGGCAGACAGGCCAGCTGCCAGAGGGTGGAGGGGGCCCTGTGGGTGGGACCTGAGGTGGGGCGGGGGGAGGGGGCACATGACGAGCATCTGGGCCGCCACACCCTGCTCACGGCTGGCCTCCCAAAGCTAATGGCCCAGGCAGACCATGCTGAACGCACCCTTTATTCTCGAGGCCGGACTCCCTCACTCCTCCTCAAAAGTGGGCTTAACCCAGGCTGGTGAGCAGGTGGCCAACAGCTGCTCCCTCGACAGGGCAAGACTGTCTCCGTGGCTACAAAACAGGCCCAGATGCCACCCCTCTGCGTGAGAATGTTTCCTCCTGGCTGAGACAAATCCCTCGGCAGAGCTGCCTGAAAAGGGCCATTTGCCAGGGGGGAGGGGCTGAGTCCCACAGCTCCCCTTGGCTGCCCACAGGCACTATCTCCCCTCCTCTCCCGCAAGACCCCTTTCTCTTAGCAACTGCCAGCCCTGAGTCAGGAAAGCAAACCAATATATTCTCACGGGTAATTGCTGTCTATTCATCTCCCCAAGACTCAACTCCATGCAGGGAGAGGAAGTTTGCCCTATCAGCAGGTTACCGTCTGGGGGATTCTGTGATTTGAAGGTGATTATGATGCAGAAGGTCCTAGAAGCTCCCTTCCTAGCTCCTCACCCCTTCCTTGCCATTTCCCATGAGATGCTGCCAATCTAGGTCATGAACAGTTAGGGACTTAAATCATCCTCCGTATTGGTTACAACTGACCGGAGAAAGCACCTCCTGGAAAACCCTGACCATTTCATTTTTAAAACACAGGATCAAAATAATTCCCCTTGACATCCCAGCAGACACACACACCGCCTTTCTGTATTCGAGGCGGGCTCCATTCGATCTACTCCAGCACCACCTACTACCCCGCACCTTGACTGAGAACGTCCAACATCAGTTACATTTCACGTGTTTCTCCAAAGGCTACAAGTCAAAAGTCTAATCCTGGCTCCAGCATAAACTAGGTCAGAGCATACCAAAAGGGCCAAGCAGTTGATTTGGTTTTGCACGGCATGGGATTTTGTTTTTAGACTCTTCCAACTCAAAGTTCAGTTAATTTGTTTGCATTTTGTGTGTCTCATTGGAAAGCCTGCATGACAAGTGAGAGTGATCCGTATTCTATTTAGGTCATAGGGCATGTAAGGAGGGGTCCTAGTACCCTGGCTGGGGCAAGCCCCCTGTTGAATGAAAGGCACTTTGTTTTCTTTCTAGGGACAGAGGTCCTGTTTTTCAAATACAGCTTACATTCGACCTAATGTGATAAACTTGCCAACCGCCCCAGGACAGGCTCTGGGATGACTGCAAACCAAAGTTTGGATCTCCAATAGTTGTGGCTACTATTCTGGGGACACCTACACAGACCAGCTCCTGACCAGGTGCTCTGCCCATCTCATCTCCAAACCTCACATTGCCTGGAAACGTGGGTACTATTATCCCCTTTTTGCTAACAGGAAAACAGACTAGGAGAGGCCAAATTCCTTCCCCAGGGTCACACACCCAGAATAAGTAACAGTTTTAGGATTCAATCTCAGGCATCCAAATCCCCATATTCTTTCCTGCCACGTGTATTAAGAGGAGAGCCCCTGCCCATTTGGATGCCTGCAAGACGGGTCTTAATGTCTGGGGGGACGGGGCTCTTTGTCCCTTGGGGGGAAGACCTGGGAGCCCGAACCCCAAGAACATGCTCTCCCGCCCCTTCCTCCCGCAGCTGTGAGAGACAAAGACCATGCTTGTCTGGGGGTTGGGGGTGGGGCTGTGACTCAGCCTCCCCCTGGAAGAAGGTGCCCTGTGAGATGGCAGTGAACTGATCGCCCTCCTAATGGAGAGAGATTACAAAGAGCAGGGCAGAAACAAAACAAACTAGCCCAGCTGCACCTGAACGTGCAGCTCGGGAACAGCTCGGGCAGATAATTGGCTAATCCAATTTCCAGCTGGCTTGGCGGTGCATGTCAGCCACCATCACTTTCCACCAGGCCTTCAGCTCCTCCAGGAGCCCAGATTTTTGAACAAGCAAAAGATAAGGAACTGACCCTCGTTTTCACGTCTCCCCGCACCTCTCCCTCGGCCTGCGCTGACATTGACATGCATCCTTCCCACCCCGGGGGGAAACTCAGCTCCGGCACCTGTTCCTCTCCCCTGCACCTGTGCACCCCACCCCGGCCCTGCATTCCCCTCTACAAAGCAGGACCTGTCCTGGATTCGAGGGAGCTGGGATTCTAACTCCGATTCTGACACCTGCAGGTCGCATGACCTTGCCTTTGGCACTTGAGCTCTCCTGCTTCAGTTTCTGCATCTGTATATGGGGATAATAACCCCCAAGAGTATCTACCTGTTATGGGCTGAACTGTGTCTCCCCTGATTCGTATGTTGATGCCATAACCTCCCCCCAATATTTCAGAATATGACTCAATTTGGAGATGGGCCTTCAGAGAGATGATTAAATGAAAATGAGGCTGTTGGGGTCAGCCCGAATCCAACCTGACAGGTGTTTTTACAAGAAGAAGAGACCAAGGGGTAAGGTCTCCAGGGAAAGGCCATGTGAGGCACAGCAAGAAGGTGGCCTTCTACAAGCAAAGGAGAGAGGCCTCAGAAGAACTTAATCTTGCCTGCACCTTGATCTTGGACTGCAGAATGGGGAGGGAACACCTTTCTGTTGTTTAAGCTGCTCAGTCTGTGGTATTGTGTGATAGGAAGCCTAGCAAATCCACACCCTACCTCAAAGCACTGTTGTGGGCTTCTGACTAGATGGAGCATCTAAATTGCTCTGCAAAGTTCCTGGCTCCTAAGGGTCTTCTATTAGTATGGCCACTTCTGTTAGTACTGCCTCGCTTTCTGTAGCCCCCATTTGGTAAGCCTTATGCCTATGTTGTGAAGGGGTAAGTTCCTGGGAGAGCTAAGGAAGTTCTCTGAGGGTCCTGGGGGTACATTTCTGGTCTCTGCCTCCAGCCTACCCAAGGGCCTAATTTATAAGGGCAGCTCAAAAACATTTGTAGATATAATATTCTAGAAATATTGTAGATATGTAGATATGTAAATGTAGATATGTAAATGTAGATATGTAGATATAATATTCTAGAAATAGCTAGGGACTGGAGTAAGGAACAAGGCAGACCATCTTCAGGACATTGATGATTTAGCAGGGAAGGAGGAGACACTGGTCGTATACCATCACTTGCTTTGAGTAGTATCCTTTTGCTTCCACCAAAAAGCAGGTGAGCTCTGAATGAAGGTGCTGGCTTGAGTCCCTGTGAGCCCGGGGAGAGAGAAGACAGCAGCTAGCACCTGCCAAGTGCCTACTACGTACATTGTCTGCACAACAGCCCCAACTGGTTGACTCTGTTCTTAGTTTAGTTTTTCAGATGAGGAAGTGGAGGCACAGGGAAATAACTTTCCTAGGCTCCAACCACGTGTAAGAGTTAACAGCTGGGATTCCAACTCAAGCAGTCTAGCGTCAGAGCCCAAATGAGCAGGAAGAGTGTGCTGATGGAACGCCGGTCAAAGATAATTCTCGCAGGCTTGTGGTTTTCTGTTTCCATGGCCGGACACGCAGCCACTGTGATGTGGGATGGGGACTTGGGCCTCCGCTCTGTGCTCTAGAATCAGTCATGGACAGGGGAGGCAGCACCCATGACGGGTCCCCACACTTTTCTTCTAGCCTTTGGAATGGCTTTGTCCCATAACAACTGGACAGGAGACAAGGACAGACCTCAACAAAGAAATGCAACCACAGGAGGGAGTTACATCAATGAGTACTCTTTTGTTTTCCTCTGGCCACTTTGTTGATGTGGACAATAGGACCAGAAGGGATTGGGCTTGTTTTCCCCACATTTACTGCGCTTAATGAGATGCTCAGCATAGTGTTAAGTGTTTTCCTCTGAAAAAGGCTCTGTCAAGGCCTCGAGACAGATCTCAGATCCAAAGGGTTCCAGACCAAGCAAACACTGCAGGGAGGGAGTAGAAAACCAGCGAGGGGCCTATAAAACCTGTCCCACAGAGGAAAAGGTCAGGGGCTAGAGAGAATTTGTGAAGGTTTTTGGAAAGAGCTTTTAGCACAGGGTGAGTCTAGCTCCCCCTCCCATGGGGCTAATGGCCTGCCTCTCACCTAACCCCCAGGGAGAGTGGTACAGTGGGTCCCTCAGAGAGGGAGGCTTGGAAACCTGATCCCAGCTTGAAAAATCAAAAACATGAGCTATATGGGCTGGCTGGGGGGCCCTGACTGCAGAGGAAAAACAGAGCAGCTGTGGCCTTGTAATTCTGGGGACAAGGAGGCCCCAGATGCTTCCAATGGACCAGCTGTGGCGCTCTGAGAGGAGACTGGCATGGGGTCATCTGAGGAGCTCTCCAAAACAGACGGCAGCAGAGAGAAGGTAGGGCACTTCCCAGGATGGGCGGGGCAAGCCACCAGCCAGAGTAGGAAAGAGTTCAGCCTGTTTGGGGGAGCTGGGGACAAGAGGGGAAGGACTCCTCAGAGACAGGGTCTCCAGTGAACCCAGGAAGGACCCAACAGAGTTCTCTTAGGCCCGGAGAGCCTGAGGCCTATTCCAAAAGGCACATGCATCAGGGAGGGCCCCCTTGCTCCCTTCCCTCTCCTTCTTCCCTGCTCTTCTCAGTCCTGGAGGAGTCAGAAACCCAAGTGGCAATAGGGGTGGGGGGCACCAAAGGGGAACGCTGGAAAGAGAGGAACCAGTCCCACGCCCACCCCACCGGCAGCCTCCTGTCTGCACCAGCCCGGGCTGCTACCATTCATGCATAGCCCAGTCCACCAAACTGGAATCTGGAAGCCAACATTTGAGTTGCAAGGGGCTTTATCATTTAACCCAAAGCATTCACCTTTGAAGAAACATCACAGGGGCGCCTGGGTGACTCAGTGGGTTAAGTCTTTGCCTTTGGCTCGGGTCATGGTCTCAGGGTCCTGGGATCGAGCCCAGCATTGGGCTCTCTGCTCAGCGGGGAGCCTACTTCCCCCTCTCTCTCTGCCTACTTGTGATCTCTCTCTGTCAAATAAATAAATGCTTTGAAAAAAACAAAAACAAAAAAGAATCATCGGCTTTCCTTTATAGATAGACCTTCTCTGGTGCATTTTACTTATTTGGATCACTAAGATTTGATGCATGTCCACGTTATCCCCACACCTGACAGATGAGTCTGACAAGCAGACACTACACCTCATTCTCCTCCAGTCCTCTCCACGGGACCCGATCACCAGAGACACGCAAAGGCTTGATGACTAAAGCACACTCCTCGGGGACACGCTGATGTAGAAAGCCAAGTGCCGTTAGAAGCAAGAGCAGCCCACTCCGCTTTCAGACGGCTCCAGATGAACAAACACATAAACCATCCCTCCGCCTTTTCTCTCCCTGCATGTCAAGCAGTAGGTGGTGCTAATAAAAACACCATCTCGTGTTTGCACGGCACTTTACCGTTCCAGGGCCCGCCTCGTGGGCCCCAAGTCACCCTCCACCCCCCCACGACCCCAAACCATTGCCACCCTAGTTCCACCCAGGCGGCTGCTTTCCCCGCCGGGCAGCCCCATGCCGGCCGCCACCCCCACCCCCCAACCCCGGCGGGGAGTCCACGTGTCAGGTGGATTGTCTCGTCACAAAGAACCAGCGGGCCAGAAGTGTGGGCAGAGAGCGGAGGGCCGCGTGTTCAGGCTCTCTGTTTATTATGTTCTCACAGCCTGGTGTATAGTCAAGGTGAATGACAGGATTCCACTTTGCACAGGAATGAAACAACTCAATGAGGACTCCATCAGCCAAGCGGTTCATACGGCAGGCGAGCTGCCACGCATCTCCCGTGCACGCCGTGTGACCCGGCCACGCGGCCGCCTCTCCCTGCACGCGGCAGAGGGACGGCAGCAGAAGGGTCCAAAGGGAGGAACCACCAACAAGGGCACGGTGCACTGAGTCGGCCTGGACCTCACGCCCGGGAAGGCTGGCGGCCCCGTCCTGCAGTCTCCCATCCCGGCCCGCAGCATCCTGTGGGGTCCCGAGAGGCCAGGGGGACCGGAAGACATGGCTGCTCTCGGCTGCTTCCTCCACAATCTCATGCCAAGTGGCACAGGTTCTCAGAGGCAGGGGTGGCTCTCTGCCTCCCTTGCTTCTAACCCGGAGAGACACCTACTTAAAGAGAGTGACCCTCGGCCAACTGCAGGACAGCGTCAGATGGAACGTGGAATTCCTCTGCTTGGCTTGGGAGTAGGCACACACAGGGTCAGGAGAGCTCTGGGCACTCATGTCGATGGGGGCCGTCTTGCCCTTGAACGTGCCGCTTTTCACTGTCCCTTCTGCTTCGTGGAGAAGCGGACGCCACGTCAGCTGCTTGTCTTTCCCATCCTGTTCCTTCCTCTTCAGTCTTCCCCACTCCTACCCTCTTGACACAATGGGTTCATGTCTTTCCCTCACAGTCCAGGGCCCCGGGGGATGGGGCCACCCTGGCCCTGCCAAGGAAAAGAACCCAGGCCCTCTCCCTACCCAGAGGCTGGGCCAGCTGCCTGGGCAGAACACCATTTCACAGCTTTGGTTTGCTCAGAGCAGCAAGTTCTGGGGCGAGCACCAAAGAAGAAAATCCACTGGGAACCTTCCAGCTGCCCATCCAGCCTGAGACCGAAGAGGGAATCGTGAGGGCTTAGAGCACGTGGCCTTGGAAAAGAAAGCCCCAAAGGGCATGACAGTCCCAGGATGGGACACACCCTTCGCCCACTGCCTGAGTTCCAACTACCCTGTCGCATGGCCTTGGACACAGAGGCACAACCTAAGGCTAGTGACCAGAGGGCATGAACACTCACGAAGGATGGAGAGGCCCAGGAGGCGAGCTTGGAGGAAGCACTACGAATGAGAGACTCGGCTGGCTGCGTGGCAAAACCTCTCTGAATCAGACACCCTCCAGACACCCTCCAGAGCTCCCTGTCATCAGCCGACCGGCTCGCTGCCTCACGCCCCATGCAGCTGGGGCAGAAACATTTTTATCTCAAAGGAGCACGTCGGACTGAGACAGCACAGGGTGCAGCCCCCCAGAGTCTGACTCAAGGCTGGCAGGTTCCCCGTTATTGTGCCTGTTTGCCTCTGCGTGCGCTCTACCCTCTAGGCCTAGCCCCCCGTTAATCTCAGCCATGCTCCTCCTCACTCCCCAGGCCAGTGCTTCCTGACCTCATCCACACGGAATCACCCGAGTCGCTTTAAACAAACAACTGTTGCCTTGGGTCCCATCCCCAAGCTGTTCTGGGGTGGGACCTGGACATTTAGGTCTGAAAAGTCGCCAGGGGATTCCAAGGAGCAGCCAGGGCTGTGAGCCACTGTCTTAGACCATCTTTTTCCCAAGCCTACTGCGTGGGAACTTACTAAAACTGCAGTTTTCTGGGTGCCCCCCCGAGTCTTTCGGATCAGCATCTCTGGGTGTGTGTCCTGAGAATTAGCACTTGTAACAGGCTTTCCCAGTAAGCCCTGGGCACACTCCGAGGATGCTGGGCGTCCTTACCCCACAGGCACCCTGGGACTACGAAGGGGTCATAGATTAGGTTCTATTTGGTTTGCCCAAGGCAACAGGTAATCTCACACTAGCTTAAAAACAGGCTGACACTCAAGTGGGGCCGAAAAGCCACTTGTGGGGTGGAGAGCAGTCCTAAAATCCACCACTCTGCCTGGCCTCCTGCCCTGGCTTGCCCTGGGTCTTCAAAGTGCCCAGGCCCAGAGCACACCTTGAGCCCAGAAGGTAGTCCACAGCATGAGCCCGGCATGAGGACCAAAGGAAGACCTTACACAGAAGGGGCCCCTGCAAATGCCCACCTAGTGGGGCAGACGAGGGCCCATGGAAGAGGAACTAGGAGAGAGGGCAGGACGGGGAGACATGGAAGGTCAGGGATGAGGTATGCTTTGATATTGCTCTAGATGTTGTAAACATTTTTCTTTGTTTCATCACAGACCAAAATCTGGGTTGGCATGACCTAAGTGCCTGAACTTAGACATCGGAGCAGAGAGCTCCGTGCCTTTTGTGGAAAGCAGGACAGAAAGGGTGTGAGGACAGCTCCACCGCATGGGAAGACCATCTCTGGGGGTACTGGACTCACGCTCACAGTGGTCACATAAGCACGCACGCACGCAGACACTCCACGGGAGTACCATAAATAGAGCTATCGCGTTCCTCTACACACAGACACACGCCCACATACCCTCCCATAGCGGCAAAATCAGGACACCCTAGCTTGGTCCTTCACGCCTCCCCATCGTTGGGGGGGAGTCACCGGGCGCCATGACATCACCATCTGCAGCCTTCATTCCATTGGCCAGAACTCCAGGCCTCAGGGGAGGCCACGGCCCAACACTCTTGTGCAGACTTCTGGGGACAGTGGAAGCGGTAAAAAGGCCCCTCTTAGACATTCCATTTTTCGGGAACTCTGTGCTGTTCTGACTTACGTGCAGCTCATATTCAACAGTAGAGTTGGCAGAAGTTGCACATTTCATGTGTAAACAATGTTTAAAATACCCTGTTCAAGAATTCGATCATTAAATTAATTCTGGCAGCTTTAGCTAAGAATGTTTTTTTACCAGTGGGGGCAGGGGGACACTACCTGACCTAACTAGGAACACCCGTTCGAGGCTTCAGAGTTCTGGAACATGAGATTTCACAGGATGCTTCAGTGTGAGGGCCAGGTGGCATGTGTTCTTGCTCTCCTTGGTGGTTCAGACAGACTCGCCAACCCTCGCTTACAGATATAATGTGTCATGGCAGGGCAATGGACCCTAAAACCAGGGCAACTCAAGAGCCTCCTTGGCCTTGTCTAGCTGCAGCCAAAGAAGAAAGAGTTTCACAGAGTGTCTGGAAAGGAATGCAAATGCTGGAATCTGCTGCATCTAAAGAGGCCCATGCCCCACACGGAGAGAATGCTTCAGCCCAGTTCTCAGTCACTGGAACTCCAGAGCTTGTGCCTAATCATAGTTCTTTCATTTAGTCAAGCTGAAAGTTTTGGAGATCTGCAATGAATCCAAATCCATTGGCTGTGAATTATCCCAATAGTACCTCCACCATATTCTCCGTGATTTGGTCCAGCTGGAGACTGACCTCTTCTAGACTCCTCTTCTACTTTCTGGTCTCTCTGCTAAGGAGTCACATCTTGGGCGTTACAGACTTGTGCCAAAGTCCACTTTTTCTCAGTCAGCTAGAGCTTTATGCTCATCCTCCAAGGAAGAGTTTCCTGACACAGTTCCAAAAGAAGCCTCAGGGTACCGTGAAAGCATTTTAGGAAGATTCTCCACAGCCAGATGTTCACAGTGATCTTAACCTCACCTCCTGTTCCATGTTCAATCCCAAAAGGTCAGAGATCAAGAAGGAAGTTGCTGATTAGCCAAGGTGGCCCTCATGAGAGAGACCTTTCTAAGAAAGCATGCTCCCAGGAAGCAAGCTGGAGAGTTACAGCCTAAATTCCCATTCTCCCCCATCATAATTACATGACCTGCATGGAAGGGGGGACAGGGAGAGACAAGGAAAGTATTAGGCACCATGAGAGCTGTCCATGCTATGGGAATTCACCTCCCTTTGTCAAGCTGTCAGTCTAAGAGATCATGATGTGTGATGCTTCAGGGAGGTGAGGGCAGAGAATACAGTAAGCAACGGAAAGGATATATGGTGCCCCATTGCACAAAAGTCTACTGGTGCTATGTTCCCTGGTCATTTGACTTCTGGAATACTTCTTGGTAGAATTGAAGAAGATTTGCAAGCTGTATCCTTCTTAAAAGCAGCTCCACACCAGAACTCATGAAAAACATCTCCCAAGACCCTCCCTGGAATTACGAGGGTGAAAAAGTCTTGTGAATTTCCTAGGCTAAGATGGGCAGTGATCACAGCTTCTCATACTGGTCCAATGGAAATGGAAGAAATAGCCATGGAGTTTGCCTCTTCTCCCAAGGCCACCTGTTAATGACAGTGCTAGAAACCTGGGATTCCCCAGAGACCTCTCTCCATTGTGAGGTCCCAGCACCCAGGACTGGCCATTACATTGTGACAACAAATCACAAACATGAGCCAGAGTCTTTAAGCTCTTCCTCACAGGGGTATGGTATAAGTTAGAGTCAGGAATCCTAACTGAGGAGGGTGTGGAAGTGGTGAAAATTGCATTTGCATTATTTACACATAGCCCAGCATAGCAAATCTGCCTTCTCAGCGGCAATGACCCAAGGCATTATGGAGGGCAATTTGCTGACCCAATAAAAAGGTAACAGCAGCAAGGTGCTACCACTAACCGAAACACAAACATGGGTAAATGGAATAGAGTCCAAGCTCTGGTGACTGGATCTTACTTTGGAATGGCCTTTCATCCATTTCTCATCCCCAGGCTCCCAACCTAAGTGCCATTGCTTTTTGAACACCTATGACATTTCATGTTAGAATATGGTCTTGGCAGCAAAGGGAGGGGAAAAGCCAGTGATCTCCAAGAGTCCCCATCTGAGGTCTAACTGAGCCTCCTCTGGCTTTGGGACAGCAAATCTAAGTACATTTTGGACCTCAGGAACCTGGGATAAGAGTCTTTCTCCATGAGGCTGTGTACTTTTCCCTGGGCTTGATCAAAGCAAGTCAGGGATGGCTCTTGCATGTTCTTCCTCGTGGCTTCTCGGGTCTGGAAGTCTATGTTTACCTGGAGACACAAACAGAAAGCATGGTCACAGGCCCTCAAGGGCCAAGATGCCTGGCAGCTGCTCCTAGCTGTGCAATAATTATTAATGACAGTGTCTTACACATGTAAGCTTATTCATTCTTTTCAAACTCTTTTCTTAGAGGTCATCCCCTTCGATCCCAGCAAGAATCCTGAGAGGTCTGAAGACCCAATATTCCTCATCCCAATTTACAGATAAGGACACTGAAGAAAGGAGATACTGAAAAGCTGGTTAAAGTACTATAGAGAGTTGGTAACAGAGTCAAGGCAAAACCCCAAATCACTTAATTCCTAAGCCAGGAGTCTTCACCATGCCAGGCAAAGGGTAACACTGAAGGTAAGTATTAATGTGGATTCCCTAAAGTAAGCTTGCCCTCTTGTTCTTTCTTAACTACTAAGGAAACAATGCCCCGAGAGGAGAGACTATGGTTATAATGGACATCTCTGTTCCAAGCAGTATTATAAGGAGCCTACAATGTCCTGGCCACTGGCCAAAGTCCTCCTACATCTCAAGTCAAAGGATAATTGAAGAGTTTCAGGGATATAATGCACCGAAACTCATAGATAGCAAATATTTTTCTTCTATAAAACCTTCCCAAGTAAAATTCTGTTTTATAACTCAGCGCAGCCATACATAGAAATTCATTTTATTATTATAATAAGTTATCATAAGATAATAGAAATGACTGTAATTACTCATTAAGGAGCAGTGACAAATGTTGACTAGGTGCTTTATCCCTAATACTCAGAGTAGTCTTGAATGATACGGGGTATTATACACTTCTACACTGGGGAAAATGTGATTCAGACAGACTAGCTAACTTGGCCAAGATCACACAGCTGGGAACAAGTGGTGCTCCTCCCACTAAGGCTTGCTGCCTTCCACTAGGAAACTAACATGGATTCAACGGCATCTATCCTTGCAGAATCCCTATAGAAACACAGGTCCTACAGGGGCGTGCTTGACAGCTGAAACACTCCCTTGCAGAACTATTTTTTAGAAGTCCCAGGCTTTGCACCTTTAAAGTGATCCTTTTTTTTCCCCTCCATTAAGAGCCATCAGAGAGGTAAGGCTCAGTTTAGAAGACAGTACTCATCAAGACTGGCTCAAACCCACACAAGGAGCACAATGGATGGCCAGGAGCCATGGATAGAAGACTCTTGCCACCACCAACACACCTCCCTCGGAGCCTGCACATCCACAAACTCCTCAAAGATCCTATGGGCCTTGGAGACCAGCTTTGCAGTTGACCTGGTCTTCTTGAACTCCTCACAGGCCAGCCAGAATTCCAGGTTCTCCTCGCTGAACTCTGTCTTCAAGAAGGCGCGGAACGCAGCCACCCCATCTGTGGATGTGGAGGGAGGGGGAAAGGAAGACAGATAGGAAGGGGCTTAAGCTCATGAACTGCAGAAGCAAGAGAGAAAGGCAGCCATAATGTGAGACCAGCCCTGACTGTCCAAGCCCCACTGCCCCACATCTGCTTGAAGACCCTACCTCTTAAACACACAGCTACCCTTGGAGACAAGCTCTACTTGGGGCTCAAGGATTGCAGTGATAGGAGGGAGAAATGTTGAGGAAGCCATAGTAATAATGACTATAGGAGGCCCCGGTCACTCTTCATCAACCTTTGGTGGTCACGGCCTGTCCTTTAATGCAGAGTCCTCTGTCCCCTGAGTCCACTGGTGAACCTGTGTTTCTAATTAGGCCAAAGTAATATTTGTAATGCATTCCCTACCCTAATCCACGTTAACCACCCTGAAAAAAAACAACCTGTTATAAGACAAACTACAGGAGGGGGTGAATGCCTCAGGACAAATCCTTCACTACTACCAGAAGAAGGCCTGAAAGTACACACTGAAATTCAGTCACTAAAGCCATTCTGTTACCTTCACAGGGTTTGTAGCCTCTTCTAAAAAACTTTTGAGGTGCTGTGTTTTAATGGTTTAGCCTCTGGATACTTTGTTTTAAAAGATCTTGCTTATCAAATTACATGTTTTAATTTAGATTAATTATAATTTTCCTCCCAAATGATTTAACAATGAACACATCTTTTTCATTTTTTTTTTAAATCCATGTCTTGCATATTGCCAAGAGAGTTTCCAATCAGAATAAGGTGAGCAGGGTTACCACGTAGATTTGGAAAACAACATCCATTGATAGCCTATAACTTCAGCTAATGTTTTTAATATTAAAATATAGGTTTTAAATTGTCTTAACCCTCAACACATTCTCCTCTACTCAAATAAGAGCTATTTCTTTCTACAGACTGTCCTCAGGGGATGGGCAGACACAGCCTAGAAGGAAGTTACTGCATTGGTTAAAAATGACTCTGTCGGGGCGCCTGGGTGGCTCAGTGGGTTAAGCCGCTGCCTTCGGCTCAGGTCATGATCTCAGGGTCCTGGGATCGAGCCCCGCATCGGGCTCTCTGCTCAGCAGGGAGCCTGCTTCCTCCTCTCTCTCTGCCTGCCTCTCTGCCTGCTTGTGATCTCTGTCAAATAAATAAATAAAATCTTAAAAAAAAAATGACTCTGTCAAGAATGTTGTTGTTTTGTTTTGTTTTTTCTTTTCTGAAACTTGTTAAGAGGACACTATGTCAACAGTTCTAAATTCTGAGTGAGGGGATCACCTGGGCATCCGAGGCCCACAGGTGTGACCCAGGACAACGAGCTGCCCAGGATCGACCCAGGGATTCGTGGTGCCTCCCGCTATCAACATATTTAAATGTTTGTCTTTACCTTTGTGAACCAGTTTCATTTCTCATTAGAAAGTCATGGGGAGGGGGGCACCTGGGTGGCTCAGTCATTAAGTGTCTGCCTTCAGCTCAGGTCATGATCCCAGAGTCCTGGGATCGAGCCCCCCATTAAGCCCCTCATTGCATCGGGCTCCCTGCTGGGCAGGAAGCCTGCTTCCCCCCCTCCCACTCTCTCCTGCTTGTGTTCCCTCTCTCGCTGTGTCTCTCTCTGTCAAATAAATAAGTAAAATCTTAAAAAAAAAAAAAAAAGTCATTGGGTATCTTTGTCTTTCAAAATGGATGTGGTAGTACCCTACTCTGGAACAATCGTCACAAAAAACCAAGACTCTTAGTTGCAAGAGCCAGGAACTTGAGAGAAAAGGGTTTTGATGGAATTCCCAAAGTTAAACTTTAAATTGAAAAGAAATCTCAGTTTGGAGGCCTGAGTTTAAAGTCTTTAACATAAGTAGGGTAGCCATGATGTTTACCCTCCAAGCCAGTACATTGTTGAGAGTGAAGGGGGGCATGCCTATTAATTACACAGAGACAAGGAGCATAAACCATGCTCACCACAGACAAAAACAAGGACATATGATCACTTTGAGACAAGACATATAGTTCTCTAAGATAAGGAGTATGGAGAAAGCAGAACATGATGTGAGGTTGTTTCCCATCAGGCAGGATGGAAATAAAATCTCTCCTGTGCCAGGGAAGGAAGAGGAGAGTAGCACAGGTCGGACCCATAGGAGAGGTTGGCTCAGGACCCCACGTACCCTCATTCCAACCTTGGGTTTAAAACCCTGAGAGGAGGGAGTAGAAACCCAAGATAAAATGGGAATCGAAGAGAGCGTGAGACACTAACATGGCAATGATTAGGCAGAGAGACGACCGGAGAATCATTCACTCAGTTTTAACAATTTCTTTTTTTTTTAACTGCTAATATACAAATACATCAGAAAACAGGTCATAAAAATCTGCCCATAAAAATGCCCTGTGGGGGACGCCTGGGTGGCTCAGTTGGTTGGACGACTGCCTTCGGCTCAGGTCATGATCCTGGAGTCCTGGGATCGAGTCCCACATCGGGCTCCCAGCTCCATGGGGAGTCTGCTTCTCTCTCTGACCTTCTCCTCGCTCATGCTCTCTCTCACTGTCTCTCTCTCAAATAAATAAATAAAATCTTAAAAAAGAAAATGCCCTGTGGATGCTCTTTTTTGCCACACCTCTCTCCTCCAAGTTCTTATAGATGGACTCCAGAAGTTTCCACAGGCTCTGAGGAACTCAGATCTGAGAGCTCGCCTGCCCGCCAGGAGGTTGCCATTGCCTGCAGAAGGGGCCCCTGCAGCAGAGGCCACAGGGCAGAGGCTGGACGGAACACCACCCAAAGCTGTGCAAGCTCCAAGGAGACTCGTGCCACGAGAACCAATGCGGAGCTGGTCCAGCAAGGCAGTCTCTGAGCAGTGACCGGTTCACACATGACAAGAGCCGGGGATACGATCAGTGAATGCAGGGAGGACATGAGGACCACAGGCCAAGTGCCTTCTCCTGTGGGAAGGGCAGGGGGAGAACCCGAAAACACTCTGCATTTATCGAAAAGAGTAAATTCAAAGTGGCTTGGAAGAGTAACTTGGCAGGACGTCCTCTCTCCCGAAGAAAGCAAATACTCCGAATGGCAAAGCTGAAGTTTGTTGCTTGTGTCAGATTTTTGTGTTGTTTTCATCGAGCAGAAACAGGCACTTTGTGAGCAACCTGACTCCAGTTACAGATCAAGAAAACTACCTTTCTGCCTCCCCTGGTGGTGCTGGTGACGATAACACCGCTAGGGCAACTCTCCAACCCCACGTAAAACAAGAGACAGACATGATCTCCCATCATCGAAGTCTCCGCTTTGTTGGGCCTTTGTGAGGATTGAAAAAGAGAGAACACCTGCTAGCACTCTCAGGAATGTCGCTGTACTTCTCCCAGTCTTGCAGGGGAAGAAGCGGATGCTTGGAGAACAGGCTTGACAGAGTTCGCACAGGTAAGACTGTGTAGCATTAAAAATACAACGTACACAAACTCCCAACCCAACATAGCCATGACGCCACCTCCGTTCATTCATTCACTCATTCACACACCCATTAGGGGACCCAGGCATTCTGGGAGATGTGCTAGAAACAGGCACAATGAAGCCCTCAGAACTTGCAGTGAAAGGGCCATTTGAGCCAAGAAAATATAATTTGGTAGTTATGGTGTACGTGATAAGTGGGACGGCAGGGGAAGCACCGGTTGCTGTGAAAGCACCCAGCGGGGAAGCCTGAGCCAGATCTAAGGATGGGAGGGAAGACTTGCAGGAGGGAGAGAAGCTTCTCAGCTGGGAGGTAAAGTGGAGCAGCAGGAAGGTTTGTGAAAGAAGGGACGGGGGGCGGGGGGGGGGGGACGGGACAGAGAAGAGAATCACGGGAAGGGAGAGCCACACCGGGAAGGCCGGTCATTAAGAATGTCTGAGTCGTTAGGAAGACTTCAGGAAGACTAGTGTAAACAATGATCGAGCCTACTTACAAGACACATTAAGAGGTCCGTGAAAGAGCCAGAGAGACAGAAGGATAACACAGGACTGCAAAAGGCCAGGGAAGCGAAGGTTTCAGGAAGGAGGAAACAGCCGTGTGTCCAGTGCTGCCCAGAGGTCAAGCGAGCTATGGTCTGAGACACAGTTGTTGGATTTGGTGATAAGGTTCAGCAACCATGGGCAGCTGAGGCTCTAGTGGTGTGATGGGGGCCCTGGGCACGGGGGTGCACGTGGGGGTGAACAAGAGGAAAGGAAGCAGAAACAGTCCATTTAGATGTTTCTGGCAACATGGGGAGGAGACAGATCAGACAGCATAACTGGAAGGAAACAGGAAGTCAGGAAAGAAGGTTTTGGGGTTTTCTGGTTTTGTTGTTGTTGTTGTTGTTGTGTGTGTTTGTGTTTTGTTTTGTTCTTTTGTAAGATGATCTTGAGTGTGTTTGAAAGCTGATCTAATCAGGAAAGACTGGTCGACTAGAAGGAGTTGAAATTAAAGGAAAGAAAGAGTTTAATTGATCAAATGTTGCCCCTCAGAAAGTCCAGAAATAAGTCTGAGAAGAGAATTATGACGGAGAGGAAGAGAAAGGGCTACATGTTGATACAGGGAAGTTTCTAGTTTGGGTGCAGGAAAATGAAGGAGTTCCTGCTTGGTTTTAGCTGGAGAAGGTGGTGGGACCTAGGAATGGAGGGTTTTACTTTTATGTATTTATTTAGGATTTGGGGCAGGAAATTTTATTTATTTACTATATGCCATACTTTTTGCTGGGGATTTTGCAAACACCAGCTCAATTTATCTTCACAAGAATGCTGATCCATAGATAGTAGCACTCTGGTTTTCCAAATGAAGACATTAAGTCTTACCTACAGAAGTTGAAGACGTGTCCCAGTTCCACAGCTGGCAAGAGGAGCCAAGTTTTACTACCAGGTCCATATGACGCCAAAGCAAGATCTTTTCAGACGTATTTGCAGGCAGAAGGAAAAGAGCAAGGGAAGAGAAAGATGAAGGAATCAAAAGAATATATCTGAGGAGGGCAAATCCTAGACAAGGAGGGGACCAAGAAGAGGGAGGAGAACTTGTCTTCTTTAAAGTCAAAAGTAGAAAAAAAGAAAGTGGGGTGGATGAAGATAGAAAGAACTGTTCAGGGAAGGGGCATCTCTGAGATGTATAAAGCTGAACAGCCTCGACCTTCATTAATTTGGGGTGAAGTCCCTGTGAAGACAGTCTACCTCCATGCGCTAGGCTTGAGGATATGGCATGAGTAAATCAGATGACGTCACCACCTCATAGAACTCAAAAGCTAGTCTACTGTCACAGACATTGAGCAACAATTTAAAAATATTTAGTTGGCTATTTTAAGTCCAGAGTGTGCCAGAGAGGTTTGGGAAGGGTGCAGAACAGCTACTCTGGAAGAACGAGCAGGAATAGGGTGAGAAACAGGCAAAGACTGGTGAAGTCTTAGGTTCCAGCTCCTGGACAAGGCTACGATGCACCAGGAAGGGAGCAAGACATTTTACTCTGGGGATGTGCCCAATGTTCAAAGAAAGGACCATCAGCTTCAGGCTGGCAAATGAAGCTTGAACCCAGAGACAGCAGGGATTTAGGATCTAAAAGTTGGAACATGGGAAAAGGGGAGAAGGATAACAGGAGGCTGGAAAAAAAAAAACAAACGGTTGACATTAGAGAAGGAATTTTGGAAACAACCACTGCGGGCCTTGACTGCATACTTTGGGCCACACATCACACTAAATGCTCTGTGAGCCACAGGCATCTGCTCCAGATAGCAAAGTTATACAATAGGCCCTGAATTATTGCCATTTTGAAGAAGATAAAGGAAGCTTAGAGAAGTGAGATCAGTTGCTCGAGGTCACATGGTTAGTAAGTGGCGTGGATACCAAACTACAAAGCCAACGTTCTTACAGAAGTCGGTGGTCCAGTCCTTGGCTGGGCCTGATGGCAGGGCCTAAAGGATGCTTACACCAGCAACGGCTGGAGGCGGAGGGCAGGGGGTGCTATCTCAGCCCAAGACCAGGGGGCCATGAGTAACTCCACGGATGGAGATGTTTCCAGGAATGATGACAACAGATGAGGTGGGGAGAAATCGAAAGTCACTATGGAAGGCAGAGGAGTATCTTGAGGTAGCAGAACAATCTAGAGACAAAGATGGACATGGGCAACAGAATTCAACTGAATGACCGTGGAGGCAGTGGAGACTGACTCAGGCGGGGGTGGGGCTTTGAAGTAAAATGTGTGGCAAACTCATACCCAGCTCATGATCACCTGTTGGCTTCACTGAGGCAACCTATGGAACCCTGCTGGTCCACCTGGTACAGAAGCACCACTGTCCCAGTTAGGAGCATCCGTTCTGATCAGAGTCAGACCCACAATTAGCTCAATGACCTTGGACAACACATTCAACTTCCCTGGGTCTCAGCCTCCTCAACTGCAAAGTGAGGGGGGTGGATCTGATTAAGTCTCCCTGAGGACATTAGTGCTCTGCTCTGCACTCCCTTTGCAACTCATGCCTGCGTCAGACACAGCTCTCAGCCAACTGCTTCCCACCCTCCCCACCAGCTGCATCATCACCGCCACACATGGAGGACTTACCCCGGGCCAAGTTCTCTATTGTCCAATCTACGTTTATCAACTCCTTCCATCCTCACACCCACCTAATGTCAAGGCAGAGGTCCTGGCGTCAGACAGCCTGGGTCTGAATATGCGTGACCTCAGAAAAGGGTCCTAATGTCTTGAAGCCTGCCTCATCTCATCTGGAAAATGGGAATTATACTGGGACTTACTCCCCCAGATTGTTATGAGGACGAAATGAAGTGGTCCACATTTAAGTGCCCTGTGGCTCACTATGAGAAGTCAACGCATGTTAGCTCTCACAGAAATTTGCTTCACTACGAGGGAAAGTGACTTGGAGAGCTCAAGTTCAATGTGTGGGGTCACTCAGCCAGTAAGAGGTGGACAGTGGATTTGCACACACATCCGGATGACTTCAGAGCCCACTGCCTGTGTCTCCCCTCGTGATCACTGGAGAGCCCCACCTTAGCTCTCCCTCCAAAGGAAGGATGGACGAAAACCCCAAATCAAGCAATCACACTGAAAACCCATCACAGTAGGGCAAATGTGACGTCTGGCTTACAGAGCTGGAGATTCTCCTGCAAGAGGACACTTGCCATCACCTCATCTGCGGTGACAACTGAGGCCACTAGGTGCTACCAACAACCTGGATTCTGCCGAAAACTCTCCTCTCTCCCACGGCAGGGCCACCTCCCTGAGGCACAGGGGTGTTACACAAAGCAGACTGGCACATTCCCCAATGGTGGCCTGGGGACATTCTAATCAAGCATGGCTGAGTGACCCTGTAAAGACCTTGAGCTCTCTCAGGCGCCTCAACTCAAGATGTGGTCACCTGCATTTCCACGGCTGGCCTAAGAAAATGTGTCCGGGATTTCAAAAGAAGGGCTTGAGGAGAGATGGGGAAGTGGGTGGGAGAAGGCCTGGGAAGGTCCTGACCTGAAAAGCCGCAGCATCTCGAGGGTAGATTGTAGCAAAGAAAAAGCTCACAAAAGCCCCACACAGACCGTGCCCGTCCACAGCCCTCTCCTCTGTTCACCCCGCCCTCTAGTCCCCCTGGCTCCCCCCCATTCCCAGGCCTGCAGCGGAACAGGGTCGGGAGGGCCACCCTGCAAAGAAAAACTTCACCTGAGAACGTGGAAGTGAGAAGCGGGTGGAGCCCCCTGCCCCCAGGCTGCAGGAGCCCCTCCCTTCCCAGAGCAGGTGGCGGCAGCTGCCTTTGTAGGCAGACCACCTGGCCCAGACCCAGCCCCCCCTTTCCTGCTTAGGGGACCCAGCAAAGGAATCGCAGGGGACCAGAACCACAGGCATTTCTTCTCGGCTAGATCCTTTCCTCCTCCTCCTAACCCCTCCCACCTCTTCCCAGGGAACTTTCTGTCTGGTTCTCTCTGACTGTCAGCATCTCTCTCAGCCTTCATCCTTGTCTTCGGTCCTCCGTCCCTTTTGGCCCCTGCTTCCCTCTTCCCCCTTCCTTCTCTCCACCAGGACCCTCTCTTTCCCTTCTGCTTGTCCATAAACTGAGGCTGGTTAAAAATGAAGGATGCTCATTTATTTCTGAAAGGCTCGTGAGCACTCGCTGGCCTCTCTCCCTGTGACCTGCTTCGCTCTTCTGCCTGTGTAAGGGCCTATTCAGCCAGAGCAGCCCCAACCCGGTTGAACTGCCATTTTGTTGTAAAACTTAAATTGACCCTGCCCACCCACCCAGGGGAACTTACTTAAAAACAAGTCCGGGAAACCAGCCCCAGGTAACAAAGCCCAGACACAAGGGTGGGTCAGGCCAGGTGGAGACATCCGATCAGTGGGGGGGGTTGCATACTGTCTCCTAGCTACCAAGGAGTATGGGCCCTGCCCTTTGGGAGCCTTTTGGGTGCCAATTCTAACCAAGGTGTGATAGGCTGGGTCAAATGTCTACTATAGGGTAAATTGTAATTCAATTGGTCACCTAGCATCACTGTGCAGCTTTCTCTGTGTGTTACAATCTCATTGGTCACCTGTGCGTGGCCAGGCCCGACCGCATGGCCTTTGCCCTTAAAAGCTAGTCTATGAAACAGAGAAGGGTCACTCTCTCTTGTAAGAGGCGCAGCCCTGAACCTTCGGTTAGATTCTTGATGTTTGGTGCGAAATAAAGCTTTGCTTGACCTTCGCTTTGCACCAGTCTCGCTCCTTTAATCAAGGACCCATTTTGGGGGGCTTAACACCTGGGCCCCTGGGTGCCCCAGAACCTGCTCCTTCCCAGATACCTAGGGGACTAGAGGCCCCCCTTAGCACCTCCACAGATTCCAAGAAGCTGGGAAGAGTCACCTGTCTCTGATCCCTGATGCTATTCTGCCTGGGGTTCTGTCCTGAAGCTCTTCTGTCCTGGCTTGGACCCATAACTAGCTCGGTGTCACCTTGGGCACCATGCTTAACCTCTCCATGCCTCAGTTCTGTCATCTGTGAAATGCAAATCCCAGCAGCTCCGGGGGTGGGGGGGGCTTTGGGGGTGAGATGAGTTAATACATGCAGGGCCCAACCCTCAGGGAGCGCTCTGTGCATGTTTGGGACTTCGGTGGCTTACGGAGTCATCGTTCAGAGTAAACATGCCTAATTCCCTGAAACAACCCTGGTCACTTAAAGGTAGTAGGTGAAGGGTTCTTGGGAGATGGGAGAGACAGAAGGATCTGCCTTTTTTTTCTTTTTCTTTTTTTTTTTTTAGTTTCATTCTTTCAGTTCACTTTGGTTTTCTTTGTACGGCATGCTAAGAAGTCAAGGCTCTATGAACATTACATATTTTTTTAAATTAGTGTCGATCTAGTCACGGGAAGGGAAAGGCTTGTGTCCAGAATTCCTGAAACACTCGGCAGAATCCTGGCATCCCCCTGAGCGTGCACACAATCTCCAAGAACATCCCCGTGGCCACACATGCTGCCTGCCGCCGGCATTCTCCCTCTCGGTTCTGGGATGCAGGGTGCTTACATAAGAGAAGAAACTGGGTCACTATGAATGAGCAGTGCAGCTGGTGCAGCAGGGAGGGTGGCTTAGGTAAACAGTTCAAGGTCCGGGAGCCCTGATTCAGCTGGCATGGGAGTGGGCTTGAGTCTCACTCAATTCCCAGACTTGGAAAAATACCAGATCCCAGGAAAGATTTGGGTGGGGGGTAAACCTCTCTGTTTACTAAAGTGCTACCCAAAAGACCAGAGTCCTCTTGCATCCCTGATCGATAGGAAAAAAATAAACTGGTTCCAAGGTCAGACAGAGGATAGGAAAGGAAAATATATTTATGAAACCCAGGTTACATATACTGATGGTGAAGCCAAAAATCTCTTTCATTCAGAACTGAGTTCACCACTTTGAAATTTGTGATGAGAACAGCATTAGGATCAAAGTCTTTTTTTGTGTGTGTTATCAATAAAATAAAGGTTTTTAAACACATCACAGGGGCTTAGCAAGGTTTAGGTAAGGAGGTTATTTAGAGAATAAACTATTTGCAGTTAAAAGCAACTGCCATGCTAATTATACTTCAGTCTTATGATTAACATAATTTTCTTCAATGATCTTCACTTTGCTAGCGTACATACAGCAAGATGGTATGTTACAATAGTTGTAGGACCTGACAGCTGTTAGGCTCTTTGAGCTGGAAGGGACATGAGAGACCCTAGGATCAAGCCCTACACGGGACACAAGGCTCTAAGTTTGGGTGACTTCTTATTCCTAGGACATGGTAGCAGCAGACAGGGGACAGCGTGGGTCTTACAACCCCTCTTCCAATGTTCATTTCTATTTTGTCAAGCAGAAGATGTTATCATACTACAACCACAAAAAGTCAAACTAGAATCTGTATCTGCAGCTATCGTGAGAAATTAGCAAGGAGTTTTCTATTGAAGGGGAGACAAAAGAGAAGGGGTCCCTAGCAGGGTAAAAGCATTCACAAATGACTCCTTCAATACAAGAGAAGTATTATAAAACTCCAGGTGCACTAGTCCATCACCTAAAAGATTCTAAAAAGTCCAGGAATATTTGTTGAATTGGTCTGACACAGGAACATGGCAGGGAGGTTCAAAGAGGGATCATACCAGATTTGCCTGCAGGGCTTTTGAAAACCGAATCCCCAGAGGGAGTCTCTCACATAGCCTGAGGGGCAATGGGAAAGGGATGAGGGAGGGAGGACAAAAGCTCCTGAGGCAAAGTGGGGTGAGGTATTATGGAATTTGAATAAGCCCCCCTGTGATTCTGACACAGTCCCCACAACATCCAGCTGCCTGGGGAAAAGAAGCTGATGCCCTCTCCAGCAAACAGGAATCCATGTTTTCTCAGTGAATTTAATGTTGGATTATAACCAGAATCATCAAAACCGGTCTCCTTTATGGAGCGCCCCCCCCCCCCCCCCGTTACGTTATCATGCTTCGCATTTCACAACCACAATCACATTTAATCCTCAAAACAACTGTGCAAGGCAAGTCTTATCATGCCCCTTTTACAGAGGAGGAAAGCAAGGTTTAGAGAGGCGATGTTGTTGGCTGGAGGTCACATGGCTGGTAAGCGACAGAATGGGTGCTGGAGGCCCATCCAGTTGCTTTCCATTCAATTTTGCAGCAGGCTTGGAAGAGTTACTGTCATCAATTCCAGGCATTCTTCTAAAAGGCTAGATGCACCCACATTCCTGGGGGCAAGTAAAAATTCTAGCACTGCAGACAGGTTGGCAAGGAGGAAGAGAAGCTTCTTCCGACCTGGGTAGACCTCCCATCTCTCTAACCCTTAGCCTCCATTTATCCAGAAAACACACTTGCTCTATTTGTTTCTTTACTGTGACCCCCGTCCACCATACCTGCTACGTAGCCGGCATTGGCGATACACGGACGACATGCCATCGAAGGGACGTGCCGCCTCAGGACTTTGGAACGCTGTAATCCAGAGCTCAGTGGGTTTCTTGGAAAGCACAGGCCACCTGCCTCACCAAGATGTTCCAGATTCATTGCGTTACTCCCTTAGGTTTTAGAGCAGTGCTTCTCAAGCTTCAGTGGGCATTAATATTACTGGAGGGCTTGAGAAAAATTTACTGTGCCCCTAGGCCACGGAGATGCTGACCCAGCAGGTCTGAGAGAGAACTCCAGAATTTTCATCTCTTACAAGCTCCCAGCAGCTGCTGCCTTCTTTGGATCACATTTGCACTAACACTGTTCTAGGATTTGGGGGGCTTGGCGAAGGATGTGGGGAGGGCTATGCAGTGAGTGGGAACTAGATAGTTAAACTCTACATTTTAAAGCTAACGACCATTTGGATGAATAATTAAGGAATTTCATTTGCTCGTAACTTGCATGTTTTTGCTTGCTTGAGGTCTTCTGCTTGGTTGCTGTGTGACCAGATCAAGCTATTATATTTTTCTATATCTCAATCATTATCCCAAAGGGGCTAATTTTAAAAAACTAAAAGCTTCCTTATTGGACTCCTTTTCGCAGAGATGGATACTAGTTCTGTGAATGCAAAAGAGCTTTCAGTTGTACTAGTCCACTAATCTGGAGTCCCTGGGCCTGGTGGGGACAGGTGAGCATAGACCCTCCATGCTCTGTGCAAACAATGAAACAAAGCCAAGGACCAAATGGAGGCCCAGGGGAAAGTGCTCTGTCACCCAGGTGTGGGATCAGGCTGAAAGAAGGGAGAGGAAGGGGAAGGAACCCTGTCTACAGCTTCCTCTTCAAACTGGAATAATCTAACTTTTATGTTAAAAAAAAAAAAATCCCACAAAGGAAGGAGGGAGGAAGGACAGAAGGAGGGAGATTCAGAGTTTGAACTGGATCAGAGTTCAGGACTGAATGTCCCACTAAAAGCAGGACAAATAACAAGCATATGCCTGAGCCTCATGAGGAAATCGAAGCAGAAGACAGACAATTTTGTGCCCACTCACCCGCAACCCGTCAGAAAACACATCTCCCGTAAGCTGGAGCCTTCCTTCTCCTGGGTATAAACTACAGACACAGGAAGGCCTCTCGGTGAGTGCGCACGCGCGCACACACACGCGCGCGCACACACACACGCACGCACGCACCCACCCGGGAGCGGCCTAAGTGCACAGCTCAGACACCAAGTCTAACTGTCCCTGGGTGAGCAGGAGAAAGATGCCAACTTAACCCACATTAGAAATCCTCTGCTAGCTAATAAAGTCATCAGCAATTTCAATTTTATTTTTCATTTCTGAGTTTAAAAAGAAAAAAAAAAAAAAGCCCTCAGCAAGTGGCTATCCCCCAGACCTCCATGCATGCCTCTTCAGCTTTATAAGCAAATGTGACTGGAAACCAAACTGCTCTGAATATTTGCTTTCCAGATTTCTTTTCACTCTCAAGTTTAAAAAACAAGGTTGTTTTCTTCTTTTCCTGAGGCTGGAGCCTGAGAAGTGTTCCCCACACAGCAGGACCCTGTCAAGGAGAGAAAGCTTCCCAACACAGGTGCTTTCGCCCCTCATTTGGTTGCTTGAACCATCTCAGCTTTGAAGGGGTTTTACATAACCCGGCTGGCAGCGCTGACTCAAACCACCTGCCTGGGTGTCTGCTAATGGCCCCGCCTCAGCATCCTAGAACAGGAGGGTAGGACTGGATCCAGTGCCTGAGACATCCTCTTCCAGATCCTTCATTGCATAGATGAAGAACCAGATTTTCCAGAAGACTGAGGGATTCCGTCAAGGCGACCCAGCTATCTGGGAACAGAGACGGGTTAGCATCGCTCGTGCGCGCAGGTCTGACAACCAGCTAATGTTCGTAACTTAATTGTACAGAAGCATCTCCTCCAATTAAGTAGAAACCAGGCTCTACACCGAAAGCAACCCTGCTGCTGTCAGGTCGGTGAGGACTTCTAATACCCACAGAACGGGACCGAAGAGGAGCACCGAATGTCGGGCTTCTATTTGAAATCCTGAAGCTCCCTCGTCTGTAGGCAACACACTGGGTTATTTTTTATGTTATTTGTATGCATGTCCGCGTCTCCGAAGGCTGCATTCTCCACCAGGGAGGTGCTGTCCTGTTCCTCTCCGTGCCCCGCCCCCAGCCAGCTGCTTCGCACAGACCTCGGACATAATAAACACTTAATACACCTTTCTTTAAATAAATGGGGGCCCAAAATAGCCAGGCAGTGCAGGGAGGGTAAAAATGCTCTATAAATTGAGAATGGGAACAAAAATAATGATCTGAATTATCTGAAATGGAAAACTCAGAGAGGACAGTTGCCTAGGTATAAAGGATTACCAGGGGGTTGGTTTCTAGACTAATGCACGTTTTTGTGTTTTTTTTTTTTTTTTTCCTCTGAAAGCTCATTCAGTGATTCTCCTTTTTTTACTTTTTAGGACATTTTGCTATCTTAATTGAAAGCCTTGCACACCTCTGACAACCACTGTCCCTCCTAAGGGACCAGCACACATGCAATCCCTTTGGAAAAGCTTAATCAGCCCTAATTGAGTCACAATATTAGCCCAAATTAATTAGACTTTAAGTTGTCAACACCCTTCAAGGTAACCTGGCTCTGACTCCTCCCTTAGCCTTCACAGGGAGAGAGCGGTCAAGCTCTAAAACCTTGAAATTCTGCCAGTGACCCATGAATACAGGTCTCTTTCTTCTCAAACACATGCACTCCATTGGCTTTTTATTTCCGTACGAAACAGAAATCAAAACAGAACATCAGACTCCAAGACGGATCACAGAACCTCACAGTTCAAAAAACCTATTTCTGCAGCGGTCTGGGACAAAGAAGCAATCTGGCGTCAGCTTGTAACCCCTTAGTGGAATCCCCGTCTCAGAAGAGGTCCTGGAAACCGAAGCCATCCCCCACAGAAGCAGAAGCAGGCCTCTTCAGGTCACAAGTCACTGAATCACATAACATGGAAGCCCTTAGATCTCCAGGTCTTGCCAAAGCAGCACTCCAAATATACCCCAAGATTGCATCTGTTGATTGACCCACCGTAAACTCTGTCTATAATGGCTCAGCATTAATAATTGGCGAAATTTGCAAACCTATTCTTTTTTTTTTTTAAAGACTTTATTTATTTGTCAGAGAGAGAGAGTGAGCACAGGCAGACAGAGTGGCAAGCAGAGGCAGAGGGAGAAGCAGGCTCTCTGCTAAGCAAGGAGCCCGATGTGGGACTCGATCCCAGGATGCTGGGATCACGACCTGAGCCGAAGGCAAAACGCTTAACCAACTGAGCCACCCAGGCGTCCCCGCAAACCTATTCCTCAGGCATGTTTATTTTGCATTTTATAAATAAAACCATCATTTAAATACCGCCATATTCTTATAAAACACCTTTAAGTGGAGAACCCCAAATCATCTGAAGGTGACCTCTTATGAAGATTCCCTGACCCCGGTGACAGGTAGCACACAGGTATTTCTATCACCATTTCAGAATGAGGAAACAGCCTCGGGGACTTGAACTAAGTGAGTCAGTCACGAGGTTGAAATAAAAACAAACTCCAAGATGACCTTGAAGCAAATGCAGCCAGAAAAGAAGGCTTAAGTTAATAGCGACACTTGTTTAGCCTACCGGGACTCCAGAAAAGAAGTCAAAAATGGCCCCATAAAGAACAAGCCTTACTGGGAAACCCTAACTATCATTGTACATATGCCATTACCTTGGCAAAGTCACCACATAAGCTTGCTGTTTGTGACATAAGCCATATGTCACACGCGCTGTATTTCTGCTGCCTTGTTTTCCTTCCTAAGCGTAATCCGCAGAACACTAAAAGGACTATTTGTCTCGCAAAACTACATGCTGCAAATATATGCTTATTCTTAGATCTTGTATTGCATTTTAAAATGTATTCAAGAGCATTTGGTAACCGGTATTAGGATCAGGGGCCTAGCCAGAGGGAAATGCTGATCCAGCGGAAAGCAAAATCACTTCTGAGGACATCTGAAGATTGGGAGTCTCCATCAAGGCCACTCAATTATCTAGTAGCCAAGCTGGGTCCAAATCAAGAACATAGGTCTGACTACCAGCCAATGCCCTTAACCTCATTGTACAGAATCATGTCCCCAGTTAAGGAGAAATGAGACTCCAAGCTAAAAGCAACCCTTCAGCTCCCAGATCAATCAGGATTTCTAGTATTGACAGGGAGAATTTAAAAGGAGGACTGAAGGTCTGCGTGAAAACTTTACTCTGCAAAAGACCCTCTCTCTTCCTTGCCCCAGCTCTCCCTCTCCCATGTATTTCATGGCACTAGGATTTTAAAGCCCGATGAATTCGGACTTGCTTGTTATGAGAAAAAAGAACTAAAAAGTTTGGCCAGTGTCAAAGTGTCCTTCCCACAGGAAAATACACATGATTATTTCTGCAATTTGGCGGGGGAGGGTATTGGGAAAACAGAAGAGGAGAGACAGCAGAAATGCATTCTAGTAAAACCCATAGCCAGCCCAGAAACAGAGGAGTGAGCTACAGCCAGGGTAGTAAACGCCCAAAGTAAGAAGCAACAAACAAACACAAAACTATACCAACTCAAGTGACTAACAAAATGCACAGAATATTATTCATTTGATGGATGAGTAAACCAAGACTTTCCAGAGACATGTGGTGGTGGTGGGGGGGAGTCATTTAATTTTATAAACAAGATCTAGGATGGGCACTGGACCATCATTTCCACTGAGCCCATCACTCCAACTCCCCAAACTAAATTCTTTCCTGCTGAAACTGATGAAAACATGAAGGCTTCTTGGGACCATCCTTTCAACCCAGAACACAGAAAAGAAGGCCCTCTTCCCACTACATTTAAATTACGTCTTGTTACCTATATACTGCCCTAAGCAGGAAGCTCTGTGAGCGCAGACACTGGAGCTGTCTGGGGACCCAGACATGAACCTGGATAGAACCTGGATCATGGTGGGTATTTGGTGCCTCTTTGGCTAAACGGATGATTTGCTGTGGCACGACAAAGCCTAAATTCTACTTACACTTATGGGACAGAAGCACATCAAAGGAATCTGCCCACCTCGTGGCTTCTTCTGTGGATAGTCTCCTAGGAAAGAAGAAACATCTCTCTTAAATATTTCTGAAATGCCCCTCCCTCTCCATCAGCAGACCCCTGGGATTTGCTCCGGAAAACAAATCTCAACCATGATGGGCGGGGGGCAGGGTGCCAATGAAAACCACCCGCATTCCTGCAAGTCTGTTGCCGGAAACGTGTACACTCAAGGAAATGATGGCAGACCTCAGCACTGGAGCTCTGGGTATTTGTGTATTGGCTTTCAGTCTAAAACACCAAGCTGAAAAACCACAGGCTATAGACACGTCAGGGTAACAACGGAAAGAAGCTGGCCTTAGGGTCAGAAAAGGTGGGCTGAGCTCCCGACTCCGAATCCTACCGTGACCTTAATCTCTTCACCTTTGCAATGGGGATCGAGGTGCCCCCATCCCCCAACCCTGTGAGGGTTAAATAAGGTGCATCTATGACATCATCGAACCCAGTCCTCGCCCAGTATAGGCACTGAACCCAGATTCTCTGAACCTAAGCAGAGTTGTAGAATGTATTTGAGTGTTTGTTTCCAAACAGAGAGCTCAGACTGACAACTAAGCAGAACCAAGAAGCGTCGTTCACCACAGCTTTGTAAGAGTGGTGGATAATACGGTTTTCTTAAAAGGAAAAAAGAGGGTTCCTGTTCTGAAAAGGAAAATTCTCATCCATGCAATTGGGGATATAAAAGGAGCCGCAGAGGGGCAGGGGGTTACTGTCACTCGGCGCATCTGGCCAACATCTCACTAGAGAAGAACAGGTCCTCAGCCCAGCGGTGGGCGCCCCACGGGGAGCGCCCTGGCAGTGCCGTGTGGCCAAACTACTCACTTTAGAGCACGGTTGGGTTTGTCAGGAAGAATAGCTGTGAAATCGCTACAGGAGTCTGACTTGTGAGACAGGCATCCCAGGCGGGTCCTCATCCCTTTGTTCCTGCAACAAGCACAGGGGCAGAAGGACGGGGAACTGTCATGATCGTGGCTGTCAGCTCTATAAAGGGCCCCAGGAGCTGCTGCTGCAGGGGCCTGCGCCGCCTCCCCTGACCCGCCCCCCATCCTTCCCCAGGGGGGTCCCTAAAGGTTTCATGAACAAGAGGAGAAATACCTAGAAGATCAAGGGATGTATCCTCACTCCCTAACTCGACTCCTGGAATAGTAATAGGTACCCTGCCCCTAGAGGCCTCATGCTCTTTCAAAGCTCACATTCAAGTTGATAGTAAGTCAATGAAGGTCGTTAGCTTGGAAGAATTTCTAAATTAGGATTCTCTGTAGGGAAAGGAAATACAGTGAAGACAAAATAACAATCCACATTTCGCTCTCCCATCAGGAGGGCAGAGTAGCAGCAGCAGCTCCTAATTGCAAAGCCCCAGAAGTGGCGCCCGCACGGAGAGTAGAGGGTTGCCTGCGTAATACAGGGGTGCGTATCACAGAACCTCTCTCAGCACAAATGAAGTTTTCAGGCAAACTGATTGTGGCTCAGGTGCTCCCTACTCATCCCCCAAACCTGGGGATAAAGATGCATGAACGGCTACAGAGCACCTGTAGGTGAGGACCCGAGCAGCTGATACAATCAGCAGTTAAGAACTGGGCCCCTTGGGGCACCTGGGTGGCTCAGTGGGTTAAAGCCTCTGCATTCAGCTCAGGTCATGATCCTAGGGTCCTGGGATCTAGCCCCACATCGGGCTCTCTGCTCCACAGGGAGCCTGCTTCCTCCTCTCTCTTTCTCTGCCTGCCTCTCTGCCTACTTGTGATCTCTGTCAAATAAATAAATAAAATCTTTAAAAAAAAAAAAAAGAACTGGGCCCCTTTCTCCATTCTTTTATTTACTTAACGAAGCTCTCATATTCCTATTTCTATTTTGGCTTCTCTCAATCAGCATGTTTAAAACTCTAACATATATGTTTATAAAATTCTCATATTTTCTTATTTTCCTAAAGACCAGACATTTACATGTTACCTCTTACGGAAGGTCCGATGAGGAATTACACTGTCTCTTTCTGACTTCCAACATTAGCCCCTTTTTGCCTTTAACCAGAGATCAGCAAACTATGGCCATGCGAGATGCCCGTTTGTGTAAATAAAGTTTTACTGGAACACAACAACACCCATTTATTTACATACTGTCTAAAGCTGCTTTCCAGCATGAGGGTAGAGTTGGGTGGTTGCAACACAGACTGTATGGCCCATAGAACTCAAAATATTTACTCTCTGGCCCCTGTTAGAGTAAGTTTACTGACCCCCGACCTTTAACCATGGCAGCTCCTCGCATGGAGAGCAAAGGTAAGTGGGAAGAGTTGGGTGTAATCAAACCAGGACTGAAGTGTGACTTATAAAAGGGCACTGCCACGTGCACACTGGGAACAATGTGCCACGGAAATAGTCCCAGAGATGTTATTCTCCGTGTGGAAAGGAAGTCCTTCCAGCCTGACTTTCCCCTCCCCTGGTTTGTGAATCCTGGGCCTGGGCAGAGACGCTAGAGGCCGCCCAATTAAATATCTTCCTCTCACTCCAAGTGGGTTTTCATCCCCGACCCAAGCTAGTTATTTACAGAAATCTTATCCAAGAAATGTCTACTGGGATGGTATTATATTTGGCAAGGATGGACAACATTTGTATTCCACAGCCCATCTCTGAGCGCCTTTTAAAGCTGGAACATCCAAGTTCCCAGAAATATCCGCTCTCCTGCAGAAAACCGGGCCTGCACGTCCTGTGCTCCCACCTCTTATCTCAGCCAGGCGCATGATGAAGCCATCGATTTTGTGACATTTCCAAACATTGGTGATAGCCATTCTCTCTCCTGCGATGGTGAGCATCCTGGCCACTCACTCTTATAAATCACAGGGTGCTCGCTCCGCCACCAGGCCTTGTGAGCAACTGATTAAGGGCCCTTGAGTCACCACATTCCGTGAATTCAAGTCAAGGTCTTGCTTGGGCTGTACCAAGGCCAAAACCCAACTTCCAGTAAGCCAGTTCACTCCTTGGTGCCCCAGGATCATCAATAACATAATAGTCAGGTTGAGGCCCCCAAGAACAATTAAGAGGACTTCAAAAAAACAGCAAATCCACACACGCCATCTAACAACATTCAGCGGGGGCCAGTGTAAAGGGTATACTCGTTACCGAGACAACGGTGGTTCTCCCCAGTAGTTTGAAAAAACCTTCCACAAAATATTCTTTGGGGCCCAATGGTTTTGATTTTCCATCTTGTGTAGCTGAGATCTGAATTATAACCTTGTTAGTTAGGTTTGAAATAACGGGAGCAGAAGTTGAGAGTCAAAGGTTAAGGTTACTTCAAAAGGAGGGAAGGAAGGAAGGAAGGAGGGAGGGAGGGAGGGAGGAAGGGAAAGCAAAAAGAAGTAAGCTTGCCCTCATCTTTCTTCCCTGTTCCAGGACCCTACAGCCATCCCTAAATGGTTCAATGCAAGCTCACACACAGGGCCACCCCCTGAGTCCCGCGGTCAATGGGAGGGTTTGGCCCTGACATAGGTTCTGCTTGCAAGGCCACAACCTTGCAAGAAGGGCACCAGGAAGGAGAGCACCGGCCACACCGGTGGCCTGGGGGGACGGACTACCCAAGGGAGTGGAAGGCTGGGGCAGGCTCACACAGCAAGGGGGTGGGAAGGGGCGGGGAGGGGGAAGGGCAGGGGCGGGGAGACAGGTGAGCATCATTACCTGCGTGGCATCAGTAAAGCGGCCATACAGGCACGCGCTTACGGTTAACCCTCTGGCCGATGTGCAGGGACGTCAGGGCGGGAGATAGGACTGCGGGGCAGGGATTTACCCTTTCGCGGCCTCTCACCTAAAATCAAAGAATCTGCTGTAAGAGGCGGGGCGGCCCTCTCTGGCCTGACTGTGCTACAGATCCTCTCAGACGGCTGGCTGCTGGCAGAATGCCTCCCCCGACACAGCCCCTCCCCACACGGGCCTGCTTGTCCTAAGGGAGGGTGACTGGCTAAGGGTGAGCCCGGAGGACCTGCTGGCTGGACTCTCATTGCCGCCTGTGGGGCAGGAGCATCTAGTTCCCCAAGAACTGGCCATGGACAGTGAAATGGAGCATGTGCCCCAGGAGAGGAAGGTTGGGGCCCGGCAAGCCAAAAATTACTGTTCTCTTTGTCTCATTCCATCGGGGCCCAAGTGACCAGCCAGCCACAGATGGGGGAGGGGGGTTAGCACTTGCTCCAGAATTACGTGATTGGCTGCTCTTCTGATTCTCACCTCCCTCTCAGGGAACCCATCCTGGAGCGTTGGGAGGGTGTGAGTAGGGGGGAAGGGTAGAGTAACTCCTAAGGAGACTTGTCAGGCCCCCTGGCCACTGCACAGGCCTGCTCCTTTGCAGGATCCCAGGCCCAGGCTGGAAAAATGAATATGCAAGCTACTCTCTCCTGCCCAGATGGAGGCCACCGACCTTCCTTCCGCAGCTTGGGGACTAGCCCATTCCTGATCTGAAGCGAGGAGAACAGCAGGAAAGGGGATACTGAGGTTGAGGGCTTGGTGACTGATCATCTGTCTCTCCTGAGGGTCCCCTTTCTCAGTGCTTCAAACCTTTTGTTCCACAGAAATGATAGGAAGAAACACATGAAGAGAGCAGCCTATCCGTAAAGGGCTCCCCCGGGGAACCCTGACACCAAACATAGAATCCATTTTAAAAGAAACCTAATTTAGATAGATAAGGCCCCTACTCGATCTACTCTGTTTAAATTATTTTGCTATTACACATTTTTGTTTCACAAAAACTTTTTTTTAAAATACCTTCTCTAATAATACCAAAATTCATAAAATTAAAAGATTGCTTTGTTAAAACTAAAATCAATAAACAAATACATAAAAATAGTTAGACTTTGTGTCAAAGCTCATCCTCAAGGAGACTGAGCTCAGACTGACATTCCCTTAACCTTTGTCCTAACGGGGCATCCACCTGCCTGCCCAGGAGTCAGGAAATCGAAGCTTTTCCCAGCTTTAAGGTTCTCTTCCAGCTACAAGAAATCACTGTTTGGGTCACCTATGCCTCATTTTCTCTTGCTTGTGGTCTATCACCCGAAGGAGGGGAAGCCCGTGCCAGGGACCTTTGTCACCCTGGTGCTGAACAGAACCACGGATGACTCCCCACAGACACAGCAGGCAAGGTCATTTGGGGCAGGCATTACCAGGCCTGCAGTCACTGCCTTGTCGCTCTTCCCGTTCCCACTGCTAGCTCATCCTGGCTTGCCGGGACTGCTTGCACGCCCGCCTCTCTCCCTCCCAAATCCCGTGCTGCCCACCACCGCCCCCCAGACCGTTCCCCATCCCTTCACTTAGCTCAGCCTTGACTTCAATTCAATCAGAATCTGCAGGAGACTGTGGCCCCAGCTTCCTCATTCATCCCAGCACCTTGGGGCTCTAATTCCATCTGGCCCTTGACTTTTGGTGGGGATGGAGTTTGGGGGTCCCCAGAACCCGGGAAGGCCCATGGCAATGTGCCCTGTTAGGTGGACATCAAGTGACAGGTGACTCTGGGGCAGACAGGATGGGACATAAATGGAAAGCGGGTACTCAAGGAAAAAAACAAAAACAAAAAACAAAGGTTAAAAGCAAAGAGCAAAGATTTTTAAAGAGGGGAAGAGAAACTAAGAGTCTCAGCGGGGAGAAAGCAATCAATATGCATGGAGAGGCAGGTTAATTAAATATGGATAATGCAATCAGCCCACATGGGCACCTTGAAGAGCAAAGAGAAAAACAAATGCAGTACTCACTGTCTTTGACCAGTCCTCATGGCCTGCGGGTCTTTGCCAACTGGGTGGTCAGAGAGGCTGCGGGTTAAGGAGTTCTGGGGAAAGAGTAGATCTATCTTTTAGCAGTCAGATCCTTGCTGGGTGAAGAACACGCGTGCACGAATGCACGGGCACACTCGTGCGTGCACACACACATACACACACGCATGCATGCACAACACACCTCCCACCACTTGAGCTGGGCAGCAAGCGGCCCCGCGGAAAGCTCTTCTCTCTGCTTGTCACATCCAGTAAATACTGAGGCAGCCTACAGCCAGCGGGCGGCGGCTCAGCTCCCGGGCACAGTCTGCACGCCCGTGCTCATTGGCAGGATGCAGGAGGTGCCCCCGAGCAGAGCTCGCCTGGCACTCCTCCCGTACCTTCCTCTTCACTAACCTGCTTCCTTGCTCTCGGGCTGCAGCTCAGGGAGAAGTCTCCACAGCCCAAAGCTGCCTCTCTCTGCACCCAGAGGCTATGCAGGGGGCTGCGAAGCCGTAGGTATTAACTCTTTCCGGCCACCGATGAGCTGAAAATCAAGTGTCCAGGGGGCCCTCTTCTAATGAGCTCTGCTGCTGGCTGAAGGCTGGTTGCTGCTCAGGGAGCAGGGAGCATAAAGATCTTGCCCCAGACAGCTGCTGACAGCAGGAGCCAAGCCGAATCAAATCTCCTAATGAGCCAGGAGGAGGGGGGCTGTCTTGCTGGGTGTGATGTGATGTGATAAATGCAGAGAGCAAGAAAGCTACGGGGCAGGTCACACATCTAAATTCCACCCCCTTTCTCCCAATTTCTATTGTGCTTCACTACCAAGCCAAACCACACAGCCCTGCGATTACCCCCTCTGCCACATCTCAGCTGTCCCCCTGACTCCACCGAGGCATTTCTCCCCCAGTCTGTCTATACTCCCACCCCCCAGCACCAAACACACCACTCCTCACTTCTTAATGAGAAATTTCCACCTCCTCTGCCTCCTCAAAGCATGTATATTTCCAACTCTGTGCTCCTGGCTTTTCCTCCAGTGGAAATTCACCTCTCTCCCTCATCCATCACCTAGCAACTTCCCCCTTCTTGCATTCGTGATGGAGTGAGACTTTTCCCTTTGTTCTGCCCAATCGGCACATTATCCCTAATTTTTCTGTCTTCTGCAATTTTTTCTTCCAAACCACCTTACCCACATGGATCTTGACACTGCCTGTTTCAGTTCCAGAAGGAGGACTGTCTCTTCCTGCTTGCCCTAGTATGGTAGTTCTCTGAGTATGGTCCCTGGACCAGCAGCGTCAGCATCACCTGGGAATGTGTTAGAAATGCAAATTCTCGGGCCCCACCCCCAGACCTAGAGAATCTGAAACTCAGGGGACATAGCTCAGCCTCCCAGGTGATTCTGATGCGTCTGAAGTTTGCAAATCCCTGCCCTGGGACAAAGCTTCCCTTCTCCCCATTCCACTCCAGTCTCCTGCTCCCACTCAGGAACTAGCTCCAAATGCATCTAATCTTTACCACAAGTCATTTTGGATACCCAGAAGGTGGCATTTTCTGGAGGCATCAGAAATCTCCAGGGAAAGGGATGGCTTGATACTAAAAATATTAGATTGCATTTGTTTAACCTCCTATAACGTAGAAAGCATATTTGTGTATTGTTATCAACTACTCTATTCCAGAGCCAGAGAGGTTACTATTATCCCTGAGTTACAGATGAGAAAATTGAGGCAACTCAAGGACCAGACTTGTTTTCTCAGAACTCTTACAGCGGAGCTCTTCCCACCACGTCATGCCGGGACCCAGAATTCCTGGCAGATCTACTGGTGGCATAACCTGTATTCCCGCAGTGACATGAGTCTGCCGCAACCCCACATTGCGTGATGAGGGGATGAAATAAAAAGTCTGATGCTGCCTCCTCAGTGACTCATTGTCTCTCTTGCAAAGTGTCCACAATGTGCCTCTGTTAGGTAAAGGGAACTTAGCATTATGAAATGAGACGCCAAAGAAATGTTTCCCATTCTTCGGAACCCCTGCTTTGCATGCTGATGTTAGCGAATCCTTTGCTTCTGGATATTTTATTCATACACTGCGCTGTACAAAACGGGTTCAGAGTTAAACGGGGAATAAAAGCCCACTGACAAGCACTTCCCTAATCCAAGATTAGGTTCTACGGTAAGGTGGAGCCTCTCCAATTCATGCACAGAGCCACTGTCCAACAAGCCCTCGTTATGTGCCAGGCACTGGGCTAAACGTTGCACTGCTGTTTACTTAACTCTCACAACAAACTTCCAAGACTGACATCTTTATCAACCCCATTTTACAGATGGAGAAACAGAGGCAAGCCAGTTACAGTGGCAGAGCGGGTGCCTGCTACCAAGCTTCCTGTTCCCAACGCTTGCTCTGCCCTTTGCTTTAACACAAAGGTGGTACCCTCACGGGACTTCTTGTCCGGTGCTGAAATGGTGAGATAAAGGGCCCCTCCGAGTCTCATGCTGGCCCATCTGACAACCAGGATTGAAAGGCGCTGAGGAGATAGGGCAGGGCTGCAGAGGGACCCAAGTCTCAGGTGGAGGCTGACTAATATTAAGGTATTGGAATCTTCGATTAGCTTTTGGAGAAATAATATGGTCATAGGAAGTCAATAAACCAACCCGAATGTTTAAGGAAAGATAAAATCATTAACAAAGTTTTAAGAAAGAGCAGGAATATGAAGAGCAGAGGGACAAGAGTATGTGGACGTGCGTCCGGCACGAGTAGAAAGAAAAAATTAAGACTTTTTTTAAACCAAAATGTTCCTGAGCACCAAAGCGTAACCACACAGCACCCTAGTTTGAGAAGCACAGACCTAGGACTGGCCCCCTCTCAGGGGAGGCCTCTAAGTTAAATCTTCCTTTCCATAGAGGCAGGTGCATAAGGAATTCGAGGGGCTGGGCAGGGGCGGGGTGGGGAGGCTGGGATGAAGCAGAACGGAGAGGGTAAGCATTCTGGCATGGTCTCCTTTCCCGAAGGAGAGAGATACGCAAAGGCAAGCAGGCTGGAATGCTAGTGAGAAACACACTCGTCTCCTTGGATTCTGTGTCCCCAGGCTTCTAGCCCTGGCCCAGGAATACAGAGCTCTAGATTCTTTTCTCATTACTACTCCTGAGTTTCTGGCTGGAGACTAGGCACGGGACATCTCCACCAGAGGTGATACATGGTTTTTCCCAGCCAAACAGGCATTAAGAGCCCTGCTCTGGCTTCCCAGGCTGCCCCACACACCTCAGCCCTTCCCGTTCTTGGTTTGCTCCTCCTGGGAAACCCACCCTTCCCAGGCCTGGGCTGCTGCATCTCTCTGGCACTGATGCTCACTCCTGCCTCTCATGAGCTCCGGACTGGCTTTTCCAGAGGACAGCTAGACAATTCCATCCTTCTCAGACTCTGCAGATGCAACTATGTCGGAAACACCCACTTTTCCCTCCAAGTCCTCCCTTCCTGCCAGGCTCCCTCTGCTTGCTCATGAAATGACTGTCCTAGTCCCTCGGGGTAATGAGTATAGGTATTTCTGGTTTCTTTTTCTCTATTGCCCTGTTGAATTGATTTTTAAAACTTTTCATTATATTTCTTAAACACTTCTCAATTTTATCCACCCCCCTCCAATCCATTGACAAGGCCCCTCAGAGGTTACCGGGCACCTCCCATGGTGTATGTCTCGTCCACCCCCTCCTAAGTAGCTGATTTTCCTGCCCCTATGTCATCGCCTCCCCATCCCCATTAACCTCCTGGCACACTACACTACTACCAGAGTTACCCACCGATCAGGTACCATAAATGGTCCATAGAGTAATTTTTGATGGACTTCTTGGTAACGATTTGTCCTGCCTGACATTCTAACAATTTGGTCCCATTTAGCTATCCAGTCTTGTATCCCATTATGCATACATACATGCACACACACACCTGATTCTCCATTGCCCCCCCTGCCCAAAATGTTCCCCCTGCCCCCCGATCTGCCTCTTAACTCCCAATTCCTTCTCTAAACCTAATACCTTCGAGATAAAAATTCTCCTTTCCAAAGCTTTTCAGAACGGTCTCAATCAGAAGGAATCCCTCCATCCTAATACCACCACGTTGCTGCGTGACTCTCTGACAGCCCGTGACATAGTGTGTAGGTTATCCTTATGATTTATGTTTTCTGATCCTCCCAAATGACTACGTGTTCCACAAAGACTCTATGACTTACTCCCTTGCTATCAATTCTCATTGCCTTGTATGAAGCAGGTGTTTAATAAATGTCAGCGGCATTTGATTTTGAGTTCATGAAAAAAATCTGAAAAATCACTGAGGATTTCTTATGGAACAAACATGTTAGACTTCCGCGGTCTCTGGGTCAAGTCTGAAATCAGTCTAATGCTAATGACTCTCAGGAGCAGCAGCATGGGTACCTAAGGCATTTGGAAACTATTGTTCCCCACAGCCCGGTCAGGGCAGGCTAGAATTAATCAAGAGCAAAAGGAGCACCTGGCATTGTCACACAGGCCACAAAAATGTAATTAAATTGAAGATAAAGGGAATTAAAGTCTGCAATATAATATTTTTAAAAGCCATGTTAGTAGAGGTGGAGGTTTATTGCCAAACGCCCCCTGTGTGTTTATTTAATCAACACACCACCTAGGACAGTACCATATTAAAAGCTTTTAATAAAACAGTCATTCAGATATTAGATTTGAATTCTGGTCAGCATGCTAAAGCTCTTCCACAAATCTTTTAAAAGCAATTTCCACTTTGTAGCTTCCTAGTGACAGCAGAAACATGAATCAACATATGCTGCATTGATTTGGGGTTTCCATGGAGACTGGAAGGACACAGGGAAAGGAAGGACAGAAAGAGGCCACTTGGCCCAAAATTCTACTAAAAAAAAAAAAAAGTCTCGATTTCATTCCTCTGAGTATTAACAGCCTCATTTCCTGCTCATCAGTTCGAGCATCCGGATATTTAATTTGTAATAAGTCTGCTCAACTTCTCACAAGGAACATCAGAGAGGTAGTGGAAAGAAGTCAGCAGTCAAAGGTGTCGGCCCATGAGGTTTGCAAAGAGAACTGAACAAGCACAGGAACTGGAATGGGAAGAAAGGGCCTCTGGTCCTAACTCCGCCATTATCTAGCTCTGTGATGCTAACTACCTTAACTAGCTCTGTGACACTAACTACCTTAACTAGCTCTGTGACACTAATTACCTTAACTAGCTCTGTGACACTACCTTAACTAGATAGCTATGCAATCACTAACATAATGAAGAGCTTTGAATTTCAATTTCCTCTTCTGTAAAACCTACAATTACCTGCCTATTTCTCAGAATGGTTATAAGAAAGTAATGAAAGTGTCTCTGGGAAGGAAAATGCCTTGCAAATTCTAGTCCACTCTGTACCCTACCACGGTCGGTCCACCTATCAGGGTTCCCTTATGACTGTCTGACTTTACCATGGTGAGAAAGTGATACACATTAAGTGGAAACTACACTCTGAATTTCGCCTTTTGCTCTTTTTCCCAGGCTGGTGATATGTGGCGATCTCAGGACGCTCTCTTGTGATACTGCTCCGTGGCAGCGAGCCCCAGCTCCAATCAGCCACCTGATCACCAGAGTCAACAACTGATACCCTTACAACCACCCTGTACACTTACAACCCTGCTGTTTCCCACTTTCAGTGCAATACTCAATAAATTACAGGAGATATGCAACACTTTATTTTAAAATGGCCTTTTCTGTTAGCTGATTTTACCCATTGATAGCTAATGTAAGTTTTCTGAGCAAGTTTCAGGTAGGCTAGGCTGAGCTATGATGTTTGGTAGGTTAGGTGCATTAAACACATTTTCAACTTATGATATTTCAACTTAGGATATTCAACTTATGATGAGTTCTTCGGGACATAACCCCATTCTAAATGGAGGAATATCTGTGTTACGTTTTGTGATGCTCTGAGCTTCTCTTTAAAGGGAATTTTGCCGACAAGCAAGTATATGCAAAAAAAATTTTAAAAAGAGAAAGAGAGAGATTGCTGAGTTAGTGGTAAGTAGACTGACCTGGAAAAAAGAAGAGTGAGTGACTAGGCTGAGTTTCAATCCCCACTCTGTAATCTTCCAGATCTGTGACTATGGCATGTTACTCTGCTTGAGTCATTTTCATCACAGGTAAGAGGAAGATTATAGTACCACTGCCGTAGGCTTGTTAAAGGATTGTTATACAGCTTAACTGAGGGATTCAAGCAATGCTTGGCAAATGGCAAATGAGTGTTTAGTGTGAGCTTTAGTGTGAGTTTAGCTATCTCATCAGCTTCATCATCTGTAAATTGGGAATTAGAATTCCTGCTCCTTCCCTACTTCCCATAGAAGATTATTTGGATGACACCTGCTCAACTAGTTGATAAACTGCTTTGGAAAATGTACTAAATAAATACAATGTTATTATTTAAAGATTCATGTTTACTGTCTGCTAGCGGAGGTGAAACAAAAGTGAAACACGTTTGGGAGGATTTTCAAATGTCTAGGCATCTAGGCGTAGAGGGGGTGACATGTGTCTCTGATACCTTCTTCATTGTCTTTTGTTCCTTTCAATCCATCATTTATCTCCTTACTACTCACTGCAGCCTTTTCTTTTTTCTCCCTCTTTTCTCTCTTTACTATCTTTATGCTTCTCCTTTTAAGTGTGTCTAGAAGGAATTTTAAAATTAAACTTCAGAGACTTTGGATTCTAAACTGAAATTGTTCCTTAGGCCTCCTAAATTAAATGGCACACGAAGATGGGGCAAAACGACACAAAATCAGGAGACATTATAGGATTATAGGAATTACAGGACTGTCTCTCCGACAGTGGTCAGCAGTGTTAGATATATATCTATGTATTTAAAGAAACACATCAACCAAATGTAGTATGTGGAATATATTTTGGATCCTGATTCGAATTTAAAACCATAAAAAATATCATGAGATAATTTGGGGAAATTTGAGCACTGATTAGATATTGCTATTAGTAGGATATTGACATTGAGGTTATTTTTTTTCTTAAGCAACTTTTTACTTAGAGATACATTCTGAAATATTTAGAGTTGAAATGCTATGCTGTCTGCAAATTGCTTCAAAATCATCTAGGCTGGGAAGCAGGAGGTAGTACACAGATGCTCATTGTTCTATTTTCTTGACTTGTGTATTTTGAAATTATGCATAAAAATGTTATAAATAGTGTGACCACTGACAATATGTGCTTCAGTAAAATGAGCCTACAAAGTGTAAACTTTTAGTGTAAGGAAACTGAAATATAGAAAGAGGCAATTTGAATGGGTATTTATTTCCTGTATTGTAAGTTTTCTTCCCCATGAATATATCCATTTTCAGAAAAGCCTTTTATTTGACTTCTAGGAAGCAGGTGCCAAAATCCGTAGAGGCTTAGAATGGGTATGACTCTTAGATATCACCTACAGAAATTAAATTTTAAAGAATTTGCCCAAGATCACATTTCTTAAGGCATGGCCAGGACTCCAGCCCAGAGCTCCAGGGATGGAATCCCACTACATCCTTTCTTCCCACTCCTGAGTTGCCCACCCGCACATCTGGAATCTAGGTCAGTAAGTCAACCCCAGACGAGGCTGCAAATGATGATCTGTTTGTTTACCTCCCCAAAACTTTTCCATTCCTGTTGTAATCGAGCCTTAAACAGCAAACTTGGTTTTTATGAACTAGCTGAAGGGCAGGAAGCCACAGTACAGGGAAAGAGAGGGCAACAAGCACAATCCTTCACACACCCCCAGCCGGATCTGTTTCACCAAGATAATCAAGCCCTCAAGTATGAAATATTTCAACCTCTCTCCCTGTCTCCTCTCCTGCGAGTCTATCCAAATTTACACACAAGCTTACTTTCTACCCACCACTCACAGATGTGTCTACTCCAGGTAGATCCTTTCTCCTCTGGACTTGAGCCCCTCTTCCCACCTGCCTGGCTTCACCAACCCTTTATCTTTACTCTGTCCTTCCCCCATGTTATTCTACACTTAGAAATAAAAATACTTTCATTTAAAAAAAATTCTCCCTGGGTGTAGGGGAGGGGTCCTCATATTGTCAGCAAAACTACCGAAAAACATTTCCTGTTTCCCTACTTCCTACCCTTTCATCAGACCTTTACACTTTGATTTCCATCCCTACCATTTTGCTGAAAGAGTGACCTCTATATTGTGAGGCTCAGTGGTCCAATGGTCCTTACCCTTATGGACCTCTTAGCTTCATTTGTCATGGTGACCGTTCAGTCCAGGCACCTCCATCCCCTTGACCTCCTTAGCCTTACACTCTCCTAACTGGTCTTCCCGTTGGTCTCTTTTGCTGGTCCCTCCTCTGCTCCCCCATAATGCTGATATTCTCCTGCCCTCCAGCCTTGGTTTCCTGCACTTTTCTCCTTAAATGCTCCTGGGCAATCTCATCCTTGCTCAGAGTCCCAACTGTATCAGGTATACTGATCATTTCTGAATATTTTCCACTAATTCCAGACCGTCTTCTAATTATATAAATTGTTATGGCCTGTGGATTGCTGAACATACCCCCTCAGGTATCCTACAGACACAACAAATACACATTCATCTAAAAATAGAGAACACAATCGTCCCTTCTTTTCCTGACCCATTATATCCCCCAGCCCCATGTCACCTCACACACACATACAAATCTTCTTCCTCTGGAATTCCTGGTCTCAGTTTCTGACACCACCATCCACTGAGTAACTCAAGCCAGAAATAGGGAAGTAATTAGACAGGACTCCTTTTCTCTCATCTCCTAGAGTCAGCCAATTAACCAAATCAGACTGATTAAATCTCCCTGGAAGTTCTCACATCTGTCCCCTCCTCTCCATCCTTACTAGTACTGCTCTGCTCCATGTTCTGCTCCAAGGTCCCTGGTTCCTACTTTCATTGTCTTTGGTCTCTGTGATCCAGACATGCTTCTCTACATCAGAACATGCCATGATTAGGTGCCCACAACTCTCTTCTCCTAACTGGACTCTTAACCCCACCAAGGGCAAGAAAGTGGATTCATTCATTCATTCGCTCATGCATTCATTCATTCAAACATTTATTCAGCTAACATTTAGGTATCTCCTAAGTGCCAAGCAGCATACCAGGCATAGTACATTATCTATGCACACTGCATACATGAAAGCTGTATTTTTTATCTCTGCATCTCCAACATCTAGCACAGTGCCTGGCACCAAGAAGATGCTCCATAAATGTTTGCTGAACATAACTGAGCCGGCCAGTGGACAGGTGAGTGAGACCAGGTTTACAGCAGGATGCTGGCAGGGAGAGGCAGCCAGTGGACAGGTGAGTGAGATCATGTTTACAGCAGGATGCTGGCAGGAAGAGGCAACTTAAAGTCATAGACACGGCATAGGCTCCAGTGTCTGGTGACAAGGGTTCAAGTTCCAACTCTGCCCATTCAGGGCTGGGTCATCTTGGCTGAAGACCTTGCTTTCTTATCTATGAAATCAGAATTCCTAAGGCCATGCCAACCTCCTGTTGCATAAGCAAACATGGATTGTGCATTATTCAGCGTCACGAAAACATGAAGTCATATTGACAGCATCGAAGTCATAGAAAGCAGGGGCCCAACACCAAATGGGGGCGGGGCTGGAGGCTGCAGAGGAAGGGGCAGTAGGCCCGACAATCAGAAGCAGCAGGACCTAGTTCTCAAAGCCCTGGGGCTGCGATGTCAGTACGAGGGGTCGCCATAATTGCAATGTGGCTCTTTCCTATCTCACAGTGCCAGGGCACTGGCTATCAATCTCTTCCCCTCCTGAGGCAGGGACAAAAGCTTTACCACTTGCCATCAGGGTCTATAGCTGTGGGCAGAAAGCAGCTCCAGCCCTCTCCCCTCCTCTGAATATAAAACAAGCTCTTGCTAATCCTCCATTTTCAACGACTTTAGCCTTCCTCCCAGCTCCATTCTGGCCAGCCACTTAGAGTCACACAAAAAAGGAAACTCTGCAGCCATCAGACCAGGGATGGGCTCCGGCCCTGGAGCAGCAGGATAGTGGTGGGAAATAGTGGAGTGGAGTCTGGGCCACCTTCAAGGACAGATCTCGCTCTGGGATCTGCTCCTCCCTGCACAGAGCCCTCAGGGAGAGGAGGTGACTCGCTTTGGTGCCTGTGTGGGGTGCACATTAATGTCTGCACTGGGGGCAGGGGGAGGGGCCGGGGCTGTGTGGGTGCGCTCTGATGCACACAGATGCTGAGCAAATTCTGACATGTTTCCTTGGGAGACAAGGCCTAGTAGAAAGGTAGGAATCTACCTTAAGCCATTCAGCTTTTCTGAGGCCTTCTTCCTTCTAGGACCTTTTGTTGAAAACCTCAAAAGCCTTTTGGAAATTCCATACACAGCACACTAATAAAGGCCCTGATGGGAAGGCTGATGCTGCCAGACAGTGAAAAATTTCCTGATCCCTGAGGCAGAGACAGAAGCAAGGAGCATTTCTAGCATTTCTGGAGATGGAGGTGTTTGGACAAAGAGGAAATTAAAAAGCACAAAACAGAGAGCTTGGGATCAGAAGGGCAGCACAAAAACGCTAAGCCGTAAAGTTATTACGCACAACAAAACTCAGGTTCACACGGCGCAGTCACAACCTACAAATAGCTTTCACTTCTCTGGCTGAATTTGACCAAGTTTCTTAGCCTCCACGAGCCTCAGTTTGCTCTGGGAAGTTGAGAAGATGAAACAGCATAGTGCAGGGAAAATACCTAGCTCTGGTAATGGAGCTACCACTATTCCTTTTAGTTTATCTCACAAACACCTTTGGAGGTAAGCTGAGTGCTTATACCTGTGCCCATTTTACAAACCACAAAAGCAAAGCTGTCCAATAGCCCTGAGTGAAGGTAATAGCCCTAGGGAGACTTGAAACCAGGACCCCCAGGGTTTTCCCTATTTTACACACATTTCAGCAGACTCAGTATGCTGCTGCATACCCATCACTGAAATCCGCATTTCGAGGATTTTTTTTTTTTTTAATGGAAATATGATGGGTTTCGGTCAGCCATCCATCCACATTCTTACTCAATCCCCTGGGAGTACCTCGCGTTTGGGAAATGGTTATCATTAACCAAGCAACCATGATCTATAGGTCAGAGTTAACCGACCCATGAAAGAAAGATGTTGACCTCAGTAACAGATTTAATTCAGTTAGACAACGATTATGAGAAAGTTTTCAGGGGCATCTGGGTGGCTCAGTCGGTTAAGTGTCTGCCTTCAGCTCAGGTCATGATCCCAGGGTCCTGGGACTGAACAGTGCATCGGGCTCCCTGCTCACCTCAGGCAGGGGTGGAGGGGGCCTTCTCCCTCTCCCTCTGCCCGCCCCTCCCCCTGTTTGTACTCTCTCACTCTTTGTCAAATAAACAACATTTTAAAAAGGGGGGGTGGGAGGAAGAAAAGAAAGTTTTCAGATTCTTTGTGTGTTTGGCACTGGGTGAAATTAAAGAAAAAAAGTGCCTGTCAGACCAGGTTCCTTGGGGCAGCTTACCAATGCCTGGCCACGGTGGGCTACAGGGCTCTCTACAGACTCCAATCCCTGCTTACCCCAGACCTATCAACCTTCTCCAGGAAACCTACTCTGAAGATTGAGCAGAGAGCAAATGGTTAATAAAAGCTAGTTTACTGGATTGATTGGGTGCTCATGGGGCTATCATTCCCAAAATAATAAGAGCCATCAATAGCATCATAAATATCACATTGTGCGTTCACAGTGTTGAGATTTCCCCAAACATGTATAGGCCGTCAGGATAACAGCTGTCTCGCTGCCCCACTTTCTAGCACCCCCCCCCATCTTCCAAGAAAACCCTCAAGGTTTCCAAATCTGTAGGAACAAATAATCCAAAAACAGCCCCGGTTGCAGGCTGGGGTAGGCCTTCCTTACTTCACTAGGTTGAAAGCACTCCAAGATCAAGACTTACAAGAACCTGAAAGCCCATGTGTGTGAAACAATGCATTGAGAGTGAGTGGCTCTATCACAGAAAGAGAAAAGCCGCTGTTCTCCTCCACGCCTCCCAAAAGTCACTACCAACACAGCCCTCAGAAGGACCCATTTAGCTGATGCCAGGGACTTGTCACCTCCTGTAAGTGGCAAATGTGCCCTCAACTCACGGCTTAGCAATTGGTGACCTGCCCCCCCCCCCAAATAAATAAATGGTAGCTACATATGGGGATGGATGTTAACCACATTTGTTGCAGTGATCACTTTGCAATACATACGTACATCAAATCATTATGTCATACATCTGAAACTAATATAATGTTACATATCAATTATATTTATATTAAAAAAAAACACTTGCCCCAGAAAGTCTAGTGTTAAGAATATGTCTAAGAAAACAATCCAGAAGGTAAGCTAAATTTTAACTATGATGTTATTTCAGCATTGTATATAATAATAGAAAAAATCTTTTTAGTTAAAATAAAAGAAATCAGTGACCTGCCGATGGTTGTTAGTTAACTTGATGGTGGGGAGCCTTTCACAATGTCTCTGTGTATCAGATCGTCACATGGTACCCTTGAAACATCTCCCAATTTTGTCAATTATACTTCCATAAAGCTGGGAGCTGGGGAGACACAGAAGAAACTGGTGACCTCAGATGTACTTTAAATCTCCCTCCACTCATTGGCATGGTGAGTCCTTCTGCATCGGCATTTGTCACCAGGGTTAGTCACCAGCAACGCTGGAGACCTGCACGCTGAAAAAACGAAACAGATGCCGTGGGCAGCCAGACTGCTGTGCAGGCGATCCACTGAAAACAGCAGCAGAAAAGACATGAATGGAACGAAAAGAGACAGTGTCACAGTCCAGATAGCAAACTACAATATTCTCAGAGCCTGCAGGGATGTGAGGGAAGAAACCGCATCTCTCCAGGGCCAGAAAACAGGTTTCAGGGGACCTGGGGAGTTAGGACTGAGGAGAAGGGAGAACAAAAAAAGAGAACCTTTGCAGCTTGGCACCCACTGAGTGGGAAGAATGGCAAAGTCCTGCACTCATGCTCTTGGCAGGGGTGACAGGCTTGCCCCCCTCTGCAGAGCTCTGTTAGAGAATGAACGAGGAGGACTGATGGGAGGACAGTGCCTTTTCTGGCCCGAGGTGCCCTGTCCGTCTCACAAGACTGTGGCTGGGGATGGCCAGTCCGGGGAGCCCTCCAGGCCCTGCTGGAAGGAGCAGCTCTCTCTTACCTGTCTGGCAGTGGGCAGTGCAGCAGGGAAGGTGTGGCTGGCCCCGGCCCCAGCCGGGCATGGCTCGGTGAGGCCCTGAGTGATGGAGTCAGCCACCTCCCTGTACAGGGGAGAAGGTGGCAGAGGGCAGCCCCCCTCACCTCAGCGCCCCTAGGAGAGCTGCCGCACCATGCCGCTCGCTAGGCTCCCGGCTCCTGCTGGCTCTGCTCGCCTGGGGCTTTGCATCTCATGAACAGGGAAAGAGCGAGCAGAGCAGCGAGGGAAGGGGGTGGGGAAGCGGGGGGAGGGAGAGGGGCACTCTGACAGATGATGCGCAGAGTCGGGGGAGGACCGAAGCCTCGAGCAGGATGGCACTGCCTTGTGTGGCTCTCCCGCTGACAGCTCGTCACTGAGGGGCCGGCTGCTCTGGAAAATTCAGGGAGAGGCAGAGAGCAGAGGGGGCGGCAGAGCCGGCAGGTGGGGAGGGAGGAGGTCCCCATATTGTGCAGGGGGGAAGGAGGTGACGTGGGGTAACTGGCACAGGAGAGAGAGGATGACCTGCTTTGGCTCAAAAACAGACCAGTTTGGAAACATCACTTCATGAGGCAGTGTGGGGGAGATACCGGAGCACCATATTCCTGGCCTGCCTTCAAGGTGGTCTCTATCCCCTTCCAGAGCCAACCAGCAAGGCCACTCTGCCTTGGGAATTTGGAATGGCTAGACACTTTAGATCAAGCACAGCTCCAACTTTCTCAAAGAGAAGAAAAAAGAATTGGCATGAAAGAGTGTAATGCGTGAAATATTTGGTGTCATATGTCACTCTACCCTGCAGGCAAGTCTAAGTGCCCCCTCTGTCATCTGTCCAACTTCTGACCAGGAGGTTGCAGTGTTAAGAACAGGAGAAAGAGGCAGCACCCCCCACCCCAGGAGGGTATGGAGTGTGTCATGGGATGCTTCTGTCTGTGAAGTTCTATTTGGATGGTCAGGAGCAAAATCTGCTGGGCAGCTTGGGCCAGTGCCTGGGGAAGCTTCTGAGCCTGAGGGATACCCCATAGCATCTGATGCTAGTCTACTTGACCTGTCACGGATGCGTAGCGGGGTTCACTGCTCAGGCCCCAGAGCTGACAGTCATCTGCTCTATTTACAACCACAGCAGAGGAAGAGGCTGACAGGGAAGAAAATAAACAAACAGTGGAAGCCAGAGAAGACCAAAGGAAGCTGCAGCTGGGATAACACACAAGCTTGGCTAATGAGGGGAAGAGAAATCTCAGAGAAGGGCTTCTCTGGAGGGAGCGGACAGGAGGCAGAGGGGGTAGAGAACCGGTGTGCTGTGACTTTCTAGGGAGCTGTCCACCCCTGGTGCTCTTCTTCTGGCCTGTCTCCAGAGTCCTGACAAGCGCTGCCCCAGATGACCCCTCGGGGGTGCTGGACCTTGCCTCTGCAGATGGTCACAGTCACCAGCTCACTGATGCATTAAGCATCACAGCAGTTCAACAAAATCAGGTCAATGCAGCAGGCCATCGTCGGAGCCTACTGCGTGTTGCGGGGGAAGCAAAGGTAATGAAGAGAACTGACTTAGGTCTCCCATGATCCAGAGAGAGAGAGACTTACCTAAGTGACTCTAACGCATGGATAAGTAAGCGGAAGACTCAGTGCCACCACCACACCAGGGGGAAATAGAGACAGCCACCTGAGCCATCACATTTGTCCTCCCAGAGGTCTCATCTGACCTGCACCTTGAAGGTGACCTGTGGATTTTGACAAGTCTGAGTTTAATGGGGGGAAGTCAAGACAGAGGAACAGCCTGGGCAAAGGGATGGAGTCTAGAGGTGCCTGGTATGGTGTGAAGAGTAGTGAATGTTCTTTCTAGAGAGGCTGGAGCAGGACGTGAAGTGGGATAGGAGGAGGCCACGGTGGAAGATGTGATTGAAGGGGCACGTTGTGACCAGGTAGGAAAAAACTTCAAATAAAAAAATGATGGTCAAGTCATTTTCATGATCAGACCTGTGCTTTGACAAGACACTGAGTGGAGAAGGACTGGGGCGGGGGGTAGGAATCCAGTCAAAGTTATGTTGTAAATCCCCAAGTGAGTAGACAAGCACCAACATGAAACAGTATACCCAAGAGGAAAAAACAAGGTACAGAGATTTGGGGCAGCTAGATCAGCTAGACTTGATCTGATGTGAGGGATGGGGGAGAGTCCAGAACAGGGAAGGGTAGGAAGGAATTGAGAATGGCCCTACAATCTCTCATTTGAAAACCGGCTTCAAAGGCCAGGGGACCTCAGTCCTGCCCTGCAAGGAACCTGATGAGTCTAAAGAACCCAAGTAAGCAAGGAAACACACCCTTCCCTAGAGCCTCCAGAAGGAACAGAGCCCTGTGAACACCTTGCTTTTATCCCAGTGAGACTCGTGTCAGACTTCCAGCCTACAGAACGGTTGGCATGGGACCATTTGTTACAGCAGCTGTAGAAAATAATATAGAGGAGCTGTCCTTGGTCAGAGTTAGGACATGTCTTGCTCAGTGTAGACATACAGAAACCACGGAAGAACCAACATCAGAAATTAGATAACCTCCTCATTTTAGTGAGGTGCAAAGTCTAAATATCTCCCTTAGAGTATGTCATTCTCACACACATGCGCAAATGTAAGCACACGTGTGCATGCACACACATACATGTGCGCACACACACACACACACACACCCCACAAGTGAATGCCTGAGCTCAGTCTTAAGTGATTCATTAGGCTCCCTCCCCTTCCCAGGCATATTCTACTTCTGGCAAAAGTGGCTACCTCTCTCTAATTAGCCATTGTTGAGGAAGGCTTTCTTTGCTCTCCCATATAGTATCACCTGTCAAAGGAAACACAGTTAATGCTTAAGGCTTAAGAGAAGAAAAGTAGAGAGGGGGGTACCTCCTTTAGCAGAAGAGAGCCTCTGACAATGAGAAAGCAGAGACTGCCAACTTGAAAAAAGAAAGTAAACAAACAGAAACAAAATCAAAATAACTCTGTCCCAGGGTAGGAGAAGTAGATTCTGAATAGGAAGGAAACAGAATAGAAGAATGGATAGATACGGTTAGTCAAAGGGGCCAAGAGAGCTGCTGAACCTCACCCTGTGGGCCAATCTATATATAGGTCTGCTAGAGTTCAACCCTCCTTATACTTGGATGCATAAGGGCACAGGCCTGCACATATTCACGTGCAAACACACACATGCGCATCACTCACAGAGTTTGAAATGTGCACGTATCTGGAGGTTATTTATAGAGAATAGGATTTATATCTATCCAGGAATTCTGTTCTTGACCAGATCATTCTGTAGGAGGTCTGAATGATCCTTCAACCATACACACTTCTCCCCTATCCCCATTTCCACAGGCAGCAGATAGAAATGATAAAGAACATGGATTCTGGTACATCAAGAGCAGGTACTCTGTATACAAATTCCACTTCTGCCACTTACCAGTTTTGTGACCTCGAGCACTTCACTTAACCTTTCTGTGCTACAATTTCTTTTCCTTTAAATTGGGATATTCATAGCACCTGCCTCATAGGGATGTTATGAAAACTGATGGGTTTATATGTAAGCAGTTTATTTTTTTTTAAGATTTTATTTATTTATTTGACAGACAGAGATCACAAGTAGGCAGAGAGAGAGGAGGAAGCAGGTTCCCTGCCGAAGAGAGAGCCTGATGCAGGGCTCAATCCCAGGACCCTGGGATCATGACCTGAGCCTAAGGCAGAGGCTTTAACCCAGTGAGCCACCCGGGCGTCCCCCTATATGTAAGCAGTTTAGACTATGGATAATGGACATCCCATCTGCTCCCTCAGGATTCACGATCCCCCTTGATTGCTCATAACATCCTATACTTATCCAAATGTGTACGTGTGTGTGTACAATTTTAATTATCTGGTTTCTTGTCTGCGTATTCCCACTAGACTAAAAGCCCCACAAAAGCAGAAACTATACCTTGTTTCACTTTGCTTTTTTCACTTCATCTCATGTGTTCAAAAAATCAAAGATGAAATAGAGTTTTCTTTCTTACCCAAGATTTAATTCCCAGAGTATAGGCATAGATGGTCTAAAACTTTTATCTGTACTAGCTCTCTGTGGGCAAGCCATCCAACTTCTTTGAGTCTCTATTTCCTCTTCTATTATATGACAGTGCTAAGCTAGGTTATCTATACATTTTCTTCAATTTCCATAATTCTACAATCCTGTACTATATTTCTCTTGCTCATCTGGAATAAATCCTTGGAAGACTTTGGACAAAGGATGCTTAGTAATTTGATAAGACCACTACTCAGTTATTATCTATCACCAGGAGTGTAGACTGTGGAAGCGATGGCCCTTGGTTTGTTCACAGCTCTCTGCACCCATGCCCTTGGATACTCTCTCCTGCGCTGATTCTAGATGCGGCCATGTACCTTGCTTTAACCAATCAGACAAGAGCAAATATGATACAAGTAGAGGTTTGAGAAGCACTTGTGAACTGGAGTTTTCTGTCTCTTGCTACCTTGGAATCCCGTAGCCACCATGTAAAGAAATCCACACTAGATTACTGGATGAATAGAAACATGTGATCTAGTCACCACTGTCCTACCAACCAATAGCCAGGCAACTGCTAGACATGTGAAGTCATAGATAATCCAGTCACCAGCCAATATACCAGCTGACTGTGGACACATGAACAAGATCAGCTAAGCCAGCCCAACCAAGATTGCCCAAATGACCTACATCATTATGACCTCAATAAATGATTGTTGTTTTTTTTTTTTTAAAGATTTTATTTATTTATTTGACAGAGATCACAAGTAGACAGAGAGGCAGGCAGAGAGAGAGAGAGGGAAGCAGGCTCCCTGCTGAGCAGAGAGCCCGATGCGGGACTCGATCCCAGGACCCTGAGATCATGACCCGAGCCGAAGGCAGCGGCTCAACCCACTGAGCCACCCAGGCGCCCAATGATTGTTGTTTTAAGCCAAGAAGTTTTTAGGATGTTTTGTTACACAGCAAAAGCTCACTGATACATCATAGAGTAGCCCATATTTCGAAGCCCATTCTGGGTACTTCTAGCTCCATTCCCTGAACATCAGTCTTTTTTATTGTACCCCCCCAACTTTATTAAAAAGCAAAAAGTGACATAGGCAACTAAATGAAATCCAGGCTTTATGAGAGATTCAATTTGTGTTTGTTTCTTCTGAAACCTTGGAAAATCTTTCTATGCCTCAGGGTGATTATATAATATATTAATAGATATACAAATTTATTCACCTATCAGGGCAGAAGCCACTTATCAAACACAGCTTTGGAAGTAAACTTTGTGCAGGTGATTTTGCCAAAGTGTCTAATTTTTCCACCAGAATTGCTTACTCTTAGAGAGCAAACAGTCATCCTTCTTGCCCATCACAGTCCCTAGGGTAGCTTTTTGGTGATTTCCAGACCTATAAATCATGGCCCAGTTACATTTATAAAATTCCCAAATGGCAACTGCAAGGCCATTATTTTTCCAAATAAGAACATTAAATATTTATCTACCATTGCCATCATTTTATAAAACAAAGATAATTTTGATGCCAACACATACAGGACATAATCTCTGAATGAAAGATAATTCTTCCCATGAAAGTACAATTGGCAACCCAGCACCCACATTTAGGTACATAAATATTAATATAAGGAAATATTTAAACACAGACACATGCATATGCCCATGTACACACATGCAAACAAAGACACACACAGTACACTGTGCTATTTTTTTTTCTTTCATTTTTCTCTGACCACTGATTTGCCTTTGGCACCTATGGATGGACTTGACTTGTGAACCACTAGCCTACTACACTGCATATACAAAACAATTGCGTGGTAGAACACCTAGGGGATATTTTAACATTCATAACCTCTACTAAAGGGGTTAGTTTGTTTCCGGACTGACCTGGAAGCCTACACTAGAGCAGATTCTGACCCTTCCCCCCACTGCAGCTGATACAAGTGAGATAAATTTGTGGCACCATAAAAGTGGACACGTTATAACAGACAGCTGTTCTGTTCCCAGAACACAGTTGAGGGAAAATGATCTTCCTTTATTCCAGCACACTCAGAAGGGTACAGCTAATGGAGATCAGGAATCTTACCGAGGGGACTCTGTGGATCAAGTCTGAATTTTGAGAAACTGCAACACGGCTTACAATCACTCTTAAATAGGCATTTAGGAAAGCATTCCCTCTGAGACTAATATCGAACATGAATGGCCCAGTACACAGAAGTGGTCACTAGACAATGCAGAAGCAAATGAAAGAATAAGAGAGTTACTACCTGAACACAAGAGAGATTTCCCAGCCTGCACCCTGCCCTTAGATATAAGACCTTGGACACAAAGAGCAAAACACACTCCAGTTCAGGGTACGTGTTGTGCACATGCTTAAGATACATGTTTAGGGGGCACCTGGGTGGCTCAGTGGGCTAAGCCTCTGCCTTCGGCTCAGATCATGATCCCGGGGTCCTGGGACCAAGCCCCGCATCAGGCTCTCTGCTCAGCGGGGAGCCTGCTTCCCTTCCTCTCTCTCTGCCTGCCTCTCTGCCTGCTTGTGATTCTCTCTCTGTCAAATAAATAAATAAAAATCTTAAAAAAAAAAAAAGATACATGTTTAGTAAACCACTTATATACATCCTGTGTTTGGTAGATGTGGAATTTCAAAACTTCCATAGGATCAGGCACCTTTATCTACCCACTTATGAGCATCTATACCATATATACTCAATATAAAATGTGTTGAATGGATGAATGAATGAACAAATGAACCTCTACATGAGATATGGGTTATTTATTAATTCAATCAACATATGTTTATTTAGCACACTGTACTATGGGTCAGGCACTGTGACAAGGATGCCATTGCTAGGAATACCCCCATGAACAAAATAATCTTGATTTCTTCTCTAGTTTTTATTTTCCCCTACTCTGCCTTCATCCCTTCATCCCTTTGTCAAAACCCACCTAATTTCAGAATCCACCAGCTAGTCCTGAAGATAATTCATAGATATCCCAAGGTCTTTCTCAAAGATGACCTAATAAGCCTATCTTTTGTTTTTCAATGGTTGTTTCTCTAAACCTAGTCTCTTATTCTAAACCCTTAGGTCTGAATTTATTTCTAGAGTTCGAATTTCTCTACTTGCCCAGGTGATCTCAAACCTGCCTCACCTCTCTTGACTTTTCCAAACCTTCTGCCTTAGGTAGGCATCTCCACTCAATTTCAATTTCCAGCCCATTAAGGGGCAACCCTGGAAGCTAGCCCCTTCCTAACAGGAAGGAAGCTCTGACCCTTCCATGAGTCAGTTCCCTTATTCTTAAATAATCTTTCTCTTGTCTGGAAAAAGAGCAACCCTTCAGCTATTGTTAAAAATAGATATCCTAACCAGGCTGAACTCCAGCTGACTACTGTAATCAAAATTTTGATACGCAGAGAGGGCAGACCATGTAAGAGGAACCCTTTCAAAATACTACCTTAATGAGGCTTATTCCTTATTTGAAAGATGGAAATAAATACATTTTCTCAATTACAAAACACATTTTTCCTCACATTTTAACATTTCTGTAGCAAGATGTTTTATAATCAGCATATACTTATAATGTGGTAAGGTTGGTGACCCCCATCCGTGTCAGTGCCCCTCAAATAATAAAGCTGTATTAAAAACATAACTCATCTTTCAATTGATGGAATCTTATAACTGAGAAAATGTCGTGGGCCATGACTCTTCATTGCCAAAGGCCAAGTGAGTGCTTATTAAAATGATTCAAATTGAAGTAGGAGAAAAGAAAAGCCACAAGAAAGGGTAGGGCTTCCAAAATCTTTAATGCATTAATAATGCCTCTAATTCAGGGAACCAGAGGTAACACTGGGAAGGATGGCATAAATAATCATTTTCCCCACTTGACAGTTTCTATAAGGGCTGATGATCATTGGAAGTGAATGGATTTGAGTTCTCTTGTCTCTTCCTTCCCCTGCTACCCTCTGGCACAGGAGCTACTGGATAACAGAATGAAGAACAACATAAAATCAGGGAGAAGGAAGAAGCCAAAGGCATGCAGATTCTAGAAACTAGCTGATAGGCTTTGAATAAGGAGCTGACACCATCTGAGTCATTGTAGGGTCTGTTTCTTTGTTTATATTTTTGTTTTATTATATCCATCGTAGGACTAAAGAGGGATGGTCCTGGAACCACACCGTCTTCATCTGAATCCCCACTCTACTGCTTAAAAGCTATGTGACTTTAGGCACATGATTCAACCCAGCTGTGTCTCAGTTTTCCTATCTGTAAAATGGGGATCATATATGAGTTGATATCTTTACACTTACAGAAATGTCTGCCACATAGAAGCACTCAATAGGTCATTTCTTATTACTTCCTACTTGAAATTTCCTTAAAAAAAAAAAACAATCCCTTCTCTCCGGAAAGCTGAAAAAGAATGCCATTAAGTCCTAGAAAAAACTTACATCCTTCCGTGATGGAGAATTATTTCGCCTCCAAGATTAAAGTCACATATACCTTTCCCCAGGACTTTTCCTTTTTGTGGGAGAAAAAAAAAACACCAATATTATTCAGGTGAAGGTGAATTTGCTACGGGGCTAAGTCCTTTTTCAGTGTTCAAAATTTCACCAGTCCTGAATGAGAAAAGGGCAAGTGGTCCCAGCCAGAGTCAGATGCTCATCATTATTTCATTTAACCCTGAAGTAAGTCTTATTTCCTACACACAGAATTTACTGAGGAAATTGGAACAGGAGGAATTAGCAACTGTGTGCACACATCTTCATAACGAATGTGTAGTTCCTTATAGTCAGCATGTCTATGTAAGTGCTCAGAGACATACTGTATGTCTGCAAAAACATAAGAAAACAAAACACTCAGAGAAACATTAACTATTTATTTGGATGAAATTGGACTTTTTTTTTTTTTTTTTTACAATCCTGCAGAAGATGGTTTATTGAATAGACAGAGCCAGGACTCGTGCATTCTGATTCATTCTTTCATATTAAAAGCAGCCTCTCCATTTTTGCAAATGACATATCTGAGAAAGAGCATCCAAAATATATAAAGAACTTATACAACTTAACACCTCAGAAACAAATAACCCAATTAAAAATGGGCACAAGACATGAACAGACATTTCTCCAAAGAAGACAAACAGATGGCCAAAAGACACATGAAAAGACGCTCAACATCACTTATCATTAGAGAAATGCAACTCAAAACCACAATGAGCTATCACCTCACACCTGTCAGAATGACTAAAATCAAAAACACAAGAAAACAGCAAGTACTGTCAAGGATGTTTGGAGAAAAAGAACCCTTGTGCACCATGAGTAGGAATGCAAACTGGTGCAGCCACTGTGGAAAACAACATGGAGGGTCCTCCGAAAATTAAAAATAGAGCTACCCTATGATCCAGTAATTTCCCTACTGGGTATTTACATGAAGAATACAAAAACACCCTACGTTATTGCAGCATTATTTATAATAGCCAAATTATGGAAGCAGCCCAAGTGTCTGTCGACAGATGAATGGATAAAGAAGATCTGAGATCGAGCGACAGCAATCTATCTTTCTATCTTTACAATGGAATATTATTTGGCCATAAAAAATGAAATCTTACCATTTACAACAACATGGATGGAATTAGAGGGTATTATGCTAAGTAAAAGAAGTCAGAGAAGGACAAATACCATATGATTTCACTCATACGTGGAATTTAAGAAATGGAATAAATGTACAAAGGGAAATAAAAAGAAACAAACCAAGAAACAGACTCTTAGTTACAGAGAACAAACGGGTGGTTACCACAGGGGAGGTGGGTGGGGCGATGGGAGAAATAGGTGACATAGGTGACGGGGATTAGGAGTGCACTTGTCATGATGAGCACTGGGTGTTGTGTGGAAGGGTTGAATCACTACATTGTACCCCTGAAACTAATATAACACTATGTTAACTACACTGGAATTAAGGGGCACCAGGGTGGCTCAGCCGGCTAAGTGTCTGCCTTCAGCTCAGGTCATGATCTCCGGGTCCTGGGATCGACCCCTGCAACAGGTTCCCTGTTCAGTGGGGAATCTGCTTCTCACACACTTGTGCACTCCCTCTCTCAATCTCAAATAAATAAATAAAATCTTTTAAACACACACACACACACACACACACACACACACACACACACACACACACGGCAGTTTCCCCTCCTGCTCTATGTTTATCGCCCCGAGCTCCTCCATCCCTGGGCCAGAGGGTTTTCCACATCATGATAGAAACAGGCCCTCATTCATTTCATCTATTCCATCTGACATTAAAGATATTGAAAAGGGAGCTATGGCCAAGTGGGAGTTTTTATCAGCAAGGCCCAGTGTTTGGAAATCAGAGAAGTTCACTCCAGTGTGTGTGGAGGAAGTGCAGAGGAGAGGGAGGAGGCAGGCTTCTGCAGACCCCAGCTGCTCCAGACACCTCCCAGGGAGCAAAGACTAGTGTAGAGACCCAACCCTCCATGGCAGGAGGACAAGGGAAGCAGGCCTGAGAGCTCTCCCCACTCCAGCCTCTGGAGATTGGCGCTTGCCACAGGGAGCATGGAAAGGACTTTACAGGAGGGGCTAGCCACGCGCCATATGGCTGTGTCCTCAGAAAACCCCCATGTATGTCCCTGTTGGAAGCTTGATTGCTGCGGGGATGTTAGGAATCCGAGGGGATTAGTAGCACCATGGGGACTACAGGGAGGATGCAGGGAAAGAGGATCTCCTGAGTGGCCTGCAGAGCGGGGGCCTTCCCGGCAGGACGGATATCTCTATTCCAGAAGCTGAAGGTCTGAAATCTGGAGAAAGGGATCCCTCGGGGCCTGTAATGAATGCTATGCTCCAGCCGCCAGCATGGTTCAGCTGTTTGATTAATGCCACATGAAAAGGCAAATTTAATAGGAGAGCAAACCCTTCCAGGGTGCGTGCCCTGGATAAGATCCGACACCTCACACCCCCATGAAGAGGACCGCAGAGGGCTTGGTGAGACTCCTTCCGGAGCTCTGGGCCGAGGGCAGAAGTGTGGAAGAGTGTGCCTTGGTCTCAGCTTCTGAGTCCTGAATGCATAACAATGTGCCCTGAGAGCCAGCCAAGGGGAGAAGGGCCTCCATCTGCTCCTTCCCCATTCTCTGCTCCAGCAAAGGGGAGGGGGCGCCCTTCAGCTGTCAGGCTGGTCCTGTCTGGCTATTGGCTGACACATTTTGAAAGCTATTCTCAAAGGCTTTGATGAACCGGCTTGTTGCTGGGTAGCGGCTGAAGCCATTTGCCCTGGAAAATGGAAGGAAGCAGGTGTAACCACTCACCCCAACCTGACCCCCCAAAATGTCCCCCCTCCGCCCCACGTATACTCTACAACTGAGTTACTTTGTCCATGTACATTTTAATAAGCGTGCCAATTTCTGACCCCTTCGCATCCCTTCCCTAAAATGAAACCGAGGGCAACCCTGTTCTTGACCTCTCTTACAAGAGAAAGGAAACGCCAGCCCAGGGTAGTATCCTGGATGAGACTCCAGGTTCTCCTCAGGCGGACTCTGTCTGCAGAAGATGTGGGATTGCTCTCCAGATGTCAAATTTCCATAGCCTTCATGGAATAGCAGAGAGAGAGACTGGAAGTCATAGGTGTCTCAGGAAGACTGAATACTTTTTATTAGATTCTCATTTTATTAAGTAAAAAAAAAAAAAAAAAACCTGAAACAACACTTTACTTAAGAATTAATGCAATATCTGGGCACCTGGGTGGCTCAGTGGGTTAAGCTGCTGCCTTCAGCTCAGGTCATGATCTCAGGGTCCTGGGATCGAGTCCCGCATTGGGCTCTCTGCTCAGCCAGGAGCCTGCTTCCCTCTCTTTCTCTCTCTCTCTGCCTGCCTCTCCATCTACTTGTGATCTCTCTCTGTCAAATAAATAAATAAAATCTTCAAAAAAAAAGAATTAATGCAATCTCCAATTTTTATTAACTGATGGGATTTTATATCTGAAACTGCTTTGAATTTAATATTTAACATTTGAAAGGACTCTTTGGCAATCAACTAATTTGATCGCCACCACAGTCCAGTAGGCTAAGTGCCTTTGAGGAAATTGAGACACCAGAAAAAAACGAAATTATCGAAGGATTTATTATAGTAATATAGCAGAGCTGGGATTCATATTCGAGTTGTCCTAATCCCAGCTGAATATCCTCTTCAAGTTTCCAATTTTAATAAATAAATTACATAGTTCATAATCATTATTTAAAAAACTGTCATATAAATTTACCTACCACGTGTGTCATGTTTTCTTGCAAACCTCTTAAATGGTGCCCACATGGCACTTAGGCCCCCTCTTCCTCTATCTGCAGCTCTATCTCAAATGAAGCAAAAAACTGAAAGTGGTGGCAGAGAGTAGAAGAGTGGGAGTTTGAGCTGATGGACAACAGACAGCCCATGGATGTCCTTGAGCAGAACTGTGACCTTGTAACAGCATTATTTTAGGAAACTCTATCTGGGAGCAAGGCACTAGATGCTGAAGAAAAGGCAGATCACAGTTATCACTTCTCTTGGGCCATATTCATGCCCAATCTTGCTATGGGACAAATGCAACCTTTTGCTCCTCAAAGCATACCACGAATGAGGTTCCTGCAGCTGCTCCTAGGATGAGCTACAATTTCAGGATTGACCTCAAGATTAGTCTTTAGAAGCATCTGTCACATCCAGCAGCCTGAAAAACTGAATGCTATTCACAAAGGATCTTGATTTCCACCTGGTGATGGGGCACAGCCTGGCTGAAACTGGGAAGCAGGTTCTTCTATCTAAGTAAACAGAGTCAAAAGTCCAGTCAATCCTTGAGCTGAAATCCTTGATTTGTCACCTGTCCTCTGATCTTTCCTCCACCACCGATGGCTTCTCTGCTTTTAAAGCGCTTGCCCTGTATATCATGTACTTGTTAACAAAGGAATCAACCGGCTAACCTGGGAGAGGGGTAAGGGTCCAGTCCTAAGTAAAATATTTCCATTATCTGTGATGTCCTAAGAAAGCACATATTCCATTTTTCTGTGACTTCCTAAAGAAATTCAATTCTTTAACTTTGTTATCTAACCCCTAAGTGATAACAGTGATAGGAGTTTTAGACCAGGTTAAAGGCATGGGGATGACCCAATATTTTCAAAGAGATAAAAGCTTCTGTCTCGTGATATCTAGCTTACTTATATCACAGTTGTCTGCTCAAGCACATGGCCCAGTAAGTCACCTCCTCTAAATGGGAGTGCAGTAGATCACTGGCTAAGTAGGCAGATGACAAAAGGGCAGGAGCACTTTGGTTGTTTCCAGCAAGTTCATTCATGAGCTCATCCACTCATTCATCAGAGAACCTGCTATGTGCCCTGCACTCTGCAATGCTGGACAAGATAGAGGGGTCCAGAATGCTCCAGACTCAGCATTCAATTCCGAGTCAGAGCCCTGACATAACTTTTTCAAACATCCCTACCTCTAGGGAGGCCTGAATGTCTCAGTCAGTTAAGCGTCTGCCTTCGGCTCAAGTCACAATTCCAGGGTCTCGGAATCGAGCCCCATGTCAGGCTCTCTCTGCTCAGCAGGGAGTCTGCTTCTCCCTCTCCCTCTACCTGCTTCCCCCCTGCTTGTGCTCTCTCTTTCTCTCTCTCTCTGTCAAATAAATAAATAAAATCTTAAAAAACAAAACAAAACAAAAAAACAGATCCTTACCCCTAGGCTTCAACTTCTACAAACTCCCAGCTCCTTCCCTCCGAAGGGGAAGGACACTTTTTCCTGCCACCCAAATTTCTGGAGAAAATGCTTGCTTAGTAGCAGAAGCTATAAACCAGAACTGTCCTCTGAGGGCTGGGAAAGTTATGGCATCTAGTCTGAGTGACAAACTGCTCTGGTCTCTCGGATCCTACCTATCCCCCGCGCTCCATCCCCCACTTTGAACAACCTGGAGAGAAAGCAAATAGAAATCATCCAGGGGTGGCCTAATAGTAAATCTGTACAGACTTCAGCTAAGAAAAATACTACCCTTTTATCTGGGATCTTCAACTCACCACAACTCCCAGGTTTCTATAACTTTATTTTCTCCTAATCCATGCTTACAGCATCCTCCCATTTTTTCCCCTCTGTTCTAAAGTAGAAATGCAGAAACAATATCAACTATAACCTGATTATCTGTAAAAATTGGGTCAGCACAGGTCATGGATAATAACCACAAACAATTCTGAAGAATAATTTCAATTTGGCTTTGGCCCACATTTGTTTATATGTGTCCATTTCAAAGTAGATTTACCTTCCTAATTAGGTTTTGTTGGCCTTCCCTCAACACGCATTGACTGAGAAGTCAGAAAGGGGCCCATGGAGTGGGCTGAGTGTTCAGAAAAGCTGGTTTGAGATAAAAATTTATAGGCATGAAACCTCCAATTGCATCATTCACTTAACAAATATCTATTGAACAGTAACAAATGGGATAGTATGGCACTTGGCTTTGCAGGAGATGCACAGTGGGAATGAGATAGTCTCTGCCCTAAAGAAGTTTCCACCTTCTTAACAAGAGTGTGTAAAGACTCTGCATTTCTACAATTGAGATTTCACTATAGTTTTAAATACGAGCCTAAATGGTTTTGGTTTTTGGGTTTTTTTAAAGATTTTATTTTTTTTATTTGAGAGAGAACGGGCAGGGGAAAGAGCAGAGGGAGAAGCGGGGAGATACAGGGGTGGGGCTCGATCCCAGGACCCTGAGATCATGACCTGAGCCAAAGGCAGATGCTTAGCTTACTAAGCCACCCTGGTGCCCATAGAGAGCACTGTTTTTAACCCAAATATCCAGAGGGTCCAGGTGATCTAGTGGGATGCAGATAAATAGTAATTCCTCCAGCAACCACACAGATTTCCAGGCTTCTCTGCTTGTATAAAATGCAAGTATTTCAGCTTATATGAAATAGCACAGGAATCACTTCCCAAAGTACATGAGCGTTCACGATAATGGGTTGGAGAGCTTTCCCCTTGAGACTCGACGTCTGAATTCACTGACAAGTTAATCACTGAGGAAGCAAATACTTGATGTCTCACGTTGTCCTCAGTTTAACGATTTCCAGGCAAGCCCCACCACAGATTTCCTTCTGGTTTATATCCCTGTGTCTGGAATCAGTTACACTCTCCCCTCAAAGGGCAGAGGTCTTCCGCCTTCCCCAATTCAGTCATTCACAGATGTAAAACAGGCCAATTTGGGAAAAGCAAGTAAGGGAGCAGGGCTGTCTTGGACCCACAGGGAAAGTGGCACAAACGTGTAGAACCATGAATTAAACCTTCACCCCGGTTCTCCCCACTAAAACTGGTTCCTTCCCACTCCCTCTCTGCCATTTCCACTACACCAAAGGGAAATGGCTATGTGAGTTATGTGCATGTCTCTTGTTAGCTGTGAATCCCAGACCCACTCTTCCTGCCCCCATTTCTAGGAACCCATCGCAGACTCAAGACATCCTTGGTAGATTGCATGGAAAGTGTCCTCATGCAATGAATGAGTGAAGAATTCACGAAAGGCACCTCCAGCCAGGATTACCAAGGACCAACATTTTTAGCATCATTGTCAGAGGCCCTCACTATACCCATGACCATTGATGCTCATGCAAACCAGGTACAAAAGTAAGTCCTGGCCTCCTAACAGCAAGGGACCTCTGAACTCCATTTCACACCTTCACTGTCTGTGAAAAATGTTGTTTGACCTCTGAAGTGGAGTTCAGAGGTCAAACAACAATTTTCTCACAGACAGTGAATGTAACTATTATTATGTGAAATGACAAATATTATGGGTATTCTTACTCTGTATCATTTTTTTTAAAAGCAACTCTATCTATGGTATGCACCATTAGTATAGGTGAGCGTTGAAGCAGAAAGCCTTAGAAATGATCCCATAATATTCACTGAATCAATGCTACAGTAAGAGTAAATATTTGAACATGTAAAAGCAAATGACAACATAAATAAAAGGACAAGGGATGGGGAGGGTGAGGTTTCTTTTAAAACAAGTCTGTATAGGAGAAATGTTGGCCCTTTCCAATTCTTGGAAAACATTCAAGTTCCAGAAATGCCTCTCGTTCCCCTGACTCAGCAAGGAAAAAGCAGCCCTTGACTTTATTAGGTTCTCCTATAACTGAAGAGTTTTAGGAACAAGTCAGGGAATGAGAGGGTGAGATCCAGTGCCTTAGAATCCCCAAGAAACGGGGCACCTGGGTGGCTCAGTGGGTTAAGCCGCTGCCTTCGGCTCAGGTCATGATCCCAGGTCCTGGGTTCGAGCCCCACATCGGGCTTTCTGCTCAGCAGGGAGCCTGCTTCCTCCTCTCTCTCTGCCTGCCTCTCTGCCTACTTGTGATTTCTCTCTGTCAAATAAATAAATAAAATCTTTAAAAAAAAAAAAAAAAGAATCCCCAAGAAACTTTTTGGAAATAGATCCTATAAATCAGGTTAATAATTTGGGTCTCCTGTTCAACCAGTGCTAATCATGCCACCCATGAAAGCTGAGCCACACAGCAGAGATTTGAGGACCAAGATAAAGCAGGTAATTAACCACCTAAGTAGGAGGACCTTATGTCCCCAGAATGCCTTCCAGTCTCTTAAAATTAATAGGAGAGAAATTCCCCTGAAGAAGTAACACTTTAAATTGTCAGTCATTTACATCTCAGTGTGAATTTGTTTCAGGTCATCTTCTAAAATAAGGTTCTGATAGGAACTAGAAAGGATCATGAAGACCCCACATGCCTTGGAGGATAACACTATAGTAAACGGGGCCTTGACAAAGATGGCAGGAGAGGCAAAGTCAGCCTTTCTACTTTGCTTTGCTTGGAGCTGGTCCAGCTGAGGAAGATGGCCTCCTGCCCACTAAAAACACTGGAGCAACTATGAACATTGGCCATTTGAGCTTGGCTTTGAACCTAGAAGTCCAGCTTTCTAAGAATATTGGTCATTTGAGTTTGGTTTTGACCTAGAAGTCCAAATCCAAGAATGAAGCAGGGTAAGATGTGGCCAGAAATGTGAAGAATTTGATTTCAGTATTTGTCAAACCATCTTTATTCCTTTTCCTATTCCTACTTCTACCTACCATCAGGATAATCATTCCAATAACCCCCTAATGTGGAACCAAAATGATCTTCATGCTGTGGCCAGAAAAAGTTCAAGGGGCAGAGGCACCTAATACAACTCTCTGGTCATCATCATCAATAAGTAGCAGGTATTAGACACTTGCTATTTGTCAGCATGGTGCTACATTTCTTATGTGGATCATTTCTTATGATCATCACAACAACATGTGAGCTAAGTTTATCATTGCCCAGTGATAACAATGAAGATTAGAGAGGCTAAGCCAAGGTCTCACGACTTATAAGTATTGCAGCTGGAATTGAACCAAGGCAGTCCAACTCCAAATTTATAACCAGTAGGTGAGGCAGCAGCAACTCTTGGGAAGCAGTGCTAGTTAGTTGAAGGTCAACCAGGAAAAGTCTGCTTCCTGCTGTGTGTCTTCTACCCAGTGACCTCATCTCTTCACAATGTGACCTGCCAAAAGAATTTTTGCTCATAGTATGTCCCAGGCTGTAGTAGAGAGGAAAGCCTGGCCTGGGCCCTATGGTGTCCTTCAAGGAGATGCATGAAGGAGAGACGAGACCTGGCTCACAGCCACGGTTAGCCCTGTGCTGAAAAGCAGTCCTCTTTACAGAGGCGTGCCTGAGCTCCCCCACCGCTGAGATGAAATCATGGCTCAGACAAGGGGTTTGAAGCCATCAATGGACTGACAGCATAATACCCATGACTTCACAGCATGTGTCTTCCAGCTGCAGAAATAAGGGCGGATAATTTTAGCTCTGCGTGTCTTAACACGGCTCCATCTCTCCTGCCACCAGGTTGGCTCCAGACAGAGGCCAATTATGTCATTCTGCTCTGAGGCTCTTGGACCCTGCTGAGAACCACTGACTGCAAAGTCTGGGGAGTAAGTTTGGGCCTCAGTGCAGAAGAGGGCTCAGGGCTACCACGAGCTCTCACCCTAAGGGATAGAGCCATGTATGGGCAGGAAACCGCTTCCTGTCTGACCACAGGCCTGAGGCGGTGACCTCTGAAAGCATATCCAGGGAGACGCTGTTGCCCTAACATCTGCTCACTGACACACAGCCCCCCTCAGCAGCTCTCCACAGGAAGAGGACGGGGAAGGGAATAATCACCTGTGCGGAATGCCGCGACAGCCGACGTCCTTTGACCTAGAAAGAGTAACCTAACTGAAATGCCTTTTCTCGTTTTCCACATACCTCCTTCTCCTAATTTCTTTTTTGGTTTTAGTGGCTCATCCTTTTCCTGCTTTTCCTCCTCCTTTTGCATATGTGCTTTTATGTACATGTAGAGTTGTGTTGTGTTTTTTATATATATATATATATACTTTATAGGAATCATACACCTCTCTTACGAAATCCCCATTTTATGGGTCTATGTCTTAGTGGGGAAACCTGGGGTCTCATCATTTACAATGTTGCTCTCCTCAGCCCATCTCTCTTTGCTCACAAAAGCCCAGGCATGGTGCTTAACTAAGGGAAAAGAGACAAGAATCCCTGAGCTATGCACACATGTGCTCTTCCCACTCAGCCACAATATGTTTGGCTCAAACTCACCAGAGCCCTTTGAAAGGATGACATTTCTCTTTTATGGTCTGATGATGGTCTCCACATCAGTATGGTGCCTCTCACCTAATTGCCTTTAGAACCCAGGCACTCAGCTTCCTCAGCTCTTAGTGAACTGTAGGGCCAAAGGCTGGCTGGGTACCTACAATGGTGGGGTGAGAAGGTACCAGACATTGCCACTGAATGACACCATATCTCACTGGCACTTCCTTACCTAGTTAGAATTTTGGTTCTGACAAGCTCTCCCTATTCTCCGTCTTTAAGAAGAGGGTACCAAGTTGCAAACTACTGTCAAGTTAATTCTTTTTTTCAAGCCTCACTTCTGCCCTTTCCTTGCTTTGTGAACTCCGGAAGTCCTAAAAATGTCTTTGCTTCAGTCCCTTCATCTTTAAAACAGGGATAACAAAAACCACTATCCTTTAGGACTACTGTGACAAATAAATGTGAAACATTACAGTTCTTGGTTGCAAGCTATAGAATCCAACTCTGGACAACTTAACCAATGAGAAAGCTCCCAAACTCAAGAGGAAAAACTGGAATGCTCAGGTCCCAGAAAAAGCACAGTCTAGGAAAACACCAAGATTCTTGGTTCCAGAAATGAACAATTTCCCCAGGGCAGCCCTATCTGGACTAATCAACCCTACTCATCTTTACCATCTTGTTTCATTGAACTCAAGTTTCGTATTTCCATGGGAGAGACCCTGATTGGTCCAGAATAGGTCACACATCCACCCTCATTACCAGGGGAAGGCATAGAACTTGGATTCACAGGTGTGGTATAAAATTAAGATCCAATATTACCTGTGCCTTGACATCTGGGGAAAACATGGAGGACCTCAAGTGGCCTAACCACAAATTCATTCTCCACCCCTCCATACCTGCAAATAATGAACTAGTCAAATGAACCTTTGTATCAAACAGACACTATGTAGTGCAATTCCTGTTTATCCCTGAGTAGCTGGCTTCAGTTCCCTGCCAACTCATGGAATTACTCAAACAACCCAATCCATCTTCATGTGAGAACCAAGGGCCACCCTGTCCTCTTGATACTATGAAGTTTGCCTCCCACAGCCCTTGCTGGTTTACTCTACTCCCAAGCGTAACCCCCTTGTGGCTCTGTGTGACATGCGGTCTTCTCCTCCCGCCGAGTATATATGACTAAGAAACTGCTGTCAATCCCATACATATATACATACAATCCCATGACACATACCAGGTGTCATGTGTCCAGCCATTCCCATAACCATCACCAATGGGGTGAAGAAGAGGTGAATAAAACAGGTGCCCAAAGATCACATACACTGGAGGATGGGTGAGTTCCAAGAGAAAAATCCAGGTGGTTTTACCAGAAGATGAGGAGGAATGCAGGAAAAGCACAAACAACAGGAGTTCAGTAGTACATCATGAAAAGTGTTCAACACAGAGCCTGAAAACCAGAAAGTGATCCCAAAAAATGTAGGTAGTAGTAATATTATTTCCACATTGTCCTAGAAATCAACAGTCCCTGAGAAGACTCTCCCACTGTAGTATTTTCGTGTTTATAGAGTCCTTTTTGCCCACTTCCCTGGCACCTCTCCCCAGCACCTTCCCAGCAGAGCAGAGCAACAGGCGTCAAGAAGTCAGAGGGAACACCCCCTTACATGACACCCCCTTGCGTGGGATTCCTGACTTGAGCAGATGGATGAGGCACCCGGAGTACATCACATAAGCACCTTGCTCTGCGATTAAAGTCACTGTCAGCGCAAAATGCATGAGGCTGGAAGGGAACAGGTGATGAACCCGTACCTCCCTGCACTGAAGCCTTCCCCTGATTATTTCCATCCTCCTGGTGAGAGTTAAAAACACTACTTCTGGCAACCAGTGGCCTTCTGAGCTGAAAGTTTGGCCACGGCATCATGATATGTTCTAATCACAAGTGCTAGACAGAGCCCCTGGGTGTCAAACGTCAACCTGTTGCCTATTGTTCTGCCATGAATATGTAATTCTTTTGGTTTCTGAGAGTTCTTTTCCAAATAACACAGGTCCCACCTTATCAGCAAATACCTTTGCAGAGGTTTGCTCTCTTTAAGCTGAGAATCAAAATAGGACACAGACCGGGTACCTGACTGGAAGCAGAACACCTGACTAGGGCAAGACCCAGGAGGAAGGAAAGGAGGACTGAGAAGTGTCTGGGGACACACACCAATGACAAATATCAAGACGGCTGCTCAGAGGACTGGGGGCAATCAGCACTGGGCCCACATTCAGCGGTGGGACCCCCCGACTTAGGGATGTGGCTGCAGGCAGGCATCATCCTCACGCCCCTGCCTGCCAAGCACTTGGCATCTGCATTGACAGCCAGGAACATGCTGGCTCCAGAGATGTCTAAGTTCCCTGAGTTTTCAGATACTGCACATAGCCTGAGATCTCAGCTCCTTGAGCACCAAGAAACCCTAACTCTGGCTTCCCACAATGTCAGCCCCCATTTTCCTCCTTGGCTTTCCACTACTCTGGCACTTCATATCTATGTTATGTTTAGAAATAAAAATTCTAGTAGTAGCAGGGCACCTGGGTGGCTCAGTCAGTTAAGCATCTGACTCACTCTCTCTCGCTCGCTCTCTCTCTTTTTAAAAGATTTATTTATTGGGGCGCCTGGGTGGCTCAGTGGTTTAGGGCCTCTGCCTTCAGCTCGGGTCATGATCCCAGGGTCCTGGGATGGAGCCCCACATCGGGCTCTGTGCTCAGCGGGGAGCCTGCTTTCCCCCCACCCCCTTTCTCTTTGCCTGCCTCTCTGCCTACTTGTGATCTCTGTCTGTCAAATAAAAAAAAATCTTAAAAAAAAAAAAAAAAAGATTTATTTATTTATTTATTTGACAGACAGAGATCACAAGTAGGCAGAGAGGCAGGCAGAGAGAGAGAAGGAAGCAGGCTCCCCGCTGAGCAAAGAGCCCGATGTAGGGCTCAATCCCAGGACCCTGGGATCATGACCTGAGCCGAAGGCCGAGGCTTTAACCCACTGAGCCACCCAGGCACCCCGCTTTCTCTCTTTTTAAAGATTTTATTTATTTATTTGACACAGAGGGGGAGCAAGAGAGAGAGACAGAGAGCCAGCACAAGGAGGGGGAATGGCAGGCAGGGGAGAAGCAGACTCCCCACTGAGCAAGGAGCCTGATGCAGGGCCCGATCCCAGGACCCTGAGATCATGACTAAAGCTGAAGGCAGCCACTTAACCAACTGAGCCACACAGGCGCCCCTACATCTGATTCTTGATCTCAGCTCAGATCTTGAACTCGGGGTTGTGAGTTCAAGCCCCACAGGGGGGCTTGGAGCCCAGTGTGGAGCCTACTTACAAAAAAAAATTTCTTGAGTAGCTGCACGCATAGCTCTCTGTGGCTTAAAAGTGCACATAATGATAGCAGTAAAAGCAACAATTAAATTAAAGATTTTCTTAAATGCCTGAGACTTTATAAATATCATTTATTTCCCTACAATAATCCTGAAGGTGGGCTTTGTTACTCCTGTTTAACAAGTCAGGAAATTTAAGCCTAGATGTACAGGGACATGTCCAAGTTCACACAGATAATAAGCAGCTTAGCTAGGACCCAGATCTAACTGCAAAACCTCTCACACACTCATTGCCTCTTGGAAAAAAAGGTGCTGACTTATCATCATGTCCTAAACATGCTGGGAAGACTAGCTATACACCCATGAAGGACACATGAAAACATGACAGTTCCTCCTGGAGTTCTTGTTCAGGTGTTCAGAATGTAAACTCATACCATTACTTGGACATCAATCCACAGCCACATTTGACCTTATTACCCAAGTCTCAAAGAGCCCCAGACTCTGCCTTTGAAGCTCAGTAAATAAACATATCTTGCTGCATCTGAATTCTACCACGAATCCTCGAGTCTGTTTCTAGAGTCTTTATTGATATACCCTCCCAATGTGTTCACATATCACCCACGACTAGCACATAAAAATGGGTCCCTGGCTTGGAACACCATATGAACAGCATTTACACCTTTTAAAATGTGGGCATCCTCTAAAATATCCACATTTTACAATAAACAATGTCATTTAGGATGTTCCAAGACAGAAGTATTCTTTTCCTTCTGTTCTTCTATTGTAGTCATGGAGACCTCAGATTTGGTTGAAATGAACAGACAAAATTAAAACCTGCACAGAAAGTTGGCATCAGAGAAAATAATGATGACTGTTTATTATTTCCATGGTATTTGTGTATGAGGAAGTCAATCATTCTACAGACATGACCTTATTCTGATCTCTCACTAAGGTAGGGTTCTTGATTCTTCTAAGATCCACACAGGACAAATTGCACCCACCCAGTTTTTGGCATCAGACTGGTCTTGCATTTTGTTTTTTTTTTTAATGATTTATTTATTTATTTGAGAAAGAGAGCAGGTAGAGGGGCAGAGGGAGAAGGAGAGAAGCAGACTCCCCACTGGGCAGGGAGCTAGATGCAGGGCTCGATCTCCCAACCAACCCTGAGATCATGACCTGAGCTGGAATCAAAAGTTGGATGTTTAATCTGAGCCACCCAGATGCCCCATCAAAGTGGTCCTAAATGAACCATCTGAAGCTAATGTTTTAATTACTCAACTCGTCCGCATTGGTCCATACAAACAAGAATCTCCAAATTTGCCAAAAAGCCGTGAAGAGCAGCTGAGGTTCCTCTGTTGAATGTGCCACTTAAAAAAAAAACAACAACGTCCCCCTGACCTGCCCTTTGTTACTCAGCCTGCTGACTACCATTGTACCCTGTAATCTCTCCACCGTCACCAGGGGTGTGTCTCTAAAACACAGATCTGATCACCTTATTCCACGTTGACCTGAAACTCTTCCTGACCACAAAGGTCCTTCCTGACCTGGCCTTTTGCCTACTTTCCTGTTCCATCTCTCACCCCCATCCCCACTGCCACGCTGTAGTCATTAAAAAGACATTCAAGTAATGAGCAGTTATTTAAACATTGCAGGCTGTTGCCTGGTAAAACACCCCCCCCCCACCCCTGCCTGGCCAGAGACACGTACACCTAAACCATGACCCCATTGTTGCCTATTTGAAAACACCCTTTTTCCCTCCCCTTCTCTTTAGGATTACTTTTTTAAAGTAAGTTTATTATTATCATTATTATTAGAAAATATACCAAAAATACAGGAAATAAAAACAGAAAGAAGAAAACTGTAAGTAGCACAATCCCATTACCCAGAGATGGAACCCTGTTAGCATTTTAGTATATGCCTTACAGTCTTCTCTATGTTCACAGACAGAGGCATTTTGTACCACACCAGTTTGACTTTGGAGACTCCACTCCAGTGCCACTTCCTGTAAGAAGATGCTTCTAACCTTTCCTCCCCCGCCTCCCCCAGACTTAATCATGTTCACTCCCACTCACCCTTCAGGTCTTCACTTAAATGTCACATCCTCAGACAGTCCTCTCCTGAACACCCAAAGCAAAATGCATCACCCCAATTACTCTCTCTGATAGCACAGTACTTTCCCTTCATCCCATTATCTGAATTTATAATGGTGTATTTGTGTGTTTATGTATTTGTGTCTTTCCCATTAGACGGTAAGCTTCATGAGAGACCAGAGATTATAAGGCTTATCACTGTACCCCCAAAGCCTAAAACAGCATCTTTGTCATTAAACAACAATAAGTATGTGTTGAATAATGATATGAATGGTGGCTCCCCTCTCCACACCCCAACAAACACCTTACCAATCTCTACCGTGTCAATTGATTTCATTATACCAGTGGTTCACCGCTAAACTATGTGCTCCTGGAAGACAAAGACTGTCTATGAAGTAATATTTACATATGAAGTCATAACTACCCCCCCATAACACAGTATCCTGAACATGGCAGATTTCAGTTCTTTTGAATGACTGAAAACATGAAGTAATTGCTGGACAGCAGCGTGCCTTGCCACTGATGCTCTAGGGTGATCCTGTTTCTTGCGTAAGTCCCTTATTCCTGGCTCTTTTTAATAATGGTCTCAAGACAATACCAAGATCTAGCTGAAAAGTGAAAACATTGCTTCATGCTCCTGATGTTTTCATTTTCAGAAGGCAAACATCCGGATTATTAGACACATGGGAAGAACTAAGTGTCTCTTCATCGAGCTGTCTGACATCTTCTTGGCTCATCCAGAGTCCAATGAAAAAGCAAAATGAATGCTTTGCCCCTCCACCACCAATAAAATCAAATAAATAGGAATAATTTTTAAGAAAACTAAAATAAATAATAACTGTGATTAAAGCCCACATTCTCCACGCACCATAATCTTTGCATGTTTCAGAGAATGCTGGTTTACAAAGAGACAACTGTTATGTAGGAATATCAGACAGTTTGTTTTCAACTGCAGATAAGAAAACCAACTAAAATTAGCTTACATATCAATAATGTTATCATAGCACATAAGGGGAAGTCCAGAGTTTGGCTAATTCAGCAGCTCAGGAGTGTTAACAAAGATCCAATTCTTTCTACCTTTCTCTTCTGCCTTTTTCTTTTTTTAAAAAAAGATTTTATTTATTTATTTGACAGACAGAGATCACAAGTAGGCAGAGAAGCAGGCAGAGAGAGAGGAGGAAAGAGGCTCCTCACTGTGCAGAGAGCCCGATGCAGGGCTCGATCCCAGGACCCTGAGATCATGTCCTGAGCCAAAGGCAGAGGCTTTAACCCACTGAGCCACCCAGGTGCCCCTCCTCTGCCTTTCTTAAGAAACATCTTTCTCATAGTCTCAAAGGAGCAGGAATAATTCCAGGTGTTCCATACACTGCAAATAGCATCCTGCAAAGGAGAATGCACCTCTTTAAATGCGCAAAGAAAACTTAAGCACACTCCCTCCCCAGTTGACTCCTCAGGTCCTATAGACCAAGACTGGGTCATATGGCCATGCTTACCCCAACTACTGGAAAGGGGAATAAGATTATTGCGAATGCTTTAGATCAATGGTTTTTAAACTTTAACAGAGTCACCTAGAGGGTTTGTGAAAGCACAGATTGCTAGGCTCTACTCCCAGAGTTTTTTTGATTCAGTAGATCTTGGGTGGAACCTGAACGTGTCAATTTTTATAAAGATTTTATTTACTTATTTGAGAGAAAGAAAGCACAGCAGAGGGAGCAGCAGAGGAAGAGGGAAGAGCAGGCTTTCCCCCAAGCCAGAGTCTCAATCCCAGGACCCTAGGATCATGACCTGAGCCAAAGACAGACGCTTAACCAACTGAGCCACGAAACGTGGGCATTTTTAACAAGTCCCCAGGTGATACTGATACTGCTCATCCTCGGACCACATTTTGAGAAATTCTGACTTAGACCCATCATGATCTACCTACCAGGGATGGGGAGAGGGTCAAGCCTATTGGGTATTGTGGTTGCTTGAGAGCTACAGAGAATTGTGGTTTCCTTTGCAGGGAAGTTGGTGGTTGGCTGTGGACTGGCAATAGTAGGTCCTGTCACAGTGAAATAGAATGATAATGGCTAGGAAGTACTGAGAAACTCATAGGCACCAAAAATTGCTCTAAAAACAGAATATGCATTATTTAATTCTCCCAAATAATCCTTTGAGATAAGTGTTTCTTATGCCCATTTATAAATCAGAAAACTGAAAATCAGACAGGCTACATAAATTGCCCACAGTCACACTGCTAGTAAGTTCTGCAGGCTAGATTTCAATTGAGATCTATGTGACCCCCACCACGACCTATGGTCTTAGATACGATGCAATCTAAGGACTTGAGTTTGAATTCTCGACCTGCTATTCTTCCTTGACTCAAATCACGGTGGTTCTGGGGTCATCTACAAATGCCTAATTTCACCTTCAGAAAGATCATCGTTTGGTGGAAAGTGAATGGTGTCTCGGAATCAGGCACAAAATTATACTCAGTACTTGTGTGACTCCGACAGTCTTTTCATCTCTCCAACCTCAACTTCCTTCAACATACAATGAGCACACTAAGGTTTGTCTCCTAGAAAAATTGGAGTGAGTATGTGGTAAAAATACTTTCACTGTCCCTGGCACAAGGCAGGTCGTCACTCTGAGTAGCTGTCATTACTATTACTAGCTCTGTGACCTAAGACACTCACCTGTACAAAATAGTTGGAAGAACTGTATAAGCGTTGAGAAAATGCCGTGTGCATTTGTTTATTTGAACAACCTGCTGCATTATAGTTATATACAGTTAAATGAGGGCCACACTCTGTCCTGGTGTAAGAAGGTAAAAATTGAGATTGGGAGGTGGGGGGTGAAGGAGGGGCAGAAGAGGCTACTGGAAACACCAATAACTTCAAACCCATTTTTCTTCCTGAAACCAACAGTGTCAGTGTCCCCTTCCTTTTATATTCTGATGACTCTGAGCCGAAATTACTGAAAGAGGCTGATAACTGTGACCTCAGCACACAGGTATAATCACCTCCTCAGCTCATTTCACGATGACACCTAGAGGGACTACTGCAAGTAAAAGGACTAAGAGTTTGATGTTTCAGAGACTCTGAGAGGCCTGTCCTGAGGGATCACCCCATCTCAAAGAGTGTCCCCCCACACCTGTGCCCACTGTCACTCTTGATTCCCTTTCTGGTTGTAGTTCCTCGAGAAGGTTGCAGTTCCTAGAGAACTTTGTGCTGTCTGAAATCACTATGTTGGTTTACTTGTTGTCTGCCCATGGAAAGGTGAACTCCAACAAGGGAAAAATTTTGTCTGTCTTTGTCACTGGTATGTCCTCAATCCCAGAACAGTCCCTGGGGTACAGTAGTTACTAATTAAATATGTGTTGAATGAACCAACAAATAAATACATGAATGGATATTTAAATAACAGAGACAAGGACATCTCCCTTTCAATACTGGAATTTTTATTGGGTATGAGACAGAAACCAATCATCTTAATGATATACACACTAATATTTCTCCAAGAAGCAAATACAAATGGAAGGACTATGAATACTATCATCCACATAGCTGACGTGAGGGCCTGAACTTCATGCTGAGACTAAAATGAGTCTAAATATCACCAAGAGTGTGAGGAGCCTCATGTGATGGGCCAAAGCACCTCTAAAGACAGAACATGGCCTCAGGTAAAAGAGCACTGAGACCTATAAGAAAGATTCCAGAACAAGCCAGGGAGTATATTTGAGGCTAGCCTGGTTTTGCTTCCCAGCACGTCCTCTCACCATGCTCTCATATCTGCGTTGTAGAGAGAGGGGATAAAAGTAAAAACAAGAAAACAGAATGGATTCCACAGCTGGAGTAGTGGACAACCAGTGGACAACATCTGGAATTGGAAACGCCAGAGATGGGATGATATCAAATATAGGCAGTACCCTGGTGCCTTTAAAGGCATCTCCTTCATAAGGTAGTGCTGGCAAAACCTTTGGTTGACTTTGGCAGCATTGTCAAGTCAACCACACCTTGGTGGTTATCAGCAGTGGCGACTTGAGTGGACATCTGTGACATGATGGTGGCCATGATATCAAGGACATCACCTAAGCTGACCAGAAAAGAAAAAATTGGTGGAACCAGATGGTAGCTGAGACGATTAGTGCATGAATACACATCAAGTAGCACAGAATCTGGAACCTTAAAACGATGTAAGAAATTTGAGAAGGACTAAAGAAGAAAAATACTGTTTTATAGCTGTTGTCATGACCCTCTTTTACAGAAAGTCTTCTTTTTATAGCTTTAATCACCATTGAATGGTATATTCTTTTTTTTTTTTTAAAAAGTAACCCAAATAAAACTGGGCCATCTTCTCCTCTCACCTTGAATCCAATCTCAACATACTGGTAAATTAGAAAAATACTTGCATGTTCACAAATCTGATTGTAAGAGCAAAAAATAGAAATGGGATGCTTTTATGGGAATTTTGAAGGGATTCGGTGATAGGTGTGACACTTTTTATCCCCAATTAAAACTTGCTTAAAATTGCTTATAAAAATATTTTTCCCCATCCGCAATTCCCTCCAGCAGTCACTGAAATCCTCCCATACTCTTCTAGGTTCTTTCTTGTCTCAACAGCTCCTCAGACCCCCATTAATCCCATATGTTTCATTATTATACCCAGCTCTCTGTCCTTGCCATGTCTATCACTTACTATGCTCATCACCACATGGCCCAGAAGCTGAGCAGCACTAAGTAACCTTACCTTAGGAAGGGAGTGACGACACTTAGGATCATTTTTTCCTCTATCACAGAAACCAAAACCAGAAAGTATAATTTTAAGTTAGAAGAGAGTAAAAAATTAAACTCATCCTAATAATGTACTTACAAATAATAAGATTGATGGGGGTCTGAGGAGCTGTTGAGACAAGAAAGAACCTAGAGGAGTATGGGAGGATTTCAGTGACTGCTGGAGGGAATTGGGGGTGGGGAAGAGAGATCAGGAAAAGAAGAAGAAAATCAGTGTAAATGCAAGAGAAATAACAGGTTACCTTGAAACCAGAAATATAAAATATCTGAAATCTATATCAAAAGGAAAATGCTTTTTTTATTTATATAGATGGGGGAAAGAAGAAACAACATGTTGCAGAGTAATCAAAATAAATGCAACACATTTACATAATTTCAGTCCTTTTGTTAGCTAAGGGTATAAAATATGTTACATACTCTAACTGGATTGCTCACAAAATTGTTTTTTTCCTCCATGTTCTTTGTGGAATTTGACCACACCCTACTTTTTCCAGTCCAGTTTATATCACTTACCCTAGGTTCCAATCAGAGTATGCTTAATTGGTCTTCGTTTCTGGGCTATTCATGCAATTTCTGCTTCTTCAGATGTTTCACTTTTAAATCATCCGATGGTTTTATCATTGCTGAAAACTTATCTTAAATAGTTTATTCATCGTTTTGAATTTTTCCAAAAGATAAAATGAACATGAAGAGAAAAAAGCATTTTCTTCATTTTTCATTTTTTTTTTTTTCCTTTATCTCCTTTCAGGTCTTTGTGCTTCTACTTCAGGGTACTAAAAGCTGCAACTAGGTTTTTGTGAGATGACTGAACTTAACCCCAGATTATCACAGGAAAATAGTCATAAGACAGCAGTGGCCTACATGGTATAATTTGAGACTATCAAAAGTTCTTTGAGGGACGCCTGGGTGGCTCAGGCATTAAGCATCTACCTTTGGCTCACGTCATGATTCCAGAGTCCTGGGATTGAGCCCAACATTGGGATCCCTGCTCCACGGGAAGCCTGCATCTCCCTCTCCCACTCTGCCTGCTTGGGCTCCCTCTCTCGCTGTGTCTTGCTCTGTCAAATAAATAAATAAAATCTTTTTAAAAAAGAAAGAAAGAAAGTTCTCTCACAAAAATCTTCACTAACCTGCTTTTTTGGCTTTAAATTCCTACTATGTAAAAGTAAACCCTTTTAGGCAGAAGCTTTGGATTTTCTGTAAAAATGAAAATATCCATGTTAGAGATAATATCTCACTTCTCCACTCAAAAATCACCCATTGACTCCCCATTGGCTACCAAACAAATGCCAAGTTCTTTAGCTAGTCATCCAAATCTCTCAGTGGTGAGCTACCTACCTTCTCAACATCATCCCCACAACCTCCAGAAACTCACTCCCCAACAGGATCACTGCACGCACGTACTCTGAGCATGCCCAGTATGTTCCTTTCTCTAGGCCTTAGCTTTTTAAATTTTCTTTTCTTTTTTTTTTTTTTTTTAGGCCTTAGCTTTTAATGTGTTTAACTACGTATACTTACCAATAGCCTACCTTTAGCACATGGTTATAGCACTTAAATTCTACCTTGATTATAATCAAATTTTTAAAATCCTCCTAATTTAGTAAGGCCTTCTGTGCATTAAAGAACTCCAGTTTAGGGGCACCTGGGTGGCTCAGTCAGTTAAGCATCTGCCTTCAGCTCAGGTCATGATCCCAGAGTCCTGGGATCAAGCTCCACATCAGACTCCCTGCTCAGTGGGGAGCCTGCTTCTCCCTCTCCCTCTCGCTGCCACTCCCCCTGCTTATGCTCTCTTTGTGTCAAATAAATAAATAAAATATTTTTTAAAAAATTCAATTTATTCACTCATTCAATAAATATTTATTTAGTGCCTATCATGTGCCAAATTCTAAAAGCTGAAGATGGAATAGTGAAAAAAGAAGGAAAAGACAAACTGTTCAAGCTCGGTTAAGCAGAAATAGGGGAGTCTAGAATATCTTGGCTCATGTATTTAAAACACTATATTTGGTTTTAACCACAACTGGATCTAGGGATGTCATCAGAAATAAATCTCTCTTTCTTTCTGTCTCTATCTCCCTACCTCTCCCAACCCCTACCCTTATCTTAATTCTGCTTTGCTTAGATACGCTTCACTCTCTGGCAGGATTTCTTCACAGAGAGATAGAAATGGCCACTGGCAGTATTATGCTTGTATCACCCTACAGGCAATAATGCCAAAGAAAAGAGAGTGCTTCTTTCCCAGGGAAAGGGTATTTTGGGGATCTCCTAAAAGGAAGTTGAGCCAGAGATACATTTAGCTTGAGCTTTTCTGTATCTATCAGTCACTTTCATGTATATTTCAAGTCATTTCTGGCCACCCTGGGATAGGAATGGTTTTCCAGGAGGACTCCTATTACCCTCTGTGCTAACTCATTCCACTTTACAACACAAAGATGCCCCGGCCAGAGGTCATATCATGACATGAAAGTGAGTAATACTGGAGGTACGTAGGTAGTAGAAAAGCCATGTCCGAAGCTTTTGGAGTCATACTTAGTCTATGGAAAATACTTCCAATTGTATATATGTAAAATTGTAAGCAGAAAATTTGGTTTTGTTGATGTCTAGTCAAAATATGCACTTCCTAACACAGTGCATGTAATTATAAAATATCTTCCCCTGGAGACAGGCAAAACCAAATGTATCAGAATTGTTATGTGTCAGGGCCCAAACCTATAGCCACACCATAGGTTTTGTGTTTGAAGTTACACAGCTTATGCATCCCAGGGGGTCATATCTTAACACATCCGACCCCTCTTGCCGTGATGAAGAAGGTGGTTCCAGGTAAAATTTTGCAAAATTGCCAAAAACACAGAAAAATGGCCCAAAGAAACAAGTGTCTTATCCAGATACTTATTCATTGAAAAGTCAATGAATACAGTTTAACAGTAACTTGGTTACATAATTGTCTCTGCTTTCCATTGCTGCCTCACAGATTAGCCTGTATTAGTTTGCTAGGGCTGCCATAACAAATTACCACAGACTAGGTGGGTTAGAACAATAAAGAATGTATTCTCTCACAGCCCTGGAGGGCCTTAGGCCTCGGTTCCTCAACACAGGGGCTTGGTTCCATAGGCTGCCTGAGTTTCTTCATGACATAGAAGCTGGCTTCCCCCACAGTAGCAATTTAGAGAGAGAGAGAGAGAGAGATTGAGAATATGAGCAAGGGAGTAAGAGGGGACCCAAGGCAGAAACTGCAATCTTTCATAACCTAATGTCAAAAGTGACACACCATTACTTATGTTGCTATGGGTCCCACAGACCAACTCTGGCACAGTGTGGGAGGAGACTACACAAGCACGTGAAAACCAGGGGGTTGGGGTCTTTGGGGGCCATCTTGGAGGCTGCACAGTAACAATGCAACTCAGTATACCATGAGAGCCATTTTTAACTGTTTCTAACAATTGTTTCATTGTATGCCTTAATTTCAGGTTAATTTTGCATTTGATCCAGAATTATTAACGATTCTGAATTGTCAAAGTATTATAGAAGTGTGTCATAAAGTTAATTGCTAAAACAGACCTAAAAAATGTAGGAGACGCTCACCATACTCCCCAGCAGAACTGCTGCTAAGTTCTTTGGACCCAGACTGGATGTCTCTTAACACTTCTTTGCATAGTTCTTAGACCAAGAAGAGCATCTGAACCTTTCCAGTCAAAACCAGGGAGACCAACTGGTCATGCAGCAGAGAGACAAGAGGGAACACACGCAAGGGGGACATGGCGATGGCAATTCAGGGCAGTGGTAGGACAAGATCCAAGACCACCTCACAAGAGGAGGAGCAGTAAGAAGTGGTGGGGTAGCTATGGGATCCCTGGAACCGTAAGAGTGGGGGAGAAGGACCTAAAGATGAAATTTGGTAATGTGCCACCATTTCATAGGGTTGACTTTGTGAAGCTGGTATTCTTGGTATTCTAGAGGTAGCGGGTTTTCTACTAGATTCTCTGTCTTGACATCTGGTAGACTCAGCCACTCAGAGGGGCCTGAGGTTAATGTGACATAATTTAGCCAGACTTTCCCTAGTCACAGGCAAAAGAAAGACCCATTCATTGAGGTTTAAAATAAAGTATAACCCCACCAAAGTCACAAAGCATGAATGTTAACAATTCACGAGTACCATTTGCACACATTTTAAAGAATACAGTTAATACATTATGAACACTCAGGCACAAGTGAAACAGCTTTCTCAGCTTCCCCAACTGCTCTTAGCCCTGCTTCAATTTCCTCTGGATCTTTAACATCTGGGCCCCAAACTCCTACTCACTGGCTTCTCAGTGGCTTGCAGTTTGCAGTTCTTAGTTAATTACAGTAAACTGGCAGTGATTGCCCTTAGGAAAGAATTTCATTTGTGCCTACGTAGGGCTAATCCCAGAAAAATCCATAGTTTCTAAACCTTCTCTGTTCTAAAGAAAACAGCTTTGGGTTTTACTAAGCTATCTCTGTAGAACTGCTTACAACTATCTTCTAAGCAACCCTAGGTAACCTTACTTCTTTTCAACTCGGGGAAGAGCTAGTTCTACGAAGCCCCGCGAACCCAGCGCTGTGATGACATACCACTCCACTGAAATGTCCAACCCGCCACAATCCTCCTCAGCAGATCTAGACAGTAACACACCCAATGTTAAAGAAACTGTAATGTTGCAGCCATTTCCATGGTTACTCTTACAAAGTGAGAAGGAAGCTGGTGGCAGAGCCCAGCCATTGGAGCTTGTGGGCACCAGCTGGTGCCTGGCCTCCTGGAGCCCCACAGCCAGACTTGAGGCTTTCAATGGAAGCTTTTGTTATCTTACACCCTCCTGGCTAAAGATGACTTCTTGGATCCCTGGGGCCATGCGTGCCCCCTCACCTCTCACCCCCCCAGCCCCTCCCCCAAAAGCTGGGAGATTAAAAAGTAAACAACCTATCAGCTCCTCCCCCTCTCTCATTCCAGCATTCCCCACCATGCAAGCAACTAATGATAAGAGCTAACTTTTTCTGGATGCTTGTTTTGTGCCAGGAACCCCATCTAAGTATTTTTCAGGTATCTCTTACTTAACAGATGACACCCTGGGAAAGAGCACAGATTTGAATCAGGTTGCCTGAGTTCAAGTCCTGCTGTGTGACCTTGGATAAATTGCTTAATCTCTCCGTCTTAGTTTTCTTCATCTCTAGAATGAATTAATAATACCCACACCTCAAGGGCCCACTGGGAACGTTAGGTGAGATTGTAGAGAGAACCTGTAGAACAGTAAAATTTAAGTATTGGCTACTAATACTATGACTGGATTGAAGACAGTTATGATGAATTTTGATTTTCATGATTTGGAGTTTTTCTCTTCATGACATTTCAGGAAGTAAAACTGACATTCTGCCTTTTACTTATTCTCATAAAATGTGAAGAATTCTCAGATAGAACCTTTTCTTGAAAGACTCATGACCTAAACCAAATTAAATAACTAAAATAAATATAGTTTTTACAGGCTATTTTGATTAATGTTACGGATTTTAGAATACCAAATAATTCTACAAGATTAGAATTCTGAAATTGTCTATTCTGTATTTCTCTACCTTGTGTTATAACTAATTTAATGTTAAAAATATTTATCGGTTCAGAAAGCATATAGTTTTCTCTAAAGTAATCTGGCTCATGTATTCTCTTATTATGTATATTAACTGACATTCTTTCCCTAGTTATTCACCTGAAATTTCTAAGTAATTTTGTTGAAGTTTTAGCTAAATGTCTTTATATGTTCTCATGATCATATTAATTATTGCAGAGTTTTACTCTTGCAAAAATAACATGTTTATATTTCCTTTGACTAAGAGATTTAATTAAATAAAGCACAAAAAGGGATTTTTCACTCGAATTGCATCTAGAATCAAACTTACCCATATCTGAATGTTCCAATATCCTAGTGTGTCAATATTAACAATAAATCCAAATAACACGATGTGTTCATCTTACAGGTATTGTTACACTGATATTTTATGACAGTGAATAATCAATTACACAACCACTGCTCACACTTAAGTTCAGAGATGTCAAAAATGATATTGAGGGCGCCTGGGTGGCTCAGTGGGTTAAGCCTCTGCCTTTGGCTCAGGTCATGATCTCAGGGTTCTGGGATCGAGTCCCGCATCGGGCTCTCTGCTCAGCAGGGAGCCTGTTTCCCTTCCTCTCTCTCTGCCTGCCTCTCTGCCTACTTGTGATCTCTGTCTGTCAAATAAATAAATAAAATCTTTAAAAAAAAAAAATTTAAAAAAAATTTAAAAAAAATTAAAAAATGATATTGAAGTAGATATTCATCTAGTAGGGCTTCAAAGATTAAGCCCAGACCAAAGTTGAATAGCATGTGCTATTCAATGCTACTCAGTGCTAAATAACAAAGCCAACGCCAAGCTTCAGTGTATCTAACATTTTAGAATAGCCTACAGCCATGAAGAATGATAGTTTAAAAAATGAAAATGCTCATGATCGCATTAAGTACATAAGAAAACAGGACATACAGTTACATAAATACCATGATCTAAATCATTTCTATATGGACTTTTCAGATCCCGAAGAATAGAGACCCACTCTAGCCGGCACAGGTAAGAGAAGTTTGGCCACAGGATAACCATTGAACGATATGAATAATGGCCATGATATCCAAAACTCAATGGAACTAACAAAGAGGAAGAAAAAATAGAGGAAGGGTAAATGTGCTCAATTCATCAAACATACAGGGCTATTCATTACTAAAGTTGATTGAACGAGAAAAGGAGACTTGAAAAACATTTTTTTAAAGACTGAAAACAGGAAACCAACAGAACTACCAAAGGCATTAAAAATTAGAAGGAGGAGAGTAGTGTAATACTCATGTCTGATAGGGGGTAATCAATACATATATCTTAAAATAATCCATCAAAAATTGTGTAGGACAAGTGTACTACTTAGAAATAGAAAGGTAACTACCAAAAACACTAAAAACAAAGTCACTTGAAGATAGTTGCCTCCAGTGAGTGGAAATGGGGTAAGACAGACACTGTTCCTCCTTTTAAAGGCTTTCTACATGATCTTTTTTTAATCCAAGGTTCATGTATTACCTAAACATTTTTAATGACATGGCTGGTTGTATTAGAGACATTATTTCTCTAGGACCCATATACCTGCCTGGATGTTAAAGCTGCGGGCTTCTACTCAACTTCCTCTTTGTCCACCCCCAGAAAACCCTGAGCTGAGAGGGAGCAGCCTGGGCTGGTGACATCCTGACTTGAGATTTCTTCCACATCCTGAGCAGCACTTCTGCCCACATCCATTCCCTGTGCTCCCTTCTACTTGCTGTGTTAGTTCTGATCATTGGCAAAAGTGGGAAACCTCCATTTGTATTCAAAAATCACATCCTTTCCTTTCCCCGAAGACAGTACAGTGAAATTGTTTCTCATTTACATTTTGAAACTCCCTCACATAATAATTCATTATTCTAGGAAAATGTGCATTATTTTATAAATGTGAATGGCTTCAAAAAGCAAAGCATTAGTAAAAAAATATAATGTCCTTCCACGCCACATAAGTCAAATTCTGAGAAAGCTGCATTAACATACTGATTAGTAACTTTTGCATATTAAAAATTTTATATAGATTTAATACCATTTTCAGCTTTTGTTTAATGAATATTTAATTCAGAAAGCTAGGAAATAATAGGTAATTATAGCTCTACAAGAACACATATTGACATGTAGTTTAAAAGACTGTGAAAGGTGCCTTGTGCTTGCAGTGAGTTTATAATTAAAACACAAAGAAAACTTTTGAGGTTGCCAATCAAATATTCATCAGAAGAAAGAATGCATGGAGGATCTCACTTCCTCAGGGCACGTATGCAAAGGAGATACTAAAGATAACACAGGAGCAGGTTTGCCTAAGACCTTGTTTAGGCAAAATTCCAAATACATCCAGTAAAGAGCTGATGAAGGGAAATGTTTCCCTAGCTTGAAAAAAGGCAACAGCATATAAGGGTCAGGGTTGGAAAAGATGGTGGAGGTAATAAGCAAAGGGCCTTGGAAGTAGAACCAAATGGGCAAGCCCAAGAATTTTATTTCCCTGCCATTTCTTTTCATTTTTTTCTTAACGTGAACTGTCCTCTAACATTTTCAACCCTGATTCACAATGGAGCCCAGATCCCTCTTGCTGTCTTTAAGAAATGTGGTGATTCTAATGTGTAGGGATTCTTTCTCCTGGGGGTGCTTACATTTTAAAAGCCCACATAGGTTTAAAATATGTATGCTCTATCACTCCAATAGGTGATCACCTTTTCTTGTAAAGAGTTTGGTCGGGTTTCAAAAAGAAAATTTAAGAGTCTTTCCAGCAACTCTGTCCCCTACCTTGTAGAGAAAGTCCCTAGGCCAGTAGACCTCAAATTCTAGCATGCTTAAGAATTTTGTGGAACTAAAACTGACCAGTCCCATTCCCTGGTATTCTGAGATTCTGAGTCAGCCCCAGAAAGCTGTATTTTTAACCAGCATTATAAGGAATTCTGATATAAACTATCCCCTAGCCCACAGTTAAAAGGCCTGCATTGCACTGAAAGACTGAAGGGTTAGAGAAAACTTTGTTTTCCTCCATTGCAAGGAAATCCACCAGGGCAGGTTTTCTGAAGGTTTTCTGGGACCCACATTCTATCTTCTTGTTCTCACCCATGATTTGCTTCTAAAAATTCTCAAGATTCTTCCATTGTCCTTTCCTTCCCAAATGCAGACATGGAACATAAGCACTAACCCACCTGCCACCTGGTAGCTCTTTCAGCACTCACTCAGAAACATCTGCAGACCCTGGAAATTTAGGTAGAAATGAGCCCAGAAAGCCTGCATCTTCAGCCCTCACAAGCCTAGCTGTGCAGGGAGCCATGGCTCCCCTCTAGTATTTTCAATTTCTCCAATTTACTGCCTGTTGGTTGACTGACTGGCAGTTGGATTCTTTCCTATTTCTTATGTAGCTGATATTATAAAATAATTCCTCTTTGCCTATTCCCCAAGACTGGTGTCACCCATGTGTGTCCATCCTGCCCCAAAGGAAATAGGAAAACCCTCTAGCTATAGTTAAAACATTTCCACAGAGCTAGAAAAGATGGAAAAGTCTTCTTCCAAATCAAGATTCTTGAAATACTGCTGAAAAAAATTTCACAATCTGCTTTTTTCTCAAAAGCCAATCCCAATTAAAGCAACATGTCTTGCCTCAACGTGACAATGAGCACAAACACAACTGAAAGTGTGTTGTGGTCCTCAGCAAGGATGGGGTTAACCCTTTGGGAGGTCTAGCTCTAGCTCAAGGTTAAGGGCTTATGGTTTAAATAAAAAAGTTTACAGAGTACTTGGCAATGTCCTTGACTTCCAGTATTCTACAGATCACAGTTCTAAAAACACCAGTATAATAGAATTCTTGTTACGGCCACTTGTTACCTATGTGATCTTGTTAGCAGCGTCTAATCTCTGAGCGACGCCTACAGCTAAAGATTGCTCAGTATAAGCCTGCTAGTAACAGTACAGTATGGAGGATGAATTGCATTGGGAGACACTAAAGTCTTGAAGACCAGATGGAAAGTTACTGCAATGGCCCAGTATGGCACATAATGAATTGGACTAAACTACCGGCAGTGGGAATGAAAACAGGTATAAACTATATATAAACTAGAAAGGCTAGTTTATGAAGAATCAACGTCAGTGACCAACTGGGTGTCTCCCCCAGCTATACTCTGCAGATGCTGTTTGGTGTTCTGTGATACTATGATTCCATCTTCCCAAACCATGTGGGAATCTCTGCTATAAGGTAAGAACAATCTTCACATATCTTATTCCAGAATAATACTTGCTAGATCTACAATTAGTAACCCAAATGAAATGAGAAGTGAAAGTCTATTTAATTCTTTCTCTCTTTCCCTCGCCCTCTCTTTCTTCCTCCCTCTTTCTTTCCTTCTCTGTCCATTCCCCCATCCCCCCACCACCACCACCACACACACACACACACACTTACTCAGCACTATAGCAGTACTTTGGTTATCTAATGCTCTGAATCTTCTTCTGGGCTGCTACATTCCCAGTGGCTGAGTTAGGACCTATCCAAAAGCAGGTATTAAGTAAATATTTCTTGAATGAATAAATGAATAATGAGTGAATAATTAAGCCACTAGATGGTAGAATTAAAGAGCCCGGAAAGTACACATATCATCACTCCAAATTTCTTCTCTTGATGGCTGTTAAAATTTCATCAATAGAATTTAAATCCTTTGGCCAAAATCTCTCAGGAGTTTGCACCTGGCTTGCTCAGTTGGTAGAGCATACAACTCTTGGTCTTTGGGTTGTAAGCTCAAGCCCCATATTAGGTGGGAGCCTACTTTTTAAAAAAGAAAAAAAAAACTCTCAAAAGATATGGCTTTAGCAAAAGATTTCTCAGAAAGATGGCAGAGAACTTAATGGTAGTGATGGTCATTGTGAAGCACCTAAGAAATAATAATAATTTAAATAATTATTACATTAGTAATATAATAATCTCATAATTATTATTTTAGTTATAAATAATTTTATTATTAGGAACTGAATGTTGTATGTTGGTAATGATTGACAAATAGGAACATGCTGTTATAGAACAAGGAATGGTTAATTCAGTAGAAGTTCCTGGAAGAATTTTTCAAGACAAAAATAAGTTGGCAGCCACAGTAAAAAGAATCAAGATTCCTTCACCCTGGCAACTTCAAAGATGATTTCTTGTGGCACATGCCTCAGGCAGAGTCCTGGCTAGAAAGCCAAATGTTATGGTGGCTTCCAGAAATCACAAAGTGAAGTCATCACAGCTTAATACAACTAAGTTGAAAGGTCACTTTGGGAAATTAAATATCCAATGTACGAGACATAGAGGAAACCTGAACATGGAAGCAAGTGTATCTCATGGTTCCATAGCCTTCTCTGAAAAAGGATTTCGTCAAAAGTATGAGTGCAGTGGACGGATTTCAAAACAGTGGACACAAAGATACCCGAATGCTGTATTTGTAGGCAAGGATTCCTCATATTCTCTGATACACGTGTTATACAGGGTTTTCTGTTCATTAAATCTCAACACAATTTTGTGGCATGATTATTTGTCCTTTGTTTCAGGTATTTCCAAGTGTGTTAGGTAAGAAGTGATACACAATCGTCAAGGGGCACCTGGATGGCCTGGTCGGTAGAGCATTCAACTCTTGATCTCAGGGTTTGTGAGCTCAAGCCCCATGTTGGGTGCAGAGATTAGTTAAAAAAAATAATGAAATCTCTTAAAAAATAAGGAAAGAAAAAGTGATGCACCATGTTCAATATTCCAGGAAATTAATTACCTAGGGGAATTCATGAAAGATTGCAGAATTTTGATGCTGCATTTTAATATCCATTTGCTATACGTTCACTGACTGATGACTGCTAGAACTTGTTAGCTGACACAGGGCATCAGGTATCAAAAGGCTACGGAATTTTGACAGGGTAAGAGAAATACAGGCAGCAGGTAGGAGCTGAGCTAGGACTGGGATTTGGGCCCAGATATAAGTTTGGCTAGGACAGGACTGGGACAGTACATTGGAGTGACACACCCGTTTCTCAACTCTGAAGCCAAACTGGAGCACAGGGAGACCAGAGACAGCTTGAGGATTGAGGAAGCAAAGCAAATAGAAATAAGGATGATGTCAAGGACCACCCAGGGCTCAAGGTGAAAAGAAGAATAATGAAGAAAGACCCAGGCGGGGGCACCTGGGTGGCTCAGTGGGTTAAGCCTCTGCCTTAGGCTCAGGTCATGGTCTCAGGGTCCTGGGATCCAACTCTGCATCGGGCTCTCTGCTCAGCAGGGAGCCTGCTTTCCCCTCTCTCTCTGCCTGCCTCTCTGCCTATTCGTAATCTCTCTCTCTCAAATAAATAAATAAATAATCTTTAAAAAAAAAAAAAAGGACAGACCCAGGCAGATCCACCTCCAGTACCACGTGTTGATCTACAGTGTCTAATAAAATTAGGAATATATCCAGACACAACATCAACAGAGACTCCTGAAGCCAATGGTATTCGGTTTAATGGTATGGCCAAAAAAAAAAAAAAAAAAAAAAGATACAGCTTGGATGGCAAAATTATTTATCTTGGCTTCAGATTTGGGTAAACAAAAAGGTCAGTCACATTATGATCTAATATCCTATACTCATGGATGGGTACCGATTGACTGGAAGCTGAAAAACTCAATTATAATGTCTAGTGTTACGATACCTGCATCAAAAAGACCTTTATGAAGCCTAAACACTCTACTTGAGAAGAGAGTAATACTTGCCAGACTAAAAAAAAAAAAAAAAAAAAAAAAAATTAGAAGATTCTCATCAATAAGCCAAAGGAAAAAATAACGGAAGGAATCTTGGACTTGTTACAGACATATTTTCAATATCCTGATACTCCATTTTTCTTTGACTTTGTAGTTGATCCAAATACTTTTTTTACATATTTGTCTTATTATAAGGTATGGTTTTATAAGAATTAGGCTTGACCAAGATGATATTTCTGTAATAGAATCTACTAATATTAACAAAGGAGGTAAGGGAATTGACCTAAATACCCAAGTTAGGAACCAAAGAGCCATAACTTTGCACTGTCAGCACTCAGAGGATGTTGGGAAATTCAGAGCCCATGACCATTTAGCGTCAAGTCAGTAAAAGGCTGGCATTTATTGCAAGTTGAACTCAGTATTTTCTAAGGCAATGGTATCCATGGAAATATGTGAGCTGCTAATACACTAATATGAACCACATATGTACATTTAAATTTTCTAGTAGTCACATTAAAACAGGTAAAAAGAAACAGGTGAAATTAATTTGTATAGTATATTTTAACACAATATAGCCAAAAATATTTTCATTTCAACACATACTCAATATTTAAAAGTTATTAACAGTATATTTTACATTCTCTTTTGTTATACTAAGCTGTTGAAATTCGGTGTATATTTTACACTAACAATGTATCTCAATTCAGACTATCCCCATTTCAAGTGCTCCATAGCCCAGTATGGCTAGTGGCTGCTATATAGGACAGCACAGTCCTAAGACCTCAAACGGGTAGTGAAACTCAAATAGGCGTCCCTGAAATAGTTTTCTTCATCTCCAAGAAAATATATTCATTAGCTAATTTTTGTGCTAAAATGCTTCAACTCAATAGAATTTGAAAACCAATGCTTTGGGATAATATGGATCACTGAGAGCAAGATATGATGAGGTCACCGTGGGAGAGAAGGAAGAGGATAAGAGAAAGAAGGAGAGGACAGCATAGCGCCATGCCCCTGACAGAGAGAGGACCCAGTGAGGGGTAGGTGGGAGGGTGCTTTACTGCCATTGCATTTTTACCCAAGACCCAGTATTGAATAAATTCATGCCTCTGTACAGCTCTGTTGCACCAGCTTGCAACTACTTCTTACTCTGGCTCTGTCATTTCTATATTCACAAGAGACACCTTGCGAAGGGATGGCTCATCTATTTATTCTGACCAGCTTCGTGATGGATATTGATCACCAGGGCCTGCCCCACATAAAAGCATTGGCAGTGACCTACAAAGGGCCCTTCTGCCCCCAAAATGCCTCCTCCAGTTCCCACTGTGATGCCTGAAATCTACAAAGAGTTTTTCTTTTGGATTAAGAGAGTGTTTTCCAAACATCAACCATTTGTTTATGTCTGTCATTGTTTCTGCCAGATCTGCATACCACCTACATATTGCTTATTTAATATATTTTCTTTAAATTAACTCTTTTTTATAAAAATAAATTCATTTAAAAAAAAACTCTGTATATCACTCCTGAAAAGTA